>NC_091700.1:32622500-33247500 GCF_041296265.1 Equus caballus
CATCTTCTAAAAATCGGAGCTGGAGTCACAGTTGTCAACTGTCAGCCAGGCTATTAACATGCCACACTTAAAATTACTAGATGTTAAAGATGTATAATAAAATTATGATTTATTAAATATTCCACAGCTTGAAATGTGTGGGTAATTAATCCACATACAGCTAACCAATTGGGAAAAGGAATTACCAATTGTTGGATTCTATATTCCTGAATGGTGGCCTTCAAGGTCATTTGGGTCTCTATGTGACAGGCACTGTTCCAGGTTATTGCATTATTACAAATATACAGCATTTAGTCATCACAACTGAAATGCAAAGAAGTGGGCATTATTATTAATTTTAACTCAAATTTACTGAGGTGTTATTTGTGTACAGTGTACTGCATTCTTTTAAAGTGTAGATTTGATGGGCCTTGTTGATCGTACACACCATTAAATTATTGTCACAGTCAAGGTACAGAATATCTGTATCACTCCCAAAAGATTTCTGGTGTCCCTTTGCCACCCATCCCTTCCTCCAGTCCTGACCACAGGCAACCACTGATCTACTTCCTGTCACTACAGGTTAGTTTGCATTTTCTAAAGTTTTACGTGAATAGAATCGTACAGTATGCACTCTCCTCTCTGGATTTTTCAGCCAGCCTAATGATTTTGAGATTCATTTATTACTCTATTGCATATGGTAAGAGGTCCTTTCTTTTTATTTTTGAGTAATATTCCATCGTATGGATACATTTATTTTGTTTATGCATTCACCTATTGATATTTGGCTTGTTTACATGGTTTTTTTTGTTATTATGAGCACTCATCAACATTCATGTACCACTCCTTGCTTGGACATTTGTTTTCATTTCTCTCGGGTAAATACCCCAGAAAAGGGTCATATGGGAGTTGTATTTTTAACATTTTAAGACTGTCAAATGGTTTTCCAAAGTTGTTTTACCATTTTCTCCTCCTACCAACAGTTTACTGGAGTTCCAGTTGCTCCACATCTCACCAACACTTGATATCTTCAGTCTTCTTAATTTTAGCCAGTCTAGCAGGTGCGAGGGCTATCTCATTGTGGTTTACATTTACATTTCCCCAATAACTGATGATGTTGAGAATCTTTTTATGAGCTTATTAGTCATTTATATGTCTTCTTTTGTAGTGTTTGTTCAAACCTTTTGCACATTTTAAAAATTGTGCTGCTTGTCTTATTACTGAGTTGTAAGATACTTTATATATTGTAGATATGTCCTTACAAAATATATATATTTCTGAAATATTTTATCCTGCTCTGTGGCTTATGTTTTCCTTTTCAATAGTGTCTTTTGCGGAGCATATGTTACTAACTTTGATAAAGTCCAACTTATGAAGTTTTTCTTTTATAGTTCATGTTTTCCATATTCTAACTAAGAAATCTTTGCCTACTCCAAAATTACAAAGATTGCCTTCTTTGTTTTCTTCTAGAAGTTTTATAGTTTTAACTTTTATATTTAGGTCTATGATTCATTTTGATTTTTTTTTTTAAAGATTTTATTTTTTTCCTTTTTCTCTCCAAAGCCCCCCAGTACATAGTTGTATATTCTTCGTTGTGGGTCCTTCTAGTTGTGGCATGTGGGACGCTGCCTCAGTGTGCTTTGATGAGCGGTGCCATGTCTGCACCCAGGATTTGAACCAACGAAACACTGAGCCGCCTGCAGCAGAGCACGCGAAATTAACCACTCGGCCATGGGGCCAGCCCCTTGATTTGTTTTTTATGTATGTGGTGAGATGCATTAGTTATCTATTGCTGTGTTACTCCAAATTATTCCAAAATTTGCCAGCTAGAACAATAAACATTTATTATCTCACGGAGTTTCTGAGAGTCAGGAATGCGGGAGTGACTTAGCTGGGTGATTCTTGCTCAGTGTCTCTCCTGAGGTCACAGGCAAACTATTGGCCATGGCTGCGGTCATCCGAAGCCTGAGGGTTGGAGGATGTGCTTCCAGCTGGCTCAGTCACATGGCTGTTGGCAGAAGATCTCAGTTCCTCACCTGATGGGACTCTCTAGGGCTGCCTGGGTGTCCTCACAGCTTTGCTGCTGGCTTCCCCCAGAATAAATGATCTAAGGAGAATGAGTGGAGAGGAAACCAAGGTGGCTTTTATAACCTAGTGTCCAAAGCTATGCACCATCACATCTGCTTAATTCTGTTCATTAGAAATTAGTCTGTAAGTCCAGACCACACTCAAAGGAAGAATTAATTTACACCTTTTTAATGGAGGCGTATCAAAGAATTTGTGGACATATTTGGAACTACCACAAGAAGTAAAGTTCAAAGTTCATTCTTTCCCTCATGGAGATCCAGTTCTACCATCATTTGTTGAAAACATTTTCCTTTCCCCATGGTTGGCATTATTAGTTCTGCTTTTTTTCTGGATGAATAGCATTAATGGTTACATTTCAAAAGCAAACTGAATATTTTAAAAAGTCAAGCCTGTGGCAAAAAATGATTAAAAATAAAGCTATATATGTGTAAGTGAAATTTTCAAGTGATAATATTAATTTCTAATAATGCACTTTCTTCAAGTTTGCATTTTTATTTGCAATTGCAGTAGGTAATTCAATTTTGGGACATTAATGCTGGAAGAAATCTGAGATGTTAGCTAATTTATCTCAGTTGTGTTATGAATACAGAAGCGGAAGTGCTGGGAGATGAAATGAGCGGTTCAGGACATAAGGCAAGATAGAGGCCAATCTGAGAATATTAGCTATTTTGTCTCTGGGCCTAGTAATCTTTCTGATACATCGAAAGGTGAAAAGTCCTTGACATGAAAAGTCGTGGCCTTGGTTTCTGAAACTATCACATCAAAGTCCCTAAGAGGTACATTTCATCTCACCTTATTAATTACATTCCTGCAAGGGTCTGTCTTGTTCCCTCCATTCCTTCCTTTATTCCCTTATTCATTCTGTTTCACCTGTCCATCTCACTCACTTCTTTATTGTTTAATTTACAGACATTTGTTGAATGTCTTCTATGGGCCAAGCATTGGTCCAATTGCTCATGATCCAAATACTAAAAGAACACTGTCTTTGCCCTCAAGGAACGTGGAGTCTAGCTTCGTCCTGTGAACGCCAATGTATCATTTCTCTCTGTGAGACCAGCTTTCGGACCACAAGGTCATTTGTCTATCCGATCATCATCTAGTGTATTAGTCTACTCAAGCTGCCATAACAAATACCTTAGACTAAATGGCTTAAATAACAGAAATTTGTTTTCTCACAGTTCTGGCGTCTGAAAGTCTGAGATCAGAGTGCCAGCACAGTCAAGTTCTGCTGAGGACCCTCTTCCTGGCCTGCAGATGGCCACTTTCTTGCTGTGTCCTAACATGGTGGAAAGTGATTTCTTTTTCTCTAGAAGGCTACTAAGCTCATTGTGAGAGCCCTACCCCCCGACCTAGTCTAACTTTAATTACATCCCAAAGGCCCGCCTCCAAATCACACTGAGCTTTAGGGCTTTAACATATGAATTTAGGGTGGATACACTTGATCCTAA
Organism: Equus caballus; assembly: GCF_041296265.1. Classification (NCBI taxonomy): domain Eukaryota; kingdom Metazoa; phylum Chordata; class Mammalia; order Perissodactyla; family Equidae; genus Equus; species Equus caballus. The sequence goes on from NC_091700.1 coordinate 32,626,016, forward strand.
CACCCAGAAACCAAACCCTCTGAGAAAAATAATATTTCCTAGAATTATGAGAATTGCAAATGCTTGCCAATACTCCACGTGAAGGAACTACAGAAATCAGAGGCCTTCTATCACCAGAGTGGAGTTTTCCCCTAGCTTATACTAAATTTCCTAAAGAAATCTGTGGAAGAACATGCTAGGACTTGGGGGATTAGTCACAGAATGTTTCACTTTTAACTTTCTTAACTGGGGTCAAAATCATGTGTGTTGAGTGCTTGAGTGTGTGTTAGATATTTGAGTTGCAAATTGGCACTCCATTCTGGCACTGGAATTAAGATGCCTCGGTGGGGTGAGAGCAGAAAAATTGCTCCTGTTCATGAGGAAAACCTGCTTCCCCAGGAGAATTGTACTTTACGAAGCTTTATTCCATGCTTTTTATGTTTCAACCATCATCGAAGCACGAAAAGAGGAAGGCTTTGAAATATACCATATGACAATGGTCCCCCTTCACACTCCTCCACCCCAGGCTGTTGCTCACAATTATAGCTGCCACCAGCTGTACTGTACCCTGGATGGGCAGCCTCTAAGAGAAACTTCACAAAGCAGTCAGATGTCATTTCTTCTTTTTCTCTTAGCTAAAGTGAATAAAGAGTTTTAGTAAATTTCACCCCAGGTTTTAGAAAATAGAAGTCTATTTCAGAGTTAGTGCAATCCAGTCAGGGTGTAAAATCTACCAAACGGGGCTGCTGTTTTGGTGATACAACCACCTTGTGATCTTGTGATAGATACCAGGGGCAGCTCCATGGAGGGCACAGAGGCAGAGGCCACTCTGGAGGAGGCTTAATCTGAGCTGTGCTACGGATGGAGGATAAAATGAAAGGTTAATTGGCCAGATTGTCTATTCATAGAATTAGAAGGAAGAAAGGAAAGTAGGCAAATGGAAATAGTCTCAAATCTGCCCTCTGGACTTGTATCAAAGGGCTGGGGAGTACAACTCATTCCAAAAGAGGCTAGTTTTCCTCTGAGAATAGTTTGTGACATCCCCTGAAAGGACAAAATAGCTCTTAGTTATAAACGCAGAGACTGACTCTGGAAAGGAATTTATCAAGTGGATCCTGCGTGCCCATACAATCATTGAGAGGACCAGGCTTGAGGCTCTGCAGCCATGAACGAGACCCAAAGTTGCACTGCAGAACAGGCTGAGAATACTGCTCTGCAGCTGCCACACGTTGGATGGGGCAGCTTGCACCCTGCTACCACTGGCCTTGGGACTCCGGACGCTTACTACCGCTGTTACTCGAAGATCTCCAGAGTCCCTCCTCCTTTGCCTTAATGGCTCCAAGTCAAAGTCTAGGTGGGTGGGTCTGATTGGTGAGGCCGGGGTCACCTGACCATGCCTAATTGCTAGGGAGGCTGGGAAAGTGAGCATCTGGCATTTTCAGCTTCCAGGAGGGAGATAAGCCCCGATTCTCTCTAAAACTCACAGGGGCTGTGGGTAGGAGGGACAGGAGTAACCAATTATAGGAACAGAGTTCAGAAACTGGGCAACTCCCTTAAGAAAAATGTCATATCAGTTTGAAAAGTTCTAGTTTCTGATGAGGAAGAAGAGAAGGTAGTGGTGGTGTCTAAGTGTAGCTGATGACTAGGGGGACCAACTAGGAGAAAGGTCTCTGCTCCAGACAAGGATTTGGAAAGGACAGAGTTCAGTGGTTCTCAACTTTGGCTTCAAATAGGATCACGCGGGAGGTTTCAAAAACTACTATTGCCAAGGCCCCATTCTAGAGCAACTAAGTCAAAGTTCTGGAAGTGAATTAAGCTTTCAGATCTCCCTAGTGATTCTAATCTGTGGCTAGGGATGAAAAATCCTAAATGACACTTAAGGCACCTGGAGAAGAGAAAGAGGTGGGCTCTAGAGCTCATGAAGGGCAGGTGCTGGGAGGTGGCATCAATCCACAGGCCCCTTCGGCAATTTTGGTATTTTTCTGGTCCGCCACTGCTGAGTAATAGCAGGAATCATCTTGTAACTCATTGCCATTTTTAAAGGCCTAACATGATGCAGACATGTGGGGCTTTTTCAAACCTGAAAAACATTGTTGCATGAGTAATAAAATCTCTTTTCTCCAGGCGGTGGAGGAGGGGAGAGTGGCGTAGCTGTGTAGGTCGAGTTTCAGCTCTGGAGATCTGTGTGCTTGGAAACGAGAGCCAGAACCTGCAATCCAAACTCGCCTTCATTTGTCCCAGAATGATTCATTCTTCTACTCGAATGAGCCGCGTGGGTAGAGAGTGAGCAAAGCCTGGATTTGGGCCTTAGATGAGATGCCCCAGTGAGCACAGCTGGGCAAACCCTTCCCAGGAGCCTGGGTAGCTGTTGAGGACTCAGGGAGGCAGCCTCAGGAGGAGCTGTCTCCAGGCTGGAGGTCTTTGTGCATCACACAGACTACCTGGCCCGGGGCAGTCTGTGGCTCAGCCAGAAAAGAGCTGGAATATCAAATGCCTCCACATTTATTTAAGAACACTACCCAGCAAAGAGAGAGGTTTGGAATCAAAGTGAATTTTCAGAATGCTAAATTTCCTCCCTAATTTTAGACTAGATGGAAGATGAAGGAAAGCAATTAAGCAAAGAATGTGTATCAAGGAGCCAAGCATTGAATGAAAAAGCCAGGGGTAGTGAGTGTCAATATTTGCCTTCCAAAGCAAACACCTCAGAGGAAGCGTTCAGAGCAAGATGGGAGAGGCGTGGAGCTCAGCGCACACTGAGTGTGAACAGCTCTGCCTTAACTGTGGCCGGGCTCCTTCATCAGTCTCTATTTGCTGGTTAGAAACTTGATGGATGAAGCCACTGCTGGCAAAGCTGCTGTCTCTGCTCTTTGCGCTGCCCCATTAAGGTGGTTTGGATGTAACTTTGGAGAGTAGATTGTGAAGGGCACGTGCTGATCGATGATCCCAATTCAACTACCTGACAGCCACGGGCAGTGAAAGCCTTCAACTGCTCATGTGTCAATGCCTACTTACGTCCTCTCTTGAATGTATGAAAGGGGTGCTGGAATTAATAATAACAGGAGACTCTGAGTGTTTTTTAATTTTTTTTAAGCAAATTATTGGCTGTAAGAGCAATTAAAAAAAAATAAAGACCATTAAGAAGATTAATGAAAATGCATGGTAATGATTAGGCTGCAGTTGTACAGAGCACAGAAGATTGCTAGCCCTTTTAAATACCTCTTACTTGACACTTGGAATTATTTAATTGATAAATTGGAGTAGGAGAAATGAACTTTCAAAAGATGGGTGATTTACTTTGATATTTATGATGGTAAGGTTTGTGTTTTGCCACATAATTTAACAGATATTGATTGATTGTCTATTAAGCTATTTGCTGTTGGTTCAGGATGAACACTTCAAAGTCCTCATCCTTGCAAAACTATTATTTTAGTGGGAGAGAGAGAACCTGAAACAGTTAATTTCAATCAAATAGAGTTAGTGATAGGATTGAGGTAAGCAGTGAAAGCTGAGATGCTAGGAAAGAGCAGAGAGGGGCAGATGATATATAAGCTGGAGTCTAACTTGATACCTTCTTTGCAGAAGGAGGGGACTAGCATTCTGGGCAGTGTGTGTATATAGGCCGGTGGATGGACCACAAGCAGCCTAAAGTGCAAGTCGGAAAGTGGTGGGATTTGGAAATAAAGATCTAGGAAGGGGCGTGTCCCTGAGCACTCCCTGTGCCAAGGTTGGATCTTTCTTGGTAGATGAGATAAACTAGATCATCAGATACCTCACCCAGGTGATCAAGGTCAATATCAATAGTGATAAATCATGTTGGTAGAATGTAGTTTTGGTATGATGTGTTGAAAATGTCACTTTGCCTCTGGTCTTCTTCCCCTCAGACCCATAACCCCTGTCTAATCATGAGAAAAAAACAGACGAATCCAAATTGAGGGACATTCTCCAAAACACCTGACCAGGACTCCTCGAAACTGTCAAGGTCATCAAAAACATGAAAAAAACCTCATTTAGTATTTTGCCACTGAAAGTATGGTCCTCGCACCAGCAACCTAGGTGTAATGTAGGAGCCTATCAGAAGTGCCAAATCTCACTCCTCATAGACACCAGAGCAGAATATGTATTTTAATAAGGTGATCCCATATGCACAGTAAAGTTTGAGAATCCCTCACCTAGAGAGTTGTTGAAACAGGAAGACTCTTCGATTCTCAGAGTTCAGTTCGCTCGAACAGGGGTGAAGTTGTGGAGCCTCCTTTTCAACAAGCATCCCGAGTAATTCCATTGCAGATAGACCAGGATTTTAAAAACCTATGCCTAGGCCTTATTGGATGAAGCACATCAGGATCTCTGAGGATGAAATCTCCCTGGCTGAGGTACAGGTACAAGAGAGAACCTCTGCACTAGAAGCTCATGCAAGGAAGCGGCAGGCTCAGATTTTCTGATAGATCTCTTTACTTTTTCTTGTCTTTCACATCTATTATCTCAGTATTCCTTGATGCTTTTCACATGTGATATTGTGCTTTATAATAAGAACTATATGTTTAGTCTTTATCCACTGTTCCTGGCACATAGCTCCTAAAACCCTTGTAATTTCCTATGCAGGAGTCATAGGGGCATCTTTTTTATAATATTTAGTTTTGTTTCTAGTTCCTGAAATAGCTCCAGAGAGATAAAGGTGAAATGGGTGTCTTCTGTTATTCATAGCAAGCCCCTTTCAACCACTCCCGAGTTTATGCTAATGAGGTGACTTTTGGAGAGCCCCTGGAGATGGGGGCTGGTTGCCAGGGGAGCCAACTCCATGCTTAGAGGGTTGGAGTTTTCAGCCCCACTCCCAAACTCTTGGTGGGGGAGAGGGGCTGGACATTGACTTAGTCACCAATGACCAGTAATTTAATCAATCATGCCAACTTAATGAAGCCTCCATAAAAATCCCGAAAGGAAAGTCTCAGAGTTTCCAGGTTGGTGAACATGGGGAGGAACTAGTGAAACCAGTAAAGGGTTAGCCATTGATGATTAGGTAGCTAGTAACTGAAGTTTTTTCTGCCATTTCTAATTATAGCTTTTAGTTGTTCACCCACTCATTGTTAACTGTGCTGCTTAGGCAATATACTGTCTGACTCCCACTGGGTTCCTATAGATAACATCTCCCTGGCGCCTGGATCACCATAGTAACGGAGGTTTGAGCTGTTTTCCAGGAATTAGGACCCCTTGTCCAGTTCAGGCCGGTTGGGACCACCAACTCATCAACCAGGCTTGTACAAATGCTCAGTAAGTGACCTTTTTGATGTCAAGGAGCTAAAAACTCCACCCTCAGATCATGGTAACACCACCATTTTGTGAGCATGCACCCTATGAAGAGGCATGAGGCTTGACTACACTTGGCACAGATCGTCAATTACCTCACTTCTCCTTACTTCCAGTCATCTATTCCCACATCTCAGACCACCTTGCTCCCTTATCCCATGATTATCCCTGAGTCCTGTCGATGCAAAATAACCAATGACCGTTGCTATAGACAAGAGAAACAGGATGAGTTTACTTGAGCCAGAATGAGGATCATAATCCCAGAAGGGCTTAGAAACATTCCAAGGGGCATGGCTTTCAGTAAAGTCTTACATCTTTTTAGGACAAAGAAGATACATTAAACACACCCAGCAGAACTTTTCATCAAAATTTCAAAGAGGTATTTAGTTGCAAATCAGCAGGTCAACATGACCCTGATGCTGGGAAAGGGGGCTAACCTGGGCATTACCGATAGGGCATTTGGAGCAACGATAGGGCGTTTGGAGCAACAGTCTGCATTCTTATCTTAAGAGAGTGCATTCTTTACTTTAGTGGATAAGCAGATGTACAATGTACCTTTGATAGGCCTTGGATCAGGCCTTTAGTTCAAGCCAAATCAGTTTTGAACTCAAATAATCACCCCGTATACCTCAATATGTGGAAATCTCTTGTCAGTGCCCATTCTCGAGGAGCCAGATCTGAGATTGATTCTTCCACCTCCTTGAGATAGGAACGAACCTAATGAAACAGGGCCATCTGCAAGGGAAGGCCAATAACCAATCAGCAAGCTAGGAGAATCAGATAGAGGCCACCAAGGTCTACATTCTGTAGCCTTGGGATGTTCTTGGGCTTACACATTCACCCTAGCACCCAGGAATTGGCTGAAGGTGACCCCAGCCCCATTACCATAGTAAAAATCACACCCAGGGGTGAAGAGCTAGGATGTTAATGATACATGCAATGCACGCGGTGGCATGGTGAACAACAGTGCAAGTGCAAGCAAAACCACGCCTCTACATGCCATGACAAGGCCCTTCTTCCCAGCCTTTGCCTAATATAAAGTCCCACAATCCCGCTCTCTAAAGAGCCTGTCACCTGCCTCTTTCCTTTCCACACTGGCTCCCCTGTGTCTCCCCGGTGCACAAACTAATAAACTTTTACTTTTCTACTCCCATTTGTTGTCTCTCTTGATTTCTATCCCTGGGGACAACAAGAACCCCAAGCCAGTAAAATCCTTGCTTGGCTGCCTTGTGATTAAACCTCTCTCTGCTGCAATTTCATCTCCGTGATTGGCTTTCTGGGTGATGGGCATAAACGAACCTGGTTCAGTGACACTGGGAGAGCGGCTCTACATCCCTTCCCACATACCTTGCCCTGTGCATCTCTTCCCTGTGATGAGGATTTTTAGGCTGCTTAACTTTAAAATGGTTTATGATGAGGATCTTTAGGCTGGTTACTTTTAAAACTGCAGATGAGAAGCAGGCTCCGGGGACTGGAATTTTGCTTGCCCTTTTGAGAGACATTTGCGTTTGTGAAGGAAGGGGGGATGACCTTGTAGGGACCTGAAATTGGCCACCCCAGGATGTGTCTCTTTGGCATCGGGACTGTTTGGGGCTGATTGCTTTTGACAACAGGGACAGGGAAGGAGGCTCTGGGGAATGGAACTTGCCCTTGTTGGGACACATTTATGTTTGTAAGGTAAATCTCTATCTGTAAAAGGTGCCTCCCTCTCTGTACCAGGAAGAAGAAGGGAAATGACCTTGTCCCTAGAAACTCTTAATGGGGAAGGCAAGAACTTAAGTTGGTTGCTGTCTGGCAATCTCATGTAACTGATTTAGGGGGGTGGCTTCTAACCTTTCTAACCTTTACTTAATCCGATTTGATTCTTGTCTAAAAGTCATGGGATCACCCAATGACCAGACCCCACCTGCACTGATACCATTTTAACTTTTTTCATGTTCTTTCCTTTGTCTTGTAAAGAGATGAATCACATACCTATGCCTTAAATTTAGCTCTAACCCTCCACTTGGGGCAGCAGAAGCTCTGACTGCCCATGGGCCCTGTCCCCATGCTATTCCATACTATTCTCTAAATAAAAGAGCACTACTGCCAGATCTTGAGAGTCCAAAAAATCTTTCTTTCGATTCCTCGGCTCACCGACCCCACATCACCTGTGGCTATTCCTGAATTATACACTTTATAGCAAACCAGTAATCTAGTAAATAAAAGACCTGAGTTCTGCGAGTCTCTCTAGCAAGTTGATCAAACCTGAGGAGGGGGTGCTGGAAACCTTCAGTTTATAGCCAGTCGGTCAGAAGCCCAGGTGACAACATGGACTTGCCATTGGTGTATAAAGAGGAGGTGGGGGGTGGAGGGCAGTCTTGTAGGACTGAGCCTCTGGGGTCTACACTGACTCCAGGTAGATAAAGTCAGAATTGAGTCAAATTGTAGGACACCCAACTGGTATCACAGGATTGCTTGATGTGGGAAAACCTGCCACACGTTTAGTAACCAGAAGTATCAGAAGTGAAGTAGTGTCATAGTATTGAGAGTAGAGAAAACACACAGGAGACACACAGGAAGAGTTTTCCTTAACAGTGTGGAAATAATTCTATCAGGATTTAAAATCTTGCCTGAAAACTTACTAGTTGTAAGATCATCAGTTAGCTTCAAAAGGTGATCTGATGTACCACCACCATCCGCAGTGATTCCAAACAGACGCACAGGGGATAGCTTTGGGAAAAACTGGAAAGTATTTCTGGGACTCCTATCACATACATGTTAGACCGTTTGTCTTTTAAATTCTCCAACTGAGGTATTATGAGTAGAATTCAATCAGCCCCCGGGGCCAGTCCCGTCCTTGCCACGTCTGTGTGATTGTGGATAAGATTAACTCCTGACTTCAGTTTATTTATCTCTAATTGACTTAAGTTAATTCATCTCTGAGATGGGAATAATAAAACTTTACCACATTGTGTGGCTGTGAGAACAAAATAAAACAGTGCATGAGAAAGTACATTATTAACTGTACAGTTCCCACAAAAGCAAGAAATCTGAGTATTATTGTATGAAACAAGCAAAGGTCAAAAACCCTATACGAAAGTTTTAGCTCTGGCAAATATAATCTTGATATTAAGAATTAAGATAACCACACATGCTTATAATGAGTGGCACTATGCTAAGAACTCTACTCTTTCTTAGCACTCTTTTAGACTTTTTAGAGTCCTCATAATGACCTAATTAGGTAGTTCTTTTCATCATTCCGGTTTTACTGAGAATGTACGGAGCTTAGCCCGGCTCACACAGCTAGGAAGTGGTGGAATGAGGATGTGCATCCAACTCTATATGATTCCAAATCTTGTCTGCGTTTAAATATTTTGCTATATTGTCTCCTTGGGTTTCATTTGAATTTAAGCTTTATGTTGGGGAGGTGTTCACATCATAATATGATCCTTCACAAGATAAATCTTGAACGGTAGTCCCGCTTAACACTGGCTAAGACAAAAGCTTAGTCCGTAAACTCTATACCCAAGAGTAAAAGAGTAAAAGTGAAAGGCAGCTCTGACCACAGAAAGCCTGGCTAGGATCTGAGACCCAGAAGATCTGGGACAAGCAGAAAATTCAGGGACAGATGCCCATTGCTGCACATTCCGGCTGATTATAAGTAATCTAAAAGCAATGACTATGCCATTTAATGCATCGAAGTATATTTACAGACAGACTTACTGGCCCACCCTGAATGTCGTCAGGGAAAATGGAGTTTCAAGGAGCAGAGGCCCATTAGCGGCCAGGGAGCATGTCCTCAAAGCCAGCAGCCAGCCAGGAACAGATTGGTGAAGGCGGGGAAGGAAGAGCTTGCCCCCTCCCAGGAAGCACACGGAGGCTCTGACAGCACGCCAAAAGAAAAACAACAGGATTCTAGGGACCACCAAGGAGGGAGGTGGAGGTAGTCAACTAGCACTAACCTTCCCAAGTGGGGAGAAACAGATTTTTCAGTTTACACACTCCTTCTTCAGCCTGCAGCCCAGAGAGATGCTTGAGCAACTCAGTTTCTGTCTCCGGGAGCAACACGGCAGTACAGAAGAACTAAACTTATGGCTCTGGGGGTAACACTGGGCCTCTTTGTCATAGTATATCACACGTGTCCTCCCAGCCACCCTGAGAAGTAAGTAGGGCAGCTGCTTTTCCCATGTTAATCTATCAGTCAGCAAATCTTCTATGCATTCCAATTGAGCCGCCGCCACGTTGGTGTCGTGCAGTGGTTCTCATACTCTGGTGTGCATGAGAGTCACCTGACAGCTTGTTAAAACATTGTTGGGCTCCCCCCAGCATATCTGATTCAGTAGATTGAGGTAGGGCCTGAGAATTTGCATTTCTCTCAAGTTCCCAGGGATGCTGATGCTGCTGGTCTGGAGACCACACTTTCAGAATCACTGCTGTAGTAGCTATTATTTTGCACTGCCCAGATCGCCTGTAGGACAGAAGGACTTATTCTTCCAGCTTATGGGGATGCTGCTGGCTACAGCTGTTGTCCCTCAGCTGTCAGCCCCTCTGGGAATTGCCCACAGCTGAGGAGAGCCTCCTGGCCTAAGGTCATGCTCCTTCCCAGACTGATAGATACAGGGGTGTAAAAGGGCCCCTCACCCCAGAGTGAAGACTCAGAAGGGCCATCTCAGGGTCAGAGTCCCTGAGGGGTTGACTATGGCCCTTGCCATGGCTGTACTGCAGCTCAAATTTCCCTTTGCTTACTTCTCTGGCCATAGAGGAGCTGCCTTTGACCACTATCAGGAAAGAATAAAAAACTGAGCTTGGTTCATGGATGGGTTTGCTTGGTGGGAGGGAGCAAGACAAAAATCAAGCATAGCTGCAAGACTCCCATTCAGGGTTACCTTGAAACACAGTGGCGAGGGGAAATCGGCCCAATGGGCAGAGTCCATCGAGGAGCAAATCACACAGGCAAGCCCCAAGTCAGTGGGGCAGGGCTATAGACTCTGCTTCTGTGGGAGGAACTCAAAGCTACAGAGCAGAGACAGGGGCATGGTTTTATTATAGGAAAGTAGTGAAGAATTGGGAACAATAACGCAATCTATCGCAGGTCGGGTGGACAGTACAGATACATAGACATTTTTAATAGAGTATAGAAAGCATGATGATTTGGATTTATAGAGGATATTATAGGGGCACAAGGAAAGCACTTCTACCCACAATCTGGAATGAGCAGCAGGATAAGGAAAGCTTCTGGTAGGAAGTCATGCCTGAAATAAAAGAACAGGATAACTCCACACAAATCAAGCTGGAGGATGGAGATCTGGGGAGGGTCAGAGATGAGCTTAGAGAAATAGGGAGATGATTAGGTCATAGTATAGGTTGAAAGCCTTAACAAGGAATTAGAAAATTTTTGGAAGGATATTAAGGGGTGTTAAGCAAGGTTCATGATCAGATACAAGTTTTAAAATAATTATTCTGACAGCAAGGTGGGGGATGGTTTGGAGAGAAAAGACTGGTGAGGAAACAGAGAAATGAATTTGCAAGCCCTAGAAATGGTCCAGGCAAGAGATGGTGAGAGCAGTAGACCGTCACCCTTAAGGACTCAGGCTTCCTGAGACAGACTGTGTCTGAATCCTGGCTCTGCCATCAAGGGTGTGGGACTGTGGAAAAATTGTCTGGCCTTGCTAAACTTTGGTTTCCTCACCTGTAAAATGAATATAATAACAGGACATAGCGATAGTGTTTTTTGTGAGGATTAAATCAGAAAAAATGCCTAGAAGGGGATTAGTTCAGTGTGTGGAGCTAACAAGCCCTCAAGTGTCAACAGGTATTATTATTCCTGGAGGGCGTGAACTAGTGTGGAAGTAGAGGGCTTGAGATGAGGGAAATTGCCACCTGCCTTGAAGGTACCTGAAGTATAGGAAAAGTGGGCTAAAGGATGGCATGAGCCTGACAATTAGCTTTTGTGTGTGTGCATGTATGTGCCTGTGTGAGGAAGATTGGCCCTGAGCTAACATCTGTTGCCAATCTTCCTCTTTTTACTTAAGAAGACTGTCCCTAAGCTAACAGCTGTGCCAATCTTCTTTTACTTTGCATGTGGGATGCCTCCACAGCATGGCTGATGAGTGGAGTAGGTCTACCCCTGAGTCTGAACCTGTGAACCTGGGCCACTAAGCAAAGCAGAGCACGTACAACTTTAACCACTTGGCCATGAGGCTGGCCCCTACAATTAGCTTTTTTGATTGTTATGTAAGTGCCTGACAGCAAGCTTTTGATTGCTAAGCATCCTCTTCAAAGACATCTTGAATAAACACATCACCAGCTACAAAACCAGATAAAGAGTCAGGCTGCCCCATTCATGAAGTTCTCTTTTTTCAGAGAACTCTGGTTGACTTAGATAACTGACCATTTGGCCCCTTGCTTTTCCCACCCATGCTTTAATTCCTACTCTTATGTTTTAAATTCACTGATGAAGAGTGAGCCTGCCAAACCCTAGGCATCCCACCCTCTCTCTCTCTCTATCTCTCTCTCTCTCCCCCTCTCCCCATGACCTTGCTGTGTGGCCCAGGGCATGCTGTGTATCCTTCAGGACTTGTGAGTAATAAACCTTGTCTTTTCAAAGTTCCCTGATGGTTGTTGCTGAGGTGTGTCTTGCAATCATAGTAAGAACCACAAGGGCCAGTCCACCCACAACATTGGCTCCAGTCAGGGAAATGTCAGTGGGGGCTGGCTTGCCACAAATAGTACTGGTATGGGCCCAAGTGAGTGCCCAGGCGTTTCTAGCCCATAGCCTGACTCTTGGTAGGCTGAGACTGACACAAAACAGTGAGTAGGGAGGTGCAGCTGGTTCAGACCCATAACTTGGCTCTGTTTTTAGGAGCATCCATTCCCTGACTCAGCAAATATATCCCGAGCATTTACTCTGTCCCTGCAGTGGGATGTAGCCATGACATGTACATGAACACAATACTCTCAGTGCTAAGTGATCTCTTCTCAAGGACTGTGATCTTGCAAAGTTACTCTGGGCTGAGAGCACTGATGTTGCAATGTCTTCATTTCCATTCTGTGGGAACTTTACTATCCCGATTCATGTCTTCTGGACAGTTAACACAGAAAAGTTAATGTAAACAAACATATTTCTTCCTCCTTTAAAGATTACCTGTGAGAGGGTTGTAACTATCCAAGGATGTGAAGGTATTGCTTGGAATTCAAAGCCTTTCAGCTGTTTGTACTGAAAGATTCTTCAAATCTTAGAAGCAACTGTGGAAGTAATTCCAAGTGTAGGGGAGGAAGACTTTTCCTCTATCCAATGTGGGTTCATCTGGCTGGAGAACGAATTAAATTCACATGAGACAGAATAGCAAGAGAAAATTAAACAAAGCTTTATGAGGAACCATGGCCCAGGGACTTTCTTCCCGAAGGAAGAAAGGGCACCGAAGAAGTGGGGTGCACAGAGTGGTTATATACCCCCAAACAGGGTGTTTCACATATGATTGAAATGTCCCTCCCACAATAGTCACAAGATTGCCCTGTCGGCATAGCACTTGATGGACACAGCAGATAGTGGGTCTGCTATCTCATTGGCGTAGCAGGAGGCAAGTCTACTGTCTTGAGCTGGGTGGTCACAGTTGAGCGCAGCAATCAGTTCCTAGCCTAAGGAAAGATGCTTAATCCTTAAAGAAATGCCAACGTTGGGAGGGGGAGGGAAGTCAGTTACAGGAGGTTACCAGACAAGTACAATAAACAAATGCAGATTTAAGTCCTTGCCTTCCCCATTGATTAAGAGTTTCTAGAGATATCTTTACAGATGGAGAGTTCCTTTACAATGTAAATGTCTCTTACAAAGGGTAAGTAGATTCGACTTTTCAGTTGCTTTCCTGTCTGCAAAGAAACCAGCCTCAAATAATCCTCATGCCAAAGAGACATATCTTGGGGTGACCAATTCCAGGTCCCCACACAAGTAAGTGACATGCTATTGATCTACATGTGTTTGCAAAGTCCAATTAGTTTAATATTCTTCATTGTTCACTCAGTGTAATTTCAAGTGGTTTTTGCTCGCTGTACAGGCAGGTAGATTGTTGTTTCTTGGCTGTTGGGATTTATAGAAAATAAATAGGCTGACATGGTCTACAGCAAAACTGTTCTTATGTTAGGAGGGTTTCTTATTATACTTCTGCATATTTGGTTCTGTAATCTTTCCTCTGGAGCCAGGTGTCACTCTCTCTGCTGAGTTGGGTTGCTCATGTGCACTACAGGAATCCATGTGATGTTAATGATATCAAATTTAATTGTACACACTAAAGCCCTTCAATTACCATGTTACTTGCTGGTGACAATACATTATTGTTACAACAATTCTGTAACCAGTAAGCTGGTTGGAAATGTGGAAAACAGATTAAATCTACACACTGGACTCAGCTTTCCTTCCTGGTGAGGGAGGAGCTTGGGAGACTAGGGTCACGTAGGAACTTCTTTCACCTCTGCACACACCGTTCTCTCTGTCCACATGGTCATCACAGCCTCCTGTCCAGCTTTTTGAATCCTGCCTACCCTCAAAGGACAGCTCTAGTCCCATCAGCCCTGTGCAGACTTCTGTGCTTCATTCTCCTTCTACAACACCATCTGTCTGTTAGACTGTCTCTGCGTTAGAGAGGGGAAGGCATGGAGGCAGGGCTCAAGGCCAGTGTGAAATAAAGACCAACCAAATGAGAACAGGCAAAGGCTATTGATTCTGAGTTTGCTGTAGCAAAGGGGTCAGCCTCCATCACTTGCATTTTGGCAGAGACACAAAAGCAGCAGAAGAGTGGGGAAGCTTTGGAATGGAAAACGGAAGGCTCCAGGTGTGCCCTGGATTGGAGGCTGTTGGCATGCGGAAGCTGTAGGTGGGCTAATTAGGAGCGGGGCATCTTAGTGATTTGTAGGGTACATATTTGGCTTTCTTTGATTAGTCCTAAGTTGGAAGTAGGGAGAAAGACTAGGGAAGCTGTTAGTTATGGATCAAGTCCTGGCTGTTTGGGGGCCATTACAGAGGTTACTGTAAGCTTCCTGGACTGTTGCTAGAGAGAGTGGTCTGAAGTCCTACAAGTCTGACTTACAATAGCAGCCCGGCTTCCTGGGCTGCTTACTGCGGATTGTGGGTTGGTTCCTTCGACCGGTTGCTGCAGATTGTGGGGCAGAATTCTGTTTGTACATATGGTCTTGCCATTGTCCATTTGTATATTTAGTCTCTCACCAGGCAGAAAGCTCATGTAATGGTCCAAGTGCATTCCTGAGGTCAGTGGGGTTAGAGAGGAAGGAATGAAAGGACAGGATTTGGTAACAGGTAGGGGTGAGGGAAGACTTCAAAGACCAGAACAGTAATTAAAACTCTACTGCTACCAGACCGCCTGGATGTAAATCCCAGCTCTGCCACTCACCTGTTGAACATGAGGATAATAACAGTACCTGTCTCATAGTGTACCAGTATTTGTTAAACATAAATTAAATTATTTATTATTTGTAAAGTGATTAGAACAGTTCCTAACCCAAAGTAAGTGTTAGCTATTCTTATTACCCCAGGAAAAAGATGATGTCCTTAGTTGACAACCTATTAGGAGGAAGAGCAGGCTTTGAAGCAAACCTTGGACCTCCAGGTGGTGCTCAGGAGCAAGATTGGTTTTTCCCTTGACCTTGTGTTCTACCAAGGGCGCCACAGTGTGTGCACTTGCTAAGGACTGAATGTTTGCGTCCCCTTAAAATTCATATGCTGAAGCCCTCATCTCCAGTGCGACAGTATTTGGAGGAGGGGCCTTCCGGGGATAATTAGGCTTAGATGAGGTCATGAGGGTGGGGTCCCCATGGTGGGATCAGTGCTCTCATAGCAGGGACCAGAGAGCTGGATTTCTCTCTCCCCACGAATACATGCACCAAGGTAAGGCCATGTGAGAACAGAGCAAGAGGATGGCTATCTGCAAACCAGGACCTGGGTTCTCGACAGACATCGCGATCTGCCAGCACGGTGATCTTGGACTTCTCAGCCTCCAGAACTGTGAGACATAAGTGTTGTTTAAGTCACCCAGTGTATGGTATTTTGTTATAGCAGCCTGAACTAAGACAGCGTTTCCTCCTGTTGCGGTTAAGCCACCTCCTAATTTGTAATGATTACTGTAGGGTCTGGGCTCTTTTTTTTTCCTTCCCCTAAGGAATTACCAACTCTGTCTCTCAGGCAAACAGCATTTATTGGTCTGAAAAATTAATTTACCAGAGTGATGAGTACAATGTAAAATGAGTGAAAAAATAAAAAGATTGACAATTTTAGTCATAAACATATTTTACATGTGTTTAGTGCTTTATCGCTTACAAATCATTTTCTGTTGATAGTGATCTCAGGCAAATAAAAATAATTATTCTTGACTGATAAGGAATGCAGGGCATGGATACTAAATTACAAATTCATTCAACTCCCTCTGATACCCGGCTTTCAGTTAATTAGCCTCCCAGCACTTTAAATTTACACTGTTGTTCCCAACTCCTGTTCCCAGGTAGAAACTGATTTAGTTTCCAAGTAAGACTCGTAAGCATATATTAATGCTAACGAGTTATTTACTAACCTTGAATCTTATGAAAACATTTTGTCTAACCTATATTTATTTGTTTACATAAGGTCTACTTTAAAATCTTTCCATTGATGAAGTGAGAGGCAAGGAATCTGTGTAAATATGTACTTTCTTAAAGTACCATGTTCTATCCTTCGACCATTTTACTGCAGATAAGGAAAAGAAAATGATGCAGTAAAACTCAAGGAGAATCTTAAAATTCAAACCCCTTTTTATCCATGTGAATTGAGTCTTTTATATAAAAGAAATTCAAGAAGCCTGACAATTTATTCTATGCATACAAGGATGAACCATCATCCATGGGACCAATAGCCTTGCTCAGAAGATAAACAAACATTCGATGCTGGCTGAATTGTCATTAATTTTCCCAACAGTCATAAACATACATTAAAGAGGTAATGAGCAGGAATTTGTTTTACTGTCATTACGTGAAACAAGAAAAATGGACCACTTAAAAAGGAGTTTAAATATCTACTGGATAAAGCCCCAAATAGGCTCTGCTTTTCCTTTGGAATTTCTGTGTTAGGCTAAAGAACACATAGCAATTAAACATTCAGTTTGCTTTACTACTGACAAAAGGGAAGCAAGCAAAATTCTAGAATCCTGGCGATTTAATACATCGCAGAAATGCATCGTTTGTATATTTCTTAAAAAAGAACTCAACGCAACTGTGGTTTGAAATGCCTCATTTTCCAGAATTTTAGCCAATAACACGGTCAACTTGCCAGGCTGTTTCACCAAAGGAGTTTGACACCCTAGGTCTCTGCGCCCTTACCCAGCCATTTGCAGCTGCTGCTTCTATGATTAAAACCATTCAGCAAGGATGCCTTCCTAATTAGAAAGAAACTTCCTGTCGAATGAGTTATTCTCTTTTCATTTACAAATGTGACAAAATCCTTAGATGTTAGCCTGTATGTGCAGGTATCTTAATAACAAGGCAAATAAATGTTGGTTGAATCACTAGCTGATTATTTCAGGGCTACCAGTGGAATGAGCTGGCTGCGGATGGATTTAAATTTAATAGTCAGGATGCCTTACTTTGTTTAACAAAAAGAAAAACACTGGGGCCAGCCAGTGGTGCAGCGGTTAAGTGTGCAGGTTCCCCTTCGGCAGCCTGGGGTTCACCAGTTCAGATCCTGGGTGCGGACATGGCACCACTTGGCAAGCCATGCTGTGGTAGGCGTCCCACATATAAAGTAGAGGAAGATAGGTGTGGATGTTAGCTCAGGGCCGGTCTTCCTCAGCGAAAAGAAGAGGATTGGCAACAGTTAACTCAGGGCTAATCTTCCTCAAAAGAAAAAGAAAAACACCAATTTTGATGGAGCTGCTAACTCTGGCTGTAAGGAATAGCTTAGCTTTGTCACCCTTTGGTATTTTGCCCCAAATTTATAATGTGTGCCCTTTTGTTTCAAAAGATGGCTTGTCGTACCCATACTCACCCACATCTTTGATTAAATCCCATAGATATTTGCAATTCTCCAAGACTCACAACACTTTCTTCTTCATATGTTTCCAGACTTAGTTCTTTCTTTTCTTGTGAACTTTCTTCTGCAGTATGTCTTTTGGCCCACAGTGGATGAGAGGAGAAAGAACTGGAGATAAGACTCAGGCAAGCCTACTTTGTGAGTTATGGACTGAACATGTGTGTCCTTTTGAAATGTGTATGTTGAAATGCTAAGCCCCTAGGTGATGGCTTTAGGAGATGGCACCCCCACTGTCATGAGAGTGAGCCCTCATGAACGGGATTAGTGGCCCTACAAAAGAGGCTTCAGAGAGCCCCCTTGTCCCTTCCCTCCCCCATGGGAGGTTACAGCAAAAAGACAGCAGTCTAGGGCTCTCACCAGATGCTGAATTTGCTAAATCTGCTGGCACCTTGGTCTTGGACCTCCCAGCCTCCAGAACTGTGAGAAATAAATGTTTGCTGTTTGTAAGCCACCCAGTCTCTGGTATTTTGTTATAGCAGCTCAGATGGACCAAGACAGGCGTTGAGAAGAGCTCTGGTAAGGATGGAATGGAGGCAGTTGGCACTGTTGTCTTCAGTAAGTTTCCTGGGCTGCTTGAATTTTGCATTCTCAGTCTCTCCAGCTTCAGGATTCCAGGCAAATGACAGAGACTGTCATATACAGGAAGTCCTACCTGGGCACACTGGAGTTTAGCGAGTGTGCACAGCTTTACCAGGCTTTCTAGAAGACGTGTTCAACCAAGCTTGAATTCAACAGCAGAAGTTTCTGATATACTCTGAAGGCCAATTGAAATTTAGAACATTTAAGCTTCATGAAAGTGATAGCATAGGACTTGATTCTACCAAATGAATACTGATAACCGATAGTAGCTCTGATTGTTAAGTTTTGTGAGTCACGGAACTGAGCTTCCACCTAAATGTATTTTTTCATTGATGACTGTTGTTTTACAGATACATAGTGTGTGTGTGTGCACACGTGTGATTCAAAAGAATAATATTCAACCTCATCCAGGGTCCTTTGCCATAAAGGAAGGGCTAAAAATGGTCAATAATCAGGGTAAATGATAGGGGCTGTGGATTAGTGAAATTAGTGGATTAGTGACCAACATTTTATTCTGCCTTATCAGTAAATAACAGCTCAGTGCAAATACCCTTCTCTTGCTTTAGAATAGGTAGCTTGCTTAGGTAGCAAGAACCAAGACTCTGTGACAGTGTGACAAAGTGGTGACAGAGGCTCTCTACACAGCAGACCAGAGTTTGAATGTCACCATGGTCTCATATTAGCTGTGGATCCTTGGGCCAATAACTTAACCTTACCGTGCTTTAGTTTTCTTATCTCACGTGGAAAATGGGGATATGAAAATACCTATCTTTAAGATAGTGCTGAGTATTAAATGAGATATTACTGCATTAAGTAAACAACCAACAGATATTTGTTTTTAAAAAGTGGATTCCAATCCTTATGTTCTAGAAAGCATCTATTTTATAAACAGCTTGTAATTATTGCATCTTCTCATGATGGGCAGTATGGGTTGGAGAGTGCCCCACACCTGCTATGAAGGTGGCATGTGAACCCCAGTGGAGGAGTTGGAATTTGGAGGCTGAGCATTATTCGTGCATGGATATTATTTCCCAGGGAGCAGCAAGCCAGGCAGCAGCTGGCTGATTCCTTAGCTTCCCTGGAAAAGGAGAAAAGTACAAAGGGTGGTTTTTGCGTCAGTTTTCTGGCAGAAAGACCTCACCAGGAATGTCACAGGCATGGAGAATCAAGCGGATCAAAGCCCAATAAAACGTTAGGCCACCCAACTTTCTTCCAACTGGCTTATCAGTGCCGGCATAATGAGTCAGTCCAACTGATGATAATGTCTCCCTTCCTGAGTTGTAAACTACGCTGAATGCTATATTCTACTCTCAGGCTCTTCAACCTGCAGCAGCTTTTAGGGCTTTCCAAATACTTTAAAAATGTTAATTGACTAATTGCTTTTACTTATTATCTTTCTGAGCAGTCTTGAAGTCAAATAGCAAAGGTGGAAATAGCACAGTCAGTAAATTTGTGTCAGAGAGAAGAACATGCTTTGCTTTCGGGTCGTTTCTGGCAAGCACCAAAGCCTGCCTCCTGGGAGAAGAGAGCAAGTCTGCTCTCCTATCTGGACAACGAGAAGAAGGCATTTAGACCACTTGGTAACAGTGCTTTCAGCGGGCACACACACTCCCGCCTGCCACTCTGGAGACTCATAACTCATCTGTGTTATTTGTTCATGGAAAAACTAAGCACAAAGAGACAGGAGACATATCACAGGGACATGGATAAATACGCCTAATTATAGACTGAGCTAATAGCGTGACATGATTGCTGTTTCTGAAAAGGATCTGACAGCCAGCAAGAGCTCTCCTGTCACCGGCCTCACCCGTCTGTTAGCAGACAGGGCCCTGCAAAGAGCACTCACTGCCATGACGCTCTCCTCAGCTGGGTGTGCGGCTCCATGTGTCCATGTCTTTCCTTTTGCTTTGCTCATGAACATGAGTTCTAGATTTCCGATTGCTTCTCTCATTTATGAATTGCACGTGGCTGCTGGCATCCTCATGCTTTCCCGGGTGCTGTTGAGGTTTCTGAGTTTACTTAGTCAACAGCTAAAACCCAGGTGGACACAGGCTGAAGGCAGAGCCCCATATATCTGAAACCCTCACTCTCTCTGCACGGAGAACTTGCAAATCCGCTCAGCAGCACCTCCAGCCACAGGGAAACCTCTTTGTCTTTTATTTGTTTGACTCTCACAGTTCATTTAGATCAAATCAAACATGAGCTCATGCCGAAATTCCCTGTGTATAGTGATTACCAAGTGAACATTTACTTATCTTCTTTCTGAATTTTATTTTATAGCACTGGGACCAATGATGAGATTTTCCTCTTCTATTTACAAAGCACCAATCCTGCCCAGATAAAAAAAGCAAAGGATTTTGGTGCTTGATCTGAGACCTGGTATGTGTGGGGGGTGTACATGGCATATAGGATTTCTCACAAACGTGAAATTGGTTCTCAGCCTCTGGTTGAATTTATTTGGGAAAGAGGCTCACTTGAAATATTTAGGGATGATTTTGAAAACAAATATGGAGCAGATGGAATGGAGTCAGAGCAGAGGCTACATCTGTAACAGGGACAGTATTTAAAAATTGTGAATGTGCTATCTTTTTGCCTACTTGAGTTCTTCACCTTCATCTTGGTTGGCCCAAGGTGTCTCTCTGTTTCTATGCAGAGAAGGGCAGGGTTTGAGAAATATTACAGAAAGATTGCAGAGAGAAAGCTGGAGGTGACATTTAACTGCTCCCATGCAAATTAGGATTTTACAACAGAGCCATCGCCCTGAAAACCGGGTGGCTGTCCTGATAGAAAATTTGTGAAACGCCTTTACACATTCACTCCCACTCACCTGTAGTACATCAATGCTGTGCCTCAAAGACTCATATTATGGGGCTTTTCTCTGGTGAGAAGATGGCCCTTCCGTCTTTGACAGCAAAGCCAGGAGGCCTGATAATTGGTGACATAAAACCTTCTCAGGGTTTGGACTTGGAGAGGGGCACATGCCCCAGATAAGAGATGATACTATTAACAGCTCCAGAAAGATGACCTCTTAGGATGTCCCTATGTCAACAACAACTGACTCAGGCCACAGAGTCAGAAAGAACAGAACCTTAGTGTTTGGCTTCCCAGGCTGCTGCCAATGGGTGCTGAGTTGATGGTCAGTGGATCTGCCAATCAGCTTGCCATGGCTGCAAAGTAACCCTGCAGCACAGTCTGGGATGGACCAGAGATGTAGCAGACACTCAGCAGTCTGCAGATAGCTGGAGTCAAGGAGAGGTTGCCTTATCCAGGGAGTGCTTCTGGGCATTAACCAAGCTAAGAGAGGCCATGTCGTGAGCTAAATCAGCCAGTCTGGGGGTCAGCGGTGTCCACGAGGGACAGGAACATCACTCTGGAGACTGCAGACACCAGCCAGCACATGCTGAAGGACTGCACAAGGTCAGAGGGTCTCTTCTTTCCAGTGTTTGGGGAAGGAGGAAGAGCCTCTCTTATGCACAACTGGACTCTTTGCCTGGGAGAGAAGCCAGGAAAGGTGGAGGGTGAGGGCTATCTAACGGACTAAGAATTTTTTTCCTAAAGTGCCTGAACATTAGCTGAGGGGACGCACATACACACACAAAGGATCAGATTAAATTTGAACTGGGTTGGATATTTAGTTCACAGTGTCCTTACTACCTAGTGGGTAGAGGCTTGGGAGAAATGCCAGTTCAGAGTTCTGCTAAAGGGTTTGGCAAACAGGCAGAATTATGCTCCTCATTTGCAAAAAAGATGCCACTATCTCTGGGACATGCTGGGATATGCTTCCCTTTGGCCCAATTCTGGTGCCTCTGAAAGTGACTTGCTCTTTGTTTCTTTACTTTTCATCCTTTCTTCAAATTTTATTTACTTTCTTACTTTTGACCATTCATCCTGAATCTCTTCAAGGAAAAAGAAAGTTCATATTTAGCCAAACATAAGCTGCCCTATAAATGACCCAGGATGATTTACGACTTTAGACCTGAGTTTGTAATCATTCGGGCTGCAATTGGTTTGCTCAGAAGAAGCTTCTGGCTGAGTTTATTTGGAAAAGAGGCTCTCTTAAAGTTTCTAGGGATGATTTTTGATAAAAACATGGAATATGTGAAATGAGTGCTCCCTCACGGGGCTTCCACAACCAACCTCATGTGGTCTGTTGAAAGATGACAGTGACACGTTTCTCTGATGCTCAGAGCATGATCTTGGGGTCCTGAGGGTCCTGGTTCTCAGATACCCCATCCCTTAGAGGGAGGCATTTACTCAGTTCCAATCACAGGGACCTTGGTTTGATTATTAGCTCCTGATCTCTTGCACCGAGGTCGTTAAATGAGACAAGGTACATAGAATTAAAACTTCCTCAAATGGAAGCTGTTATTATCGAGATCTTCATTTTTCATGTGGTAACTGAGTACTAATGAAAGGTAATTTGAGTCTTACTCAAACAGCAAGTGTTGAAACAAGCAGATTTCTCTAGCCAACTTGCTTGTAGGGCATCCATTCTGTACTAGGGTATTCGGGGTCCCAGGCTCAGAAGTCCAGGAAAATGGCAGACTTCATGTCCACATGTGAGACAAAGTGATGACAAAAAGAGTCATAATTACTAGTGTTTATTGACTATTTAGTATGTGTGAGGCAGTGTGTAAGCACATCATAAGAACTATCTCATTTAATCTTCAGAGTGATCCCATGAGTCAGGTACTGTTTATCATTTCTATTTTATAAATTAGAAAACACAGATTTGGAGATATCAAATAACTTGCTCAGGATCAGCGCCAGGAAGTGGCAACGCTGCACAAAATGTTAGGGGACAAGAGTCAGGTGACGACTGAGCCTGACACCCAAGCAGTCAACAATCCCAGGAAAGTCAAGAAACAGTCTTCTGTCTCCTGTTGGCAGGCAGTCTGTTGTTGTTTTCCTTTCTCCCTCTACTATGCTATGTGCAACAGGACCCTCCATTTCACTCCACTACAACTTAGATGTGCAGAGAAAACCAATGTCTTTATTGTGTCTACAATCTGGTTTTCCCACTGGTGAGCAAAAGACACAATTAACTAAGAGTCCCAACCAGAAAAGCCTTTACGAATAAGATGTAGATTGGGCAAAAGGATGGGAGAAGGTGGATTTGGAAGGGCCCAGTGGAGGGCAGAAGGACTTCTGAGCTGCCGGAGAAAAACTTATGAATCCTTTATCCTGCTAAGGAGAAGGAGAGGACCCTACAGAACGGATGACGGCCAGAGAGAGAAGAGTGACAGACAGAAGAGCTTCTCTCCCGTGACCTGAGGATGCCCGAGTGTATGTGTTTGTGCTGTGAGTCCAGGCTCTGCAACCGCAGAGAGGAGCCACCCAGGAAGGAAGGAGGATATAGGATAGTTTCTATCATTTCTGTAAATAACCACTCACATTTGTATATCACTTTACAGTCTATAATATGCTTTTATATACATAATCTCACCAGATACCTCAGCAATAATTGTTCCAACCCATAGGTCATTTTTCTTTGTGGCACTAGTGGGAAGCAATTAGCATGTGTATGAAACCAAGACTGTTTACACTTCATGCTTCAAAGCTAATCATCTCCCAGTAGTTTTATTTGTTCATTTGTTTTTATGTAAACTGTTCACTGTGAGTAGAATTGCAGACAACAAAGGTTACAAGCATATACAAATGTCCTCAGATGCTTTAAAATGCTGGTACTCATCCTCCTTCCCTTGGCCCCACCTGAGACAGCACTTACACAAGCCAAAGCTTCAGATGAGTCGCAAGCCCTTGCTTATCACATCATTCCCTCTTACAAGGGAAGCACAAACAGACCCCAGGAAAGAGCTCGCTCACTGTTCCTCCAGGCTGTTTACAAATTCTAACAGGTTTGGGTCATGGGTGATATTGGGGAGCTGTAACATATGCTATTTTGCAGAGAGTGGTGACAGTTAACCGCCATCTTTCCACACATGGATCACCCGGATGGTGAGGATCATGCTTCACATCCATCTGCTGGATCCCCCTGAGGTCAGGGAAGTGTGGTTCTCCTTCCAGCCCCACCCCTCCACCCCAAACCAGCCTGGAAGATTATCTTTGGTTTTCAGTTACCCGCTAAAATGCTTCCTTCCTTGGGAATTGATTGCTTGTATCTCCCCCACCCCTCACCTCATATCAGATTAACAACAAGGCAGTAAAAGATGTGAAACAGTGATTATTTTACTGAGATTCAAAGGGAACAACATACACAGAGCACCACTTCATTTAAATTGGCCGATTTCCACACAGGGCTTCATTTGTCAAATGTTGCCGTGGATCCAATTGGCTGACAGCGTGGGCCAAGTTCCAAGCATGGTTGGCTGGTGGCAGCGGCATAATCCAGAGGTGGCTCCAGCTGTGCCTGACTGCAGCACTTCCTGCTGGGGCAGACCACAGCCGTTCAGAGAGCAGGTGGGCCCTTCGTGGGACCAAACGCAAAGCTGCCTTTCCCACTTTTTCCAAATTCTCCCATGAATCCAGTTTTAGGGGTTCTCCCACCCTCATGAGCAATTGTCCTGATTGATGTTTAAAAAAATATATCTGCAAATGTCTGTCTGTCTTTCTATATGAATACATATGCATAAATGTAAGTAGGAATCTAAAAATATTCTTGTCAAAAGTGAGACTCTGAGCCATAATTAAAATCTCATTTTAAAAATTGTTGGTGCTGTTATCCTCTTTTGGTTCCTAGTGTTGACAAAAATAATCCATAACCAATCTATAAATGAAAATTTGGGTGAGTTTATTCTGAGCTAAAATCTGAGGACCATGGTCCGGAGCTTTTCTTCCCAAAGGAAGAAAGGGCACCAAAGAAGTGGGGTGCACAGAGTGGTTCTATACCCCCAAACAGGATGTTTCACATACGATTGAAATGTGCCTTTTATAATAGTCACGAGATTGCTCTGTTGGCACAGCGATTGATGGAAACAGCAGGTATGTCTGCCGTCTTGGTGGACACAGCAGGGTGGCAGGTCTGTCATCTCGAGCTGGGTGGTCACAGGTGAGCTGGGTGGTCAAAGGTGAGCACAGCAATCAGTTTCTAGTCTAAGGAAAGACGCTTATCCTTAAGGAAATGCCAATGTGGGAGGAATTTGCACCTTTATCTTAAGGCCATTTGTTCTTGCCATAGGAAATGTTTAAAGCAGATATACAATGCATGCTCGATGGCCATGTGTCAGGCCCTTTTGGAAAAACAAAGTCAGGCCGAATTAGGTTTACACCAAATGGCTTCCTCATATACTCCAATATATCCTGTTGCTTGCCGTTTCTATTTGTCAATAGCAAATGAAATATTTGCTCTTCTTACCTTTGCCCATTGCCACTTGAGCAAACACCTGGCTCTTCCCAGGGAACCAGAAAGATAGCCTCTTGGACTCACATCTGTAAGAGGCAAGGTTTTCTCAGAAGGTAGGTAGAGGGGCTTGGAGGAAAGTAATTTTAAAGCAAAACTGTTCATGCAAAATACTTTGAATTTGTATTGGGAGGTGGCACCTAACCACTAGATCTAGAAGTTCGTTTATCGTGTGTTCATTCATTCATTCACTCAATGCATATTTATTGAGAGCCTGCTCTGGATTACCTCTGAGGACATGCACAAATCAAAGCAAGACTTCTCCCCCCAAGGAACTTATGATACGTGGGGGAAGGATCCCCAATACCACCTTAAATCACCCACTTGGTGATTTTCAGAGAATTTTCACATCCCTTGTCCTCTTTGATGTCTTTGAAACAGGCAAGGCTGGTATTATTATCCTCTCCTTTGACAGGTGAGGGGACCAAGATTTGTTCAGGTCATGGTATGTGTTGTTGGTGGAGCCAGCATCAGGACCACTCACTAATTGTGTGACTCAGGGCAAGTTACCTGACTGCTCTGAGCCTCAGTTTTCTCATCTGTAAAAAGGGGATGAATAATACCTACCCACTTAATAAAATAATGTTTGTAAGGTGCTGGGTACCATGCTCAGCATGTAACAGGTACTCAATCAACAGTAGCTATTCTTAGAAATGGTAGCCTTTCTAAGATAGATTCTTAGGTATTGTTGCTATTACGAAAATATTGTTGTGAAGATGATGGTGCCAAATGGAGTGGGCTTTCCTGGCATTTTCTGAAGCAATACCTAGCTCACTTTTAGCCCTTGGAGTCACCAATGGGTCTTAGTTGGGAAACAGTAAAGTGAGTTTAGTGGACAGGATCCCCTTTTTTTCTATCTACCCTCTCCCACCCACAAACATACATGCTCATATGTGTATGTGTGCATGCACGTTTATACCCATCTCTAGCCTCAATATCACTTCAGCACCTTTCAGGCTACCTTAGAAATGGGGTCAGGTAACTCCAAGGAGAAGGCGCTGCTGTAGGAAGTGACAAATAGAAATGGCAAGCAACAGGATATATTAGAATATATGAGGAAGCCATTTGGTGTAAACCTAATTCTGCCTGACTCTTTTTTCCAAAAGGGCCTGACATGGCCATCGAGCATGCATTGTATATCTGCTTTAAACATTTCCTATGGCAAGAACAAATGGCCTTAAGATAAAGGTGCAAATTCCTCCCACATTGGCATTTCCTTAAGGAAAAGCATCTTTCCTTAGACTGGGAACTGATTGCTGTGCTCACCTTTGCCACCCAGCTCACCTGTGACCACCCAGCTCGAGACGACAGACCTGCCACCCTGCTGTGTTCACCGAGACAGCAGACCTACCTGCTGTTTCCATCAATTGCTGTGCTGACAGAGCAGTCTCACAACTATTGTAAAAGGGACATTTCAATCGTATGTGAAACATCCTGTTTGGGGGTATGTAACCACTCTGTGCACCCCACTTCTTTGGTATGCTTTCCTCCTTCAGGAAGAAAGGCCCCGGACCATGGTCCTCAGATTTTAGCTCAGAATAAACTCACACCAAATTTTCATTTATAGATTGGTTATGGATTATTTTCGTCAACAGAGGCCTGCAGGGACCTGAGCAGTTGCTAGGTGACTAGCCCCTAAGACTGGTCGGCTTCAGCTGGCCAAGAGATTCCAGAGGCTCAGGCTGATTCAGAGTAATCCCTGCTGATCACTCCCCAGTCCTGAGCTCTTCGATTTTAAAATCCCCCAGGAATGAGTATCTACACCAATGCAGATCTGCAGTAAATCTGGAAGGCCTTACTAAACCTGCTCCCTGTGGCCGGGCTGGATCTGGGTGGGAGAAGACAGCCTGCAGGGTGAGGAGGACAAGGACAGGAGTCCCTGTGTCTGCCATTGTTTCCTGGCTCCCAGAAAAAGGCTGGAGATCAGCGGGCTGTGCTTTGTACAAGGAGGAATTTCAGGATTTTTAAAGTGAAAAGACCTGAGTGAGAGATTGATGGAGGAAGGTTAAGGCTTTTGGGAATTGTTCTTAGGTAGGTTCTGTGAATATAATGGTGATGAACAAAGTCATGCTCACCCCTAGGGAGCCTTAGCCATGGCAGGAGAAAATTCCTGACACTGACCTTCAGTTGCTCAACTCTGAACCTAGCAACTATTTTTCATGAATTTGCTCAGAATTTGGCAAAGAAGCCATTTTCAGTTCCACTCAACAAATATCTATAGAGCATTTTCTATATGTCAGATGTGGTGCTAGTTAGTGAGTGAAGCACACGGGGCCCTGTTCTCATGTAGCTCATAGTCGAGAGGAAGATAGAAATTTAAATAGTAACGGAAATGCGATGAGTGTTATAAGGAGTGGGTACATGGAAACTCAGGTGCAACTTGAGAGACAGTGTGGTCTGGTGGTTAGAGTGTGAGCCCTGGAGCCAAATAGTCTACATGTAAACCCTGGCTCTGCCATTTCCTAACTAGATACTTAGCCTTGCTTAGCCTTATCTATGAATTGGGGTAGTAATAATAATAATATTTACTTCATAGGGTGTTGTGAGAGCTAAATGGGTTAATATATAGATAGATAGTATATCTATATATATGACAATTAGATCAGCATGTGGCATACAGTAAATACCCAATAGATGTGTATTATTGTTATGAATTCTTCCTTGGCCTAATGGGTCGTTCTTTAAGAATCATATCCTGTTTGTAGGGTATTAACTTCAGGAGAGAAGGACAAACCACTTTCTGCCTCAGCTGGAGCTAATTTTATCCCTGACAATCTTCCTGAGGATATGGATTTTGGCTGAGGCTTGGAACAAAATCCCCAGTTGCTGTCTTTTATGCAGAAACGAAGCAAAGCAGGTCCAGTTTTCGGAAAGTCCAGCAAGAAGTAAGTTTGTGAGTGTTGTCACTAGCTGGTGACCTAAGCCAGCCCCCAGTTCTGAGTACAAACAAATTACCCAGAGCCTCGGCGTGAAGTCATTAAAATGAGCAAGTGTGATGGGCGAGACTCTAGAAATTGGTGTCATGGGTAGGACTGACTACATTCTCATCCTAAACGCGACTGAAAGCATTTTTCAGAGGGAATAAAGGCTAATTAATAAAGATTGGCTGTTTCTGGCAATGAGAGGTGCAAGGCACTCACTGGGGGAAAAACAAAGTGATGCTGACTGGGCTTTAAAGCCAGACATTGACGGGGCACCAGAAGGCGCTTACAACACAAACACTTCCCTGTCATTTCCTCGTCATGGAGAGAGCAGAAATCTGCCAAGATTTTTTCCAAAGATCTTGTAAGATATTAAAAGAACACATCAGAAATATCCTTTGAGAATGATGCAGTATCTTCGAACGAGGAGTTAAGTGTGTTGCCTGGTCACTCATGGAGCCTCACATCACCCCGGAGAGCCATTGCTGAGACTAGAAACCCAAATCTCGACCCTCTAATTCAAAGACCTTTCTTCTTCTTTTGTTTCCATAAATTAAAAAATCTGATGTTGTCTTAGCCGCTTCTGGCTGCTATAACAAATTACCAGAGACTGGGTGGCTGAAACAACCAAGACTTATTTTCTCACAATTCTGGAGGCTGGAAGATCAAGGGGTCGGCAGATCCAGCGTCTGGTGAGAACCGGCTTCCTAGTTCATGGGTGGCCATCTTCTCATTGTCTCCTCACCTGGTGGAGAGAAGACAGCAGCAAGCTCTCTCATGACTCTTGTAAAGGCACTAATTCCATCACGGGGGCTCCACCCTCAAGACTTCATCTAAACCTAATCACATCTCAAAGCCCCCCCTCCTAATACCATCCTAATGGGAATTAGAGTTTCAACATATGAATTTTGCGGGGACAAAAATATTCAGTCCATAACAGATGTATTTTGTGGTCATCCAGAGTTTTAGAGTTTGGAAGGACCTTAGAGATACCATAATCCAAACCCTTTGTTTTACAGATGAGACAAATGGAGTCCAAAGAGGGGGTGACTTGTTCAGAGCTTCAACTGGTAAATGTCAGGGCAGAGACTAGAACCCAGGTACCATTCGTTGTCCACACGACTTCTGATGTCTTGGGTATTGTTTGCTACCTGCAGGCTGGTTCTCTGGCCATGAATAGGCTCTGTATTGGTTAGAAACAACTGGAAGGCAAGGACGATACCTCGAGATGATGTTTGCCATCAAGTGATGGTTTCAGATTCACAAAGTTAGCACTTCTGGGTGGTTTATTATTTTTTAACCACTTGATAGTTAATGGAGGGCAACGTGTAAGGCTGTGTGGCTTT
Source organism: Equus caballus (assembly GCF_041296265.1). Taxonomy (NCBI): domain Eukaryota; kingdom Metazoa; phylum Chordata; class Mammalia; order Perissodactyla; family Equidae; genus Equus; species Equus caballus. The sequence goes on from NC_091700.1 coordinate 32,655,548, forward strand.
AACAATTAGGTTTCCTCCAGTACACCTTCCGCCTTCTCACATGTCCTCACGCTGCAGCGCCTCTCCCCAGCATGGCTGCTTCACCTTCAGGTCCACTCAAACGTAAATCCTGCCCTGATCCTCCCACTAGGCAGGCCCAATGCTCCTTTTGGGCTCCACCTACTGTTGTGGTCAGGAAGGATAAATCCTATCATTTTTTGTTTGTTTTCCTGTTTCCCATTAGATCACACGCTTCAGGGAGTCAAGGGCCATGACTTTTAATTTTGTTTCCCTGGAGCCTAGCCTGTTTGCTGAAGGACAGTTCACCCACCAGAGCAGCAGGAGAGAAAAGAATCTGGCCACTAGCTCAGAAAAGCAGATGAGGCGGTGGGAACAGGTGGATGTTCTTTTCTGGTTCCCTCTGCTCACTCTGTGAAATAGAAAGCAGCATCCTCACCTGAGAGTGAGGATTGGGTTGGGGAGAGGAGAGAAGGTGTGAGGTTGTCAGGAAAGTGGGAGAGACTGTGGGATGGTCTGGGGTGAGCTGACTGTCAGGGATGATGAGCCACTGCAGGCAGAATGCCACCCTGGGGCAGAGGGTGGGGAAGCTCAAAGGACCCAGGCATCCAGACAGATGTTTTCATTCATTCCTTCACTTTCCTCTAGGGTATTATTCACCCTATTTTACAGACGAGGAAACTTGAGGTCCAGGGAACTTATGTTACTTGCCAAAGTTCACACAGCAAGTACATGCGTGGGGCACTCGGACTCATACCCAGTTCTATTTGGCTTTTTGTGCTGGAAAGAATTGGGCCACTGCCGGACATCCCCGTCCCACTTGGAACCGTCCCTGCATTTATCCCATATATTCCTCCAGGTTGGAATTTGTCTGTGGTCTCCCAAGATTCTGAAAGTGTGGCAGAATGAAAGAGTGGTTTAGAGCAGTGGTTTCTCAGAGCTGGGATGTGACACTGGTTTTTGACAAAAATAAGAAAATAAGATGCGATGTTTATGTATACAGCTCAAGAATGACCGCCTCTTATGGTGAATGTGTCCTTTGACTTACTAATACTTTGGTATTAAGATATTCTTTAGCTTAATTTCTTTTTGGTATCAAAACCTCCTTCTTATGATATGAAGGCAAATAGCAGATGGGAGTTTGTCTGTTTGCTTGTTTTAGGGTCCTTACTAGACAGAATAAACAGTTGGCACTTGATTAGTCCCGTAATGTTCTTGGTCGCTTTACCAGTCCCTGAAATTAGAAGTCTGGGAACCGCTCGTTCAGAGCAGACAGAGCCTGCAAGCCTGTCCTGAGGGGACCCAGCACCGGGGTCTGGACGGGGAGGAAGTTCTTTGCTTTGTGGCTTCTCTGTCTTCCCTGGGCTGAAGGAAGTCAGGGAGAGACCCACAGGGTTTGAGGAGCCTTCGGTTTTCTTAGAGCGTGTACAAATTCGTGCCTGAGTTGGTTTTCTGTATCACTTACGCTGCAAGCAGATTTGGAGTTAGCGTGCTTTCTCTTTGGTTGCGGAGTGCTCTGAGGATGAAGAGTCCCCACAGCCTGACATCAGGGTAGAATCTCTCAGGTTGGGGCTGCCAGGAAGCTTCAAGGGAGGGGTGTGGAAATCAGACATCCTAGCAGCTGCATCCAGCTGGGGACAGTGACCACTGGCCCTCCCTTCCAATCAGAGGTTTGCTTCCTGATGGTGCAGCAGAGTGTTTCCTTGGTCCCGTGGTAACCAGAGAGCAGACACCCAACTCAATGTCAGAGAGGGAGTGGCTCAAGGTCAAGGAAGCCACGTTTCTTGGATCAGCTCTGGAACGCTGCCTTAACCTTGCTGTTTTGGGCTCAAGGAGGCTATCCATCACATCCTAATGAGTAAAAATGAAAAGATCAGAGAATGACCAATAACTTCTGTTCAGAAAAGGCTACTGAGTAATGGCTGTCATGATGGTTTTCTGAAGCCAAGCTGTGCGACAGGACATAAATTGCTAAACGTGAAAGGAAAGGCTTTGTCATTTTTCAGTTTTTAGCCTCTGTTTCTCTCACATTCTCTCCTTCATCAAAATCAATATCATCTCTCACTTCTCCTCTTTCCTTGTTTAATGTAAGATCCCTTTTCCTTTTAGGCTGTCATTACACACAGCATCGTGTGGTGGCCCTGAGTACAGGATGTGGATTTCCGGGCTTTTCATATTGTCACCAACACATACCAATGTTCTGACCTTGGGCACATGATTTATTCTCTTAGGGCACATTTTCTCATCTGTAGGAGGGGATAACAATGGCACTTGTTTCTCTGGTGTTGATGTGGAGATTAAATGAGAAAATGCTTGTAAAGCAGTAGAAGTGTCCACCCCAGAAGAAGCATGAAGCCCATTGAGCTATGAGGATGTTCTCTAAAAAGTACAGACTATGCAGGGGGAATGGGTTGTATAGACTCATGTTAACAAGCATTTATCAAACACATACAATGGTCTTGGTGTTTTGGGGAGTACAGCAGAGCTGCTGATAAAGTCTTTACTCCCTGCTATCGTGCTATGCAGTACGCTGGTTTTGGCCGTTGGTTAAGGTACAACTTAATCGTTACCTCCTTAGAGTCCTTCCTGGGGTTCCCAGGTGTGGCAACAACTTCTAGATTACTGGCCCCTCTTGCTTTACTGTCCTGACCCCTCAGCCAGGGATATAATTTCAACAATTTCCTAGTTTTAGTAGCAAATTGGAGCTTTTGGGAAACTACTCCACATATTCAAAGTCAAAAATCATCCCAGTGACCTAAAAAAAAATCAAGGTAATTTTTTTAGATTTAGAGCTTTCAAAAATCTCTACTTTATTTCATCCACACTGACATAAAATCTGGCCAAATAAGTTTTTGGGTTTTTTTTTCTAAAATGCACGGGCCTATCTAATAGAATAATTCAGTTCTCAGCTTAGAGCCTGGAGCACTGTTTCCTTTGGGACAGAAATGTGTATATTTAGAAGGCAAGTTATATTTGCTCAAAAGTAAAAGCCACGCTAACTCCAGTAGCACCTGGGGCCTAAGACTCAAGAGAATATGTGTCATGCTGGCTGGTAAGATGTTCAAGGGCTGAGATGAAATAGACTGGGAAAGCTTCAGTGTATTGGGTGACCCTGAGTAGGAACTGCATTCCTAATGCATGCCCTCATTAACAGAATTGCTTACTAATTTGCAAACTCACCAGTCTATCACTTCGGTTTCAGCCAAAATTACCAGTGGAGTTCATGTTGCGTTAAAGAAGTTGTTTTTCTTTCAATGATTTAAAAACATAACATTTGCTCATTAATGCAAAAGGAGTTAAAATTTTCAGTTACCCTGAAATGCTCTGTAGCATGTCCATTTCTGAGTAAATTGATTTTAACTTTGTTTTAAAGCAAGATGATTTTGCTCTCCTAAAATCGTTGGAGATGTGGTGCTCTGATCAATAAGCTTTTACGAGGAAGAAATACTTTCATTCCAAAGAAAGTGCATCAGCTTCACTTCAGTGAAATCCCAATAAAATGACCCTTTCAACCGATACAAACTGCAGACTTGTTCTTTGATTTGAAAAATCTTTACAAGAAAAGAAAACCAAGTGTAAAGATCAAGTAAACAGAACTTTAAACATTTTATCTTGAATTCTACATGGTTAAAGAGAGGATTTTGTTTGTAATCCACAGGGAAGAAACTAGGGCTTTTTTGATCAGCCATGAAAATGATACTCAATAAACCATGTATTCTTTTAGGGTTTAAAAAAACCCTGAGAATTCTGTAAAAAGTGGTTGTATTTTATTTTAATTATGGTATGCAAAAAATTCCTCAGTTTCATGAATTTTTTGTATGTATTTTTATTCATAATAATATAAAAATTAATGTAAGCTAAATTTCATAACTTGTTTCTCTTAATTTTTACTCTGTTTTGACAAAGATCAGCCTTCCTCACCCTCCATAAATGCCATAGGCTTTGGAAACAAGGATCTTTTTTTTAAATTTATTTTTTAAGTTTCGTATAGCAAAATTTACTCTTTATGGTATAAAAATTACTCTTCTAGTTCTGTGGGTTTTGAATAAATGTATAGAGTCATGTATCCATCACAATATAGACCAGTTTCATAACCTCTAAAAATTCCCTGTGCTGTCCTTACTAGTCAACTCTCCCCACCTCCACATCCCCACCCTCTCAATCCCTGGTAACAACTGATCTATTCTCTGTCTCTATAGTTTGCCTTTTCCAGAATGTCACATAAGGAAGTCATATAGTGTGTAGCCTTTTGGGTCCTTTCACTTACCAAAATGCATTTGAGATTCATCCATGTTGTTACATGTATAAATATTTTGTCGCTTATTATTGCCAAGTAGTGTTCCATTCATTATGTGTATATACCACAGTTTGATTTTTCAGTCACCTATTGAGGGTAATTTGGGTTGTTTTTAATTTGGGGCAACTATAAACATTCACATGTATGTGATTATAAACATTAACATGCAAGTTTGTATGTGAACATAAGTTTTCATTTTCTTTAGGTAAATACCTAGGAGTAATGATTATTGGGTCACTTGGTAAGTGTATGTTTAATTTTATAAGAAACTACCAAACTGTTTTCGATAGGAGCTGTGCAATTTTGCATTCCCTCCAGCTATATATGAGAATTCCAGTTGCTCTGCATCCTTGTCAGCATTTGGCATTGTCAGTTTCATTTTCCTTTAGCCATCCTAATAGGAGTATAGTGGTATCTCATTGGGGTTTTACTTTGCACTTCCCTAAGGCTAATGATGTTGAGCACCTTTCCTTATATTTATTTGCCTTCTGTATATCTTCTTTGGTGAAATATCTGTTCAGATCTTTTGCTAATTTTTTTTATTCGGTGGTTTGTTTTCTTATTGCTGAGTTTTGAGGGTTCTTTGCATATTCTGGATACAAGTCTTTTGTCAGATATGTGATTAGCAAATATTCTCCTCCTAGTTTTTAGCTTGTTTTTTCATCTTATTGAAACTATCCTTTACAGAAAAAAAGGGTTTAATTTTGAAGTCCAATTTATTGGTGTTTTTTCTCTTATGGATTCTGCTTCTGGAGTTGCATAAAAACTCTTTGTCTAACTCAAGGCAATGATCTCTTTTTAATGTCAAAAAACTTTTCAACCCTCCAGAGAATTGCAGTCAAACTCTTTAGTATCCATTAACTGAAAAAATACATAATGACAAAATTTTATTAATCATTACAGTTTCTCTATGCTTTTGAATAGAAGGAGGATCTCTCCACCTCTCATAAATTTGTTTACACTTGGTTTGAACCCTTAGTTTCAGATGCAAATCCAGGACCATCATTATTCTGACTGCCAATACCCCATTCCTCATGTCTCCTTCTTCAGTTAGGATTCTTCGATGGCAACAGAATCAGGTCTGATTTAAATTTATCAGGAGTTCATAGCATCAGTGAGAAGGATGGAGAACAATGCTTGGAAACAGTCAGGAATTAAGATGGTTCCAGCAGTCCCAGGAAGCCGTAACTACAACTATTAAAACAGGTATTTGTCTTGCTCTGCCACTGGTATGCTCAGGCCACTAGGGCTTTTGTTAATTAACTCCTGCCATTTTCAGACTGTTGGCCCGTTGACTCAGTATTCGAATTCCAGACTGGAATGTGACAAAACGCCCTTGTGGCTGTCCCTTTGTTAGAATGTGGCACTCAAGTACAGATGCCCAGGGACTCATCTTATGTCATAAAATGGGGTCCTGGAATTGGACACTGTGGCATCAAAAGCATCCTTTGTTTATTGAACCAGGGAGGCAGAAATCCATATCAATGTTCAATTCAAGTCAACAAACATTGGTCAAGGGCCTACCACTGTCTAGGCAGGGATAATATAATTACTGAACAATTTTTTTCTTCTTCTTCTCCCCAGAACACCCCAGTACATAGTTGTATATTCTAGTGGTAGGCCCTTCTGGTTGTTCTATGTGGGACACCTGTTCAGCATGGCCTGATGAGCAGTGCCATGTCAGTGCCCAGGATCCGAACAGGCGAAACTCTGGGCTGCTGAAGCAGAGCATGCAAACTTAATCACTTGGCCATGGGCCCGGCCGCATGAACAATTTTTATACAACATGAAAACGCCCAAAATGCTGTGGTGGCTTAGGGCACTGTGACTCTTCCTAGGAAAGTCAGGGTAGGGTTCACAGACAGAGTTGCAGCATTTGGAATGACAAGTAACAGTTACCAGAGGCAGAAGAGAAAGAAAAGGTATGTTAAGAAGAAAAGGGTAAATAGTTTGCAGTAGCATGGGGAGAAGGGGAGAGGGAGAAATGGTTGGGAAGAAGTTTGGAATAATAGGACAGAGCCAATTTTAAGGGGTCTAAGTTTGGACTTTATCCTATCAGCAAGATGGAGCAAAACCCCAAGTTGGCTTCTCAGGGGAAATACAGGGAGTGAAGCAATCAAGGAAATTTCTAAAGAGATAAGGAAGCCTGAATTTTCTTGTGTGTTGTCCTTAAGAGACAAAAAATGCTATCATTTTGGTAATGTTTCCCGCCAAAGGACAGGATGGAATATTACAGAACTACAGACTAGATGGGACACAGTTGTCCAGAGGCATCTAACTTCTCTAAGTTTCAGAAGGAAACCCGGAAAGGTGCAGTGATTCACCCAAAGTCACCTACAGTAATGACCCAAGGTCTCTGCCAGAGCATGGCCCTCAGGCGCCTGTGTCACTCCCAGTGGCAGAGCTGGGCTCATATTAAAGAACCTCACTTGAAGCTCTTGCTTTCCAGGAAATCACAAAGCAGGCTATGTAGAGGCTTATTTCTATGAGATATCTGCCAAGAAAGGGTTCTGAGGTCACAGAAGGTGAGAAATGCGGTATAAATGCTCCCCAGAACATATTGAAGATTCTAAGGAGGCCAACAGCAAAGGTACTTGTTCAGTTCTGTTTGGCCCAGGCTTCTCGTGTTTATTTGCCTGCAGGTCACAGTTTGCCTGAAATCTGTTAACATAAACAGTCACCCGCCTGGTGGTCTGAGTCAGTCCAGAGTAGACTAGGAGACAATGAGTCTACAACCTGGAAGCCACGAGGAGGTCACTGCGCCTTGGAGGGCTCCCAGGGAGAAGGAAGCTCCCTAAGGCTCGCATTCAAGGGCTTTAAATGCCAGCAAAGCTTCTTTATTCCCAGAATCCAAGCAAGTCACTGATTAATTTTTACTTTTATGAGACAGATGAAAGATAAGTTATCGGTAAAGTTAATATTGAGTATATATGCATGAATCAATCAGAGCATAGCCTTATAATTATATAAGACATAGGAAATTGGGGGTGAATCTGTCTTAATTTCAGGCCAAATCCATATATGCATACATACAGACTTCACTCCTATCACTTCATGTTGGAGATGAGTCTGAGTAAGATTCACTGCTCCCTGAGAAGGAGTCGGAGTCTGATATGCTCAGGATCAATTGAGAGGCGGTCATAATTTTCTTAGTTCTAATTCCCACCTAAAAACTTTGGGAATCCAACTTTCTGAAGAGCCCAGGGCTCTTCTCTTTGCAACATGCTGGTCAGAAGGTATGAAAGAAACATCTAATACTAAGCAAAAAGCAGTGATAGAGTCGGATGCCTTTTCTTTCAACGTTCCCAACGTCCCAGTTTTGGCTCAGGCTGTCCTGGGGTCACCCATGGGTCTCTCCTGTGTGTTCTGCTGCCCATTCCTGTCAGGAGCTTCTCTCAGGTGAGTCTCTGGATGTAGCTTCCTGCCAGCTCACCTCCTGGCCCACTGCCTCCTTCACTGTGTACAGCTGTCTGGAACTCTTCCCAGGCATTACCAGAGAAGAGTCTGAAATTCTCTCACTTCTAATGGAGCCAAGCTTGTTCAGAGGAATAAACGGCTAGATCAATGGCTTTCTTTTCCTACATCTGTTTGGTTGGATATCTGCCAGGCACTATGCTAGGTGGTGAATAGCAAGGTGGATAAAACACTATTCCTGCCCATAAAGGATTTATGGTCTGTGAGGAAGTAAGTCACACTCACAGATCATTTAAATTATCTGGCAAGTACTACAGTAGAGACATTAACAGAGTGTTATAACACTGGACCTAGCCTTGGAGTGGCAGGAGGACGCCTCCTGGTTCCAATGCAGCCTCCTCTGCTGGAACATGCCCCTGCATCTGGCGTTCAGATGGTCACTGAAAGTTGAGACTTGTTTCCCTCAAACAGAAATACATGTCAGGTTTGGATTTCCTTTTCCCCTGACTTCACTGTCACAGACCCCTTTAAAGGTGACATCCTCCTCCCCAGAGGCCTGGTGTTCTTTCAAACACCAGAAAAAGGTGGAATTCTGGATTCAAAGGGTTACTTCTAGCTGTGTCTGAGGATTGGCTCAGCTCTCCTGGTGCTTATCTCTTCCTTCCCTTGAGGCTCTGGGACAAAAACGCTCACTCTCAAACCCACCATTGTTTATATTACAAAGAAAGATGAAACAACATTCAGCGTAATTGCAGTGTAAAATTCAATTTCATATTGAACTCTAAGTCTGTAGAAGCAGTCATCAGAATACGGTGCTGTATTACTATTATAAAGTAATGATTTTTTAAAAACAAACACCTGAAGCTACATATGCAAATAATTGTCACTCCTTTTAAGATAGTTATGCTTGACAGTTGTCAACTTCAAAATGATGCTATCATACTTTACATAAATCTCACAGAAAAATCAGTCTTACTACTTTAATAAAATTTTTGTCCTGCTTTTTGACCCAAACAATGTTACTTACTATGATCATCCACCTTACTTCTCTGACTTTGACTCCAAATGACTTTTGATTTTTTCTAAAAATGAAAACTGATCTTCACAGACGGAGTGATAATGTCACTCCTGTGCTTAACATTCATCTGAAGCTGTCCTAATTATTCTTCAGATAAAGGTTCAAATCCTTAGCAGTATGTGGTGGATTATATTATTGTTACCAAATATTTGCTGCTCCTGTCATCCCATTAACATTAGGCTCTGCTATGAAACTTACTTTGTCCAACAAAATGTCAGTGCAAGTAACATGTGCCAGCTCCAGACAGATATTTGAAGGCCATACAGTGGCTCACCAAGGTTCTTTCCCCTCTGCCATAAGGCCAGTATGTCCCAGTTAGGAGTTGTTCCTTCAGCCCTGATGCCTGAGTGAAGATGCTGAGCAGTGTCATCATCTTCCTATGAACATGTGGCATGAGCAGCAAATAACCCTTTGCTGTTGTGAGCTGTTGAGATTTGGGGGATATTTGTTATTACAGCCTAACATAGCCTGTGCTGATTGAGACACACGCCTAAAAGGCCTCTCATGATCTGCTGCCCTCATTCACCCCAAGCACATCTTTCACCATCCTTCCTCTCTTCACTCTACTCTGCATCACGCATTCTGACTTTCTCTCTACTTCTGGAAAGCTCTAAACCCCTTTCTGGTTGAGGGCCTTCACACAGGCTGTTCATTCTGCCTGTAATTTGATTTTTTTGTTGCATTCTACCACCTTTTCTATCCTCTTCACATGACAAATGCCTACTCATTCTTTAGGTCTCAGGGCAGCTGTCTTTACCTTCTCTAGGAAAAAAACATGAAAATAGTTGCTATAACTGTATCCCATATGTTAAAAAAACTGAATTAGAGACACGGAAGATATAGAAAAAAGACCCATATAGAACTTCTAGAAATGTAAGCTGCAATATCTGGAATGAAAAATATACTGGGTAGCATCAACAATAGATTATATATTGCAAAAGAAGAGGTTATTGAACAAGACAGAATGTCAGCAAGGATATAGATGAATTAAACAGTACTATCAACCAACTTGACCTAATTTATAGAACACTGTATCCAACAACAGCAGAATATACATTCTTTTCAAGAACACACAGAACATTTACCAAGATATACCATATTCTGGGCCATAAAACAAGTCAATAAATTCAAAATAATTCAAGTCATACAAAATATGTATGCTAGGGCAGCCCTGGTGACCCAGAGGTCAAGTTTGGTGTGCTCTACTTCAGCAGCCTGGGTTCGGTTCCTGGGCATGGTCCTGTACCACTAGTCTGTCAGTGGCCATGCTGTAGTGGTAGCTCACATACAAAAAAAAAAAAAAAAAAGGAGGAAGATTGGCAGCAGATGTTAGCTCAGGGCGAATCTTCCTCAGCAAAGAAAGAAAAAAATTACTCTAACACAGGAATTAAGTTAGAAATCAAAATAGAGAAACTCTAGAAAATCCACAAATACTTGGAAACTAAATAACATATTTCTAAATAACCCATAGGTCAAATAAAAAATAAAAAAGGAAATTAGAAACTACTTTGAACTGAATGAACATGAAAACACAACATAGATTTTGTAGGGTGCCTCTAAAGCAGTACTCAGGAGAAATTTTAGTATTAACTACTAGTGTTGGAAAAGAAGAAACACCTCAGATCAATGACTTCAGCTTCCACTCTAAGGAATAAGAAAAGGAAGAGTAAATGAGAACCAAAGTAAGGAGAAGAAAGGAAATAATAAAGATCAGCAGGGGGAAATCAATGGAATAAAAAAGAGAAAAACCATAGAGAAAATCAACAAAAGTGAATGCTGCTTTTTTGAGAAGAACAATAAAATTGATAAACCTCTAACCAGAGTGATCAGGAAAAAGAAAGAGAAGACACGAATTACAAATATCAGGAATGAGAGAAGTGACATCACTGTAAGTTCTACAAATATTAAAAGTATAAAAAGGGAATATAATAAACAACCTTATGCCTATGAATTTGAAAACTTGGAAGAAATGAACACTTTCTGGAAAGATAAAAACTAACAAATCTCAATCAAGAATAAACATTTAAGGGGGTGGGTGAAAGGGACGAAGGGGCGCATATGTATGGTGATGGACAAAAATTAGACTACTGGGCGTGAACACGATAAAGCGTATTCAGGGACTGATGAACAGTAATGTACTTCCGAAATTACACAATGTTATAAACCATTATGGTCTCAATAAAATTACTTGGAAAGAAAAAAGAATAAACATTTAATCTGAATAGCCCTTTTATATATTGAAGACTTTGAACTTTTAATTAAAAACCTACCCACAAATAAAACTGCAGGTCCATGTCATAACAGTGATGAATTCCACCAAACATTTAAGGGAGAAATAATATTAATTCTACACATCTTAAAATAATTGAAGAGAATGGAATAATTCCCAACTCATTCTGTAAGGTCAGCATTACTCTGATACAAAAACTACATAAAGACATTGCAAAAAAAAAAAAAGCAAACTACAGACCAATATCCCCTCATGAACATAAATACAAAAATTCTTTAAAATTTTTGACAAATCAAATCCAACAAAATATTTTAAAAAAATATGCGCCGTGACCAAGTGGGGTTTATATCAGGCACGCAAGGTTGATTTATCATCCAAAAACAATTGATGTGATTCCTATTTTAACAAACTAAGAACCAGAACAAAACAAAACAGTATGATAACCATCATAGACACAGAAAAAGGATTTAACAAAATCCGACCTCCATTTCTCTCAGCAAACTTGGAATAGAAGCGAACTTCCTGACCCTGATAAAGGGTATCAACGAAAAACACACAAATGACGTCATACTTAGTGGTGAAAGACAGAAAGTTTACCCACTAAGACCTGGAACAAGAAAAGAATGGCCACTCTCACCATTTCTACTCAACATTGTCCTGGAGGTTCTGGCTAGAACAATTAGGGAGGAATAAAAAAAAATAAAACTCATCTCAATAAGAAAGGAAGAAGTAAAACTGTTTATTTGCGGCCAAAATGATCATCTATATACAATTTCAGTGGAATTAACAAAAAAAGCTGCTAGAACTAGTAAATGAGTTTAACAGTGTTGCAAAATATAAGATTAATATACAAAAATCAATTATATTTCTACATACTAGCTATAAAATATTGGAAATTGAAAGTAAAAGTACCATTTATAATAGCATCAAGCAATATAAAATACTTAAGGATAAATCTGAAAAAAACGATGTGAATGATCTGTACACTAAAAAATGTAAAACATTGCAGAGAGAAATTGCAGAAGGCATACATAAATAGTTATGTCCTATTAGCGGGGCAGAAAACTTACTGTTGTTAAAATGTCAGTTCTCTCCAAATTCATCTACAGATTCAATGCAATCCTCGTCAGATTCCAGCAGGCTTTTTTGTAAAAATTTACAAGCCAATTCTAAAATTCAAGTGAAATACAAAAAACCCAAAGAAACTTTGAGAAAAAAAAATGTTGCAAGACTTAAATGATCTGATTTCAAGACTTATTCTAAAGCTGCAGTGATTCAGACAGTGCGGTGTTGACATAAAGCTAGGGTAATAAGCCAGATGAACAGAATGCAGAGTCCAGGAAAAGGCCTCTGCACATTTGAACAAATGATTTTCAATAGAGGGACCAAGACGATTTAGTGGAGAAAGGATAACTTTCAATTCACAAAGTATTGTAGACTTAAATGTAATACCCAACACTCTAAAACTTTTAGATGAAAACATAGGAGAAAATCTTTGCTATCTGGGATTAGGCAAGAGTTTCTCAGCTATGACACCAAAAGCATAATACATAAAATTTTAAAAATCGACAAATTTGGTATTATTGAAATTGAATTCTTCTGTTCATCAAAAGAAACATTAAGAGAAGAAAAAAGCAAGCCACATAGTGGGATAAAATATTTGTAAAGCATATACCTTAAAAGGATCTATATCCATAATATATATTTAAAAACCCGAAACTTAATAAAAAGAAAACAAACTCCACTAAAATATGGGTAAAAGTTTTGAATAGATATTTCACCAAAGAGGATATACAGATGCTAAACAAGCACATGAAAAGATGCTTGACATCATTAATCAATAGAAAATGTAAGTAAAAACCATAAGATACCAGTATATACTTTGGAATGGTTAAAATTCGAAAGACTGACCATAGCAAGCACTGGTGAGAAAGTGGACCAACTGGAACTCATACACTGTGGAAATGCAAAAAACACAGCTACTTTGTAAGCCAGCTTTTCTTTAAAAAGTTAGACACACTTAACAAACGACCCAGCAATCCTTCTTCTGGGTATTATCCAAGGGAAATGAAAGCATATATTCACACAAAGACCTGCACACATATTTACAGCAACTTTGTTCATAATTGCCAAAAAACTGAAAATACTCAAATGTCCTTCAAAAAGTGAATCATAAACAAATTGTGGCATAGCCACACAACAGACTACTATTCAGCAAGAAAAAGGAATTAGCTATTAATATATGCAATAACATGGATAAATCTCAAAATAATTATGATGAGTTAAACAAAAGAAAGTGTGCACTCTATGATTCCATTTATATAAAACTTGAGAAAATGCAAACAACTCTATGGTGACATAAAGCAGATCATTGATTTCTTGGTGGGGCCAGAAAGGGGGCCAATGGGAGGAGGAAAAATAGAGAGACTAAGCTTCATGAAGTAAGAATTCTGTTTATCTTTTTTATTTTTGTATCCCCAGTGCCTGGTATTGTGTCTCACACAGAGTAGATACATAATAAATATTTGAGAGAATAAATGATGCCTGTGCAGAAACATTCCTTGATTGGCATAATGATTAAGAGTGTAGGTTCTAAAATCAGATGAATGAGGTCATACAGTAATTGTGTTTCTCTGTCTGACTTATTTCACTTAGCACAATACCCTCAAGGTCCATCCATGTGGTTGCAAATGGCACGATTTCATCTTTTTTTATGGCACAGTCATATGTGGAAGATAAACAAACACATAGATGAGAAGAACAGATTGGTGGTTACCAGAGGGGAAGGGAGTAGGGGGAGGGTGAAAGGGGTAAAGGGGCACATACACACAGTGGTGGATGGAAACTAGACTTTTAGTGGTGAATACAATGCAGTATATACCGAAGCCAAAATATAATGATGCACGCCTGAAATTTACATAATGTTATAAACCAATGTGACCTCAATAAAATAAAATCAGATGAATGATTCTGACCCACAAGCTGTGCTAAATTGGGATTGTAATTTAACCAATTCATGCTTTTTCAGAAAAACTTATGAAGGAGGAGGAAAATATCACCCACCTCTCATAGGTGGTTGTGAGGATTAAATGTGGTAACTCACTTATAAGTGCTTAGCACAGGGTTGGTCAACATAAGAAAATCAGTCAATATAATACATCACATTAATAGAATGAAAGAAAAAGACTATATGATTATCTCAATTCACACAGAGAAAAGCATTTGACAAGATTTTACACCCTTCTATGTTAAATAACACTGAGACAACTAGGAATAGAAGAGAACTTTCTGAATATGATAAAGGCCATATATGAAAAACTTACAGCATCATATTCAACAGCAAAAGACTGAAATCTTTTCCCCTAAGACAAGAAACAAGAAAAGGATGCCCAGTTTCACCACTGCTACTCAACAGTGAACTAGAAGTTTTATCCAGAGCAATTAGGCAAGAAAAAAAATTAAAAGACATCTGAATTGGAAAGGAAGAAGTAAAATTATCTCTATTCATAGATGACAAAATCCTATGTATAGGAAATACCAAGGAATCTGCAAAAAAACTACTATTCAGCAAAGTTGCAGAGTACAAGATCAACAGATAACCAGTTGTCTCTCTATATACCAGCAATGAATAATTTGAAAAGGAAATTAAGAAAACAATTCCAATACAATAGTATCCAAAAGAATAAAATACTCAGGAATAAATTTGATCAAGTAAGTGAAAGACTTGTACACTGAAAACTACAAAACATTGTTGAAAGATATTAAAGAAGACCTAAATAAAGGGACAGACATCTCGTGTTCATGGATTGGCAGACAATGTTATTAAGATGGCAATACTATTCAAAGTTATCTGCAGATTCAATGCAATCTCTATCAAAATCCCAACTGCCTTTTTTGCAGAAATGAAAAAGCTGATTCTCAAATTCCTGTGGATTTGAAAGGGTCTCTGAATAGCCAAAATGATCTTGAAAAAGAACTAAGTTGGGGAATTCCTATTTCCTAATTTCAAAACTTACTTTGAAGCTATAGTCATTAAAACAAGGTGGTATTAGTGTAAGGATAGACATATAGATCAATAGAATAGAATTAAGTGTCCAGAAATAAACCCATACATCTATGTCAAATTAATTTTTGACAAGGGTACCAAGACCATTCAATGGAGAAACAACAGTCTCTTTAACAAATGGTGCTGGGACAATTGGATATCTACACGCAAACAAGTCCCTACTTCACACTGTATACAAAAATTAACTCAAAATGGATCAACAACAAAAATATAAGAGTTCAAACCATAAAACTCTTGGAAGAAAATGTAGGAGTAAATCTTCATTACTTTGAGTTTGGCAATGGATTCTTAGACATGATACCAAAAGTATAAGTGAGCAATAAAATAAAAAGTAGATATATTGGACTTTATCTAAATTGAAAACTTTTGTGCTTCAAGGGACATTATCAAGAAAGTGAAAAGACAACTTACAGAATTGTCAAACTATTTGCATATCATATATCTGATAAGGTTGTATCCAGAATATAAAAATAATTCTTACAACTCAGTAATAAGAAAGATAAGTAACCCAATTAAAAAATGGGCAGGGATGTAAATAGACATTTCTCCAAAGAAGATATACAAATGGCCAATAAACACATTAAAAGATGCTCAGCATCATTAGTTACTAGGGAAATGCAAATCAAAACCACAGTGAGATACCACTTTATACCCACTAGGAAGATGATAACCAAAAAAAAAAACCAAAGGAAAACAACCAGTGTTATCAAGGATATGGAGAAATTGTAACCCTAATACATTACTGGTTGGAATGTAAAATATTTCAGCTGCTGTGGAAAGCAATTTGGAGTTTCCTTAAAAAATTACCACATGACCCAGCAATTCCTCTCTTTGGTATATGCCCCAAAGAATTAAAAACAAGTACTCAAACAAGTGCATGTACACACACGTTCATAACAGTGCTATTTGCAATAGCCAATAGCTGGAAATAACCCAAATGTCCATCAGTGAGTGAATGGATAAACAAATCATGGTATAGACATACAATGGAATATTATTTAGCCATATAAAGGAATGAAGTACTGATAGATGTTGCAACATGGATAAACCTCAAAACATTATGCTGAGCCAAAGAAGCCAGACATAGAAGGCAAAATCATATTGTATGATTCCATTTATGTGAAAAATTCAGAATAGGTAAATCCATAAATAGAATGCAGATTGGTGTTGCCAGGAGCTGGGGGAGGGAAGAATGAGGAGTAATTGCTTAACAGGTAGTTTCCCGTTGAAGTGATGAAACTGTTTTGAGCTGTTTTCGAACTAGATTCAGGCAGTGGTTGCACAACATTGCGAATGCACTAGATATCACTGAATTGTTCACTTTTAAATGGTTAATTTTATGTTACGTGGATTTCACCTCAAGTTTTAAAAAAGTGTTTGACCACAGTACCTAGCACATTGCAAGCACTTAAGAAAAATTAACCATTATAATTTTTATTTTAGCTTTATTTATAGTAGCTGAAAATTACAAGCAATATAAATATGAAACAGTAGGAAATTAAATTTTAAAATTAAGATACATCCATATGTTGAAATATTCCTCAGTCATTCAAAAACAGGTAAAGGGATATTTAGTGATAATGGAGAAACTCAGTATGTTAAGTTAAATTTTTGTAACCAGACAAACCTCAATAAACATTATGTTTAAAAGCTTGTTCACCACACTCTACATTCATCTCAAGTTTGACGGTAACTCTCCAAAAGCCAAAATATTCAATTTCCCAAAGTAGAACACTCTAAACCCACATTAGTTCAGGATTAAAAGTATTTTCGTATCTTAGATTGAATTCAAGTCTAGAAGCCAAGACTGGGAATCTGATTTCCACAATTTTGCACCTGACCTTGCTCTCAGGCTTTATTCCCTAGCGTCTCTACTCCCTTTTACGTATCACTATATGTTCTGCCTACTCTCAGCTGCAGCCCTTTTCTCTTACTCTCCCCTACGGAAACATCCTTATTTCTCACTTCTGTCGCCCATATCTTATCCGTGGTTACAGTCCTATCATTTCCCGGAGGAACCTTCTTAAATTCCAGCGCTGTGGCTCTCTAGAGATGGCCCAGACTTCTCTTTCTGTCTGGCGTTGTGATTATTCCTGCACACGTCTTATTTCCCCTGCCAGGCTAGGGCTGTAACTTACTCATGTTTGTAATGCCTAAGGCATCTGGCAAGAGTGCTCTGCTCTGATCATAGTAGGTTTTCAATAAATGTTTATGAAACTGAATGGAATTTCTGAAACAGATGGGTAACTGATTCAGATGCCAGGACATAAAAGCAAACTGTTTCCTGCAGCGCCTATGTTTAAACAGACAGTGCTCTGCTCTGCTCTGCAGTGTAAATGCTGCCACATGCTTAGTCAATATAACATTCACCAACACTAAACTAAAATGTCACAGGGACATGGAATGGGCCAACTGGGGATGATTTACAATTCATAGACAAATCACCATTAGCATTTGCCACTTTTCACTTCAAATCACTATGAACATCCCCTTTCTTTAGTGCTCATGCATAAAGAGGGTGCTTCTCATAGTCACATAATCTGACCACCAGATTACTAGATATGTTGATCAAGTCACCTTCCTATGTGTGGAATACAGAGGCTACAACCCACAAATTCAAGATTAGTAATGTTCCTTGGTTTGCTTTGTTGATTTTTCAGTTTGACGTTTGAATAATGAGAGGTCTTATTAGGGACTAGAAAGTGGGATATTTTCTCATATGTTAAATTTCTGCAGAGCTAAATTAAGTGGTACAGGTTTGCTAGAGTGAAAAAATGTCAGGCTAAAAAATTTTAACAGGCTTGAAATGGAGCCTGTTAACCTATGTTTCCAGGAAGCTATTACTTGCCTTCTTCCCTCTGAGCTAGATAGCACCTGAAATAACATGAATAATATGAAATAATAATAGAAATAATATTAGTAGAACTAGCAATAACACAGGAGAAATACTCTTCCTCCTCCTCCTCCTCGGCTGACCGACTTCTGTGCAAGGCAGTTGCGGTCAGCAGAAGTTGAAGCCAAATAGTACCTCACTTAATGCTGTTTACTGGAGATGAGGTGTTTATTTCACTATCTAAAATGGAAAACTTTTGTTTTTGGAAGATTTTTTTTTTTGAAGAAGTTTAGCCCTGAGCTAACATCTGCCAATCCTCCTCTTTTTGCTGAGGAAGGCTGGCCCTGAGCTAACTTCCGTGCCTTTCTTCCTCTACTTTCTATGTGGGATGCCTACCACAGGATGGCTTACCAAGCGGTGCCATGTCCACACCCGGGATTCGAACTGGCAAACCCCGGGCCACTGAAGTGGAACATCCGCACTTAACCGCTGCCACCAGGCCAGCGCCTAAAATAGGAAACTTTTAATGTGCCTTCCAAGATATTCTTTGACTCGAAAGCTAGCAAAAGGAAATGGAAGAGAATTTTTTTACTGGCAAAAAAAGCCAGAAAAAAACTTTTAAAGATATTTTGAACAAGACTGTTTACCTATAGCCATGTGACCTCTACGCTTAGCGAGTATGAGGGATTAATGCTTCAAAGAGGCAGGGGGTTCTAATAACATGTGTGAACTCTGAAGTCAGACCTGCATCATTCAAATTCCATTCCTACTACTTGGAAGAAACTGTGTGTCTTTGGGCATGTTACAAAACTTCAGTCTAAATTTCATCAATTGGAAATTGGAGACAATAATGGTA
The DNA here is from genome assembly GCF_041296265.1 of Equus caballus. Lineage (NCBI taxonomy): Eukaryota > Metazoa > Chordata > Mammalia > Perissodactyla > Equidae > Equus > Equus caballus. The sequence goes on from NC_091700.1 coordinate 32,674,319, forward strand.
CCTACCACACAGGATTATTATGAGTGTGAAGTAGGATAAATCATATAAAGGAATCAGTTCTCAGCATATATTAAGCATGCAGGAAATATTAGCCTCATTATTATTCAATTATGAGCATAAAAATTATGAAAAGAAAGATAACTCTAAATAAGTTAAGATGTTATGTTCTGTACATTTCATACAGTATATCTTTTCTTTTATGATAGAAAAGTAGTTTCTTTCTGCTCCACTAAATGAGTGTTAACCAAATATTTAAAGGGTATAGGTTTTTTAAAGGTACCAAATTGTTAGCCTTCCTGAGGTACACACTTGCCTCAGTCCAACCCTGAATGTACTCAACATGGCTCACTGAAAAAATAAATAAACATTGAAGGAAACTTATTTCCAAGATACTAACTTGCCAAGACAAAATAATAGTTCTGAACAACTTTGTATATTAAATCAATACGACCCCCAGCATACCAACTCTCCAGCAGGCCATGCCATTTTATCCACTGGAAATGACTAAACTCCAACAAGACAGTACCTGTTCCATGTCGTAGATTTATCATTTTTTGCTTCAACTCTCGCCTATTTATGACAAAGAATCTTCATAGATCAATGATCCTAAACCCAGGTAATCCAGAAAAATGGCTTGAAAAAAAAAAATCTCTTGAAGTGCTTTCTAGGACAACTCTCAGAAGTTGAGACCTGAACAGAAGAGGAAACAAATTGGACCACATTATTTCCTTCTTCAGTGTGTGCTTAAGCCATCCTAGAGATAATTCATGGGCACTCAGGTTTGTTTTAAAGACTAAGGGAGCTGAGGGTGAGGTGGAAGGACACTTCCGGTACTGCCTGGCCATATGATCTGACACCAATAACAATTGCTCAGTTTTCTTACTCGTCAAACCTGGGTAGCAATTTTTAACTTACATGTTTCGTATGAAGTTTAACTAAATAACATATATGAAAGTGCTTTTGAAACTGTAAGACTCTTGTGAGTATTAGTTATTCTTGGAGAAAGAATAGCTCTTTGCCCCTTTTCTCCATCTGACCCTCCAACACCCATTCCTACACATACACATGAACTCACTTGCTCCAAATTTTCTGTCAAGACTATGAACCTATCACCAGCACCCACTTGGCTTGGTCTTCTGCCACCATTACATCAGTCAGAATCCAAGATGGATGCAGAAGAAGAAGTAGTTGGGTTCATGACCAGTTATCTTAGTCAAATTTCCAGTATAAAAAGAAATCTAGCTCTTGGATGTTTTGTTTGTTTTTCATGATTTTAAAAGGGATTCATTGTACCTGTCACCACTCTTCCTTTCCAGGGTTCTGGTCAATAATGTACCTCCTTAGAGAACAAATAACCGAATGGGATCCAAAGTATCCATTTTATTAATCTCATAATCTCCAAAGGGAACTCTGAGAAAAAATAGGAGACATAGCTTGAGACCTGAAGTCACATTGGAGCTTCCTACTTCCTCCCCCACTGAATGGAGGACCCTGAGGGGCACTGAGCAGGTGTCACTTGTCTTACCACTCAGATGCATGGCTGCCAGCCTAGTTGCATGGCAAACACACAGAGACATTCTGTGCATTCCCCATGTGGCAAGACACAACAGGAGAATCCAACGTTTCCATGAAGAAGACACATACCTTGGTTTATTTTTCCAGGAAAGAATGGATATGGGTTATGACTGGCTGATCCATCTCCACTGTCTTCCCTGACACCTCTGTGGGCAAAGACATTGGCTAGATAAATGCTGGGACCATGGTTATAATCTGTGTCTATGGAACAGAGAGCTCAACAGGTAACCATTGCTTGTTTACTTTTAATTACAGGAAAAGCAAGGCTTTGAGAGTTACCTTTAAACTCTCTTCATCGAATATAAGTATTTGAAAAGAAAATCTTTTCAGTTTTAAATTTAAACTTCAAATGTTTTCTCTTTAGATGAAAGGTACTGTATTAGTCAAAGTTCTCCAGAGAAACAGAACTAATAGGATATATATATATTCAGTCTACCAATTCAAATGTTAATCTCATTCAGAAACACTGTCACAGACACACCCAGAATGTTTGGTGAAATGTCTGGACACCCCATGGCCCCATATTATTGACCCATTAAATTAACTACCACAGATAATAATTAATATTTACAACTCAAATTTTTTGTCTGAAAGCCGTGAGTACTATGGTTCCACTAGCCTTATAAGTTGCTTACTATTCATATTTTCCTATTAAAAAATTGAGAAGAAACAACTTGATTACCTACTCATATTAAATGATCAAAGTAATGTTTTCCTCTTTTAATTACAGAAGTTTTACATTTGCACTTTCTTACTTTTCTACTCTGCTAAGCCTCTTTCTTTCAAAGAACACCTCTCACAGAAACTGATGACTGAGGACCGAAGCTGTTTTTATACTTTCAGCTCTGGATGATACTTTGATGAAAGACCCACAAGTACATTGTTACTGCCCAAAAGCCTCATCAAAATTCTGGGTATGATGACACTGTTTTCAATGGGCTCTCAAGAGGTGATCATTAGCTTTCATTAAACATAATAAATATTAATGCAAGCCAGAAACAAAGTACACACAGAGCCGTACTATACACATTAGTAATGCAAGGGTTTGGTCTGTGGACTATACGGAGCTCCCTGGGAATGATAAATGGTCTAAGACAACACTGAGGATCTCTGGTTATGTAAAGGAAGTCCCTGTTTATGTGCCAGCACTGAAAACTGAAATAAAATTAATAGTCTAAAAGTACATTCCCAGATTTTTCCTGAGCTTTGAATTCAAAAGGAATTGGGGGATGTTCAATGTCAACTTTTTTAAAGCTCAATTTCTTTAGCTCTGTGTCATATTTAAAAAATTTTTAAAAAGACAGTCTATATTATGCTGTTAAGGACTCATATCAAGCAATACCACACATTTACGGAGTTAAGTACAAATGTATAAGAATACATTGAGGTGAGGAGAGTTGGATATCAGTGTTGAGGGTGTTTCTCAGCAAAACTCACCAGAAAGTTTAAAATTTAAAAGAAAATTCAGGGCCGGCCCTGTGGCCAAATGGTTAAGTTTGCATGCTCTGCATCGGCAGCTCAGGGTTCACTGGTTCAGATCCTGGGTGCAGACCTACACACCACTCGCCAGGCCATGCTGTGGCAGCATCACACACAGAGGGACTAGAATGACTTACAAGTAGGATATACGACTATGCACTGGGGTTTTGGGGAGAAAAAAAAAAACAAGAGGAAAATTGGCAACAGATGTTAGCCCAGGGCCAATCTCCCCCCCAACAAAAACCCCAAAACCACAGTTAGTTACCACTGTATACCAGAATGGCTAAAATTAAAATGACTGACCATCTCAAGCGTTGGTGAGGATGTGGAGGAACTGGAACTCTCGTGAGAGTACCCAAATTAAGCAGAGGCTGAACCTGGGTGACTGGCTTTCTCTGGAATTCAGAATCAGAGTCGGTGCTGGTCAAGATCAGTTTGAATTGAGTCAGACTGTCAGTAACTAATTGGAAAATACCTCACACTCCAGCATGGGCACGATAACAAACTTTTGGGGGTGTGACATGGTTACTCAAAAGAAGAGGATTAAAATTTCTAATAACTTGTTCCATTTACTTAATTGCTTTAATCTAAAAATGGATTTGATATTGAGAATTTATGTTAAAATAGTCTTTAAAACCCAGTGGGAACTTTCACCAAATGGTGCTGGATACCTGTTCGGAAAGAAATGAACCTTGATGCTTAACTCACACAGTACATGAAAATGAATTCAAAATGAATCCTAGACCTAAATATGATAGGTAAAACAATCAAGCTTGCAGAAGAAAACATTAGAGAATATAATACTGACTTTGAGGTAGGCAAAGATTTCTTAAACAGAATATAAAAAGCATAAATCAAAAGAAAAAAATAGATAATTCGTACTTCATCAAAATGAAAAACTGTCGTTCATCAAAAGCCACCATTAAGAGAGTAAAGAGGAAAGCTACAGACTGGAAGAAGATATCCTCAATATTATATCTAATAGAGGACTCATATCCAAAATGTATTTTAAAAAATGCCACAAATCTCTAAGGACAAAAGCAAAAGACCTAACTAAAAATGGATTAAATAAGTTTAAACCACAAGTAGTTGCTCCTGCATACTAACTAGAATGGCTAAAATTAAAATGACTGACCACACCAAATGTTGGCAAGGATGTGGAGGAATTGGAACTCTCATATACTCTTCATTGAACTGTAAAATGTTACATTCACTTTGGAAAACAAGTGAAAAACAAGCTTCAAGTTTCTTGTCGAATTAAATATACACTTACTATATGATGTTATTCCAGCAATTACACACACAGGTATTACGCAAGAGAAATGACAGTACGGTCATGCGTCACTTAACAGGGGGTATACATTCTGAGAAATGTACCATCAGGTGATTTGTGTGAACATTACAGAGTGCACTTACACAAACCTAGATGGTATAGCCTACCACATACCTAAGCTATATGGCTCTAATCTTACGGGACCACTGTCATAGATGCTGTCCCTTTTTGACAAAATGTTGTTATACGGAGCATGAGTGTATATGTGTATACAAAAACATATCTACACAAATGTTCGTAACAGCTCTATTCTGCCAGTATTCATAATAGCAGAAAATTCAAAATAAGCTAAACATCCATCAACAAATGAATTGATAAACAAATTGTGGTACATCCGTACAATAGACTATTGCTCAGCAATAAAACGGAATGAACTATTGATACACCCAACAGCTTAGGTGAACCTTAACAATATATGGTAAGTGAAAGAAGCCAGATACAAAAGAGAAAACAGTGCAAAATTTTATTTATATAAAATTCTAGAGCAAGCAAAACTAATCTATGCTGACAGAAAACAGATCAGTGTTTAGCTGGGACTGTGGATGTGGGCATTGCAAATAGGCACAAAGCAACTTTTTGTGGTGATGGAATATTCTATATTTTGGTTGTGGTAGTGGTTACATAAGTGTATATATTTGTCAAAACTCATCAAATTGTACACTTAAAATGAGTGGATTTTATTATATGTAAATTATGTCTCATTACAGTAGATTTGTTTTTCGTAAATTGGCTAACAACTTGAACAGGCACTTAACGAAAGAAGACATCCAAATGGCCAATAATCATATGAAAATAGGCTCAATATCATTATTCATCAAGGAAATGCAAATTAAAACCACAATGAAATGCAACTATATACTCATCAAAATGGCCAAAATTTAAGTGCCTGACAAATTTTGGAGAGGATGTGGAGCGACTGGGAACTCATACATTGCTGGTAGGAGTTTAAAATGGCACTTCTTTGAAAAACTATTAGGAAATTTCTACTAAAACTAAGCATTGCTTGCCCTATGAACCAGCAATCTACTGCTAGATACATACGCAAACGAAACGAGCACTGACGCCCACCAAAGACAGAGACAAGAATGTTCACAGTAGCTTTATTCACAATAACCCAAAACTGGAAACAACCCAAATGCAAGTCAATAGGAGAACGAATAAATAAATTTGGGTATATTCATACAATGAAATATGATACAGTAATACAAATGGGTGAACTACTGGTACACATGGCAACATGGATGAACTCACAGACAGTATGTTAAGAAGAAGAATCAGACACCAAAAATTCTGCATGGTTCCATTTAGTTTAAGAACAGGCAAAATCTATCAATAAAGATGGATGTCATACTAGGGGTTATCTCTGGAGGAGTGTGGCCTGGGAAGGGACACTAGAGAACCTTATAGGGTGCTGTAAAAGTCCTATGTCTTGCTCTGAGTAGGGTTATATGAGGTATGCATATGTAAAAAGAAATCGTCAAACTATGTATTTAACCTTGGTCCACTTTACACACTTTACCATAGGCATATTATACATCAATTTAAAAAATCCATTGGGATCTCTAAATGCATTGGATGTCTTCTGCTGAGTAATTGTAAAGATACTACTGGTGACAGCAGCAAAGCTCAAACACTTGATTTGTTAATATGAGACTCCTTTTTACTAAAGAAACACACAGCATGCAAGGATATACAATAAAAATTATTTACTTTTAAATAAAATAAAAAGTTCATTTCAAATTCAGGTGGAAAAATTCTGGAGTAATATTTGGACACCAAAAGTCCCTTGCAGTGGCTAAAGTTGTTAGAGAATTTCTTATTAAAACCGTCTTGCTCCACTTATGTTCCTGAAACATTCTTCCTTTATTTGATTTCCTTGATAGGTTTAAAATCTTTTCTTCAAGGTGACAAGCACCTTGTCTCGAAATAACTGGCTTCTCTCTAGGGAGGTGAAAGATCATTTTGTAAGCGAAAGCTGACAGATGTGAATAGCAATTTTAACCTAGAAAAAGATCGTGGGTCTTTGGGAATTCAATCTCCAGTCTTGCTAAAGACCTGACAGAGCCTGGGCAAGGAATGCAGATTGGAAGAGAACAGATTTCTGCCGACCAAGAAAACCAAAGGAAGATCTCATGAATATTGATTCTGGACCTGCCTTTTCTCTACAGAGAGAAATGCAGACACAGTACAATCCATGTTGCAGTGTCTAGATCCAGTCCAATGGCATGCTGATGCAACATTATCAAAAACTCGTCAGACCACAATCTAGACGTATTTCTTCACTTTCATATCATGTTTCGGAGGATAGAATCTATTTCACAAAATTGTTACTAGGCCCTATTCTGGGAACTTTAAGTTACAGTCCAAGCAAATAAGGATCTGCCACATAGTAGGTGCTCAAAAAAATGCTTGAAAGGGACAGAATCTCAGATCCAGTCTATGTTGTGGTTGGAGGATGGAAATGATGAGGAAAGAGATAAATGGAAAGAGGGCAGAGCAAAGAGTTGTTGGCTGCTTATGGAACATGCTGCAAGAGTCTTTTCACTTTTTCATCAAGTACCAGGGCTCTTTTATGGAATACGTAATCTGTCCCTAAAGAAAATGGCAGATCCCATATATTAGGATTCTTTCTGTTCATCCCAGGAAATGTACCAGGAAATAACTGGTACTATAACCAATTTTCCAAGGACTGAGTTAGACACTCCTCTTTAAAGATGCATGCTGAATAGAAGCCAGACCTCAAGTAGTGCACATGGTGTGTGTTTCAAGGCACGGTGTTGGTGATGAGTTATTAGCAACTTACTATGTTGAGAAAAATTCAATTGATTCTACATCAAAAAGGAAGAAACCCTAGTTGGAGATATTAACCTTTATAAAATAAAATACTGAAGTGGTATCTCTGACTTCTTCACTCAAAAACTGCAGTCTTTTTCCTCATATTTAAGCAACGATAGTGTTTCAGAGCGTAAAGAGACCATATGAGCAACCTGTATCCTACTCTGAAAAAACTGATTCACTGAGAAAAATTCTCTCCGTGTAGTGATTGCAAGAGAAAAAAATATGTATTTGTCAAATACTTTTCATGGCCAATTCTTTTAGCAGTCCTCACCCTTCAGAAGAATTTTAATTCCAAGAGTTTTTTTCTTTAATAACTACTTTATAAAATGCAATAGTTTGGACCACAGTATTATACTACAATCATCGAACTGTTAAGAGACTAGAACTTCATTATTCCAACCACTAAAAAGAAAGGATAACTATGTAATGTGATAGAGGTGCTAATTATCATTACAAAGACCATCATAATTACAATATATGTGTATCAAATCAACGTACTGTACACCTTAAATTTACACAATGCTATATGTCAAATATATTCAATAAAAATAAATTAATTAAATTGAGTGCAATACCTTGAATGATGGGGAGAGAGAATCCAGTTGTGCCATGTTTGATGTAGGAATGAAATAACCTTTGCCCTTGTAAAACAGATTTACTTACAGATGGAAATATGTGGCAGGAGGAAAGTGTTTTGCTGGTAAGGAAATTCCTGGTGGGCCATTGGGGAGGTCAAACGACAACCGCTGAAGATTCTGCTAGTTTGAGATCAGGTTCCTCTCTAGCTGGGACCTGAGTGTAGTGTAAGGTCCCTGGGAGGAATCCATGAGATATTCTTGGCTCTTCTCATTTTCTGTACAGGAATCCGCTCCAGACATCATTCATAATGCGGGAAACTTCTAGGCTTCCTGTGAAAGTTAGCCCATTTCTCCAAAGAACAAATCTAGTTGCAAGGCAGTCCTTCCTTGTAAGCTGAAACCTGCCTGTCGTTGCTTTCTCTCATTGCTTCTTCCCAGTTGCGCTCCCTTTAACAATGCCGAGAAAATCTTTTTTGCACATAATTGCCTCTCAAATATTTGAAGGCAGCCAATGAGACTCCCCTTAACACTTCTACAGGCCGAAGTCCCCTGGTTCTTTGAACTGCTTCTTGAAGAACACTTCTCCCCTTCTTGGCCGTCTTGTCCTGGAGACGTTCAATTTAATCAGTACCATCCTAAATTGGGGTGTCCAAAATTGAAAGCAACATTCCAGATGTAATCATACCAGTGAGAAACCCAGTGGGAATTTTATTTTCTGTGGTTTGGACACCACTCTGCTATTAACGCAATTGGGATTTATGTTTTTTTTTTTTAAATTTTAGCAAATACATCAAATTGTTGGCTTATGCTGTGGACAAGCAAAACCCTCATATCATTTTTATGTAAACTGCTGCCAAACCACATCTCCCCATTCTGTACTTAGGCAGCTGAATTTTTAAAGGTAAATACAGAAAAGAACGTTCGGGTTTTGCCTATCATTCCAACCTGTCAAGACTATTTCGAATCTTGATTTTTATCATCAATCATATTCCCTCCCTTTTCCAGCTTTCTGTCATCTCCAAGCTCGATAAGCAAATCTTCTACGTCTTCGTCAAATCACTGATAAAACATCTAACAGGACAGAGCTCTGTAGCTTGCCTCTAGACATTTCCCTCCAAATGTATGAGCTTTTCCACCAAATATTTCTGAGCACCTACTATGTACCAGAAACCATGTCAAGAAAAACAAAACTAAAAAAATATGTAAGATATGGTCTCTGACTTCAGAGAACTTTTTCATTTAATAGATTGTACAGTGCTATTGATATTTTTAGGGTGGGGAGTTTTAAACAGCAATTATTCTATGAAACTTTGATGCTGTCCCTTTACAGCATACACAAGAATACCCTGAGAGACCTGGTCAAGCATCTAACTGACCCAGGATGTACTAGATCTCTGGTAGCTCTCCGTACCTAGAATATTATCAAAAGAGAAAGTAAAGTCAGTTTGACCAAACTTATCTTAGTAAAACTTCATGGACCCTTAGTGATCACCACATTCTTTGTAAAACGGGGCAGCAAGTATAGTCTAGATGTAAATTCTAGTTCCAGTATCTTCTAGCTGTGTGATCATGAAGAAGTACTGATTTCTCTGACACTGAGTTTCTTCATCTGCATTGTGATAATAATGAGTACCTCACACAATTATTATGGGGATCAAATTACATACATATGTAAATTATTGTTAAAAATAGTTTCCTTTCTCCTAAAAGTTCATTCGCCATTTGACAGTCTCTTCAAGAATTTTTCCAGACTTCAATCATGTTAGTCTGTATTCTGAATTCAGCCACTTCATCCTTTGCAGAGCAGGATAACATTTCTCCATCCCCAGGGTATTGGCCTTCCCCAATCTCCTTGATTTTCCTCTGAGGCCTTAGACGGCTGAGATCACATCTGTGGTTCCTTCCAGGCCGTGGGATGATCTATGTCTGGCTCTAGACATGGAAATGCTTCTTTTAAGTGGCCAAGTCCTTTTCTGCAACTCCTGAATTATGTTGGGTTATGATTTCTTCGTTGTGTGTTTTTCTGCTCCTTTCTATTTGAATTCCCCTCTCCTCTCTGAAGACCATAAAAGCAAAAATATGAGATAAGTGGCTCTGCCTTCTTTCTGAGTTCGACTAACTCAGGATTAGCCATGCTACTTCTAAAAGCCTTTGGATTAGTTAGCCTTGCTACCTCCAAAAACTAATGGATCTGTACTTAGGGATTTTATTTCTTATGGATTTTTGTCAAGGAGTAAAGTCTCACAGTTGGTGTCACCCAATGCGTCTGAAAGTTTGGTTGAGAGAAATAGTATTTGTAACAGATTGCCTGAATGATATACATTCCATTCATTCCTCTAATACCCTATACTTCCATCTACCTGACCCCTCTAAAATTTTGTTTGTATATTCTTACTTAACATTGTTCAGGTTGATAAGACTTACATTCTATTCAGAAAATATAATTCCCATAGAGGGTTGGTAACCATTCAACAATTAAACAAGTTCAGCACTCATTACTGGCCCTCTCCCCCAATGGTCTCTCTATTCCTGAGTTCTTCATTTTGAGCCTTCTCATTGTCTGGATTTCTTGTCAAGTTGTTTTTCTAAGAAAAGCGCCGTGTACTAAACTCTGAGCTGCTTCTCGCCTGTTTCGTTATACTTGAATGGCATCTTCTCTTGGTATGCTATTCTTTGGTCACACCACTTCCTGCATCTCTTAACATAAACTGTTCTACTGTCTTCACTATGAAAAGCCTAAGGCCAGCCTGATTTATCTCTGCTTGTAGGGTAATTTCTTTATTTCTTTCTGGATGCATTAAGAATTCTTTCTTTTTATATGGAACAACAAAAGACCCCGAATAGCCAGAGCAATCCTGAGGAAAAAGAACAAAGCTGGAAGTATCACCCTCCCTGAATTAAAAATATACTACAAAGCTATAGTATCAAAACAACATGGAACTGGCAGAAAAACAGACACACGTATCAATGGGATAGAATTGAGAGCCCAGAAATAAAACCACACATCTATGGACAGCTCATTTTCAACAAAGGAGCCGAGAACATACAATGGAAGAAGAAAAGTTTCTTCAATAAATGATGTTGGGAAAACTGGACAGCCACATGTGAAATAATGAAAGTAGACCATACATAAAAATTAACTCAAATTGGATTAAAGGTTTGAATTAAGACCTGAAACCATAAAACTCCTAGAAGAAAAGATAGGCAGTATACCTTTGACATCAGTCTTAGTAGTATCTTTTCAAATACTGTGTCTGCTCAGACAGGGGAAACATAAGAAAAAATAAACAAATGGGACTACAGCAGACTAAAAAGCTTCCACAGGGCAAAGGAAACCATCAATAAAATGAAAAGACAACCACCAACTGGGAGAAAATATTTGCAAATCATATATCTGAAAAGGGGTTAATTTACAAAATATATAAAAAGCTCATATGACTCAACAACGAAAAAAGAACACCACAATCAAAAAATGAGCAGAGAATATGAACAGATACTTTTCCAAAGAAGATGTGCAGATGGATAATAGGCACATGAAAAGATGTTCAACATTACTAATTATTAGGGAAATGCAAACCAAAACTATAATATCACCTCACAACTGTCAGAGTGGCTATTATTGAAAAAACAAAAATAGCAAGTGTTGGAGATGATGTGGAGAAAAGGGAACCCTCATACTCTGCTAGTGGGAACACAAACTGGCACAGCCACTATGGAAAACAGTATGGAGAGTTCTCAAAAAATTAAAAATAGAAATATCATATGATCCTGGTATTCCACTACTGGGTATTTATCCAAAGAACATAGAATCACTAATTCAAAAAGATACCTGGACCTCCTGTTCATAGCAGCACTATTTACAAAAGTGAAGATGTAGAAGCAAACTATGTGTCCATGGATGAATGGATAAAGAAGATGTGATATATGTACACAATGGAATACTACTTAGCCATAAAAAAGACAAGATCATGCCATTTGCAACAATATGGATGAAACTTGAGGGTATTATGCTTAGCAAAATAAGTCAGACAGAGAATGACAAATACTGCATGATTTCACTCATATGTGGAAGATAAACAAATAAACAAACGCATAGATAAGGAGAACACATTGGTGGTTAACTGAGGGGAAGGCGGTGGAGGGAGGACGATGGGGTCAAGGGGCACATATGTATGGTAATGCATAAAAACTAGACTATTGGTGGTAAACACAATGTAGTCTATATAGAAGTTGAAATATAATAATGTACATCTTAAATTTACACAGTTATAAACTAATGTGACTTCAATAAAATAATTTTTTATAAGAAGAATTTTCTTTATCCTCAAAGTTTAGAAGCTTAGCTATGATATGTTTCACTGTTGAACATTCTATATCAAAATTTTCCAGAGTCTAGTAATCTGTCAAGCTGTTAATTTTTCATTTGTGGCAGTTCTCATGCATTTTTCTTTGAATACATCTTTTGTTCCATTTTTTGGCTTCCCTACTTCAAGATTTTCAATTATCTTTATGTAGGACCCTCTTGTCTGTATTCTATATCTATCAGCTTCTTTCTAATTGCTACTTTCTCCTCTATGTATTTTTCATCTTAATTTATTATCATAATCTCAAGCCTTCCTCTAACTGTTAGGATTCAGTTTTAATGAAGTCTGTTTTCTTCCTTGGTGTTTTAATTTCATTTCTTTGTCATCTTAATACTCTATTTCCTTAATTTTACAATCTTTTCTTCATCTCATTCAGTTATTTTAACATCCTAATCTTTCAGCTTATCCATGGTTTCACTAAGTTATTCTACAGTATGAAGCAATTGTGTTATATTTTCTCCTGTTTCTTGATTTATGTTTTCTTTGAGGTCCAGTGGTTTGTCTTTCGTATCACGTGTTTTGTTTTGTTTTTTTAATTTTAACAGTTGACATAGCAATTTTGTCTATTTGCTTTGCCATTCCTTTTCATTCAGCTCATTTTAGACTGATTCTGTCTGGGCATTCTATTGTTCTTGTCTCTCTTCCCATTCAGTCTGACTAGAAGGTTTTATACTTCCAATCTAGTTAAGGACTTATATTCTAACTACTTTCTATAGCCTGAGGAAATGGTGGGAAGACTAGAAACTATGGTCCCGTTCTCCTCTGAGATTTTGTTAGATGTCCTTTACGTGAGGTTGTGCCACTGAGTCCGGGAATGTATCTGATTTTCCGTGTATCTGAATTTCCTCGAGTTGTTCAGCCTGTGGCGCTTCCTTTCCCTTAGAGAGAGTCGGCTCTCTACATTCCTCTGTTTTTCTTTTGCTATTGCTTGCATTATTCCTCATTCAAGAAAGTAAAAAGATGAGAATATACTCTCCTTCTGCTTCTCTCCAGATTTGGGGGTATTTGTGTGTAATCTCAGGATTTTCTCAACATATCAATGTGCCATATGGAAAAAGGGGCAAGTTAGCAACCTAGCTGTACTGCCCTTCCAAACTCTGGTCCAAAATCTGTATCTGTCCTTAGCTGCCAGGTGGTCACATTTATTGCATTAGGTTTCCCCTCATGCTTTGTTAGGATGCTGTTGGGGAATTTTGTTGTTAGCTTTTACTGTACTTTTTCATTTTGTTAGATATTGAGGAAGGAGAAATCTGGGGTGCCACTTCAACCCTGAATTGAGCTTGAAAACCCTCAGTGCTGTCTTTTTGAAGATGCACAGCAGAGATTTCTCTTCAGCTTCAGGACAGGGATAACCGTACTTCCAAGCAAAGGGTCTGTCTTTATCTCATGGATTCTGAGAACTGAGTAACTGATTATGCTTATCGCTTAGAAGCTAATTTGAGATTCATTTTTAGCAAAGTGAATAGGATCTTAGCACATGTATTTTGGTACTTTCTGCATGCTTGACTTCATCTTATTTTTCTTATCCTTATTTCCCTTTATTTTCTCACTTTTTAGAAGATCTTGCTTTACTATAAGTGTCTTTGTAAATAATCTCAGATCCTTCATGGAAGAAGGTGAGTTACAAGTATATAAACAAGCAGTTGCACCCCCTCTCTACCCCAAGGTGACAGATCTAATTCCTTGTTCTCCTAGCTTTGACATGGCTCAAAAATGAATGTTTTGTTGTTATCGTCAGTATCCTTTGAGAGCAGAGTTGCTTTAGCTTTCCTGACATTATTCTTAAGGTTGATGCCAAAATTGTGTTTGTTCTTGGTTATGTGCCCTTCCTTCCATCTGCATTGAAACACAATTTGCTTCTGCATCTCTTAAAATATCTGGTTCTCTTTGCATCCTAATACAGCTTAAAGATCCACAAGCAGCTTAGGTGGAGGGTGGATAAGATACCTGGATATTAATAAACTATCTAAAAATACTCATAGCACAAAATTTTGAGACTCAAAGTTATTGGGCTTTGAGAAGAAAAGCTGTTAGTGTTTGATATCCAATCTGAAACCTTGGTAATAAATAGGAGCAGGAAAAGTTGTTTTAAAATTCTAATATTTGCTTTATCTTTTAAAAATAAAACAAAACACTGCAAAGAAAGTTGACATCCCTTTGACCCTACCCTTATCCCAGTCCATCCTTGCCTCAGACTCCTATCACGAATTCGATGTATTTATTTGAGCCAATGTTTAACAGCTTTGTGTACTTGAGTCTGTCCCTAAGTAATATTCAAACCCATATACTAGGCTTTTCCTTCTCCTACTATGGATGGTTATTGTGCTCCTACCTAAGGCCAGCCCTCACCCTGAGCACTGGATCCACCCATTCTCGCTTCATCAAGGATATCACACCAGCAATATTCCTTTGTCTCTCCTGTATCATCACATTTTCCCTCTCTATTGGATCGTTCCCAATGGCATACAAATGTGCTTAAACATTTCTATCTTAAAACAAGCCTCCTCTAACCCACGTCCCTCCCTCAGCTCCCATCATGTCCCTCTGTTCTCATTTACAGCTCCACAAGCTGTGTAGACACATCTGCCTCCAAGTCCTTTCCTCCCACTTTCTCAGTACCCACTGCAGGTTTTCATCCTTATCACTCCATCAAAACAGCTCTCATCAACGCCAGCTCCCTGTTGACAGATCCAGCCATCAGTCCTCATTCTAATTAATCAATCTGAATAATTTTACAGAATTGATCACTCTTTGCTTCTTGAATATCTTCTTCACTTGGCTTTCAAAACACCACTCACTCCTGACACTTTCTTGTTTCACTGGCCTCTCTTTCTATCCCCAAGCTCTAAACAATGGAACCCCCAGGGCTCATTTTCTTCTCTTCTTTCTCTATACTCGCTTCCTAAAAGATCTTGCACAGTTTTGTGGCTTCACTACCATTCCTACACCAATAACTCCCCAAATTTTCACTTACCTATCCATTTCCATATTTTCTGCTGGAAGCAGAAAATCTCCTCCCAAAACATTCCAGCACACTAGATATCTAATCAAGTTCTTCTTCTGGGACATATTCCCCCTATAGCCATCTGTCTTTATGTTCTGGCTTATTTCTCCCTAATTCACTGTGCATTTTCACCCTAAGATCGCCTTTCATCTCTCTCCTGTGTGGGATTTCTTGTATCACGGGCCACAATATTTCACTTTCTTGTTGGCCCCAACTGCCTCTGTAGAAAGGAGGTAAAATGTTTGAGATCTTTGAATGTCTGAATATGCCTCCATTCTGACTTCACTGTGTTTGAACATTTAGTTTAGTTTAGATTCTAGTTTAGGAAGTTTTTGCCACAGGATGCTTAAAAATTGCTTATTTTTTTAAGCTTCCAGAGTTACTGTTTTCCTTTGTATATATGACCTTTTTGCGTGCGTATGTGTTTGCTTTTTATGTTTTTTTCCCCTCTCTGGACGTCTTAAAATTTTTCCTTGATCCCAGCGCTGAAACGTTGTGATGATGCGTCTTGGTGTGGATCTTCATTCTACCATATGCTGGCACTACGTGGCCTCTGTCAGTCTGATCATATTTGTCTTCTGGCTCCGGAGAATGGCCTTTAATTACAATAATTAATTTTCTCCTCCTCCATTTTCCACTTTCTACTTCTGGAATTACTATTATTCAAATAGTGGTCCCTCAGGCCTGGCCTCTAATTTTATCTTTTGTCTTGCATTTTTCATCTTTTTATCTATTTTCTGCTTTCTGAGACATTTGCTCTTCCTTATCTTTCAAACCTTCTATTCGATTTTCATTTCTGCTGTATTTTTTTATTTCCAAGTGCTCTTTTTTGGTGTCTAAACATTCCTTTTTAAAAGCCTTCTGATTCTGCTTCATGGTTGCAATATTTTATCTAGTTTTTTCATTAAATATTTCTTCTCCAATCTTGCCTGTCTTCTTTAATTTCCTTTTCTAGTTTTTGATAGTTATTTTTACGATGAGAAGAGAGGAGAATTTCTGTATTTCATGTTAGAAACTTCCCTCAACAGGCAGCTGTTGGCTTTCTGGTCATATCCAAAAGTGGGGCCACCAAAAGCTGATTGGAGCCTTTGAATAAATCGAGAAGTCTGCAGGTGATCTGATGAGGCTATTTCTCTCCAGGACACTGCACTGTCAGGGTCTTTAGATCTTTTCTCTGAGCAAGTCAGAACTTCTAGGGAAGAATCGTTCAATTTCTGCTTTGAAGATATAAACCTGGCTGCTGGAAGCAAGGGAGGGAAAGGGCCACTCACATTTCAGAGTGTGAATTTTCACTTCTTCCTGTTTCCATTATGTGTTGAAACTTTCCCTACCACTTGGCCTTCAAGCTCCAGTCTTCCTTCAGGGTGAGGAAAGGGCCTTCTCCCAACAGGGAATGGATTATGAAGATCCAGTTGCTGCTTAAATAGATTCTCAAACGGTCTTAATTTTTTGGCCCCCAACTTTCTCTCTGCCTTCAGTATCTGGTGCTACTAATTCTTGAGCCTTTCTGTGATACTAAAATATTGCTATTGCTGCTGTGTCCTTCTCTCCTCTTTCTTTGTCCTTGTGGGGTTTCCACATTTTTTATCCTTAAAGTCTTAGTTATTGAGGTTTACAGAGGTAATGGATGTAAACATATGCCTTCATATTGTTATCTCAACTTATTGCTTATCTTATTAATTTTTTGATGTTTTCTCTCATATAGATCTTTGTAATTTTGATATAGAAAAAGGTTTTAATATTTTCTTGCACAAATTTATGTCTTATTTAAGAACGTCTCCCTATCTCAAGTTTATAAAAAAATTTTTTGTTTGTCTTCTTTTAGTTAAATAGTTTAAAATAGTTAATATTTCAATTAGTTAACTATTAGTTAAGAGTTAGTTAACTAATTAATAGTTTAAATAGTTAATAGTTAAGTTAAACTATTTTAGCTTAAAATAGTTAAGATATTTTCACAAAGAGCACTTGGAAATGAAAAATATAACAGAAATGTGAATACTTCTGGGATTACTATTTAAATATGGCATGAGTATTTTTTTTCCATATGAAAATCTAGTCCCGATACTATCAACTGGAATGATTCATTTTTCTCCCATTATTTTTAACATATATTCAAAGTTTTAGTATATGATGGGGTCTGTTTCTGACCTTCCTGATCTCTTATATTGATCTGTTTGTTTCTGCATCACCATCACACTGTTTTAATTGCTGCAGTTACACAATGAGTTTCATATCTGGCAGGGTGCAGCACCCCTCCTGCTTATTCTTTTTCTCGATTTGTCTTGGTTATTTTTAGATATTTACTATTCCATGTGGATTTTAGAATCAGATGTCAAATAAATCGCCATATGATTTTCTGGAGTGATATTGATTGGAATTAGTCAATCAATTCGTGGAGAACTCATATCTTTATGATATCAAGTCTTCATACCTATAAATGACATATACCACCCCATTTATTTAGATTTTCTTATTTCCATCAATATAATAGGTTGAACCATATGAAGTTACCCATACTTGATAATTTTTGACCTACAAAAAGGGAATTTCATATAGTTCAATCTAATAGTTCAAAAATATTTCAGAAAGCTCTTAGCCATCTTTTGGTAGGTTCATTTCTGTTAGCTCTTTTTTTTTTTCTTGCTATTGAGAATAGGATTTTTTTCTGGTTATGTATTCTAATTGTCTACTAGAAGTTGTTAATATTTTTTTAAATTGATCTTATAGCCAGCAACATTCTGAACTATCTTGTTAGTTTTAATAACTGGTTCAGAGATGGAGAGCTTTCTTAGTTTATTCCTCATTTTCTGGAAGACTTTTATGAAACAAGAATAGTCATTTTCTTGCAGGCATAATAAAATTCACCCTTAAAATCATCTGATGAGTGTCATTTCCCAGGAAGATTTTAAAAATCCAAGAGCTTTTGATTTATTCAGATTTTTTACTTCTTGAATTAATTTTGGTAATTGATACTTTTCTAAATGTTTTGCATTTTCTTAAGTTTGCAAAATCATTGGTATTAATGTGTTTATAATAGTCTCATAATTTTTAAGTCTCTTTGTATCTACAGTTCTGTTACTTTATTATTCTCAATTGTTTAACTTTTCTCTATTTTTCTTGATCAGTCTTGACCAAAGTTGACTATTTTTCGTCTTTTCAAAGAATCAGCTTTTATTACACTAACTACTGTAATTTTCTTGCTAGTTTTGATGAAATGCATTTTTGCTTTTAATTTTCTAATTCTTTTACTATCTTTTATTTCGGTTTAATTCTTAATTTCCTTTAATTCCTTGAGTTGAACACATAGGTGATTTCTTTTCAATCTTCTTATTTTCTAATAAATACCTTTATATATAAAAATTTCCATTTAAGTACTGCTTTATCTGCATCCCATGAATCATTAACATGCATTTTTGTTGCTCATTTCTAAATATTTCATATTTAATCCATGAATTAATTATTGGAGTTCTGAACATTCTCTTTAAAGTTGATATCTGATTTTATTGCATTGTTATCAGAGAATATGGTCTGAATGATATTGAGTGTTTGAAGCTTGTTGAGTCTTCCTTTAGGACAAAGCTCTGATCAATTTTTATAAATATTTCAGGTGTTCTTAAGAAAAATGTTTATCTCTATTTCTTGGATGCAGAGTTCTATATATCTATTACATCAAGATTGTTTATAGGGCCGTTCAAATCTAATCTATTCTGACTATACTTTGTCTGCTTGGCTTTTTTTGGGGGGCGGGGTGGGGGGAAGACTAGCCCTGAGGTAACATCCATGCCCATCTTCCTCTACTTTGTATGTGGGACGCCTACCACAGCACGGCGTGCCAAGTGGTGCCATGTTCGCACCTGGGATTCCAACCTGCGAACTCTGGGTCGCCGAAGCGGAACTGCTTGGCTTTTTATTTTCCAAGAAAGGTGTGTTAAAATATTCTACAGTTATTACTGATTTATTCATTTCTCATTGTAGTTTTCTCAGTGTTTGCTTTACATACTTTAAGTTATTCAAGATTATAATGTTTTCTTGGTGGATTAGTCTTTTTATTAGTATGAAACGTCTTCCTTTGTCCCTATGAATGCATTTGCTTTGAGTTCTGTTGGGACAAGTATTAATTTCTCTACATAAGCTTTTTTTGGTAGATATTTCCCTGTTTTATTTTTTTCATTCTTTTATTTTCAATCTTTTCCTCAGCATCATTTTGATACACTGAATTTTTTTTCCTTATCAATTTGAGAGTCTTTTAATTTTAGTAAGTAAATTCAACCATTTGCATTAGTTTTGGTTACCGAAATGTTTGGACTCATTTCTACCACTTTACCTTACTTTCTCATTGACCATGATTTCTGTTTACTTTTTCTCGTTTCCTCCAGCCAGAGAATTGCTACAATTTAAAAACTCACATCTATTTTCGATTATGGAAAATTTTCAGCCTTTATCTCTTCAGATATTTTCTTTTTGCCACACTCACTTTTATCTTTTTCTAGATTTCCTATTAAATATGTTAGAACTTTTCAATCTATTCACCATCTGTCTTAATTTATATTCCATATTTTCTATCTCTTAGCTTCTTTGTGCTGTGTTCTTCAATTCTATCTATTTGTTAGGTATTTTTTTCTTCAACTGTATTAAATCCATGCCTCATTCTCTTCTCTTCTCTTTTTATAACTTTTATTGAAATTTTCGAGATTTCCAATGGTGTTGTGTTTTTATCTCTGCCCGCTCTTGCTGCATAAACTTTCCTTCTCATCGGAAGGATTCTAGAAGCTTTTTAAAAAATCTCTATGAGCAGTCTCAGCATGCACATTTTATAATCTTCTTTAATCTCTTCATTATTTCTATCTCCTTGGATATGAGTTCTCCCGTTTGTTACATCAGCTGTCTATCTTTCTTAGTGATGCATTTCCTCGTGTTTATCACTTTTGTCTGAGACTTTATCTTGCACAGGAGCTTTTTTCCTCATGCAAAGTCCTCATTCCATGTGATTTTTCAGTTGCTTCAGAAAGGCCCTTCAGGTTGAAGCAAGTCTTTCATTGGAGGCTTGTAGACTTTATCTGTGTGAGAAGAACTAGTTAGGAACTCGTCGTGCCCACATATCATCTTTGCTAAGATGTTCTCACAGCTGCCTCTCTTTTCTTTCAAGATCACAGGAAAGTGGCACATTGTGGCTATGTCCTGGAGTCGCATATACAGTTAATTCAGGCCATTTCTCTGTTAGGAGAGCTATCCAGCACCCAGCTTCATTCTGGTCTTTTGCCACAAGAGGTTTCTGGCCATCGACTGTTTCTGTGCGGGTCTTGTAACACTCGAACACATTTTCTACATCTGCTCACTCTTTTCTATGGGCTCCATGGCTGCAGCATCCACTATGGTCTCTTTAGTATTCCTGGAACATGGAAATCCTCGACCATCCCATTTAAACAGAGCTATTTTAAATATATTACATATAGTTCACATTTAATTTGTATATTAACAAACATTGTAAGTATATTTTAATATTTAAAAATATATTTCATTCAAATTGCTATTTTTGAGAGCAAAAGGGGAATGATGCGTTCACCCAGCCATATTGATTAATGTCAAAATCCACTTACAAATATTTTTCCTTTAACGGTATTATGTGTACCAATATTTCCTGTTTACAATGATAATAAGAAACCAATACAGCAACCCTGGAATAAGAACCAAACTCCCACAAAACAAAAGCAAAAGCAAACAAAAAGAAAGACCTGAAGAATTACTATTATATTTTGTTTTATGAAATTTTGAAATATCATCAGAATAAGACCATTGTGTCTCCCAAAAATAAGAATAGTGATTTTTGTTATTTTCCCATAGTAGACATTATTAAATATAGATTTGTGTTTTTTCATGGATATTTTCATATATCTTTCTTTGTAGTATGGTGTCAAAGCAATTAAATCAATGGAAAAAGTCCTAGTACTCTGAAATTATTCTTCACTTGGTAATAACCGCATACAGATTTATAGCTATTTGACCGATAATTATTTGATTTTTGTGAAAATATTTTCCCCTTGCTTTAAAACTTTACATACATGTATGCAGAGAAGTATTACTTGGATAATTACAATTCTTTCCCTGTAATAAAGGTTTTGTTACAAAATGTGTTTAGTGCACACATTCCACAATTTGCCTGTGAACCTTTGAACTTTATAGTGGATGATAGTGCAAGAGGTAACTCCGTTCTTAATGACTTTCCACGTTTCCATTAAACTTTAAGTATGTTTGAAAAGAAGAAGAGGAAAGGAAATCTTGATTTTCTTGCTTCATGATTTGCTTACCTAAGAAATAAAAAAATACAGATGTTCTTGCTCCTCTAAAATGTAGATATTATGGTATAAATACCTTTATAATTGAGTTTCATGGCTTAAGTTTTAAGTATATAGTGGAGTAGAAATCCTGGGATTCAGCAAAGGATCTACAGAGTAATCTTTATTTGTTCTACTGAATATTACTGGATTTCTGTCATTTATGAGTTCCCAGATACAAAATGAGATTTAAAAAGTGGTTGGAGGCCTCTCACTTATTATGTTTTTAATGTCTGTAGACTCTGAAGTAATAGCTTGTCTTTCATTTCTGGTATAGGTGATTACCATTCTCTCTCTTTTCTCTTGATTGATCCAGCTACAGGTTTGTTGAAATTAACCTTTTCAAAGAACAACCACTCGACTTTGTTAATTATTTTCTCTGTTGCCTGTTCTCTACATTTTTTTTAATGTTATGCTCCTATCTTTAGTATTTCCTTCCTTTTATTTACTTTTGGTTTAAATTTATTCTTCTCTATCTTCTTAAGGTGGAACTTTAGGTGACTGATTTTATATATTAATATATATATATAGTTTAAAGATTGTCACTTGAGCTAACATCTGTTGCCAATCTTCGTTTTTTTTCTTTTTCTTTTTCTTCTTCTTCTCCTCGTCAAAGCCCCCCAGTACATAGTTGTATATTCCAATTGTAGGTCTCTCTAGTTTTGCTATGTGGGATGCCACTTCAGCATGGCCTGATGAGTGGTGCCATGTCCATGCCCAGGATCCAAACCGGTGAAACCCTGGGCACCCGAAGCAAAGTGCGAGAACTCAACCATTTGGCCATGTGGCCAGCCCCATATATATGTATATTTTTAAATATGAGCATATAAAACTGTTTCTCTCCACTCACTGCTTTAGCTGCATTCCACAAATTTTAACAGGCTGCATTATCATTATCATTCAATTCAAAATATTTTCTAGTTTCTCTTGTATTTCCTCTTTGATCCGTGAATAATTTTGAAGGGTTCTGTTTAATTTCCAAATATTTGTGATTTCCTCTGAAACAAAATTATTCTTACTGATTAATTTCTGATTCGTTTCAGACAATATACTTTGCATGATTTCAATACTGTTAAATCTATTGAAACTTGTTTTATGGCCCGACATATAGTCAATCTTAAAGAATGTACTGTGCATTTGAAAAGAAGTATATTTTGCAGTTCTAAAAATTTCAGTTAATAGAGTTGTTAAAATCTTCTACTTCTGCTGATTTTTTTAAAACTCTAACTGCTGTATTAATTCCTAAGAAAGGAGTCTTAAATATAATACTATGGCCGTGGAATTGTCTATTTTTCCCTTTATTCTGACCTTTTTTGCTTTATGTATTGTGAACCTCTGTTATTAGGTCCATACACATTATAATTATGTCTACCTGGTGATTTACCCCTTTTCTTATAATCAAATATCCCTCTTTGTCTCTGCTGAAATTCTTTGTCTGGAAGTTTATTTTGTCTGATATGAAAATAGCCACTCGAACTTTCTTATGCTCACTATGTACATGGTATATCTTCTTCCATCCATCTATTTTCAGCCTAGCTGTGTTTTTCTTTTTAAAGTACTTCTCTTCTGGGCAAGACACATTAAGAGTCTTGCTTCTGTCCATGCTAACAATCTCAACCTTTTAATTGTAGTGATTTGGATCACTAAGATCTAATATAATTATTGATATAGTGTCGATTTAAGTCTACCACTTGATTATTTGCTTTCTGTTTGTCCCTCTGCTTTTCTGTTCCTCTATTCCCCTTTTCCTGCCTTCTTTTGGATTGTTTGAATATTTTTTAATATTTATGCTATGGACTATATATATTTTCCCAATACTATGCTGAAGCCCAAATTTCTAATATTTTAGTGTTTGGAGATGATGGTGCCTTTAGCAAGTAATTAGGTCGTGAGGGTGGAGCCTTCATGGGGATTAGTGCTCTCATAAGAAGAGACACTAGAGGGATGTTTTCTCTCTCAGCCAAGGCAGCTGTTTGCAAACCAGGAAGAGGGCTCTCAACAGACACCGAATCTGCTGGCACCTGGATCTTGGATTTTCCAGCGTCTAGAACTATAAAAAGTAACTATTTCTTGTTTACGCCATCCAATCTATGGTATTTTTGTTATGGTGACCTGAACTAAGACAATTGCATTATAATTTATCTATTGGATCTTTAACTATACTTCTTTGATTCTTTTATTAATTTTTCTTTTACTGGTTGCTCTAGGGATTACAATACACATGCCTAAGCTTTCATAGTCTACTGAGAGTTAATATGGTACCACTTCCCATAATATGTAGAAATCTTGCAACTATATAGAGCCCTTCAACCTCCCCTTCCCCAGATGTCTTTCATGAGTCAATTGTCCTATGCATCACATTTACAGACACTAAACTCCCCACAAGACAATGTTCTAATTTTTGTTTTAAACAGTCGTATGTATTTTTTAGGGAATTTAAGGAAAAAAACATTTATTTTTGCTCAAATATTTGCAATTTCTGATGTTCTTCATTCATTTCTGAAGATCCTGATTTACTTCTGGTATCATTTCCCTTCAGCTTGAAGAATTCCTTCAGCAATTCTTTTAGAGTGGAGCTGCTCCTCTTCATTAAGAGATTCGAATGGAAGATTCATAATGGAAAGCAAAAATTGATGCTAGAGATATTTTTTTCTTCTAAAATATATTAAGTGTAAGAAAAATACTGAACACGTTGGTGTGGCTGTTTTAATGTTGTGTGATTGGTTATCTTTAGGAGATGATACATGATGAAGACACATGTGCAATCATTTGAAGTGGAAAATTTGAAGCTCGGTCCATGCACAAGTAGCATTTAGCGATCAACCATAACTTGACATGTGTGGTCCACAATACGTTTTCTGACACTACCCTAGTGCGAAGATACACTGCCATCTACTTGGTGTTTTATCAATATTTTATAACATAAAGGAGTTAAGAAAGTTGAGGAAACACTGGGTGATAGGAGTCACTGAAAGATGCTGTAAGAAGGCAGAATGGAAGTAGAAACACCTCTTTTCATTCCCTAGGGTGGCCAAAATTCTGGGCCCTGAAAATTAGTGTATGACAAAGCCTAATGTATCATTCATAACACTGTCAATATTCTCCAAGTATGCCCCACTTTCTTGCCTAGGGTTGAGAATGAAGAAAGAATAAGCATATATTTATACAAAAATTTGTACACAAATGCTTATAGCTTTTTTATTTGTAATAGCCCAAAACTGGAAATGTCCCAATTGTACATCAGCAAGTGAATAGATAATATATTGTGGGGTATATATATATAAAAATATTAATTATAGATAAAATATTAATTACATATTACATATAATATTAATATATAGTATTATGGAATATATATTATGTGGAATATTATTCAACAATGCTTTTTAGTGATCAACTTATATTTACTCTTTTCAAAGCATTTAGTTTAGTTTTCATAGGAAAAAAAGCTGTCATTTTATCCATGCTCATATTTAATAGGTTTATATATTACTTAAATCATGAACAATGTGAGCAACAACTTCATCATGAGCAGATTTTGGAAGAAATATAGTTGACTTATGTTGAGCATGGAATTGAACAGGCGGAAGTGAGACAGTGCAGGCAGACCAGGGAATGGCCTCCCAGAGAGTCCACAGGAGGTGGGCATCCGTTGGCAGGTTTGGCAGAGGAGGGAGAGAGTTGGTGAATCTGGCAAGTCTGTCACCTGGTGGTCAGTTGAGAGAGACTTTGCTATATTGCCAAATTGCCCTTCAAAGGGGTAAAGATTTACACTTTCACAATGAGATTAAGAAAGTTCTCATCTCTTAAAAGCACTAAATGTTTTAAAATCTTTGCCTATTTTGAAATAGTTGAAAATAGTATCTCACTGTTCTTTCGATTTGCATTGCTTAGATTCCTAGTGGTCATTTTTAGGACTTGTCAGCCAGTTTCTGTACAACTGGGACATGAAGATTGTTCACAGCAAGGCGGCTCGCCTCTCCTGCACTTTCTGGTGGGTGGCAGCCATAAGGAAAGAGGGGGAAAGAGGCCTGGGGTTCTTTCTATCTGTGACTTGGGCACTGTAAAGCCCAGTAATTGAACTCTGATAATGTGGGTTTGTTCAATTTTCTTACATTTTATAGTAAAGTATTAACTGTGTTTAGTCCAGCTGATAGAAAAAAAATCATTGTTTTAAACTTGGACTCTTAATTTTTAAGTTCTGAACTAAAATAAAAATTCAGGCCCCTCACATGTTCCAGCTTTCTTACCCTGAAAACTGTCATTATTCTATTATTATGAGTGTTTGCAGAGGAGAGGAGAAAAAAATAGGTTATAGTAATCTCACATTTTTTCCTTATAAACCTTAATTAGAAAGGTTTCATGGTAATGCTTTCAGCTTACCTAATCCATTTCTTCCTTGTAAAGCTTTTAAACTTTGCACAGTCAGGAATGGCTTTTATCCGGTGCACAAACGAAATAAAAATAAAAATGCAGATTGAGCTATCAGCTACTTAATACCAGTAATCCTAAGAGTGCAGAGTAGCAGGTGAATAATGATAGAGCCCCAAAACTGGCAGAAAAGGAAAAACAAGTTGTATGGATTTCACTGAACTTCCCAGGACTCTTGACAACAGATAGAGTCACCCTATCAAATATTTTCTTGAGGGCTTCCTTTCTTCAAGTCATTAAGGAATTCAAAAAATATCCTGTCCTTAAGCATATAATTTAGATTTTTATACTGTATGTAAAGATTGATGCTACATCACCCTCCAGGAGTATCTTGGAGATATAAGAACCTGTTTCCATCCAGCACATGGATAATCTGTGAGTGTTTTAAAATGTAGTGTGTTGATAGAAAATTTGAGATATAGTAAGGCCTACAGATGAGGAGATGATTGTCATTGAAAAGATAGTTTTTACTCATAGTTCTGGACAGAAGGGGACATGTCACGCCATGATGGGCCACACAAGTCGGCACCGGGGTTGGTCAGGAGACAGAGGGGGAGGGAGGAACTGTGGGCAAGAGCATTATTGTGGTTTCCCTGGGAAGGAACAGGGGAGGCAAGGTAAGCAGGCTCAAGATTGGCTAGTTTGAGTTATTTCAACAGACTCTGGGGCATAGGGGCTATCCCTAGTTATCCGGTACCTGGCCCTGGGGTGACTCGGACAGGAGGCTAGTGGCCCAGGATGTGAGAGCTCTGATAAAGCAGTGATTAGGCTGTGGGCTTTGGACTGGTTGGTGCCCATTTGAAAATCATGCGTCAGGCCCAGCTGTTTACTTTCTCTACAAACTGGCTCATCCCGGGAGGGGCAGACTCTCCAGGCACAGCAAGGCCCACTCAGCTCAATAGTCCCACTCATCTCCGTGTCGCATTGCAATTGAGTCAGTCACTCCAGGCACAAGCTAGATTTTTACATTTCAGTGTGTGCACTATTTACTCAGCCCTCTGGGTGTCAGAGACAGCAATACAAACAACAAAAGCTTTCTGTTTACTTAAGAAGCTGGATAAAAAAACAGCAGCTCTGAAACAAAAGTTAATTCTCTACATTTTCATGACAACATATTTGCTCGAGAGAGTGGAAGTTGCATAAAATAGAAAAATCGTTGACATGAACACTTGCAATACATTCAGAAAACCATAATTACGCATGGCAGAAAAAAGAGGGGAGAATTTTCACATTATCTATCATTTGCTTCCAATATTAAGAGCAGCTACATCTTCTCACCACCAAAATCAAATGAAATCATAAGGATGTCAAGAACTACATGGAAATATTAACCTAAGGATTCATATGACCCATAGTAGATATATTAGACTAGAGAGAACCTTAACACCCAAGAGGTGAGATTAGCAATTAATTCTCCTTTCTCCTCAGACCAAATACATCTTGCTCAGGTCATAGCCGATTTCCAGGAGTGCTGTCTGATGTGGGGGAAGGGAGCCGGAGTGGGGTTGGGGCAGAATTCCTGCCTCATTAGTAGCCAGGCCCTCAGAATGGAGTTTCAACAACATAATAAGTTCTGGTTTAATAGCCAGGCTTCAAGAGTTTGAAGTCTGTATCTTGCCATTTTGTTTGTGCTTTCACGTGACAAGAGATAAAGAAGAGAGTTGAGATTTGGAAGAGGAGTGGTGCTGGGGAACCATCCCCATAGGAAGCAGGTAAACTCCCTCACAGAGCTGACACGTGACCAGGGGCTTTTTGAAATCCATGACTGACAGGCTTATGAACGCCACCCAGATCCAAATGTGACTCCAGTCACTGTGGTCACACAGCTGGGAGGAATGCAAAAAGAAAAATACTATGAGAAGACAAACCAGGCTGCCTCATTCAAGTGAGAAAGAGAATTATAAATTTCCTGTGATTTGTAGCATCACAATGATGGGCTGTTCCTGTGCAACAAAAAGATGGAAAGTCTGACATATTAGGGAGGTTGGGAACACAGTTCCTCCCTTCTCGGAGTGATAGGATACAGATTTCAAACGGGGGAAAACCTGTCTAGTAAGTAGAAAGTGAGAGTTGGCTCATTTCCTTCCTATTTGCTAACTTCCCAATACTCTGTAGAATGCTATCGTCTCCATTCATACGGAGCGAACAAAGGCTCATGGAGTTAATGACAGACTCAAGAGCAGGTACCTAACAAGAAAGTGAAACAGATCTCATTTCCTATCACAGATTCTTTTCACTACACCCTCCTTGTCTTTCTGGCCATCAACTAGCCTATTAGCAACACCATTCCACTAGAAAAACAGAGGACGGTGTGAACTGAGATGTTTAACACTCAACCAAGCATACTGAGAAAACATCTTAGAATTTATGGAATAATTTTTATACTAGTGAAAGGATGGGACTTATGTAAGAAACATTTAACAAGAAATATGGAAGTTTGGTAACTTTTGTTTCCAAAGGATTAAAGATGTTTACAGAGGATTAAAAATACACCAGATAGAATGAAAACTCAGACAGCTATGTGAATAAAGCCTTTCTTTATATAATAATTTGACAATAATTATTTAGCTGTATATTTTCATTCCAACACAGTTCTCAATCCTCCTCTTTATAGATTCTACAAAAAGCAGGAAAATTCCCGGTGAAGTCAGTTGTTGATCATAAAGTTGATAGGCTCTTTTCTTTATCTCTGGTCTTATAAAACAGTGAGCAGAATGGCAAAATATATCCTTCAGATTTTAAGTCTGAGTTTATAGACTCCTTTTGCATTTTTCCTTTCTTTTAATCTCTTTTTATGTTTCAGCCACAAAGCTACTCTTTTTGCGATAGCCTCGCTATCCTCAAGAATCTATAAATTCTTGTGGCTAAGAAAAATCCACACAGCCCGTCGTAATGAAAGGGGGAGGCATGAGTGGTGGGTCAGAACAAATCTGTAATGCATATCACAACTGGCCCCCGCCGCTCACCCAGCCTCCTCCAGCCACATCACAGGCAACAACACTGCTCTCTTAGGCCACAATTTGAAATCCTAATATAAAAGGCAAAATACGACTGCAAAATGTTATTTACACTTTCTCTTTTTTCCCCACAATTTTTGACGATTTAATTCTGACAGGGGAGTAGAAGGAAAGAACTGATTATGGTTGAACACGTCCAAGAAATATGTTGTGCAGAATGCAACCTTCTCAGAGATTACACAGCTCAATTCTTGTTAGTCAATCATCTTATTTATTTTTAAAATTTTCTAAATTGGCATATTGTTTGTCTTATTTTAACTCTAAAATGACCCTAAAATTCCTAAATTTTAAACACTCATATTGGCATTTTTGTTCTCACATTCAAAATATGAGATAGTCTTGGGATTTATTGCGGAAAAAAACTGGTAAAAGCTAGACAGTAAACAAAGATACTAGCACAGAATGCAGACTCAAACTCAGAGAAAATCTGTTATGGCTCAAAAATACATTATTTTAAGCTCCCTATACTTTTCTTAAAATTCTCTTGTTTTGTTACTTGCCACGAGTCCTTAAAGAGTTCAGAAATCGAGAAAGTTGATAAATTAAGGCTGTAAAAAAAGGGGTTCTTAAAAATACATGATTAAAATTTGGGGGAGAAAGTGCAAGCTCAATGTCGAGGTAGATGTCTTAGCATCTTTAGATTATTATAGAATCACTTAGCAGGATAGAGGCTTGTAGCTGGAATAGATCTCCAGACAGTATGTTAAGAAACAATGCTATTCTGGCACATCCCAGCGCCAGATAATCTAGGTCTTTCCATCATTTAACTTCTCCAATACCACGATGCACAGGTATGTAAAACCCTTATTAAATTTCTGGGCCTTGCAAGGTATTTTGAAGGAAAGAGGAGAAAGAACAGCTCCATTGATCTTAAGGAAACGCATGTCTGCACATATTTCAACACCAAAGCAATTTTTAGCTTTACACCAAAATGGATTAGGTTTTAGTCGTATCTATAAATTCTCTGAAGAGGCTGTGGATTATAGTGGCTTAGATTCCGTTAAAATTACTGAGAGCAGAAACAGATTGGAAAAAAAGGTAGGCGGCCCTGGGAAAAAGGCTCTTGGCCAGTACAGCCCCCTGGGGTTCTGACTCAGTCCTTCCAGTCAGGCAGGTAATGAAATGGGCTATAGTGGGTGGCTGTCAATTAATTCTACCTTATGCAGGTCTTGATCTCATGTGCATTTTTTCTGCATTTATGGAAGACATCATTTTCTGAAAAAGTGTTTACTGCAAATAAAGAGTAATCCAAATACATTTTTAAATTACATAAATAAAAGTAATCAGATTCACCCTAATGCCCCAAATCGTTTGGGGCTCTCTAAGAAGATGAAGGCCTTATCCATTCTAAGGCTGGATTTCAGCTTGCTGTCTCACTGTAAATCCTGCAATAACCCATCCAGAAATCACTCTTGATCTGAAAGCTCAGTAAAGAACTAAATAAACTTGGGTTTATTCCTCTAAGGTCATCAGGCTATTGGTAACTCTAACTGTCTCAACATTTAGTTTTGAAAATCAGTGTTAAATCACCCATCACCACTGATTATGAGGGCCTGACCTCAGGTCAGCATCAGAGATGTAGCGGGGCGGAGCAGGCCAATGGCCCTCCAGAGTCTAATCCCAGAGGGTTATTTCTATCCAGTCAATTCTACAGACATTCGTTTGGACAGATCTTAAGTTCCCTCCACTCTATTTTTTAAATGGACTTTTGGGATTTAAAGGTGAAGGGAGTTAAATTCCTGTATTGAGAATAATACCAATGGACGCAGCTAAATAGATAATGATTCAAAACTAAGAACTTTTTCCAGCTGCCTACTTTTGAAACAATGACATCTATCTTTAGAGGCTTGTCCCATGGCTCTAAAGCAAGGGTAGATGAATGTGTTTGAGAGAAGTCATGAACCCTCAGAAATTGTACTTAAAACTTTGTACGTATTGACCATGTGCAGTTTTCATCAAAAACTCAAAGAAGTCTCTGGCCCAAAAAAGGGTGAAGAGCCACTGCTCTGAAGAACATTTTCTTCCCAAACAAATAATGACGTCCTTTGATTCAATTCTGCAAACAGCAACTGAGTCATCTCCTTGCCAGATATTTGGCTACATAGCGGAGCTACAAACGTGCATATGGAAAGGGAAAGTGTGTCCTTTATGAAATTCCTACTGTGTGGCACGCCCAGGCCTACAGGCTTTCTTTTACCCATCTCCTTTAGAGCTCACACACGTCTTAGGGGTTCATTATAATTATATGTCATTTACAGATATGGAAGTCAGCTGCCCAAAGTCACAAACTATTAAGAGGTGGAGTGAAGACTCAAAACTATGTTCATCTGAAGATGGAGGAAAAACCACAAATCAAGTAATGTAGGCAGACTTTGGAAGCTGGAAACGGCAAGAAAACAGATTCTCCGCTGGAGCTTTCGCCCATGCTTGCTCCTTCCTTGCTGTCTCCCTGATGATACGATTCAAGGCAGAGGGAATGGCCTGAGTGCTGAATACATGCAAGCAACACACTACTTCCAAAAAGAGCTGTTTTGTCCACTCCTTTCTCATCTCTGCCTCCACCACCCTGATTGCAGCCCTCACATCTTTCCCCTGGACCAAGGCAACAGTGTTTTTATGTGATTTTCCTGCATCCACCTTTGGTGGCTCTAGTGTCATTCTCCACATGACAGCCAGGGTGATCTTTCTAATGGAGCACATCACATCCTGGCTTAAAACCTGCAGTGGATTTCTGTTGAGGATGGTAGTGATCATTTACTGTATGTAGTACCACCCTTAGACCTGGGGAAGTGGGGCTCTTCAGGGGGCCCCTACACTTTGGGGTGCCTTCCTTCACATTTTCTAAGCTCCCTCCTTCAAGTGCCTGAGACCAGCAGGGGCCCACAGAGACATCAGGATGCAGTGCCCCTGGCCTAGACAGACATGTGTGAGTGCTGGTCCCTGTTTCTCCCCTTTGGGGGCGCTGCCTAACACACCTATAAGATTGTCCTTGACTGGTGCTGGCTAGATTCCAGGAGGGGGCCTGGCAAAGTCATCACTCCTGTTGGTCAGTATAGTATTTCTTTTGAGAGTTCTTGCAAGATTGGGCTGTCAGAATGGTGCTGGCATGCTGATTTAGGGTGACACTTATGTGGGACACAGGATAGGTTTAGGGCTCTTGTATAGTCTCCTATTGCTGCTGTGACAAATTAACACAAATTTAGTGGTTTAAAACAACACAGACTTACTATCTTGCAGTTCCGGAGGTCAGAAGTGTAACATGGGTCCCCAGGGCTGCATTCCTTCTGGAAGCTCTAGGAGAGGATCTGTTTCCTTGCCTTTTCCATCTTCTAGAATCTGCTGACATCACTGGACATGTGGTCTTTTCTTCCATCTTCAAAGCTAGTAGTGCAGCATCTTCTCGCCTCTCTTATGATTACATCCGACCCTTATGATTACATCAGACCCACTCAGATAATCCAGGATCATCTCCCCATCTTTTTTTTTTTTTAAAGATTTTATTTTTCCTTTTTCTCCCCAAAGCCACCTAGTACATAGTTGTATGTTTTTAGTTGTGGGCCCTTCTTGCCATGGCATGTGGGATGCTGCCTCAGCATAGCTTGATGAGCGGTGCCGTGTCCACGCCCAGGATTTGAACTGGCGAAACCCTGGGCCGCTGCAGCGGAGTGCGTGAACTTAACCACTCAGCCACAGGGCCGGCCCCTCCCCATGTTGAGATCCTTAACTGAATCACATCTGCAAAATCCCTTTTGCTATATAAAGGAACATGGTCACACGTTCTGGGGATTAGGATGTGGATATGTCTGGAGGGCTGTCATTCAGCCTACCACAGCACTGGACTACACACTGTCCACTCCCACCCCTGGGCTTGGGCTGGAGTGGGGAGTCAGCCTGTGCCTGTTTGTGTTCCCACTGAGGTGCTACCTCTGGTCTATAGCACCTGAGGCAGTAGGGGTGGTGGCAGGAGTCCTTTGCCCTGTCACTCACTCTAAAGGTAATAGCTTAGTCACCAACCTCCAACCTCACTACTGCATGTGAACCATGTGTGTAGCTCTCACACAGCTATATGGTGGCATCCTCTTAGGCTACTTCACTGAAGTGGATTGTTTTGAAATCTACTAGATTACCTACCTCCCAAAAAAACCTAATAATAATTCCTGGTTAATTAAAGACCTAAAAGAGAAGAAAAATTAGAAATCTTTTTAGAGGAGACTACAAGAAATATCTTTATGACTTTGAGATAGGGAGGAATTTCTTAGATACAATACAGAAATCATATAATAGACAAAAGATTAGTATCCAGAATATATAAAGAACTCCTATAATAAAAAAAATAAACAGACACTCCAATTGTTTTTTTAATAAAAATTGGCACCTGAGCTAACAACTGTTGCCAATCTTCTTTTCTTCTTCTTCTTCTTCTCCCCAAAGCCCCTCCCAGTATATAGTTGGATATTCTAGTTGTGAATGCCTCTGGTTGTGCTATGTGGGACACTGCCTCAGCATGGCCCAATGAGCAGTGCTATGTCCGCACCAGGATCCAAACCAGTGAAACCCTTGCCCGCCTAAGCAGAGTGACCAAACTTAACCACTTGGCCATGGGGCTGGCGCCCTAATTTTTTAAATATGCAAAATTCTTGAACTGGTTCTTCACGTGAAAGGAAACCCAATAGCCATTTACATGATAATGTACTCAACTTCATTAGTAATCAGGGAAATGCAAATTAATACCACAAGGAGATACTACAGTATACTCATTAAAATTAGCAAATACCAAAAATATCTGAAAATACTTGATGTTTGTGTTTGCGTGAATGTGGAGCAATAAATACTCTTCTTTACTGCTGGTGGAAGGTAGATGGGAGCCATCACTTTGGAAGATAGAGCTATGCTATTTAGTAAATTGGAAGATACATATACCATATAACCCAGTTATTTCAGATTGGGTTTATTCTCTGGAGACACAGGTGTTTATGTGCAGAAGAATACAAGTATGCTCATAGGAGCATAGTCTGTAATTTCCCCAAACTGGAAACAACCCAAATGTCCATTAATAGTATAATGGACATATAATACCATACCCAGTGGAATAATATGCAACAACGAAAATGAGTGAACCCTATGCTCAATCACTCATTCCATTCAACATTTATTGAACTGCGTTATTCCAGGCACTGAGCCAGGAAGTCAAGATAAATTAAGACAGACTCTCTTCTAGAAGAACTCTAAGACCAACAAAACCAGTTAAACAAATACTTAGAATTCAGTGTGATCTTAGTGAAACACTACACTGATAAACAATGCTTTATGGATTTATCACACTGTATCTTTTTCTCCCTCTTCTAGCAAAATGAAAAAAAATCTTTTTTCCTCTCTTTTCTCTTTGAAATTAAAACAGAATCATGCTGAGGAGATATATAGCATATTAGAAAAAGAATATGTTAAATTACAACACCAAGAGCAAATTTTAATGGCCTACATCCCATGGACTTTCAGAGTAATTTCTCTCTTGCCTTATGATGAGACATAGCTGTGCCTCTCTCGGAAAATTGGTTGGCATTTAATCATATGGGTTCTGTGAATTGTGAAACTAATCAGGTCTCTTTTATGAATTGGCTTCTAGGCGATTAGAATCAAATTTGTATCCACCCCACAAGCATGGATGATGCATTTTTATGTCATATTCCTTGACCTCTGTTTTCCCTTTCCCTTCTTGTCTGCTTCTAATGTATCTTTTTGCATTCTATTACTTACATTTTATGTATAAAGGTCAGAATAAATCCTTCCTGGACCAAGCTAGGGAATGGATGAATGAATACAATAGGATAGGATATGACAAGATGTTGTCTCATCTGCCTTCAAGAACAGCAAGTGTCTTGAGGAGGCAGACTGTGTATTATTCATCTTTCTGCCCCAGCATAATGCGAGGCACAGAGCAGGTGTTTTAGTTAGCTTTCCCTAGATTATGCTGCAGGATGAAAAAGCTCAAAATCTCAATTTGTTTGTTTACAATAACAAATATGTATTTCTTGTTCACATTCTGTGTGGTCTGCAGGTCATCTGAGCGCTGCTAGGCTTGGTACCACGTCTTCCCATTCTGGAATCTAGGCTAAAGGAGAAGCCATTATCTAAGACACGGTACTGGGGGCCGGCGTCAGCCATACCATGCAATGGCATTTAAAGCTTCTGCTCAGTCATGGCAAAAGTCATGCCTGGTCACTCCCATTCACCAAAGCATGCCAGGAGAAGGAAATTGTGAACTGTGAATATTCAACAAATATTTGCTAAATGAATACAATGGTAGTTAAATTAGAATACATGGTAAGCTTCCTGTGCCATGAGCAATTGCTCTCAGGTAAAGAATTCCCCTCCATCCCCCAGATTTCCCTCACAAAAGATTAGTTGTCAAAGAGAGATGATTCCAGACAACAGGAGCAAAGTCTTCCTTTCTATGAACTATTTCTTCATAGTTCAATGAGCAGCGCCAACGAAGAGTGAGAGAAGAGAGTTCATAGTCTGATTAATTCTTCATCTCCTTGAACAAACTTTAGTGTGCAGAGGAATCACCTAGGGAGCTTGTTAAAAAATATAGATTTCCACTGAAATTGACTCTATGAGACCAGGAGCTTATATTTATAAGCTCTCCATGTATTTCTGATGCACAGTCTGGTGTGGGAACCCTGCTAGACAGCCAGGGGCAACTCGGGCCTTGTTGGAGGAAACTTCTTCTAAGGCCCCTGCCAATCTTGAACCTCAGGGAGGAGCAGCCTTACCTTTCCCAGCACTCACTGCCCTCTACTGCAGGGAGGTGTGTGGGGAAGAGCCCCGTCCCAACTCCTCTGGGTTCCCCCCATACCTGCGCCTGCCCCTGCCGCCACGTAATTGCATGACCGTATAATTATCTCTGTCCAGGTCTGAGCATCCCACTTGAGTGCTGGGAACTTGTCTCATCTGCCTTCACATCCCCGCTGCCAACTGGGGACTTACACAGAGTAAATGCTGACTGGATATATCAGTCAATCTCATTAGTGATCCCGATCTATCACAGCAGGGGTTCTCAAACTTTAGCACGTGCAGAATCAGCTGGAGGACTTGGTAATGGATCACTGGCCTCACCTCCAGAGTTCCTGACTCACTAGATCTGGAAAAGGGCTGAGAACTTGCACCTCTGACACACTCCCAGGGGATGGCATGGTGCAGCTCCCTGCCTGGAGAAGCCCTGCACTAGAGCGCTTCACTGCAGCTTTCCTGTCTATAAAATTAGAAAAACAAGACCTGCTCAAAAGGCTTCACAATAGCTTTCAGAATCGTACACCATTCTGCCATGGCTTTAAATGTCCAATGACATCAAACCACAAACTTAGAAGTGACAAAACCTATTGTTAGTATGCTATTACTGAATTCATTTTAGTTCAAAAGGCTCCCAAGGGCAGGAATCTTTGGTCCCTGCTGTATTCCAAGAACAATCTAGATGCATAGTTAATTGCCTCATAAATGT
Source organism: Equus caballus (assembly GCF_041296265.1). NCBI lineage: Eukaryota > Metazoa > Chordata > Mammalia > Perissodactyla > Equidae > Equus > Equus caballus. Next base: position 32,710,768 of record NC_091700.1, read on the forward strand.
TTGTGGGATGGATGAATGAGGGATCCCAGACACATCCTTTGGTCTTCACACCTCCTCTAGTCTAGGGGTCAGGCTCTTCTCGCCAATGACACTGGCAGGTGTGACTTCTGGCACATTCTTCTGGCAAGTGTGAGACCTGGCTCTCTCCCTCCTCAGCCTGGAGCATGGCTCTCAGTAGGAAGATGCTGGCTTTCTGCTCTCAAGGGTCATGGTGGAAAATTTCTAATTCTACAGGTTTTTTTCTTTAAAAAAAAAATTAAATGAAGTACAACTCTTACAAATCAAAAGCCTTTGCCTTTTAATTTATTGTTTTGGTTTTGAATTTCCTGCACCTCATTTGGAACTCAAAGTCAAAAATTTGACCCTTTGTTCTCGTTGGATGCTTTTCTGTCCTTGTAGAGCAAGGAGCCTTGGCCTTACTTTTATAAGTAAATGGCCTTAAGCCTGTTTGAGGGCTATGAGCAAAGGGAATAAAAGAAGAATGCATCAATTAGTGTTTCAAAATAGTACCCAACTACACTTTATTTTGTAAGCATGTAAGATATCATATTACATCATCATCTTATTATATGATCATATTACATCATCATCATCATCATAACAAAACAAAACCCTATAGAAAATGTTGCTTTGTGTACCAAACTTAAACACCTTCTGAAGAAGATGTGGTAGCATCATCCAGCACCAGAGGGGATCCACCCATCCTTTGTGGAACTTCACTGGGGGAGACTGAGGCTTCGAAGGAAACCTCATAAACTTATTAACAGTACAAACATTTGTACTCAGCGAACTTCTCCAGGCAATATTCTGTCAGAAGCCCCTCAGTCAGAGGCTGCTCTGTGACAGCTCATCACAAGTAACGTTGTCAGAAACGCAGATTTCCTCTAAGGTCAGGAAGAATGAAAACGGGCGACAACAGCACTTGTAAAGGAACATACCTCCTGTTGCCATCTCTGTCCTGCTGTTAACTCAGCCAGAAGGAATTCAGGGCACAGACCGGGAGAGTGTGAAGTAAACTGAATGAATGAAGGGGCTCTGAAATATGGGTGCACCAGTGTGGCTGGCACCTGCTCATCCCAAGGGTGCCCCAGTTGCAGGTTTTGGGAACAGAGGGCTCCTCTGTAAACACTGATGTCAGATGTTGGAGAGAGAAAGGGACTATTTATTGAGTGTCTATCACGTGCCAGCATTATTACTGAGCACTCTGCAGACGTTATTTTATTTAATCATGGAAGCAGCTCAAATGCAAAACCAATGATGCAGTGATGCATTTTACAGACATGGAAGCCGAAGTTTGTGGGGGTTCTGTAACTTGCCCAAAACTACACAAAGCAAGATTTGAACCCTGGATTGTAACTTCGAGCCAGTGCTCTTTCCATAACATGAGACCTCGGCCTTCAGTGGTCACAGTTTGGTTTAGAGGAAAGAGAACAGAGCAGCCAAGACTGAAAAGTGGCAACAAGGAAACCTGGGCCCTGTCAGAGGCCACGGCTTGTACTGGGCTTCTTGCAGTGCAACGTCTGGTTTTCCTTCCTCATGATGCAACTCAGTGTGGGACAGGGAGGGGAAGCCTAGGGGGCGCTCAGAGAGAGAACCAGGATTCTGTTTTGGGGTGCGAGTCCCTGTCTGAGGTATGAGGAAAAGGCAAGTTGTTAAGGAGACAAGGCCACCCTGAGGGAGAAGCCAGCAGAGAGCCTTTCCTTGATGTCTCCCCTAGAGAATTCCTGAGATTGGCTCTACACTGCTCCCTACTCCCCCCCATTCTACTCTACAACATGGGGGTCTTTAAATTGAGCTGCAAATTGTCAATTCTCCAGAAATGGGAATGAGAGGAGGGCACGAGGTCCTGTTTATATCCAGTTGCAGGGAGTTTCCTTTGCTGCTGAAAAATGTAAACCACAACCAAAGCCGTCGGTTTATGTGGAGATGCTCGTCCAAGTGAGCAGGGACAGTTTAAGGATAAACACTCTTCAAATCTCATCTGGAAAAACTTCTTCAGTCTCTCCATACTGTGACCTCAGGAGACCTCGCTGACTTGGATGGGTTTCAGAAAGGACAATTTGGGAATAGCAACAGCCTTGAAAGCTCGCCCAAACTCTGAGGCAGTCTGTCTGAGAGCCTCCCAAACTCTCCTCCTTGGTCTTCACAATGCACCCCAGACCAACCTGGGCAAGGAGAGACGGGCTCACTACTGACGGGTCAGGAAACTGCAGAGTCTTCCAGCTGGTGTGGGGGCCATTAACGCTCCTGCAGCTTCCTTCCTAGGGGTGCTCGCCCTCAGAACTGTGCCCTTCTCATGGCAACCTCTGCTCCCAGGTAGTTTTCCTGTTCCTATTGCTCTGTTTCATGTCAGCCTTGCTTGCAAATTTCCATGTTCTCTCTTCATCAGGTACAGCTCTAATCGAGTCTAGAGAGATCTTTCTCCGCACGCTGCCAGCATTCCTCCAAGATTACCTGAACATCATTTGCTCTTCTTTTTTCCTGCATGGAACAATCATCTTTCTTATCAAGTTTTTTTAATAATAAACTCTGCTATATTTATTAATAATAATAAACTATCGGTTACTTGTTAGTTTCTCTTAAAGTTAAAGATAGTGAGGTTAATATCCTCTCTTACAAGTTTTGGTAATACAATACAGTAGAAACAGAATGGCTATTGAATCAAATACATTTATTAACTGGAGGAGTTTGGGAAAATGCTATAAGCTTCCTGAGACTCAATTTCCTCATTTTCAAAACGGATGTATGAATAGTTACTTCATATGGTTGTAGGAAGGATCAAAGGAGATGAAGTGCCTTTCACAATGCCAGATTGCCAGGTGGATAGGGTAAACCTAAATGTTAGGTCCTCCTCTGTTCCTCTTCAAAACATTATGTATATTTCAGAAAATGTCATAGTTCTTTCCCTGAAATCTGTCTTCACAACCCAACAATTCACACCACATTGCTATCGAGAGGGATTTGCACAGCTTGTCTTCCAGAACTCTGTGCAGGCTCTATGTTCAGGAAGCATAAACTCTTCAATTTATCTCTCCCTGGGCCTGCATATCTGAGAGAGACGAGAGGAAAATTTCAATGGCCTGTCAATAAAGACTTTTCCATAGAAAAGCTCTATTTTAAAATAACAGTTGCTGCTTTTTAAAATGGTTTTAATCAATGGGGTAAAACCACAAACCACTTTCACATTTGCGACCTCAGAGTTCCTCTTCTCACTACCCCTTGACGATAACCTTTGTAAAGCTCATAACTTACCTGTCACTTTCAGCTGTTAAGAAAAAAGGTCTTATTTAGTGCCTAACTGACTTTTGGATATTAAAAGATCTGATCCCATCTAGTATGAAACTTGAACTTCATAGCCAGTTCATAGCTTATCCCCATCACCCCCTACCAGTCAGGCTTACCCTTGGCTGAGAACCCTGTGGTGGGGAAGAGTTGACATAAGGACTTTTGTCCTTTCTCTAGCTAATCTTCTGGCTCCTTTGACTGGGGAAAGGGAAAAGGATTAGAGGAAGGCAGGCAAAGGCTAATGGCACTGGTGCTTTCTCTCGGCTAGCGCTAGTTGGTTCTTATGCCCTCCCCTCTGGCAGGCATACAAATGCTGGTTTTGTCATGGCATCATTTAGAGTTCTTTGGAGCCCTCCCCCTGTCCCCACTCCACACCGCCAGGACATTCTCATTGCCTGACAGGGACAATGAGCTCTTCAGCAGACCTTTAGAGACCCATTTCTCTCTTCAGTTCCAGCCCCTGGCAGTCGACCCCAACCCCTGTCAGGGCTGCAGTTGCTCAGCTCAGCAGTCAGCCCTTTGAGCAAGGTTTCATCAGGACAGCTCAAGCCTGGTGACTGTCTGCAACTGCCATACTCCGGGTTCTTGAGGAACTCTCATCTTTCCACAACAAATGGGGAAGGCCTAGCTCTCTCCTTGCCCTCTGTCAGTGGGATTAATGGGCTTCTCTAGCTGTCCTCCTACCTTCAGAGTATTCCAGATAGAAATCTGTCACCAGTCTTTATGTTCACATATGCCCCCAGTCTGTGGAAACATGTCAATCTCTTGTTGTGCTTCACTTCCTCCACTCCAATGCCCCTGGTGGGCCCGGGAGTGTCTGCAGCTCCGTGAGTGTAGAGCCAAGAGTGAGATGCCAAATGTCTCTCCTTGTATCACCCACATTCTTGGTGAGCATGTCTTGAAGAGCCCCATCTCTTGGCTTGGAGGGTTGGAAATCCCTCGCTAACCCCACTAGGCCAATAGCTTTTTCTCCTTGGTGACTGATCTTGGTAGTGGTGGCTGGAGGTGGGGGAGAGGTTTGATGGTTACCAGACAAGCTCTAACATCTTTGAGTAGATCTGGCCTAGATTTGTCCTGCTCTTCTCTTTAGAACGTGGAGCATCTTTTGTTTATTTTCTCAGCTTTAAGACTTCAACTAAAATACTAAGAAAACAGAAAAAAAAGTCCCATTCAACATCTTGTTATAAATTCAAATAAGTGACATTATAACTACTACTTATATGCAACATAAAAACTATATTTTAATTCTTTTTAGGATCTAACTTAAGCAAGATTTTAAGATAGAACCCAACTATCTTTCTTTTTTGTGTGTGCTGAGGAAGGTTTGCCCTGAGCTAACCTCTATTGCCAATCTTCCTCTTTTTTTCTTTTTTTTTAATGTGAGCCGCCATTACAGCATGGCCACTAAATCTGGGCCTCCAAAACAGAACACACTGAACTTTAACCACCAGGCCATCTGGGCTGGCTCCCCAAGTATCTTTTTTCTTTGGTGAGGAAGATTGGCCCTGAGCTAACATCTGTTGCCAATCTGCTTCTTTTTAGTTGAGGAAGATTGTCCCTGAGCTAACATCTGTGCCCATCTTCCTCTATTTTCTATGTGGGACGCCACCATAGCATGGCTTGGAGTGGTGTGTAGGTCCCCACCTGTGATCTGAACCCTGGAACCCCAGACCACTGAAGCAGAGCACACAAACATAACCACTACGTCACCGGGCCATTCCCCGCCTCCAACTATCTTTCTTAATTCAATCTTTTAAAATTACTACTTTATGAAAACTTGCCTTTAATTTCTACTTTAAAGAATTTAAAGCCTCTTGTATATGAGTCTAGGAAAGAGTCATCTAGCTCACCAGCTTCTGCAAGCCAGTCACGACAGTAACCCCTTTTATTCAGCAGCACATGCCAAACATAGATTAGATGCTTTACAAATAGTCCACGTTTTTAAAACAACCTTGCAAAATGGGTATTCTCCTTCTATTTATTCCATTTCACACATGAGGAAAATGAGACTCAGAGTAAATAACTGGATCAAGGTCACACAGTTGGTAAATGCCCAGCACTGGAATTCTGCCTATCTCATACTGGCAGGTGTAGTCTTTCTATATCCATGTTACAGCCCAAATGGCTGCTTACAGCTCTGCTGATATTTTAAGTCATAGGATAAGAGCTTTATAAGAGAAGTTTTCCCAAACTGGAATCACCAAACACTATTCAACAGGCAGTAAAAAGAGGTACTGGGGAGAGGGGAGGGTATTCCAGAGCCAAATGCATTTGAGAAATGATGAGTTAATAAAGTTGAATTTACCATAATGTTTTATTTCACCGTAACGTTTCTTAGAGGCTTTATTTTTTAACAAGTTTACTGAGATATCTTTGACATATAAAAATTGTATATATTTAAGGTGTACAACTTGATATTTTGATATATGTATACATTTTGAAAAGATCACCACAAACAAGCTAAATAACTTATCCATCACATCTACATAGTCATCACTGTGTGTGTGTTGAGAAGATTTAATTTAAGATCTATCCTCTTAGCAAATTTCAAGTCTACAATATTAACTATAGTCCCCATGCTGTACATCAGATCTCCAAAACTCATTCATCTTGCATAACTGAAACTTTATACCCCTTAAGCAACATCTCCTCACTTACCCCTGCAACTCTCTTATTGATACATTATTGTTAACTCAAGTCAATATTTTATTCAGATTTCCTTAGATTTTACCTAATGTTCTTTGCTCCAGGCCACCACACTACATTTAGTTGTCTTGTGTCCTTAGGCTCCTCTTGGCTGTGACAGTTTCTCAGACTTTTCTTGTTTTTGATGACCTTGATCGTTTGGGGGGTACTGATCCAGTGGTTTGTAGAATGTCACCCAACTGGAGTTCATATGATGTTTTTCTCATGATTAGACTGGGGTTATGGATCTTTTTGAGGAAGATTATGGAGCTAAAATGCCATTTTCACCATACTATATCAAGGGTATGAAAGTTAAGAAAGCACTAAAAAAAAAAAAAAAAAGACATCACTGTTGATGTTGACCTTGACAGCCTGGCTGAGGTGGTGTTTGTCAGATTTCTCCACTGAAAATTTTCTTTTCCCCCTTTCCATGCAACATTCTTTGGAAGGAAGTCAGTCTGTGCTGTCCACACTTATGGAGTGGGAAGTTAGGCTCTATCTCCTTCAGGATGAAGTGTCCACATAAATTATTTAGAATTCTTATGCATAGGAGATGTGTCTCTTTCCCCCCATTTATTTATTTATTCATCACTTACATCAGAAAGAACTCATGGATATTTATTTTATACTTTGGGCTATCATCCAACAATACTTCATTCTCTTGCTCAGGTTGCTCTAGCTTTGCCCATTGGGAGCTCTTTCAGTTGGCTCCTGTATCTCTTTTACATACCTCATCGTTGGGTGTTTTCTTTTTTACTTTTCCTTTCTCCTTTATTCCTTCCTTCCTTCCTTTCAGTTCTTCCTCACTTTCTGGCACTACAAGTTGCTCCATGCTCATCTTCTGTACTCCCTGACACCACGATCTAATTTGCTTTGTCACTTTTCTCCAGATTCTGTGACCCCGTCTCATAGTGCTTACATTAGAATCGCAAAGCCTGTGGTAATTAGTATGTTTTTGAATCAGTACAATGATTTGACATGACAGACTGCTCCAGTAATCTTTAATGTTAATGAAACTGCTTTTAGAGAAGATAAGAATTAGGTTCATTACGAATTATTTAATTTATACAGCCAATTATGAACTGTATGCATGAATGCAGAGAAGAGGAGATAATGGAAAATAGAGATAAGCCAAAGTAATTTCTATTTCACTGGAAATAGTCAGACAGTCACAAGCAGACACCTGCCCCCTCCCTCCCTGAAAACTTCAACAAAGTGGTGGGCCCATTTATCTCTATCCTGAGAGCTGGCTGAACAGGAATTGAGAAAGACCTAGGCTTCTCTCAAAACTCTATAAAATAAATATTCAAGAATTGCTGTGATATAAAACATCGAAAACTAAGGCTACTGCAAAAATACAGCATAGTTTATCTAGTTTATTTAAAAACATCTGGTGTCAGGCCAGGAAATCTTTGCTTTGACATGTAAAGTTTACAATGAACCATTCTTTATTGTCTCTACCGCAATTCAAAACCTTCCCACTTGAATCTGTATTTTAATAAGATGGCTTATGATGATGGTGAGCAAAGGAATTCTCAGAATTATGAAATCTGATGGTCAAAAATGGATTGAAAGTTAAAAGAAGACTGGGATTCTTTTGGAGAATTAATATATATGGCAGATTAGACAATTATGGCAATTAGAGTTATTACTTGTCAACATTGTATTACAAGACAAAAAAAAACAATAAAAGATATCCTTAAGAATATTTTTGTTTTCTATGAAAATAGAATTATCTGTAATATCGTGCCCCTTTTGGAGAGAAAGAGCCAATAAACTGATGATATGGAGTGGTCTTGAAGGAAAAATATCTGCTCACTAACTATGGTCTGAAAAACAAATGAGTTAGTATCAGCCATTAGAAAACCATAGACAGAAAAACATAAGCAGATATTGTCCTGCATTTAAGTAGTTTATAGAATTGTTATGTATCACCTGTTAATACTTCTGGTTTCTTGGGAATACATTTTGCAACTAACTGATCCTGTCTGGATCATTAGGAAGCTCAGCATAACCCTGTCCATAAGCAAGTATGTCTTGGTGGATAGAATCACAAAGCAACTTAACACTGCTCACCATCACTTTGATTTTATTCAGCTGAAGTGGTTTTCCCCCGCTTTCTGGGTGAAAACCCTAGCGATCTCATAACTTTCTGATTAACCTCAGTGTTACAAAGTCCTGTAATCCCAGTAAGGGGCAAAACAAAGTTTCAAATCAGAAATTAGAAAGTTCACACTCATGTATTAATCAAAGCTTCCAACTTCATTCAAGTTATGACTGCTTCCCCTACCCCAAGTTGAATCATATTCTGGGGAAGAAAAGTGTTACCAGCTTCTTCTTGCTTTCTAGCTACTGTTTAAGACCCCTCTGAGATTGGAGAGAAGGAAGAAGGTGAGGGGAGCAGGGAAGTCCCTTTTTGACTGGTGCTGTCTTAGCTGGCCCTATGTTTTCTGAGTGTTGCTGATGGTTAAAGGTGATGCATTCCTTCTGGATGCTTTTGTCGGTTCTTGGACCCCTTCTTCCCCTTCATTGGAGATTTTTCATCTGCACTTCCCCTAATGCAAGTGAGACACTCTACTCCAGCTCATCCTTACTCCTGGGCTTCTAGCAGTCTGCCTCTATTTTCCATTGAGTCCCATCACTTCTCCAAGGAGCCCTAGTAGACAAGACCTTAAACAACTCTCAATGGATCGTGGGAAATACTCATGCTTCCTTTTCTCTGACAAACTTGGAATCCAGGCTTATCCCTTTGGCACCTCTTTTTCAGCTCTGTTGTCATCAGCTAACCAGCCCATCATTTATCTGTAGACCTCAGAGGGGAGTTAGTCACCAGGATACTGTGTTCTTCCAATTTCAGGGAACACGTATCAAGCTCCGCAAATGATCCTCTTTAGTCCCTCCGTCGTGATTTGCAATGAGGAGATAAACACTTTCCTGTCTCTGATGGGAGAATAGGACTCATGCCACAACCTTCCACAAAGAAAACTTATTAAAAACCCCTCTTCATCTCCAACAGCCCAACTCATACCCTCATGTGGGTGAGAGGTTTAGTGTGAAATGTTTTCAAATAAATCCTTCTACCAAGTTCTACATGGTGGTCTGGCTCTCAAATTCACTTTTTTTTTTTTTTTATATCTGGCTGTTAACTGTCTTAGCCAAAGCTATTATTTCAACATTTCTAAAACACACATTGCCTAAACTTATACATTCCATGACAGATTTATCGCTAATTTTCCTTGTTCACTATGGCTAACTGGGAGTATATATTTCTAGCAACTTTTGAAATATATTGAGTGTTGTCTGGGATGTAAACCCAATCTTCTGTTCATTCATTTGAGCAGATGTGGGGGAGTGGATGCAGTTTCAGGAATTCACCAACATTTAAACTCTTGCTTTGTCCCTTGAATTCTCCTGTCCTGTCTGTTGGTTGAGCACTTTCGCTTTAAGAACGGGCAGCTGCTCTCACGTCATCATACATCCTACTCTTGGTCATGGTCTAAGCTCTATCCGCGCTCTCTCTCAGGGGCTCGGCCTCAGTGAACATTTTATCTCTCACAAAGCTCAGTATAGAAAGACTTGCTATTTTGATTATTTGTCTATTTGTAGAATTATAAAAATTTATAATTTGAAATTTAAAGATTAACCAATGCTTTTCTCACTCTGGCCGCATTTGCTTACCTTTTAATGACAGTGGGAATGGAAATATGGTTACTTCCCCTAAATTTAGGGAAGAAGCACACATAGTGATTACAAGAATACAAAGAAACATTCGTTAATATTTCAAATTAATTTGGATGTTTCCTATAAACTGATCTCAAACTTTAGAGGATATATGTCATATAAGTAAATACATACATTAATAAGCCAACAGCTAAATAAATATATGTGCTACCTTAATTTCCTGGTATCAAATTGCAAGAAACTTCCAAGTCAAGTTTGTAAGAATGAAGAAGAGTTAATTCAATTTTTCGACTCAACAATTACAATTCAAGGCTAGATTGGGATTTTGAATGAGAAGATCTGGCGTCAAATCCTGGTTTCACAATTTGCTGGCTGTATACTCTTAAGCAAATTAGTCAACTTCTCTGAGATTTAATTACCTCATCTATAATAAAATAGATGGTATAAAAACTACCCCATAGTGTTTCCATGAATATTAAATTACTCTACAGCATTGTTATTATTACTACAAAAATACTGAGGAGATGAGGCTATGTTCCAAATTATACTTATCACAGAAGGAGAAGTGATGTAGGAGGCATGGGGAATGTGCTAGAGGTTAAGGGGTTGTGTAACTATAAATTAAATTATTATTAAGATAATAGTAAAATAATATAAACCTCAATAGATACTTGGAACAGAGGAAAGCAAACATAAAATTTGGGGAGAGGCAAGTGAAGGTGGGTCCAGGACTTGGTTTCTGTTCAGGTGGGTAAGATATAAACAATGAAGCAGGCCAGCAAACAGGACAGCCTCCTCCAGCCCTAGGAGCTAAGAGAGTAGGGGGTGTGGTTAGGCCACAATCCGATTCAGATGGCTCACTGATTCCCCATATCATTTAGAATGCTTTTGGCTACAAGTAACAGAAAGTCTCCACTCAATTGGCTTAAACTATAGAATTTACAAACTGAGATGACAAGATGGGTGTGTGTTTAGGGAGAGGCGAAGCATCTCCAGGAATGGCTAATACAGCAGTACAATGACATAAACAAAGTCACAACGATCCCCAGACTGCCAGACTCACCTTTTGATGGGCTTCAGGTGCCACATCCTTATGACAACATCCGGAGGCCAAAAGAAGAGGCTTCTCTCTCTTTGTTTTCCTTTTATCATCTAGAAGAAAGTTTCCCAGAAGCTGCCTGGACAACTACCCCTTCTGACTATGACATTCCCAAGTCTCAGCCCATCACTGGCAAGAATTACTACTGCTCTGGAGCTGGAGAGTGAACCCACCTCCCGGGAAACAACTAGCCTCTTAGAGATGGGCAGAAACCTAAGCAAAGTCTGCATTCCAATAGGAAGAAAGAAGAGGGTTGTCAGGTGGGCAACCAGCGTGGTTGCCTGATTGTGGAGACTGAGCTGAGAATTTTGGGGCAGCTCTTCTGAGACATGCCCACTGCAAAGTTGCCCTCAAATATCGAAGGCTTCCTTCAAGGCAAACTGAGTAGGCAGCCTCTTTCAGAGATCTCTGGAAGAGGGTGCCACATACTCAGAAAACCTTCCAACTGGAAAATGTTTTCAGTTTCTCGAGACTTGTATTCTTTTAAATAAGGGCAGAACCTTTCATTTCTCATAAATATTCATTGCATTCTATATGAACAGCATCCTCTGGAGCACAGCACAGAATTCTATATTGATAGGGTTCCCTGGAGTTCAAGGAAACTGTCAAATACAGGTCCTAATGTGGATATATGTTGACTAAGGTAGTACTGTAGGATAAATAAGTTTTGATCAACATGTATAAAAAACATCATCCTGAATCCACAACAGTTTTGACTGTGGGAAGAAGATAAAAGACCAGTGGGTCACTGATAGTGTCATTGCCAACTGGTGCTTTTATGTAATTAGGAACAGTCACCTCTTCTTCTGGGGTGGCAACCCCATCAGATTGTGCAGAGCCAACCCCATGCCCTGTGTCCCTCGTTTTATGGAATGCTTTTGAAGGAAGGCAGTTTCCACTGAGAGAAGGAAAAGATACTTAAAAGAAGACTAAGGATGGGGAATGTATTTTAGTATTAATTCTGTTTCCTTCCATTATGGTGATACATTCTCATTATCTACTTGCATTGAGGTCAGCCTTTCATGATGTCTGGTGCTGCTATATATTTTTTCACCCACATGGCTCATTTTAGGGCTATATCCTACGCTTTCTTTTCCTCTCACTCCACATATTCTCCCTGGCTGAATTCATCAACTCTCCTGGCTTCAATTCCCAAGTATCTGCTGAGGATTCCCACTTTCTATAGCCAGCCAACCCAGGACTCTCTAAACTCATGTATCCAACTATCTCCTGGTGGCTTCACTGAGGGACAGAAAGGTGGTTTTCATGATTTCATTATGTTTCTCTGTATTTTCTGAATTGTCTAGAGTGAGCATATATTTATTTGATAATCATAAAAATAACGTTATTTATTGAGGAAAAAAATAGCAGACACGGGAGATGTTAGATTACTCTTGATGTGTGGCTGCCTTATGACAGCTACAGTGCTGAACTCCTTTGTTTATTCAGCATTTAATTTCCTCCACAATGGTAAAAAGTGGGCATTATTATCTTCCTTTAACGGAGGAAGAAACTGAGGCTCAGAGAAGTCGAAGTCACACAGCTATCAAATTAGAGAGCTTGAATTTGAACCTAGAGCTGTCTGGCTTCAAAAGCTTTGCTCTTTCTAATCCATGTTCTCCCCCAGCAACAGTGCAGACTCAGTGGGGAAGAAAACAAAAGCAAAATAAAAGAATACATCCAAATTACGTATATTGTCCTTAGGGTGTTTTACCTAACAGGACTTCATATCCTTCTTTGCCTTTTATTCTCAAGTGGTGTTAGCCTTTTAAGTTCCTTCAAATATTGGCAGAATGAGCTGGAACACCAAGTGAGGCCTCCTTGCTCTTTTTAAGCAACAGCCATAGACTATAAATCTTTACTGTTCAACCTGAAACTCTACGACTATTATTTTTAACTTTTTGAAAAACTACATATCCCATCATGCCAACACATGGACTACTTTCATGAAAATGCACTACTGTTGATATTTTAGGATCTCTAGATCCTGACCTGAATTCTAGGTGCCCTAAAACTATTCTAAACATTTACTGAAACTTCAACAGGTGATTTTAATTGATCAAGCAACTATAAAACCCTTTAAGTTTCAAAAATATTTATCTGCTTTATGTCAGGCACAGTGCAAGGGGTAAGGGTACAAAGATGAATAAGACACAGCACATGTTCCTTGTCATCAGAGTGGCACATCAATGGATAATGGTAATACAACTTGGTAAGTGACTAAACTGAGGTAGACCCTGAGGAAAGACACCCGACTCCCTCATGCTCAGTGAAGCTTTCTGTAGGAAATGACTGCTGAGCCAAGTCCTGAAAGATGAGCAAACCTAGGACATACATTTGGGAGCCATCAACTGACAGGTTACTGTTCAGGTCATGACTAGATGAGGAGGCTCTGTGGATAGAGAAGTCCAGCAGTTCGGAAAGGAACTCTGGGGAGAACAAGAGATTGGGGATGGCCAGACAAATAAGAAATGTGAAGGAGGTCAGTGAGGACAGGTAAGAGAGCTAGAAGGAGAACTGGCAAGAGATCTTTCCCAGAAATCATGGCAGTAGAAAATTCTAGGGAAGAGGGAGTGGCCAACAGTATGAAATGCAGCAGAGAGGTTTAATAACAAGAGAAATGAAAATTATTGTTCAGATTAGAAATTATGGCATTCATTGATGGTCTCTGCCAAGAAATTTCAGTCCAGAGGTGAAGACAAAAGGTAGATTACAGAGGGTGTAAGCGTGATGTAGCGTAAGTGCCTGACATTAAGATTTTTTATTGTAATATGAGTTCTTGACATTAAACATTTGATCACAGAGACATCCATTTCAAAGACATCCATCTCAAAAAAACATATTACTGGCTATATGACTCAGCTACCAGCAAACCAAGTAGGTAAGGACCCAGGCCACCCCCACGCAAGAAGTAAGCCTTTTAGAAAGCCTAGGGTAACCTAGATAACTGTTTGCTTGGGTGATCCCACTTCTCCCTTCCTGCTGCCTAATTCCAGCTCCTAAGCTTTAAATTTTCCAATAAAGAGTGAATCTCTTCCAGACTTTCATGAAGGCAGAGCCCCAAGTCCACACTTCTTCTTCCCTCTCTATCCATGACCTAGCTGTGTGGCCCTTGGCATGCCATGTACCCTTCAGGATGTGTGAGTAATAAATCTTGTTTTTCAAAGTTCCCTGCTGATTGTGGCTGATGTGTGTCCTGCAATCATAATAAGAACCACAAAGGTTGGTCCAGACACAACACTGACTCTGGTCAGAGAAATGTCTGTGGGGTTCATTACAAGTAATATGGGTCCAGGCAAGCAACTCAGGCCTTCTTAGCCTATGGCATCACTATTGATGGCTGAGACCAACACAAGTGAATGCAGAGATCAAGAGGTAGACATAGGGGCCCGCCCAGTGGCTCAGTGGTTAAGTGCGCATGTTCTGCTTTGCTGGCCCAGGGTTCGCCAGTTCTGATCCCGGGTGCGGACATGGCACCACTTGGCAAGCCATGCTGTGGTAGGCATTCCACATATAAAGTAGAGGAAGATGGGCATGGTTGTTAGCTCAGGGCCAGTCTTCCTCAGCAAAAAGAGAAGGATTGGCAGCAGATGTTAGCTCAGGGCTAATCTTCCTCAAAAAAAAAAAAGAGGTAGACATAGTCAATGTGGATTAACCTTTCAAGAAGCTTGGTTGTGAAGGGAAGGAGAGATTAGGGCAGTAAACAGACAATGCATGCTCAAAAGAGAGAGTTTTTTGGGTTTGAGAAATTTAAACCCATTTCTATGGATTTTCAAAAAAGAGCCAATGAGGAGAAAAAGTTTGAAAATATAACCTCCAGGAAGGAAATTGATGGAACAATGGCATTCAGAGAGCAAGGAGGGGCGGACCTTGTACAAGAGTAAGGATACATCCTTTGAAACTAGAAGGAGAAGACAAAGATGAGTATAGAGACAGCAGGTAAGTTTGTAGATGGGAATGGGGGTAGCAAGTAGGAAGTGGGTTAACCCACAGAGAGTGTGAGTGATACCGAGCAATGGGCTTGCTCTGCTCACTGTGATCCGAGCCAATTAATCACGAGTTAGAGGTTGAGAAAGGAAGTTTAATTAGATTAGCCGGCAAATTGGAAGACAGGTGACTAATGTCTCAAAAACCCATCTTCAAGGATTAAAGAATCTTGAGGCAGTTATAGAGGGAAAATGGGCAGTAAGGAGGGGGTTTCCTTCAGGCATGACAGACTCCAGGATCTTTCATTGTTCCATTCTTCTGTCAGCTGTGATGGATACCTTGTAGGTGTATTTCCTGCCTGTGTTCAGCCTTTTCTTGGAGAGAAACTCATAGAACAAAGTTTTAATTTATCATGCTATCGAGGAGTACATACGTAAGCGGGAGGCCATAAATTAGGAGAGCATGTGAATTTTTTAGAATACGTGCAGAGCAGCAAGTAGTCACATAGAGGAGGGGCTGGGGCCATTTAGGAAAACAAGATGGCCTCACTTTTGCTCACTTACATGAATCAGGGACTAGGGAGAGAGCTGGAGGATTGCGAAGGTTTGTGACAGACACAAAGGGAAATGAGTGAGAGAGCAAGGCTGACTCTGGGGAAGACTTCAGATGTGTGGTGGCAATAGTCTCCAGAGTTCAGTGATTTTTTTTTTTTCTAGCAGCATTCTATGGTACTCAAACCTTATCACAATGATTGCTCTCCCTAAACTGTTAAAGCCATCAGAAATCCCCCAAGATCAATTGTAGTCAACACTGGCTGTACCTCAGAATCACACCAAGAGCTGCTAAAAAAGAAAACACGCAGATTCCAAAGAGAATGATCTGGAATGAGGCCAGGGTAAAGGTATTTTTGAAAATATCCCAACAATTCCATTGTATATCCAGAGTTTTGAGCCAATGGTTTGAGTAGCCACCCTTCAATTATCCATATCAAGGGCTAGTTGAGAGAGAAGTGCAGGATCTGGGAGGAACACAGATAACTGAAATCTATAGACAACCCCAGATCTCATTTTCCCTAATGGCTTCAGCCTTTTTATTTTGTAACTAGGTGGTAATTAGTACCAAAATTGACTGTCTTGATTTTCTTCATTTCTGTCACTCAGGATAAGATAGTGGTGCTAATTAACAGTGAAATGGCCTGAAGGCAGCCAAAAGGCAAGAGGAAAAAGGGAAAGAGAAGTGTGTGGATCCATAAATCAGATCTTCCTCCCTGTAGTAGCAGGATTAACAGGCATATGCTACTTCCTGTGTGCAACACGCTATTGTAAGAATTCCACAAATACCTCATTTCTTCTCACAACAACTCTATGAGGCAGGTTCTTTATTATCCCCATTTGACACCTGAGAAAACTGTAGCACAAAGATGATATTAACTTGCACAAAGTCATAAAGCTAGCCAGTGGTGGATATGAAATCGCATCCAGGTTATCCGAAATCACAGTCCTCTCTTAATCGTTACACGTATCTATTCAGGAAGCTAGTAAACTCAGTAAGTAAAGAGGTGAATATATTAAAGAAAGGAAAAGTGAGAGAACTCTGTAGTTATTGTTCAGAAAGTATAAGAAATATATTTCTGAATGGATTCTGAATGCTAATTTTTTTCTGGCTATATTGCTGATTCACAACATGGCATCAGTTCCTGAACTAAGACTTTGAAAAAGTTACTTTTTGCAAATGAAATATTTTAGTACCTGAAAGGCAATACAATTCATCTTAAAACTAAACCCTTGGGTGCAGTGGTAGGTAGATTATTGCTACTTTCCTAAAAATATCTGCTTAAATGAACAGATTATAAGTAATCTTCTTTCCACACACTTCACTGGCGCCGTTTTCTTCAATAATGAAATTTCCATCTTGCTTATCTCATTTGTATTCATTGCACCTATCAGGTAACAGAACCTTGATTCAGTTAGGGTTTTATTAAACCCTCATCATGTAGCTAATTCTATATCTCTTTCAAAATGTCAGAATATACTGTCTCATGGTGAGCTGTCTAAAGTCAGTTTATCAGGGACCTAGGCTTTCAGGGTGTGCTTTGTTAATCCATCATGTTAATTAAATTACTCCTTGTATAGATTATGGCAGAATGTCCCAGGTGGTGGAGACCAGGCAAATGTCAGTATGCTCATTAATATTTCCTCAACATTTGCGGGAAGGAAAGCATTATATTTTGTCTCTGGTTCTCTCTCTTGCAAGTGGTCCTTCACCTCAGCTGCACATTGGAATTGCCTGGAGAGCTTTAAAAAGTGCTGATGCCTTGGGGCTGGCCCCGTGGCCGAGTGGTTAAGTTTGCGCGCTCCGCTGCAGGTAGCCCAGTGTTTCGTTGGTTCGAATCCTGGGCGCGGACATGGCACTGCTCATCAAACCACACTGAGGCAGCATCCCACGTGCCACAACTAGAAGGACCCACAACGAAGAATATACAACTATGCACCTGGGGGCTTTGGGGAGAAAAAGGAAAAAAATAAAATCTTTAAAAAAAAAAAAAAAAAAGTGCTGATGCCTCGGTCCAGAGATTCTGATATCATTGATCTGGGGCTTGGCCTGGGCATAAGGATTTTTAAGAGCTTTCTAGATGATTCTAGTGGGTAGCCTGAGTTAGGAATCCATTGTTCAAGAGCTAGCAAGACTGTAGGTAAAAGCAATAAAGAGACTAGGTGTATCTTCCAAAGTCACCCGCATTTTCTTTTTACATTGCATGACTCAAACCTCTCTAGGCCTGTCACTCTCTTGCTCTCGCTTGTAGTCTTTTTTTTGGTAATAGGTACGACCTTAGTATTTTATTTGTATTTCATTCCCTGCGATAATTGTACCGTGTGCTTATAAAAGTCTCAACATCTCACTTGAGTTACGGAGATATCCTGTAAACCAATAGTTCTTTAGGATGAGCTTGTGTACGCTAGGAGCACTGAAGCATTTTGATTGGGAGATTTTGCTCATAGTTCAAAAGTCGGAGAGGCACATCTACAAGCAGGCAGGCTGCCATGAATGTTCTTGCAGTGATGTGAAGTTAATACCTGTACTTTTTTAATAGCTCATATCTATTTCAGTATTTATTATAAGTAAATAGCTGATTCAACAGATTCTGAAGAGCAAAACCACAATGTCTTTCCCTAACATAATGACTAAAAGACATGCTTGTCTTCCTCCTACAGTTTCCATAACCCACCTTAAGGACAGAGAGCATATAGAGGGATATACAGGGCATCCAGGAGACTTTAGTGTCATTGAGCATAAGGTCTTTTCACATTCAAACCCCACCTCACCCTTTAATAGTTGTGTGACCATGAGCTAATTATGTAGCCCATCTGTGCCTCAGTTTCTCCATCTGCAGAATAGGATAACGATCATCCCCATCTCATGGCTGACGTAGGTTAATACATATAAAGTTCTGAGAACAGACCTGGACACATGGTAATCACTCAATAAATGTTAGTTACATTTTTTTTCAAGGCCCTCTGATTGGAAAACATCAATTTCAACCAACAATTCATCTGCCACTCCTGAGACCAGAGCTCTAGAAAAGGTGGCAGAACTGGCCCTAGTAGGCACAGGGGGCAGAAAACTTAAGGACCCCAGCAGCAGACCTTGGCTTTCTGCCTCCTAATACTTAAAGGCATCAAAGGGCATCTTCTCCACCTACTGGTCCCATTCCACTGTGTGAAATTCATCTTCCTCATTCTTCAGAAATGTAAGCTCCATGAAAGCAGGGATAATGCATATTTTATTCACCAATATGAACCCAGTAATTAGCCCAGGGTCTGGCACCCAAGAAGTGAGTAACAAAGTGTTGATTAATCTGGAAGTCCCAGTGGGGTAACATATTATCAACTATTAACACTTTAGCTTAAATTAGACCATGCAGTAATCCTGTCACTTAGTGGTTCTCAGGTGTATACAGAGACTGAATAAATTGTGTTGGGGGCAAAGGAGAGTTAGAGGCAAGAATAGGCTTGGAGGTTGCATGGTGTCTTGCCTATAGTGCAAGCAGCTTTCCAGAAAAACTAAAAGGCAGCATGGAGTTATGGGGTACCAGAGAGCAACCAAAGGAGCAGAGATCTAGTCAAGAGGCTGTAACTACACAGAAGAGGAGGGAAACCCAGGCAGGAGACTCAGTGGAGATAAATAGGGGAGCTCAGTGTTGTCAGCTGTGAGGAAGCTCCAAAAAGACGAGAGCAGAAAGTGAAAGAAAAATATACCATCAATTAACCAAAAATTTCTTTTACTAGGTTTATTCGTCTGCTGGGACTATGATAACAAAACACTATGGACTAGATGGCTTGCAAACAGAAATTTATTTTCTCACAGTTCTGGAGGCTGGAAGTCCAAGATGAAGGTGCCAGCAGGGTTGGTTTCTCCCGAGGCCTCTCTCCTTGGCTTGCAGATGGCCACCTTCTCCCTGTGTTCTTATAGCGCCCTTTCTCTCTGTGAGTGCATCCTGGTGTGTCTCTCTCTTCTTATAAGGACATCAGTCCTATTGGATTAGGCCCCTAAAACACTAGGGCTTCATTTAACCTTAGTTACCCCTTTAAAGGCTCTATCTCAAAGACAGTCCCATTGGGGATTAATGTTCAACATGTGGACTTGTGGGCAACATAATTAGCCCATGACACTAGGGTTTGTGGTGCCTGGCATTTGTGAAATAGAGTAGCAGTCCTCAGACTATGGTCTATCCAACAGCATCAGCTTCACCTGCGAACTTCTTAGAAATGCAGATTTGGGGGCCTGCCCACATGGTGATGCAGGCTCGGTGAGCCAAGGAGTTGAAAGAAAGATTTCTTGGACTCTCAAGGTCTGGCAGTAGTGCTCTCTTATTCAGAGAATAGCATGGAGTAGCATGGGGACATGACCCATGGGCAGTAAAGAGCTGCCATGTGTTGAAGATTAAAGCTAAATTCATAAGGCATAGATATGTGAATTATTTCTTTACAAGACAAAGGAAAGATGATGTAAAAAGTCATTAAATGGTATCAGTGCAGGTGGGGTCTGGTTATTGGGTGGTCCTATAACTTTAGATAAGAATCAGATCGGATTAAGTCAGGATGTCCTATGCTTCCCGGAGGATGTTGGTGGTGGGGGGAGTCAGTTACATGAGGTTACCAGACAAGCGCAGTAAACAAGAGCAAGATTATTACGCAGATTTAAGTCCTGGCCTTCCCCATTAAGAGTTCCTCGAGATAAGGTCATCCCCTCTTCTTCCCGGGGCAGAGGGGGAAACACCCTTACAGATGGAGATTCCCCTTACAAATGTACATGTCTCTTAACAAAGGGTAAGTAAATTCTACTTTTCAGAGTTTCTTTCCTGTCCTCAGTTTTTAAAAGTAACTAGCCCAAAATAATCCTCATCAATATAAACCAGCAAACTGTTTTAACTCTAGGTGATTGTGATGCAGACTGAAGTCTGAATACCACCAATCTGGGTTAATGGATCTACTCAAAAGCACTGGCAAAATGAAATTAGCCCTGCATCCTAGTGATGTAGTGAAAAAAGCTATTTTTTAAAAAGAGTTTTGGGCCAGACACAGTGGCATAATGGTTAAATTTGTGTGCTGTGCTTTGGTGGCCCAGGGTTCATGGGTTTGGATCCCAGGCATGGACCTACACACTGCTCATCAAGCCATGATGTGGCAGCATCCCATATACAAAGTAGAGGAATATTGGCACCGATGTTAGCTCAGGGTCAATCTTCCTCACCAAAAAAAAAAAAAAAGGTCTTCACAACAACCCTAGAAGGTAAGCAGAGAAGATATCATGAACTCTACTTTATATGAAGAAACAGGGGCACGGTTCCAGAACTGAGTTTCCCAGGCCACACACTATTGCACAGTAGAAGCAGCAGTAGGGCTCAGGTTCCTACCGGTCTCCTCTGATAAATCCAATTCTACAGACCACAGTCAGGGGTCTTCCTGGTTTCTCCTTTTTGCAGTTTGAAGTCTGATCAAACCTTACATATACATCAATTATCAATCACATTATTATTTTTTCAAATGAAAACTTTTATCTGACCATGGCTTCATGATGAGGATAGTAATTAATATACAGAGCACAAGTTCATTAAAATTAAATTAGGACTTCAGGTTTATAGTTGCGAATCAGATGCAGGGAAATTTGAACGCATCGTTAGAACACTGGGGACAAAAATCTATGAACAAAAATTTAGCAAATCGCTATAAATTTGCTATAGGGCGAATTTTGAGAAAGAACAGGGCACAGACGAAGCTGGTTCATCAGCACTTTGAGAAGATGCATTTAAGCCCAGTCCTCTCTACCAGGAACATCCTTTGGCTTTTGTTTTCTTCTGAGAAAATCTCCACCACCATTAGCCAGCTCCAGGAAAGCTATGATACACGAGAGCTGAATTTGAACCCTGGGGAAATAAACATTTGGGAAAGCCAAACATTGTCTTGAAAACTGGCAAGGGTGAAGAATATTCTGGGGTAGTGCATAACAGGCAAATGACTTGCCAATTGTTTGCAAACGCGTCCCATACAACGCCTGGGTGGCAGGCAGTGTTATGCTGGCTACATTCATACAACAACACAAACCAAAACACACTGTAAAATGTGCTTCTGTGCCCAGAATTTTTATTGGGATTAAGTGCTCACCCCCTCAATTTCTGCTACTGACTTGCTGATTTACTTACGGTAGAGTAAATCATCTACTTTTCATATGTCAGTTTTAATATACTTTAAGGTAGTGGTTCTCAACCTTTGCTGCACAGTCGAATCAACTGAGGAGTTTTTAACAATCCAACATCCAGGCTGCACCCCAGGCCAATCAAATCAGAGTTTCTGCGGGTGGGCCCCAGGCGTTAGTAATTTGTAAACTCCCTCTGTGATTCCAGTGCACAGCCAAGGTCTAGAGCCACTGCTCAAAAGTAATATTTACTTTTCGTCATCCCTCACACAATAATTACAACAAAGAAACAAGAAACGAATTTAATCTAGAAAAAAGAATTAGAAAAATTCACCCTATAAAGAATAAAGTGGCAATTGTATTATTTTCAGCCTTGACCAGATAAATGCCTGTGTTCAATCCAACTTCTTTAACTAGTATAGCCCTCAGTGTTTTATTCCTTGGCATTTAATCTAGAAAGAACAAAAGAAAAAGCATAGAAATCTTGCTGTAGGCTGCATCTACTAGCAGGGGAATAGGAGCACTGATCAATTGCACCTTAACAAGATAAGCAAGAGGACTTCAATGCAACTGGAGGAGTTTCCAATAGACAGACACTCTCAACTGGGCTCAAAATCTTCATTTGAATCACCAGTGGGTTTTGGTCATTTCTGAGAATACTGTTTTTTCCAGATCAGTCAATGGAAAAAGAAAAAAAAAAAACCAACTGACTAGTTTTACCATCTCATACTTTCACATCCTTTTGAAGAAAGACCAGTACCATGTTTCTGAATCTACGAGAGTTTATGCAGGATAATCCTAGAGGAGAGGAGGAGGTTGTTGCTGTTGGGAGCTTGAAGGTGGTTCCATGAGCTCCTTCTGCTCCCATCCTGGGAAAGGGAATGGAGGAGGGGGATTGGGGATTGTCAAGCCCTTCCACTCCCTTGTAGAGACACCAACAGGAGGCACTAACAGGAACTTCTAATGGGGCGGATCAGGAATGCTGTGGATGTACACTGGCTGCTGTGGCCATAGACATGCAACTAAAGACCCAGTGCTCAACCTTGACCCAGAAGAGCTGCCCGCCTTCCAGGACCATGAGGGCTTGGACACAGCCCAGAGAAGAGTAAGAGAGGCTCTTTCCTGGATGCTACAACCCTCTGTCTACCTAGACATAAAGGAAGGGGTCTCCTTTATGACTGGAATGGAATTTGCTGGTAATCTGGTAGGATAGGGGCTTGAAGAAGATTAATCTTAACTTAGGGTTTTAAAAGACTGAAATTTTTCTACTCAAAGTTATAGAGTAAAATTCATGCCCAGTATCCTGGTATTTCACAGACTGACCTAGTCTCAAGAGTGAGAGCTATACCCATCAGAACACATCTAAATTTCAGAACCATATTAAATCACTGATGTAAAGAGAATGGACTTCTAAACAGCCAGTGTTGCCCACTTTCAGAGACATCACCAGACTCCTTAGGATAGGCCTGAGGCATAAAGATTCATCAGCAAAAGTCCAGGAATACTGTATGTTCTTGATAGAGGTAGTTTCACTTTCACTTCTGGCAATTTCTCTGGGAACCAGAACACACAGCTACGCAGGGAACAGCGACATAACCTGAGGCTTCCTCTCCATAAGCGGCTTTCACTTCTTCCTCCAATAAACTTTTACTGAGTGTCTACCAAAGGCCAGGTGCTGGGGAATAAAACACTAAGTGTTATATTGGCTAAAGAAGTGGGATTTAACTCAGGTGTTTATGTCTGCTCCCTTTTTAATTCCCACTAAGTGAAATCTAAAGACAGAAACCACAGGGGCAAATAGAACTGGAGCTGAGCAGCAGTGATGAAAACGTGGAAGCTAAAAAGCAAGTGGAGGAGAAGTAGCTGACATTTTAGACCAGAGGTAGCTGAAATCTTCGCTAGCAAAATGGGGAAATCAAGAAGCAATGTGATTTGCACCACAGAACCTCAGAACCAGTCAGCAATTGGCAGCACCAGTCACCTCCAAAAGGAGGGCTAAGAGTGAGGCTGAAAACAACAACAACAGTTAAAAGAGTGTTTAAGAAGCAACCTGGCAAAAGACTAGAGGTTTACTCTCTGGAGAAGGTGAACCAGGGTATTCTAGACTGCGGCCACAGAGCACAGCCAACAGCGGGTGAAGTTACCATGGTGAAACAGGAATTAGGTGAAAGTCTACTGAATGGTGAGACCCCCTCCCGGCTTACATCCTGTACAGGTTTCCTAGACCACTGGGAGCCAGGTCCACACCCCCCAAGGCAGGAGAATGGAATATAGTTCTAGGGGGAGGATCTGACCTGTCCAAGGCAGAAAGATTGGAGGTCCCCAGAGAAACAGGCAGGACAGACCACCCTAGAGTGAAGCCCAACAGGCTATGCACCCTGACCTTGCCTAGAACTTCCAATAAGAGCCAGATAGTCCCATTCTTAAATGTGACCAGCCAGCCAAGATATCTGAGGTTTAAAGCAAATAAATAGGAGGAAGAAGGTACTCGGATGAAATAGGAACAATGCAAGCAGAAGATAATTTTAAAAGGGAAAACCTGTCACTAATATTCTCAGAGACATAAGAGATTGCATCAATGAAATAAGAACAGAAAGAAACATTCAGAGAACTTAAAAAATTTATAAATAAATAAATGGAGAGAGAGCTCTTAAAATTTTTTTTAAAAAATTGATAGTAGCAATGAAAAGCTGACTGTTAGGGATGGAAGATAAAATTATGAAATTATGAGAAACAGTGCAAAATCAAGAGAAGGGAAATAGGAAAGAAAGGATGAAAACAACAATGAGAAACATCCAGATAACAAAAGTTCCAGAAAAGACGAACAGAATGGAAAAAAATTCAAAAAATGTCCCACAAGAAGAATATGAATTTCCAGATTATTTGCTACTCACAATGGATGGAGACAGACCCAAGCCAAGACACAGTACTGTGAAATTTCAGAATAGTGGACTCAAAGAGAAGACTCTAATGGCTTCCAGAAAAGAAAAAAGAACAGGAAATGTAAAAGGTATGGGAATCATATTGACATCAGACTTCTCACAAGTAACCCTGGAGCTAGAAGACAGGGGCGCATGCCTTCACAAATTGAGAAGGAAATATTTCCATCCACAATTCTATACCTTGCAAAAGTTTAATCAAGTGATGGTCTGAAATATTTTAGTACCATGTGCCCTTACTCAGGCAACAACTGGTGGATGCAGTCCTCCAAAATGGTAGAATAGACAAGAAAAGGAGGGATGGGGAGAAAAGAACATGGACTCCAGGTAACAGGGCATCCAACAGGGCAAAGGGAACCCCCAGAATGCCTATGAAGGAGGGCCCAGGGCTAGGATGGGCTGAGCCAGAAACAGTCCAGGTTGGAATAGGACAATAGAAGCCACGTCTTCAGGAAGATGGCACCAAAAAATATGATGAAACTATTTTGGAAAGATGAGGGCAGGAGAAGTAGGTAGAGGGGAGCTGAAAGAACTTACCCTTATCTCCCAGAAAGGAAAGTTGATAGAGAAAATCTAAAATTTAAAAATCAAGAAATAGAAGGATAGGCATATTACTGAGAGATTTGAAAGTAACCACAAAAAAAGAAAGAGCTAAGGGATGAAGGTGGTTGCCTACTCGTGTGGAAGGACATGGAAAAGGTGGGGGAGACACTAATGAACAGGAGGCAGAGGATGGGGGCTTTTCCTTCTTTTTTCATAATAGGCATTGAAGAATCATTTGACTTTTAAAAGTATGTATATGCAAAACTTTGACACAAATTGAAATTAAACTTTTTAAATGGTACTGTGAATGCCCTCAAATGAAACCTAGTGAACACGGAGAAAAGCATGTTCACTCCCACAGTGTGGTGTGATAGCTGCTGTCTTAGAAGCATTCACACAGAGTTGTGGATGGATGCTCAGTGGAGACATCCCCTAAACATCAATCAGGGTTCCAGGAACCAGTTCCTGGAGGAAGTGATACTGCATTGAATTTAGAAGGATGAGTAGGAGTCTGCTAGATTTAAAGGTGGGGACAGCAATTTGAAGCAAAGGAATATCAAGTACGAAATCACAAAACCAGAGAAAAAGCAGGGCATGTTTGAGGAGCTCACTCAAACAGAAGGCCAGGCCTGTGTGGCAGACTAACAGGAGATGCAGCTACAGAGTGGCCAGATCATTAAGACCGTGTAGGGTAAGGGGGAAAGTTAGAAGTTTTCTCTGCCCTCAGTGATGGGTTCTAAGCAGGGAATGACAAGAGTAGAATGACAGCAGTGTAAAAGAGTCATTGAATGGGACCTGGGAATGGAGGGGGAGTATGAAAACTAATAAGGAGACTATTGAAGAAAACTTGCAAGAAGAATAAAGCTGTGGCCCTTGTGAAGGAAAAGATAGTATGGATTGCAGTTATTAAGAGACAGAGTGGAGGGCTGAAAATGAGAGGGAGGAGACTGTGACATCTCTTGGGTGACTTCTGACTTAGGTGAACCAGAGGGCAGAGGTGCCATTCATCGAGACAGGGAATCCAGGAGAAGGACCAGACTGGGAGGGAGTTGCCTGAAGGACGTCCAAGTGGAGATGTTCAATAGACATTTAGGCACCAGGGTTTGTAGCTCAGCAGAGGAATATGCTAAATTCATCACTGCATAGGTGGCAGCAGAATGTATCCACATGAGAGAAGTCACCCAGAGAGAGAAGAGAGTAAGAAAAATGGAAGGCCAAAGAAGGATCCCTGGGGAACACTGACTCTTAGTGGGTGGGTGAAGGGACAGGAGTTGCAAAAAGATAATGCATGATTCACATACGTTGAAATCTGAGATTCTCTCAAGAAATTGTGATTTCATTACCCCAAGTAACACTCTGTTATTCTTTAGAATCCATGGTTTCACTGAGCTCAGGCAGTTTAGGAAAAGAAAATAAGAACAAACCCTTTCTCCCTGTTGGCCGTACAAGATACAGACAAGGAAGTAAAAAATGACTCCCAGATGTATGGGGAAGGGAACAGATGATAGGAAACTATCTTGTTTCATAGGATAGGAAGAGGAACAACCTGGGGAGAAGATTGTGACTAAACCAGGAGTGGTTAAGGGCAGAACCACAAACAAAGCTTATTATCTTTATCACATCATACAATGAACATGATTTGTACAGATCACAGCAAGGAGTCTCCTGAGTAATCTTTTCTTCCTTTCATAGCAAGTGTCCCACACTTGGCAAGTGAACTCAGTCTTTTCACGTTTAGAAAACTTCAAATTCCCTGCGAGCAGGTAAGTTGTCAGGTAGTTAAACATATCAACGTGTGCACGTGGGCTAATTGGGTTTGTTGCCTTTTGAAACAATTCCTCAGGTTTTTACTAAAAAGATTAGATTAAGTGGTTGAACTAAGAAAGGGGCACTATTTGGCTTTTGAGGCATTCCTTAAACACTTCCCTCTTAGGGAGCACATTAGACTGACAGAAGTTTTAGAAAATTCCACTCCTACCTCAGACATCTTTGTTCCTCTCTCTTTGTGGCAGTGGGTTCAGTGGTGCGTGGGACTATTCCTTGGTATTATTGGAGCAATGGGAAACAATCAACAAACACACACTAAATATAAGGATTGCTGTCAGTGAGGCAAGATACACAACAAATGTTAGAGGGCACATTACTTTTTGGGTGAGAAGCTAGTGCAGTGAACTCAAGAACAAGAGGGAGAAACTCTGTGTTCTAGACCTAATTTAACTAGCATGTGGCATAACCTGGGGCCAATCATTCTTCCTCGCTCAGAGACCAGACTTCTAAAGTAATGATTATAATAATATTAACCCTGTTCATAGGAAGGTTGTGAGGATTAACTTAGAAATAATTATAAAATGACTTTGCAAATATTGTATTAGATCAGAATACCTAACTCCAGGCAACATATCTTTGCAGTTGAAATAAAGTTTGAAATTTCTTTGAGCGTTCATCAGTGCCATAAAAAGAGAATGGGATACAAACACATTAGCACAAATTAAAGTCATCCCTAATAAGTTAATTTGTATTAATGGACTACATTGCTCACCTAGCCACACAAATCAACAAAATTGCCGTGAGTGTACCAGGTCACATGCCAAATCTAGACAATTTTTTAAAAGATGTTTGATGGTTTTCACCAAATTGACATCAATTTTAGAAATCCGGATATAAGAATACTGTATCAGACAGAGTCCTGGCAGAAAAGAGAATCCAACCCAGGTGGTTCAAAGAACTTTCAGAAAAATGCAGGTAGAGATAAGGAACTGACAAAAGATGTTGACACCCCTAGAAACTAGCCACAGAAGAAGCGGTTGCCACCCTTAGACCTAAGGGGCAAGTGAAGGGAAAGCATTTCAGGAACCAGGGAGAACTGAAGCTGTGGGACAGAATCTGCAGGAGGGAGTGCAGCTGAAGAATCCAGATTTTGCCAGATAACTGCTCAAAGCAGTGAGGGAGCAGGGAAGACAAAGCCCAAATTCTCTCTTCCATCACGTACCTTGTTCATGTCTCATTTGATATTTTTATTTGATTATAAAATCTTTGTTGATTCAAATCTCTACATCTTAGACCTGTTGCCTTTGCATTGCAATCAGTAGATCCCAACCTTACATAATTAGGTATGTTTGGGAACTAAAGACAAATTCAAGTTAACGCATAATTGGGCTAACTTTGAGAAGCAAATATATTAGTATTAAACATCAATACTAAGTCCTAGTCATTGGATTCAGGAACATAAAATAGTTATTCTAAAAAGGAAAATCCAGTTCTTGGGTTGAAAACCTGTTAGACCTCCCAACCTCCAGTTTCCTACTGGTGCTTCCCACTGGTTGAACCCGAACAGAAGCCAGAGGGTCAGGAGATGCAGTTTATAGGAGCAGCCTCCTAGGGCACAGAGGAGGGTTGAGGAAGGCACAGAGTGGATCTGTGGGATGGTAAATGGAAAGTAACCAGCATAAATATAACTCCCAGAATTTTGAATACACCCTACCAGCCCATCTTTGAAAATAAAGTTTGTGTCTTCCTTTTAACTAATTCATGAGTCACTGAAATATCCTACTCTACATTGTTTTAATGGCAATCCCAATTAGCAACAAACTCTGTATGGGCCTGGGTTTTGATTAGGCATGCTCTTGACTAAGTAACAGAAAACCCAGCTCCAGTGACTTAAATGAGTGGGATTCACCCATGAGAAGTTTGGAGGCAGTAGGCTGCTGGCATCGTCAGCATTCAAAGACATCAGAGCCAGAGTCAGCTCTTCTCTGGGCTTTTACCTCATGCATTTCACCTCAAGGTTGCAAGATAACTGCTGCAGCTCCAGACACTATGCCTTCAAGGAAGGGGGAAGTCAGAAAGCAAAGAGCAATGTCAGCTGCCTCTGTCCATTTTAATCAGGAGACCAGACACTGTCCTAGAAAGCTCAGCCAAATCCCACCTTTGTTTCATGGGCCACAACTACAACACTCTTCTAACACACTTACAAAAGCAAAAGAGGCCTGTAAGCATGCATTTGGGCGAATGTTCCTGCCTTTAACAAAATCCTAGTTCTGGCAGCAACAAAGAAGCAGGGAGACATTTAATAGGCAACTGAAGATGTCTGCCACAGTTAAATGTCATTTATATATTTTACAGTTTGTTACATTAGATGCTCAAAAGAAGCCCATTAATACTCACTAAACATTAGAGAAGAAAAAGTCATGTGCACTTACTCTTCTTTTCTCGAATAAGTGGACCAAAGGGGTAGTGTGTCTGTCATCTGAAAGCTATTACCCTGTCAACAGCCATCAACCCATTTCTTACAGCAGCTAGGAGAACTGGTTTAAAAGAAACATCTCAACTCAAGAACATGATTCTGTCCTTTTTAGAATCATTATTTTGTGTTCCTGAATCCTAGTCATTACTAGGGCTTATATTTAGTACTAATATTTAATACTACTATATTTGCTTCTCAAAATTAGCCCGGTTATGCTGTTAATGAATTTGTATTTAGTTTCTGAATATACCTAATTTGGCATCAACTCTATAAGACTATGATCTACTGATTGCCATGCGAAGGCAGCAGCACTAGGATTTAGAAATCTGAATCAGCAGAGGATTTGTTATAATTAGAGATATCGAATAAGATGTCCCTAGATGTACCATTTTGATCAGTTACAAAAGATAACATGTCATAGACCAAGAGATATTAAATTCCAATTACTGCCTTATATCCAGTGATCCTACTGCTTGTGTTAATGAGTAGCTGCCAAGTAACAGTTATTTAACAGAAAAGAGGAGCACAGAAACCACATTTCAGACTTCCGATGGCAGTAATTTATCCCACATGTACATCCCCAGCATGGTGTGTGACCTTGAGTTGCTGTCATTTCAGCAGGTTTTAAAATTTCTTTTTACCATTATTTTATTCTGCATTACATTGCATCTATTATTCATGTGAATCCTGGAGCAAAGCTAATCTTCCTGCCGCATCACCTTGTTTTTCTGTCACACTCCCTTTCTGGCCACTTTTGCCCCAGAGCTCTCTCGATGGAAGCGTTTGTTACACAATCAGCCTACAATGTCAACTGCGTCCTATGGGCTTAACTTGGCACTGGGTCGTGAAGGGGAAGTTCAGTCATATTTTGGAGTGCAGAGTTTAAAATCTGAACAATTCAGGTATATCCAAAACACTGAGACAACAAAGTTTCAAAAGCAGCCTGATGCAAAACCCTGACTGATATTCAATGTAGTGATACTGTTTTATGTTTTAGTTCATCAGTATCGTTAAAATATAACAGAAAAGAGTCCATGACCATAGTGAGCCACAGTACATTGTAGGCTATAACTCTGTGGTGCTTTAAGAATGAAAAGTTTGAAATGAGGTTGTAGGATCATTGAAGGTCAGTCCTTCAAATATTATGGACAAAAATGCCTCAGGCATCTCCTGACATGCTTCCTTAAAAGACAGCTAGTAGGACATGCCAGCATTTGCCCTTTTATCTTTTTTCCATTCTTCTGTCCTGCTGCTGAGAGCATGGCTGGGGCTCTTGGCACCATCTTGGATCATGAGGTTGAAGGTCACACCTTAGGAATGGTGGAGTAGTGAACTGGAAGGAGCCTGGGTCCCTGAGGACCTTGAGGACCAGCTCTGGGCTTTCTACTCAGGGATCTCTATGTGAAAGAGAAACAAGCTTCTATCTTGTTTAAGCCACTCCTGTTGTGAGTCTTTATTATTCACAAACACATTGCTAAGAGATGGAAGCTCAAGTTACAACAATAATGATAGGTAATATTTATTGACCTCTGTCAGAAACTGTGCTGAGTTTTACTTGCATTATCCTCTTTAATCATCACAACAACCCTGTGAGTCTGGTACTATTATTTTACAAACGAGAAAACTACAACTTGAGGAAGTTAACTAACTTACCAAGGTGCCTCAGCCAGGAAGTGGTGGAAATGGGATTCAAGCTCAGGCACCTGACTCTACCACCCTTGCTCGGAGCGTTAACCAAGGTGGGAAATACCTTTGTGACTGACTCATGGTTCCTCTATACAGTCCATGTATCTCATTTCAAACAATATTTTTGCCTCATTTTCTGGACCTTCTCTACTTCCAAACACCCTACCTGTTAAACAAATGTTTACTTCAATAAGTTACAATACTCTGTGTTATCCAAAGTTAAAGAAGGGACGGATGACATTTATTCTGATGGAATATATACATAATTGGCTTGTGCTTTGCAGAAAAAGACATAATTTAATTTTTCTTGCTGCTGTACAATGGGGAAAAAGAAGTAAAAGACAGAGACAACATCTTGAAGAATGATTCAGTGAGGAGGGATGTGGTCAGAGAACAATCTGCAGCCAGTACTGATGCAATCCTCTACAATGTAATATTGAAAGCACTTTATAGGTTAGCAGCTAGAGAAAGAAAAAAAATATAAGCTAAAAAGTGCAGTGTCTTGCCAAAAGAGGAGTCTCTTGCCAAAGAAGTTGACCAGAACAAGCTGTGGTGAACTAGACCAGGATACCTTTGTTTTTCCATTATTATAATGAATGCACTATAGTTTCTACACTGGGATAAATTTCTTTCAGCCCATTCCTGGATCTTTGACAAAGTTTGAAGGAGTTTTTGGTTTCCCCAATTGTATGTTTTTCCTTCATTCATTACTTTCAGTAAATATTATTGGGCCCCTATTAGGTGCCAGGCATTATGTTAGGCTGAAAGATGCTTATGAAGATAAAGAAGACATTGCCCTGACCTACTCTAGTTAGGGAGACACACAAGGAGAATGCAGTGTGAGTTGGGGGCTAAGAGAGGGTAGAAGTGCAGCAGATGAGGCAGGAGCAATCCGCAGAGGCTGAAACACAATGGGCTCTTCTCACTGTCTGAGAGGTTCGGACATCATCCAATGGCGTGGAGAGCCCTGAAGGATTTCAGGCAGAGGTGTAACAGCAGTTTTGTTTTAAAGCTCTAACTCCACACAGAAGAATGAAAGATGGATTAGATGAGGTCAGAATGAGGCAGGCATTCTAGTTAGGAAGCCAAACTACCATAATCCAGGAGAAAGATTATTAGGGCACAAACCAAGGCAGTGAAATGGAATAAAAAAGAGACTGAAGGAAGAGAGATCCCATAGAGAAAATCAACAGGCTTAGTATTTGAAGGGATGAGAGAAGAGGTTGGAGAGGAAGAGGAAAGGATCTATGAGGATTTTCAGATTTATGGCTTTCTGGGTTGATTTGGATTTTTTAGAGGTAGCTGAGATAGAAGAAAGGCCCCTACAAGCTTTGGCTGCAGAGAATTTTTTTTCCCTTGGCACTACCTCTCAGCAGCAGTGGACAAGTCATGCTAATTTCTTAAACCTCAGTTTTCTCATCTATAAAATGAAGATAATTTTTTCTTAGGATTTTAAAATGAGAATTAAATAAGAAAAGTAAGAAAAGAGCAAACAAAATAGGACCTGGAACAAAACAGAACCTATATTAGTCAAGGTCCAGTTCAGGAAACAGAAACCACACAAGGTATATCAAGCACAAAGGTATTTAGTTAAGGAAATTAGATGCATGAAAAATATTGTAAAGACTAGGGGAATGACTGTCAGGGCCACTAAGCTTGTATGCACACCACTGCAACTATAAACTGGAGGTCAGGAAGCTGGTGTTGCTGCCATCCAGAAGTCAGGAGCCTTCAAGAAACAGCTGCTCAATGTTACAGGTGTTATGTAACCCCCAAACTAGTGATGGGCAGTGAAATGTGAAGCTGAATCATCGTGAAACGCACATCTGCCAAGGACCACCTGTCAACCACAACTGCTGCTGGAGGGAGAATGGCTTTCCCTCCCTTTTGCCTCCCAAACACATGCAAGCGCATTTCTTCAATAGAATATCAATTACATCCAGAACTCTACATGTAATTCCCAGGTTTCTGACTCCTGAAATATAGGGCAAAGCATAGAAAATAATCAAATGAATAATTAATAATTATGAGTAATTACCAATGAATAATTGGATATGAATGATTAAGAGTAAACACCACCTAGATCAGGTCTTAATAAATATGATTTTGGATACAGAACTCATCTAAACAGGAGGAAAGCAGGTTTGGGAGAGGAGAACATCAATTCAATTGGGGATATTTTGACTTCAAAGTGCCTATGGAACATCCAGAGAGCTGTACACAGAAAACTAATTTAGGAGGTAGGCTAGGGATATAAACACAGATTTAGGAGTCATTATTTTAGTAGTGGTAGCTTAAATCATACAACGTGAATGTCCCTTTACTTATTCACACCATCCCCAGGAAAAGTGTACAGATTGAGAAGACACTAAGACCAAGCATAGGGCCCCTGGATCTTCCAACATTAAAGGGATGGACAAAAGTAGAGGAGCTCACAAAGAAGTTGGAGAATTTTAAGAAGGAGGCTGTGGTCTGCAGAATGCTAGCCAGTACTTTGTTGAGAATTTTTTCATCCATACTCATCATGGATATTGATGTATGATTCTCTTTTCTTGTAGTATCCTTATCTAGCGTTGGCATCAGGGTGATGCTGGTAATTTTACAAGAAAATGAGTTTGGGACTATTCCCTCCTCTTCAATTTTTTGGAAGAGTTTGACAATGACTCACATTAATTCTTTAAATACTTGGTAAAATTCACAGTGAAGCTGTCTGGTCCTGAGCTTTTCTTTGCTGGGAGGTTTTTGATTACTGATTCAATCTCTGCTAATTATTGGTCTGTTCAGATTTTCTATTTCTTCATGATTCAGTCTTGGTAGGTTGTATATATCTAGGCATTTATCCATTCTTCTAGGTTTTCCAATTTGTTGGCATATAATTGCACCTAGTAGTCTCTTATGATGCTATTTGTATCCTCCCTTTTTTTCTTGGTAAGTCAGCTAAAGCTTTGTTAATTTTGTTCATCTTCCAAAAAACCAACTCTTAGTTTATCTTTTTTATTGGTTTTCTATTCATTCTTTTATTTATTTCTGCTCGGATCTTTATTACCTCCTTCCTTCTGGTAACTTTGGGCTTAGTTTGTTCTTCTTTTTCTAGTTCCTTGAGTTGTAAAGTCAGGTTGTTTATTTAGATCTTTCTTTTTTCTTAAGGTACACATATATCACTATAAACTTCCATCTTAAAATTGGTTTTGTGGCATTCTATGAGTTTTGGTACATTATGTTTCCAATTCCATTGGTTTTGAGATTTTTCTTATTTCTCTTTTCATTTCTTCTTGAACCTGTTGGTTGTTCAGGAGTGTGTCGTTTAATTTCCACAAATCTGTAAATTTTCCAGTTTTTCTCTTGTTATTGATTTCTGGTTTCACACCATTATGGTCAGAAAAGATACGTGATATGATTTCAATCTTTTTAAATTTGCTAAGATTTGTTTTGTGACCTATATATGTTCTATCCCGAAGAATGCTCCACATCTATTTGATAAGAATGTGTATTCTGATGCTGTTGGATGGAATGTTGTATATGTCTGTTAGGTCCATTTGGTCTAGTGTGTAGTTCAAATCTAATGTTTCCTTATTGATTTTCTGTCTGGATAATCCATCCATTGTTGAAAGTAGGGTATTAAATTCTTCTACTATTATTGTATTGTTGCCTATTTCTCCCTTCAGATCTGTAAGTATTTGCTTAATACATCTAGGTGCTCTGATGCTGGGGGCATATATATTTACAATTGTTACATTCTCTTGATAAATTGATCCTTTTATCATTATATAATAAACTTTGTCTCTTGTTTAGGTTTTTGACTTAAAGTCCCTTTTATCTTTATATAATGATATAAAGACAAAGTATGTAAGTATACCTACCCCTACTCTCTATTAGTTTCTATTTGCATGGAATATCCTTTTCCATCCCTTCACTTTGAGACCACGTGTCCTTAAAGTTGAAGTGAGTCTCTTGTAGGCAGCATATAGTTGGGTCTTATTTTTCTTATCCATTCAATCACTCTGTGCTTTTTGATTGCCAGAGCAATTAGGCAAGAAAAAGAAATAAAGGCATCCAAATTGGAAAGGAAGAAGTAAAACTGTCTCTGTTTGCAGATGATAGGATCTTATACATAGGAAATCCTAAGGACTCCACCAAAAACCTGTTAGAATTAATAAACAAAATCAGTAAAGTTGCAGGATACGAAATCAACATACAAAAATGAGTTGCATTTCTATACACTAACAAGGAACTATCTGAAAGAGAAATAAAGAAAACAATCCTATTTACAATAGCAACAAACACAATAAAATGCTTAGAAATAAACTTCACCAAGTAAGTGGAAAATCTACACACCGAAAACTATAAGACATTGATGAAAGAAACTGAAGATACAAATAAATTAAAAGAAATCCTGTGTTCATGAATCAGAAGAGTTAATATTGATAAAATGCCCATACTGCCCAAAGCCATCTTTAGATTCAATGCAATTCTTATCAGTGTACAGCATGGTGACTATGGTCAACAATCCTGTATTGTATACTTGAAATTTGCCGAGTAGATCTTAAATGTTCTCATCATAACAACAACAAAAAGGTGGCAATGACGTGAGGTGAAGGATGTGCTGACTAACCTTTTTGTGATAATCATTTCTCAATATAAACATGTGTCAAATCATCACATCATGCATCTTAAACTTACACAATACTATATGTCAATTATATCTCAATAAAGCTGGGGGGACAAAAGAATGCTATATAGTTTGAAATTAGCAAATGTAATGCCTCCAGCTTTGTTCTTTTTCCTCAAGATTACTTTGGCTGTTTGGAGTCGTTTGTGGTTCCATACCAATTTTAGGACTGTTTTTTCTATTTGTGTGAAAAATGTCTACACTCAAAACTCTTGTGCTTACAACATTGAAACCTGATTTTGTATTTGTCATTGAAACTGAGCCTTAAAGAAAAACAAATTTTCTTTGTACTTAGGGTGGGTTGGTACTTCAGGTCATTTTATACAAATGGTATTTTTGTTGATAAAAGTCTAGGACAAGTTTCTATGTAGGTATTAGACTTTTTCCTGGACTCAGGGTTTTTAAAGGTAATAATGATATTAGAATGCTTAAAGAGAAATATAGAATGAATGAAGGACACTTGAAATTAAGGCTTTAAAACTTATTCCACATGGCTAGAACCTTACATCAAATACTAGCTTCACAATTTAAGATTCAGAGTTTTGAAATGGAGGGAAATAAAGAGACCATAGTCCAGTGCCTTAAATTACAGATGGAAACTGAGACTCAGAAAGGACCTAGTCAAGACCACACAGTTTGGAAGAATGAGAAGTAGACGTTAGAACCTAGGAGTACTAATTGAGGATCCACCCACTAGACCTCATGTCTCCTAAGAGATACAGAGAGTGCTTGGAGAGCCTCAGAAGAGGCTGAGGGCTGGAAAAGAGCGTGTTAAATGAAAGATCAGAGGATTTGGGATTATTTAACTTGGGAAAGGAGAAGACTGAAGGGTGCTTAATAGTTTTCCAGTACACAGAGAACAATACTTTTTATCTCTCCTAATGAAATAAATAATAAAATTTTCTCCACAGTTTGCCCATGCTGTTCTTTCCACTTAAAATATTGCTTTTATTTACTCTTCACCTACCCAAATATAGCCCGCATTCAATGTCATTAGACAAGTCCCAGGTCTTTCTGAACCTTCCCCATATGAGCCCATTCCACATGGAACTTTATCTTCTCAGGTCTTCTCCTTTAGCACTTATGGTTGGGACCATGGAGACTGACACATGCATTGTCATGATGACTAATTGTTTCACTAGGGTGTGTCTTTCTCCTTCAGAGAGCTCTATCCCAATCCTTCAGTTTGTAACCCTCTTGACTTCTGTCATTGCCCAGCATAGGATTGATCTTATATAGATATCCCATAAATACTTGGCATTATAATTTATGTTAAAGATAAAATACATTCTTCTAATGGTGAATATTATTATTAAGTAGGATAGAAAATATTCTGTAAACTTCTTTAAAAGCACATGTTATCTATCTAGGAAATTTAAGGTCTGGAGGCACAAAGATACACAGATGAACTACAATCTTTTTTCAAGTCTGAGCCTTATGATTCTGTCATTATCTGCATTGAATTAGAAAGTATGCCTATCTCAAATATACTTCATTGAGAGATGAATGTAGAAGTTTCAGCTCTCTCTAAGGTTGATGCAAACCACTGCAGAATCAAACTTATGAATCACTCAATTGAGATATTTGTGATGATCTTCCACAACACACAAATAAAATAAATAAATAAACTCAACGGCTGATTTAACAATCATATGATCCGAATGTTCTAGTTCTATCCAAATAATGAGATTCATATGCTAAGTCACATGTATTGTTATGATGTTACAAAAGACGCCAAACTATAGATGCGTTCACTCTTTATGAATGGTTAATCTAGTATTTATGAAATGTCATTTTCTTTCAGAAATTTTTCTGTAGACTCTTCTTTCTGTTTTTATTCATGTATTTACTGAAGTAAGTGATACACTGGAGAGGAGAAGATATCACTAAGTAACCTTGACAGATGAAAAGAAGAAAACCAATTATAAGAAAAAATATTGCTGCATATTTTAAAGGCTCATTCTTAAGGATCTTTACTATTATCTTAACTAAACCCCCCCTAATCTCATGCTTCCAAGGGTCTTACTTTTACTATAAAACATACATATGGGGACTTGCCCTAGCATATGTCTATTAATATAATAAACATGATATTTGGGATAATGAATTACCTACTCTCCAGTAGAGCTCATTAAAATGTTGCCTCTCAAATTGCCTTCTTGAGAGGCAGACCTCTTTAAAAAATTAATGGGAGTCATGAATTGAGTTTGTGAAATTTGTAGCATCTACTTTTAGTAATAGCTGTAACTTTCCTACAGATAAAGATGGTATTTAGTGCCCTCTGGGAGGTTTCCATGTCTAATAATGTTAAATATAACATAATTTTAGAATAAGTAGGGCTTTTAAATGTCCTTTAAAGTATTACACAGCTTAATGAAAGGAAAGAACCAAAGTGTATTTGTCACTTCAACAAATTTCAGGCTTCTACTTAGCAAGATTTAGGGTCACTGAAAAAACAGCCATGCTCTCCAGCAGGATTTGAGAGGTGGCTTTGTCTGGAACAGAGAGTTCTCCCAATGCAGAGATGGATCTACAATAAAGCTAATGAAGCTGACCCTTCAGGGCCCTTCCCTTGCACAGTGCTATGAATGCAACAGCTGCTAGGTTAGAGTGTCCTAGGAGTGGGGAGCAAGCATGTTCTAATCGGGAAGCAGTCCCAGGCACTTATTTCTGGTAAATTGCCTAAAGAAATCTCTGCATCTTCAAGGCTTCCACAATTTGTTGCGATTATTTTCTCATCTTAACTAAGATCACTTTTGTATCTTTGTATTTATTTTCTTAAAAGAATCCCCAAATCATGTAAGTTTAAGTCTCTACAAAACCTGGATCTGACCCTGTCCAACAGCAAAAAGGATTTCTTTGCAAAGGAAATTTGTTTCAAAGAATCTTTTTCATTGACATTTTCTGAGTTTCGTTAGCTTCACCAAAGCCCCCAATGTAATTTGTTTGAATGTAGGCAAACGGTCTGTATAAATCATCCTTTGGATATTGGAAGTTAATGATGTCAACGCTAAGCTTCAGAGCCAAATGAGAGCCCTAATTTAGATCAAGCCCCACAGACCATCATAACAACAGGTGGATCAGTGCAACAGAAACCACCAAGGAGATGATAATTCCATATCTTTACTAGGGAGGGTACTACTACAGTGTCTGCTTGAGGTTCTGAAGCATCAAGTAAAAGTCAGGGTAAAAGGCATGATCTACCCTGAAATCTCTCAACAAAAGCTGAGTCCCCAGTCACAGAAAATTCTGCAGCCAGAGCACACCGTGACAAGTATTATGGCACAGAGATTCAAGCCAGTATGAGAAAAAAGAAAAATCAAAGAATTTCAGGGGCTTCTGGGCACCATGTATCCTACTGACTCTATTCTGCTGAGCTAATGGACGTGGACCATATATGATCCACTGATACTTGCCAATTATCCTGCAAGAGGTGGGCTAAGGCCACATAAATGATCAGCACTCAATTAGGTAAAACATTTCTCTCACTTTTAATTTCATGAATTATTAACGTGTCCTCTACTGTAGAAAATTTGCCAACTTTAATAACAAGGGTATGGCAGTCCTCCATTGTAGTTAAGGTGAAGTACGTTGTTTTTAAAAATAAATTATTTTCCAGTAACTTCTATCATCTGCATAAAATAAAGTTTCAGCATTTAACATAAATCTTTTCTAAAATTCTCCACAAAACTTAAAATGTCCAAGGACAATCTCTCCCAAGAAAAAAGTACAGTTGCTCAGCCTAATAGGTAAAGGCATTGAGGGGGGAGGGCATTGTTGGGGGAAAGAGGTGAGGAGTGACAGGGGAGATATAGATCAAGGTTAAAGCCTGTGAGAAGATCAATCAACTTTCTCAGGAGAAACTGGCTACTAGCCAATGCCTTAGGACAGCAGTGCTCCAAGTATGGGCCATGTACTTCTGAGGGTCTCTGAGACATTCTCAGAGTATTCAAAAACCCAAAACTATTTTCATAATAACACTAAGGCATTATTTACCTTCTTCATCATGTTGTTTTGTATAGATGGTGTAAAAGCAATAGTGGGTAAAACTGTTGGTGGCATAGAACAAATCAAGGCAGTGGCCCCAAACTATAGTAGTATAATGTACTAGTTTAATGTTAAACCACTCTACTAGTACAATGTAAATTGTACTTCACTGCCACTCACTGGCAGGAGGGAAAAAAAGCCAGAAAAGAATTTCACTTTAAAATGTCCATTATGGGATCCCAGTCAAGATGGCGGCACAGGTGGACTCTGAACACACCTCCTCCCATGGACACAACAAATCTGCAACCACTCTTGGAACAATTATCCCTGAGAGGGAACTGAAAACTGGATAAAAGGAACCCCCACAACAAGGGACAGTCCTGATTGAGGTAGGAGAGGGAGAAATTCCTTGCTGGAGAGAAAAAAGCCACTTTCTAGCCATAGCACTTCATGGCCCATTGGTAGCAATCTTAAGGTATGAAGCTTTCCCTGGATGAATGGGGGATATGAGCAGGAGAATGTTACCACAATAAGCATCTTTTGGACCCAGCACAACTGAGACAAGTGTCAATATCTGGCTTTATTGGCTATCAACACCAACAGTGAATAACCCCAGAAAAGTTGTTGGATATAACAGAAAAAAATGCCTGTTCTTAAAGGGCCCAAACACAAATTCATCCATATGGGAAAGCAACATAAAATCACCAGAAAGAAATGTGTGCAATCTTTTGGTGAAAAGAGACTCACTTGATAGGCTCTGGGTGCATCTCAGTGAGAGGTGACACATCCATAGGTTTGGACCCCCTCCTCAGGGACTGAGACTTGGTGGCAGCCATTATTGTGACCTAGTACAGGTGTGCTGACACAGATGCTAGTAGACACCATTGAAGTTCTCTCCCTGGCCTGTTAGCACAGGGCTCTGTCAGACTCACTAGAGCACTGATTTAATCCAGCTCAGCCAGGTCAGGCAGCACACTCTAGTGACTGACTCTACCCAACAGCAAGAAATAGTCGCTGAAAACATTCCTCACCTAAGGAAGGAAATAGCCATCCAAGTAAGGAGCATGAAACAAGATAAACCCAGAGAGGCCCACACCAAGACACATTATAATTAAAATGTCAAGAATTAAAGATAAACAGAGAATCCTAAGAGCTGCAAGAGAAAGACAACAAGTTACATACAAAGGAAACCCCATAAGTCTATTGGCTGACTTCTCAGCAGAAATCTTTCAGGCTAGAAGGGAGTGGCATGATATATTTAAAGTGCTGAAAGGAAAAAATCTACAGCCAAGAATACTCTAACTGGCAAGGTTACAATTCAGAATGGAAGGGGAGATAAGAGTTTCCCAGACAAGCAAAAACTAAAGGAGTTTATCAACAAGAAACCAGACTTACAAGAAATGCTAAAGGGATTTATTTAAGTGGAAAAGCAAAGACTACAAATAGGAATAAGAAAATTATCAAAAAAAAACAAAACAGTAAAGGTATCAGATCAACCACCTATGAATCTAACATGAAGGCCAAAAGACAAAAGTACTGGAATTAGCTATTTCCATGATAAGAGAGTAACAGATACACATGCACAAAAAAAGAGGTTAGATATGATATCAAAAAATAAAATGTAGGAGGAGAAGAGGAAAAGAGTAGAGCTGCTGGCCAGAGGTCAAACTAAAGAGACCATCAACCTAATATAGACTTCTATATACTTAGTTTATTATATATGAACCTCATGGTAATCACAAACCAGAAGCCTATAGTAAATATGCAAAAAAATGAAGAGAAAGGAACCCAAAAATGATAGCAAAGAAAGCCATCAAACCACAAGGGAAGAGATCAAGAGAAGAAGAAAAGGACAGAGAAAAACTACTAAAATACTCAGAAAAAAAGTAAAAAAATGGTAATAAGTACATTATTATGTACTCTACTCTAAATGTCAATGGACTAAATGCTCCAACCAAAAGGCATATAGTGGCTGACTTGATAAAACAAACAAGACCCATATATATGCTGGATACAAGAGACACACTTCAGACCTAATGACACTCACAAACTGAAAGTGAAGGGATAGGAAAAGATACTCCATGCAAATAGCAATGAAAAGAAAGCTGGGATAGCAATAGTTATATCAGACAAAATAGACTTTAAAACTAAAGTTGTAACAAGAAACAAAGAAGGGCACTACATAATATTAAAGAGGACAATCCATTAAGAGGATATAACACTTGTAAATATCAATGCAACCAACATAGGAACACCTAAATATATAAACCAATTACTAACTGACAAAAAAGGAGAAATAGACAGCAACACAATAATAGTAGGGGACTTTAACACTCCACTTACACCAATGGATAGATCGCCCAAACAGAGATCAATAAGGAAACATTGGCCTTAAATGACACAGTAGACCAGGTGGACTTAGTAAATATATACAGAACACTCTACCCAAAAACTGCAGAATACACATTCTTTTCGAATGCACATGGAACATTCTCCAGGATAGATCACATATTAAGCCATAACACAAGTCTCAATAAATTTAAGAAGACTGAAATAATACCAAGCATCTTTTCCGACTACAACATTATGAAACTAGAAACCAACTACAGGAGGAAAATTGGAAAAGCCACAAACATGTGGAGGTTAAAAAATGCTACTGAACAACTACTGGGCAATGAGAAAATCAAAGGAGAAATCAAAAACATACCTGGATACAATTGAAAATGAAAATACGACATGCCAAAATTTAGGGGATATAGCAAAAGTTGTTCTAAGAGGGTCGCTTATAGAAATACAGGCCTATCTCAACAAACAAGAAAATCTCAAATAAACAATCTAACAGTGCACCTAAAGGAATTTGAAAAAGAACAAACAAAGCCCAAAATCAGTAGAAGGAAAGAAATAATAAAAATCAGAGCAGAAATAAATGAAAATGAGACTAAAAAGACAATAGAGAAATCAATGAAACTAAGAGCTGGTTCTTTGAAAAGATAAAAAATGATTTACACACTTCAGCCAGATTCACTGAGAAAAAAAGAGAGAAGGCTCAAATAAATAAAATAAGAAATGAAAGAGGAGAAACTGCAACATACACCTCAGAAATACAAAAGATTATAAGAGAATACTACAAAAAACCATACACCAACAAATTGGATAATCTAAAAGAAATGGATAAATTCTTACAATCATACAACTTTCCAAAACTAAATCAAGAATAAATAGAGAATTTGAATAGAAAAATCACCAGTAAGGAGATTGAAACAGTCATCAAAAACCTCCCTTAAGATAAAAGTCCAGGACTAGACAGCTTCCTTGGTGAATTCTACCAAACATCCAAAGAAGACTCAATACCTATCCTTCTCAAACTCTTCCAAAAAACTGAAGAGGATAGGAAGCTTCCTAATTCATCCTATGAGGCCAGCATTATCCTGATACCAAAACCAGAGAAGGACAACACAAAAAAAGAAAATTACAGGCCAATATCTCTGATGAACATTGATGCAAAAATCCTCAACAAAATACTAGCAAATGTAATACAATGATACATTAAAAAGATCACACACCATGATGAAGTGGGATTTATTCCAGGGGTGCAGGGATGGTTCAACATCCGCAAATCAATCAATGTTATACACCACATTAACAAAATGAAGAATAAAAGTCACTTGATCATCTCAATAGACAGAGAAAGCATTTTTCAAGATACAGCATCCATTTATGATATAAAAAAACTCAGTAAAATGGGTAAAGAAGGAAACCACCTCAACATAACAAAGGCCATATATGACAAATCCACAGCTAATGTCATTCTCAATTGAGAAAAACTGAAAGCTATCCCTCTAAGAACAGGAACCAGACAAGGATGCCCACTTTCACCACTCTTATTTAAGGTAGAATTGGAAGTCTCAGCCAGCGCAGTCAGTCAAGAAAAAGAAATAAAAGGTATCCAAATTGGAAAGGAAGAAGTGAAACTGTCACCATTTGCAGATGACATGATTTTATATATAGAAAACCCTGAAGAATCCACTAAAAATCTTTTAGAAATAATAAATGAATATGGTAAAGTTGCAGGATACAAAATCAACATACAAAAATCAGTTGTGTTTTTATACACTAACAATGAAATAGCAGAAAGAGAAAGTCAGAATACAACCCCACTTAGAATTGCAACAAAAGAATAAAATACCTAAGGCACTGGCCCCATGTCCTAGTGGTTAAATTCAGCACTCTTCACTGAGGTGACCTGGGTTCAGTTCCCAGGCATAGACCTACACCACTCATCAGGAGCTATGCTGTGATGACAACACATATTCAAAACAGAGGAAGGTTGGAACAGATGTTAGCTCATGGTGAGTTTTCCTCAGGAAAAGGATAAAATAAAATACCTAGGAATAAACTTAATCAAAGAGGTGAAAGATCTGTATACTGGAAATTATAAAACATTGTTGAAATAAATTGAAGACAGAAAGAAATGGAAAGGTATCTCATGCACTTGCATTGGAAGAATTAACATAGTTAAAATGTCCATACTTCCTAAAGAAATCTACAGATTCCGTGCAATCCCTACCAAAGTTACAACAACATTTTTCACAAAATAGAACAAAAAATCCTAAACTTTATATGGAACAACAAAAGACCCTGAATAGCCAAAGGAATCCTGAGAAAATAGAACAAAGCTGGAGGTATCACACTCCCTGACTTCAAAACATACTTCAAAGCTATAGTAATCAAAACAGCATGGTACTGGCACAAAAACAGACACACAGATCAATGGAACAGAATTGAAAGTGTGCTCTTTGACACTGGTTTCAGCAGTCTGTTTTCAAATATCATGTCTTATCTGGCAAGGGAAACAATAGAAAAATAAACAAATGGGACTACATCAAACTAAAAAGCTTCTGTGCAGCAAAGGAAACCAT
This sequence comes from Equus caballus, assembly GCF_041296265.1. NCBI lineage: Eukaryota > Metazoa > Chordata > Mammalia > Perissodactyla > Equidae > Equus > Equus caballus. The sequence continues at coordinate 32,755,124 of NC_091700.1, forward strand.
CAACAAAAAGAAAAGATAACCTAAGAATTGGGAGAAGATATTTGCTAATCATATATCTGATGAGGGGTTAATATCCAATATATATAAGAACTCATCTATCTCAACAACAGAAAAATCCAATTAAAAAATGGGCAAAAGATCCAAACAGACATTTCTCCAAAGAAGACATGCAGATGGCCAAGAGGCACATATGAAGATGTTCAACATCACTAATTATCAGGGAAATGCAAATAAAAACTACAATGCAATATCACCTCACTCCCATAAGAATAGCTATAATTAACAATACAGGAAATAACAAGTGTTGGAGAGGATGTGGAGAGAAGGGAACTCCCATATGCTGCTGGTGGGAGTGCAAACTGGTGCAGCCACTATGGAAAACAGTATGGAGATTCTTCAAAAAATTAAGAATAGAGCTACCATATGATCCAGCTATTCCACTGCTGGGTATTTATGCAAAGAACATGATAACACGAATGCATAAAGATACATGCACCCCTATGTTCATTGAAGCATTATTCACAATAGCCAAGACTTGGAAGCAACCTAGGTGCCCATCAAGGGATGAATGGATAAAGAAAATGTGGTAGATATACATAATGGAATACTACTCAGCCATAAAAAGGATGAAATCTAGCCATTTGTGACCACATGGATGGACCTTGAAGGTATTATGCTAAGTGAAATAATTCAGAGGGAGAAAGTCAAATACCGTAAGATCTCACTCATAAATAGAAGATAGAAACAACAACAAACAGCCACATAAAGATAGAGATTGGATTGGTGGTTACCAGAGGGAAAGAGGAGAGGGAGTAGGGTGAAAGGGGTGATTAGACACATGTGTATGGTGATGACTTGTAATTTGGGTGGTGAAGGTGATGTAATCTACACAGAGATCAAAATATAATGATGTACACCAAGAATTTTTATAATGTTGTTAACCAATGTTACTGCAGTAAAATAAATAAATAAATGCCATCACTATCCTCCTCATGTCAAAGATGAATAAACACAAATTTTCAGCAGATTAAAAATAATAATAAAAATAAAATGCCCATTATGAAGCAATACAAATTATTAATTCTATTAAATATCAGGCCTTGAGTATACATCTTTTCCATATTGTGTTTGATGAAATGGGAAGCATGCAAAAAGCACTCTACTTCATACTAAACTATGAGAGTTGTCTCAAGCGAAAGCACACAAAAGACTGAGATGTGACCTACACTAGCCACCTTTTTCAGAAAATATCATTTTTACTGGAATCAATGAAGAACGACGTTTATTTAGATTGGGTATTTGGCAGACATTTTCTCAACAATGAACCAAGTGAGACTGTCACTTCCAGGAAAACAGCTGACAATTTTATTGCCAATGATAAAATTCAAGCTTTGCAGTAAATATTAGAATTTTGGGAAAATTGTATTTGCCAGTATAAGCTTGACAGCTTTCCAATGCTCAAAGACTTTTCTGATGAGACTAGTAGTGATATTAGCAAATATAATGTTTTACACCGTGTAATGAAATATGCCAACATTTGAGAGATCAGCACAACTCAGTGAAGAAATATTCCAAATGACCAAAGCATCATTTTACAAAATCATACACTGGTGAAATATCCATTCAAAGTACAAGATAATACTATGAGTTTGCTTTGTTAGATTCCATATTAAGTGAGATCATACAGTATTTGTCTTTCTCTGTCTGACTCATGTCACTTAGCATAATGTCCTCCAGGTTCATCCACGTTGTCACAAATGGCAGGATTTCTTTTTATGGAGGAAAAATATTCCACATATACATGATATATATATTCCACATTTTCTTTATCCATTCATCTCTTGACAGATATTAGGTTGTTTCCATATCTTGGCTATTGTGGGTCATGCTGCAATGAACATAGGAGTGCAAATATCTCTTCAAGATACTGACTTAATTTCCTTTGAATAAAACCTAGAAGTGGGATTGCTGGATCATATGGTAGTTCTATTTTTAATTATTTGAGGAACCTCAATTCTGTTTTCCATAGTGGCTTCACAAATTTACCTTGCCACCAACAGTGTACAAGAGTTCCCTTTTCTCCACATCCTCACCACACTTGTAATCACTTGTCTTATTGATAACAGCTATTCTAATAGGTGTGAGGTGATATCTCATTGTGGCTTTGATTTACATTTCCTTGATGATTAGTGATGTTGAGCACCTTTTCATGTACCTATTGGCCATTTGTATGTCTTCTTTGGAAAAATTTCTATTCCGGTCCTTTGTCCATTTTTTAATTAGGTTTTTTTTTTTTTTTCCTATTGAGTTGTAAAATTTCCTTATTTACATTTGATATTAACCCATTGTTAGACATATGGTTTGTAAATATTTTCTCCCATTCCATAGATTGCTTTCTCACTTTGTTGATTGTTCCTTTTGCTGTGCAGAAGCTTTTTAGTTTGATATAGTCCCACTTGTCTATTTTCACGTTTATTGACTGTGTTTTTAGTGTCATATCAAAAAAAATCATTACCATGACCAATGTCAAAGAGTTTGTCCTGATGTTTTCTGCTAGGAGTTTTACAGTTTCAGGTATTACATCTAAGTTGTTAACCCATTTCAAGTGATAATTTGTGAATGGTATAAGGCAGGAATACAGTTTCATTCCTTTGAATGAGGATAGCCAGTTTTCCAATACTATTTATTAAAGAGATGCTTCTTTCCCCATTGTGTGTTCTTGACACCCTTAACAAAGATTAGTTAAACATATACGCATGGGTTCTGGGCTCTCTATTCTGTTCCATTGGTCTATGTGTCTGCTTTTATGCCATTAGCATACTGTTTTGATTTCTATACCTTCATAATATGGTTTTAAATCAGCAAATATGATTCTTCCAGCTTTGTTATTCTTTCCAAATATTACTTGTGCTCTTTGGGATCTTTCATGGTTCCACATAAATTTTAGAATTATTTGTTCTATTTCTTTGAAAAATACCTTTGGAATTTTGACAAGGATTGCACTGAATCTGTAGATCACCTTGGGTAGTATGGATATTTTCACAAATTAATTGTTCTAATCCATGAACACAGGATTTCTTCCCATTTATTTGTGTCTTCTTCAATATCTTTCATCAATGTCTCGTAGTTTTCAGTGTACAGGTCTTTCATTTAAAAAAATTTATTCCTAAATATTTTATTAATTTTGATGTTCTTGTAAATGGGATTGTTTTCTTAATTTCTCTTTGAGATAGTTTATTGTTCGTCTATAGAAACACAACTGATTTTTGTATTTTGATTTTGTATCCTGCCACCTTACTGAATACATTGATTAGTTCTCATAGTTGTTTTGTGGAGTCTGCAAGGTTTTCTATATATAAGATCACGTCATCTGCAAACAAAAATAATTTTACCACTTTCTTTCTAATGTGGATGTTTGTTATTTCTTTTTCTTGCCTAATTGCTCTGGCAAGACTTCTAATACTATATTGATTAGAAGTGGCAATTATGGGCATCTTTGTCTTGTTCCTGATTGCAGAGGAAAAACTTTTACCTTTTTATGAGGATGATGTTAGCTGTGGGTTTGTCATACATGGCCTTGATCATGTTGAGTTACATTACTTCTACATTTAATTTTTTTAAAGATTTTATCATGAAGGGATGTTGAATTTTGTCAAATGCTTTTTCTGCATCTATTGAGATGATCAAGTGGTTTTCATACTTCATTCTGTTAATGTGGTGTATCACATTTATTGATTTGCATATGTCAAACTATCTTGCATTCCAGGGTTAGATCCCACTTGATAATGGTGTATGATCATTTTAGTGTGCTTTTGAATACAGTTTGCTAGTTTTTGGGGGGAAGTTTTGCATCTATGTTCATCAGCGATATTGATCTGTAATTTTCTTTTCTTGTAGTGTCCTTATCTGACTTTAGTATCAGAGAAATGCTGGGCTCATAAAATGAGTTTGAAAGTATTTCCTGTTCTTCAATTTTTTGGAAGAGTTTGAGAAGGATTTATATTAATTCTTCTCTAAATGTTTGGTAGAATTCACCAGTGAAGCCATCTGACCCAGGACTTCTTTGTTGGGAGATTGATTACTAATTCAATCTCCTTATTCATAATTGGTCTATCCAGATTTTTAATTTTTTTTCTGATTCAGGTAGGCTGTATGTTTCTAGGAATTTATCCATTATTCTAGGTTATATAACTTATTGACATATGATTGTTCTTAGCAGTCTCTTATGAAATTTTGTATTTCACTGGTCTTATTTCTCATGTTTCCTCTTTCATTTCTGATTTTATTTATTTTTACCTTCTTTTTTTTCTTAGTCCAGCTAAAGGTCTTCCAATTTTGTTTATCTTTTCAAAAACAACTCAGTTTTATTAATCTTTTCTATTCCCTTTCTAGTCTCTATTTCATTTATTTGTGCTCTGTTCTTTGTTATTTCTTGCCTTCTGCTAACTTTGGGCTTAGTTTATTCTTCTTTTTTTTTTTTCTAATTCCTTAAGGTGCAAAGTTAGGTTGTTTGAGATCATTTTTCTAATGTAGGCTTTTAGCACTATAAATTTTCCCTTTAGAACTGCTTTTTCTGCATCCCATAAATTTTGGTAAGCTGTAGTTTCACTTTAATTTTTTTTCAGGTAGTTTTTTAAATTCCCCATTCATTTCCTCTTTTATCCAATAGTTGTTCAAGAGTGTTTAGTTTCCATGTGTTTGTAAACTTTCTTGTTTTATTTCTGTTATTAATTTCTATTTTTATTCCACTGTGGTCTGAAAAATGCTTGGCATGATTTCAATCTTCTTAAATTTTTTAAGACTTTCCTTGTGACCTAACATATGATCTATCCTGGAGACTGTTCCATGTACACTTGAGAGGAATATGTATTCTGATGCTGTTAGATGGAATGTTCTGTATATGTCTGTGTAGGGGAGGAAGACAAACCCTCTATCCTCTAGGTCCTTCTCACTGGGCTATGAATTAAATTCACATGAGAGAGAATAAGAGGAGAAAATTAAACAGAGCTTTATAACATGTATACATGGGAGAAACTCAGGAAAACTGAGTAACTTGGCCATCTGGCCAAAGCTACCACCTTAAATATTATCTTCAGCTAAAGGAAAAGGAGGGTGTTGGGGGTAGTGGTTTGGTATTTCAGAGGGGAGGAAGACAATGTACATGGAGACAGAAATGCAAATGTTTGTTAAACAAGTTTTGCTGGGCCAAAAATGGGCTTGTTGGTGTCCTTCTATATCATCCATTTTACATTATACTATAGATATCTTATGGCATTAGCTCCTTCTTGGAAGAGGCCTTCTATGTTAAAATATTTTAGGCAGTTTGGGGGAAGGTCAAAAGTCCTTCCTGAGTCTTCTAAGCCTTTATTGTCTTCAGCTTAAAATAATCTGCACACCAGAGTGGCACATGTTGGGGCAACCTGCCCTGAACCCCAGTAGTTCCAGCCTCTGAAACTTCCCTGAAACTTTCACATATTAAAATCTGAGTGGGTAGATTGTTTCACTTCATTGAACATATTTCTTACTCCTGATAATAGATCAGTCCAGTTAAATTCATTTTAGAAGGCAGTGATGCAGGTGACATCCCAAAGTTAGGCCTATATTGTGGAAGCAAACAATCAGGTATTTAATAAGAAGTATTTCTATGGAAACAAAAAGAAAAACAAGATGAATGATTGAGTAAATTATAAACTGGTTTCTGAGCCCGGGGGAGGGGTGACAGTCAGTCAAGAAGATTTTTAGATGTCAGGGTTGAAGTATCTTTTGCAGTTTGAAATGTCTCTGATGATGTCACTGGGTGTTCAGGTATCCTTTCCAGTGCCTTATTTAGCAACAGGCATGTTATCATAGTAATCTTTACAAAGTTCATATCAAGTTATCCAGCTTCAGTTTGCAAGGCTGCAGGAATAAGTGTGGTTTCAGTTCTCAATGATTTCAAATAAAAATGATGGAAAAAATTGAAAACATTAGTTTGGAGATTTGTAGTCAGATATTCCAGGAGACTAGAAGAATTCAGGATCTAGTCCAGTTTACAGGTGGAAAACAAAACCTCAAAGACAACTAACAGAACTAGGATCTAATATCCACAAATGTGTACTATAGTTTTTACTGAAATATAATTTTTCTCTCTAAAATCATGCTCAATTTTACCAAAGATAGCCAAATTAAGACTAACTGGTTTGCAAAATAAATCTAGTTTCAATAAATTTGGCCCAGTTACTTACATAAGTACAGCAAGAATAGCAACAGATAATATAGGCTCTTTTAAACCTGCTTTGCTGGAACTTTTTATGAGGAATCTCAGATTGAACTTTGAAGGCCTCTTGAGACCAGGAAAGCTAAGGACTTATCAGACAAAGCCTGCAATACCTACAGCTTTATGTGAATTTTTCTCTTCTCAAGGTCCCCAAAATATTTTGAGGTTCCAGGCACCTGTCAGATAAGGGACCTTCCTTACTTACCTGATAAGGTCGATAAGAACCCTGTAAACAAGGTACCAGGCCAATATTTCCAAATGGCTTTATTCCATAAAGTCAAATCTTTGTTTCTCAAAAGCTGTCTTGTCATATCTGAAACTACGCATGTTTCTCTCAAATATGGCATTCCAGTCAAAGCTTCAGTAAGACAACCAATGTTTCCAATTGTGTTCTGTTATAAGGAGAACAGATTCTTATTGAACCTATGCTAATAACTATATTGACATGAAATAAGAATATTCACTTACTAAGAGTTTCCAAATTCTTGAGGGATCAGGTAGAGAGAAAAAGATAAATGTTTCAATTCTGTTTATAAAAGTATAATTTACTAAACTGCTATGTCACAGTTAGCTTAAGAGAAAAGAGAAAAGGTTTCCTTAAATCTGAAAAAACAAAACAATTTTAAAAATCAGCAATATTTCAAACAAAAGTCATAAAAATTTATAATCATCTTCATCAGTTCATTCAGTCCCATGGAATCAACTTTTGATCTTGATATTTTGTTAGAAGTTTCATGAAATCATCAGTTTCTCTGTTAGAGTTCTGTAACTTCTTATCCAGTTCACTTTTATAATCTGAAAGTTTGTCAGAAACCTGTATTTTAGAATAAGTGTCAGAGTCCTTTCCAAGAATCTCTCTTTAAAGATGAAAACATTTGTAAAAGTAGAGTAAAATGAAACTGTCTGTAAATGATAAAAGACTTAAAAATGACAAGTGACAAAGAAACCTTGTTATTTCTGTGACATACAACACTTGAAGATAATAAAGAGAATTATGACTGACAATCAGGACAGATTAGAATTTTTGGAATCTTATATAATTGTTAAAATACCTACATCAATAACATTTACCCACACAATATCATAAGTCCCCATGAAACAATGTTTAGTTATCCATTTAACTATGGTGACAATTAAGGAATTTTAGGTGAATGCAGAGAATTAAGTAGCTGTAAGAAAAACCTTAGCACTTGTGATTAAAGACCTGACAAAAATAGTACATGAAATTTATTTTGATAAAACACAAAATCCCTTCCCTTCTAGTAAACTACTCAAAGAAAAAAAATTTCATAATCTCTTTACCAAGAGCAGACTAAAAGTTTAAGAAAATTATCCTTTGATAATTATCCATATATATATATTATATATAATTATCCTTTATAAATTATCCTTTGAGAGGGAAAAAAAACAAATTCTAATTTTGCACCAGCTTACTTTTGATGTTAAAACTTATTTACTTAAGTAGATTTATTTTAATCTTAGCCCATTAGATGATGTACAAAATTCTTTTTCCAGAATTTCTCTTTCACAAATCTCCTATAACTTTTGTTACATTCAGAATTTATCCCATACCTCCCACTTCCCTCCTAGTAGTTTGGACAAATGTATCTTTCTTAACCAAACAAACAAAAATACTTCCATTCTTTATATCTTCTTGGTAGATTTAATTGGTAAATAGTTGGGTTTAACCAGGGTTGGATTTATGCCTGATGAGTACAATGACAGGAGAGAGGGACAAATCACTTAAAGCTGTTTGGAAGGAAGTGATTACAGTGTTACATGGCCTTCAAACTCTTTTGCTTGCATACTCCTTAAAAATAGTTTTGAAAAACTATGTACCCTCCACACATTTTTTGAGGTAACATTTAAATTTGTCACTTTAAGTTCAAATGTCATATACTTTTGGACATATAGTGCATTTTGATATGTCACTTTTTAAAAGCATGTAACTGTCTTAGTCCTTTGGGAGTTTTATAACAGAATAGTATAGACTGGGTGGCCTATAAACAACAGCATTTATTTCTCACAGTTCTGGAAGCTAGAAAGTCCAAGATCAAGGCACCAGTAGATTCGGTGTCTGGTGAGATGGCCACCTTCTTGCTGTGTCATCATATGGAGGAGGGACAAGGGAGCTCCCTGGGGTCTCTTTTATAAGGGCACTAATCCCACTTATGAGAGCTCCACCCTCATGACCTAATTGTCTCTCAAAGGCCCCACACCAAATGCTATTACATTAAAGACTAGGTTTCAACTTATGAATTTTGAGGGGACACAAATATTCAGTCTATAGCAGGAACTAATGAATTTTAGTACCATATAAATTTGGTGCCCTCCATCATCCATTTAAAAGTAAAACTCCATTTTAAAGTGCTTCTTAAATTGAAATTTTACATCTTTTCCTTTCTATGTGAACCTGTACTTCTAGTTCACTTACTCTCCCCAACAACTGTATTTTATAATAAATTTTTGTTCTCAAAAGTTTATTTCTCACCTTCACACATTTCTCTGCAATAAACATATGTATGTAACTGAAGTTTTATGTAATTTTTATATTTTCTATGAGCATAAGCCCTAAGTATTAAAATTTTTCTTCTGAATTGTTACTATTACAATTATTATTAATACACCATTGACTAAAATAATTTTTATATATTAAAACTTTTAACCAAAATATAAATATATTTTAAAATTTTATGAATAATCATTAAACATAAGAACTAACATTTAATTGAAAGTTTTTCTCTTAATAAGGCAAATGAGGACACTTTTTTCAATTAATTATTTCATCCGTGAGTGAATGTTACGTATTTCTACATTAAGTTATAGAAAACATAGACCATCAATTACAGTCTCATTTTTCATTGTTATATATGTTATATTGTTATATATATGTACTGAGAAACCTTTCTCTCATAACTAAGTAGACGGAAAAGAAGAGTTTTATAGCAATGTCACCCAACTCTTTGAACTCTTTCTGAGTTGAAAGCCAAAAAAAGTCATATAAAGATCTATCATAAGAGATATGTTAATCAGTTGGCAACTGAATTTATTGAAAGCAAAGGATTGTAAATCCCCTAACTTGCAAAGAGATTTGTTATCCAGTTATTAGAATCATTTATTTTCTCAGCTTCTGGAAAGTATATCAGAAAAACTTTACCAAGACTTATCTGAATGTAAATTATACTTGTGATTCCTTCATTTAGAGGTACTTTGTTTAATCGAATATACTCAGAAAGAAATTTAGAAAAGTGAATATTATTAATTTCATTACACCTTTGTCAATTCAGCATGTTTGACAACATTCTATCTAATTAATAATATATCGTTTCTGAATACCTATTTTGTAATAACGTGGTGTAATGACTAGCTGAAATGATGAGATTTTTTATGACATGAGGAGTACGACACAAACACATGGCCCTGCTTTGTGAATTGCTGCTAAGAGAATTGTGTACAGGCATCAGGATTTGGTTTTCATCCTTTTGGAATGTTTAAAGAAGAATTCATATAAAATCAAAAATAACTCCATTAATTTTTCCGTACACGGCAAACTTCAACATAAATTCAGACCTTTCCTCTGAATTTATTAAAGGAAAAAGATACATATCACTAAAACCTCACCAGTCGCGCAGCCAACATATAGTATTATTTTTTGTTAATAGGAAGTACAAGCTATTAAATGTTTTATAAGGTGAAATGGATGAATAGTATCAGTAATTGGAATACATATTTCATGATTTTGTAAAAATTTATTTTTAACTCTTATTGAATAATACACGTGAACTTACATCACTTATTTTTTTTTTTTGACATTAAATATCTTGAAGAATCGATAGTCTTGAAAAGCATTCCAATGATATTTATAAGAATCAACAATCATGAACCTATTCTGCCTAGGCAGTTCCAAGGCTCTTTTCATTTCAGCTAATAGGAAATACTAAAGTGGGGGGGAAAAGAGTAGCTTTATAGGGGAGAAACCTGACAAATACTACCTGAGCCAGGCGATCACGGTCAACATCAGCAGTGGTAAGTCATGTTGAGAGCATGTACTCTGGATATGATGTAATGAAAATGGCATCTTCTCTCTATAGTCTTCCTCCTAAAAACCTATAATTCCAGTCCAATCATGACAAAAACATCAGACAAATCCCAATCGAGAGACATTCTACAAAATACATGACCAGTCTCCTCAAATTGTCAAGGTCATCAAAACCAAGAAAGATGGAAAAACTGTCAGAGCTAAGAGGACACTAAGGAGACACAATGACTAAATGGAGTATGGGATCCTGGAACAGGAAAAGAATAGTATGTAAAAACTATGAAAATCTAAATAAAATACAGACTTTTGTTAATAATATTGTATCAATATTTGTTCATTAATTGTGACAAATATACCATAATAAAGTAAGATGTTAATAATAGTGGTAACTGTGTATGTGTTGGCGGGGAGGTTCAGAACTTTGTATCACCTTTGCAATTTTTCTGTAAATCTAAAATTGTTCTAAAATTTAATTCTTAAAGAAAGTATTAGGGATAAATATCTCGAATAGCTAAGGTCAAAACATTTTAAATATATTAAAAAGTGTTGTTTTTAATTTTCATTATTTCTTTTCTTTGCTTCACTCTCATGGAAGTCTCCCTCCAGAGTGATCCATTCATTGATAAGAGACCAGAGATAAAACAGGTAAAGTCATTAAAAAAATTATTATTAATCCCACTACACCATTCTCTCTGATATCTGAATTTGGAGCATCCCAACTTAGGTCAAGCATACTGTATATAAGGCTATGTTTCCCCTAACCAAAATACATAGAAGACAGGGGAACCAGGAAAATCTCAAAGGTTTTAATTAATTATTGTTTTAACTTCCCCAAAATTGATATTTTGACTTGTTGTTTTGTTTGGCACCCTGAGGTTATACAGCCCAGTTGAATAGACCATAGTAAGATTGGGGTCAGAGAGGTATACGTCTTTCTCACGTGAAGCAGAAGAAGGGGTACTATAAAGCAAGCCTATGAGTTGTCAGGCAGATCATTTAAGAAAAATAATTGATACGAAGGTCGAGGGTTTCCTTAAAACTATCTTTGTACAAGTCCTCCCTTGGAAATCTTCCTGTACCTTCTGGGCACCTAGGTGAAGACCACCGGAGTGAGGAACTCTGGATCTCAGATGGACGGCAAGGGAAGTGAGGACAAGAGGGGATGAGCAATGTGAAAAGCAGCAGAGTCACTGGCTTGGAGAGTTTGATGAAGTTGAAGTGGGAGCTCCTGGGGAGGTAGGAAAAGGAAAAGAAAGAGAACAAAAGCAAGAAGATGAGGAGTGAGATTTGTTTTTTTAAAAAAGAGAGAAAATAAGAGAAAAGGAGTGTTTGCATGCTGTTTGGGGGCAGTGGGAAGTACCAGGGCCAGCAGGATTTTCAGGAACATATCATCATGATGACCAAGTCTATTCCTGTTCAAATCTTTCTTGTTCACAACTGTGTGCAAGTTCGTTGCACATGGGAGGTGCTCAATAAATATATGTTGACTAACTGAATGTATGCATGAAGTTCAGACAGCAAGGCACTATTCAGGGAAATTTTTCTCGACCTATCTGTGTTGCATATCAGGGCAAGAAGTGAAAATGTGATTATTATATTTATAGTTTTTATAGCACCATTTCCCACAGCATTTTAATTACATGTACTTTGCATGGAAATACCTTCTTGAGTTTTGTTAAAAGACATTTTTAACATATGAATAAAAGTTCATTCTGCAATAGTAATCTACTGGGTCTGCCGCTCTTCCCTCCCCTTCCGCTGCAGGGTTTGTGGAAGCCTCATGCTTTCTTATTCTGCACACGTATTACTCTGCTCATATTCACTGCACTGAAAGAATCCAGGTCCAATTCTATTTTCTTCTGTCCTTGACTTTAAGAGCACATTTGCTCAAGATGCATATTTTCCCAGGCTACTGATTGTTGATTCATTTTCACCTGGATGTCCAGAGAGGAGGTGCCTGCACACCAACTCTCCACTTGACAGCCTCTGCCATTCACGCACAACACTTCTGATGAGGATCCCTTTGAATAAAGCCACAAAACGAGGCAAAGAATATAGCAGATGTGTTTGGTTCAGAACCATTTCAGTAACAATCTTCTATTTTCTTACAGGTGATCAACTCTAGTATTCTTAAACTATTATACTACTGGGTTTTTAACTGCTTTTCCACAAGAGTAAATATATTTTAGTCATCTCAAAGTTCATGCCTAAGCAGATTTTTCCCAATAGTATTTGAGGGTTACACTGAGGAATGGAGAGCAAAGCTATGGCCAGGCACTGGGAATTGCCAGTGCTAGACACGATGGAGTAGAATTTAGCCTAAACATGTCAAACCCCGTTAGCTCCCTCCATTCACTCTCTACCTCCCCCACGTCTTGCTAATTCTTTCAAAGTTAGCTTTTCTATCCTAATATCCCAAGTTGCCTTTTTGCTGTTATGAAATAGTAAACCATGTCAAGGAAAACCTATCTCTGAGAAGCACCTAAGTGGCACATTATGAACTGCAAAGATCCCACAGAGCAATTTAAAATGATGAATATCCTTTTCAAACATCCTTTTCAAAATTGCACATGGACTTCAGCCAGTCACAAGACAGAGATGTGGAGGATGCATTAAACTCCCCATCTGCTCTTCACATTGCTCATCATTGATTTATAACCCACAGTAAGTCAGTTGGCCACACAAAACAGAGCTGACGGGCAAGTGTATCATCCAGCAGCCGAGGTGTGTACATTACCGAAAGACGTGTCTGTGGCATTAATATTTTTCTCCTACCTGCATCCTGATGTGACTCACTGCTGTTCCAAGAATGGTTCCACAAACTATTCTCAGAAGAAAAAAAAAACACCTTGTGGTACATTTTAGACTTTGAGAAAATAAATAAAGCTCTGTAGGCATAACTTCAGACTTCTGCTTTCATTAAAGCACCTTCAATGCATCTTCCTCGCTTCAAACACAGCAGCATGTCTAAACTCATTCCTTCCTGTGTCAAGTCTCATGAACAGAATCGGGTTTTTTTCAAGATTGTATACCATTCACTGACTAGGTGAGACGTATAGATATTTCCTTTTTCACAAGCCATGAGAGGGCACTGTATGTTGCAGGAGATAAAATGAAGGCCATGGATTCATGCAGGTATCCCCAAGGCACCACTAATGCTGGCATAATTTCCCAGCAGAATCTCAAAGTGGGCAGAGATCATGGCCATCTTTCTCTGTCACTTTAGCCCAGTCCCATCTCCTACAAAGCTAAAGAGTAACAGAAATTAAGCAAGGTCATACTCTGGAGCTGGCGAAAAGCAGATTGTGAAGTGAGAATGTTTGGTGTTAGTGTCCACTTTGTTGCTTAGCCACCATTTTGGCCCCACTGCCTCCTGGCACTCTTCACACTGGGTGCCCACCAGGACTTACCTTATGGGAATGTTCCATAAAACAGTCCCTTAGAATGTCTCAAGGACCTCTGACTTCCATTTTCTGTTATCTGCTCTCCACCCTCCCCTCCCTGGTGCCTAATTTTCTGCCCTATCACAGCTCATCCCCTAAGTATCAGATCTCTAAGAGCATATGATCAACTCATATGATCTGCTCAGATGCTAACGGCTAATGAGGGAAACACCTCTGACTCTTCTCTCTCCCCAGGGAATAGAGCATATTTTAAACAGAGGCTTCTTATAAATCATTAATTTTCCAGCCCTGAGGAAGGTTCTAGTAGTGAAAATTTCAAATAAGATAGGAAAAGAAAGGACATCTTTGGAGAGGCAGGTCAGTGACTTCTGAGCTACAGTATTGACAGTTGTTTTTGGAGTCCTAGCCATGTCATCCCTGTAATCTTTGGGACCCTTTGGCCATACGGAATAGAGTCTTATCCTGGTTACCTCAAGTAACAGGGGATTTATTACAAGGATATACATCCAAATAAGAGCAACTGGAATTTCAAAGGAACCCAGGAATAGCCAGGATTAATCAGCTTCATACAAATGGAAATACAGTTCAGAAACTGGAAAATAGTTCGGTATTCAAGGCAAATCCAGGGAAGGGGTTAACCTGGACTCCCTACTGAGAACAGGAGTTCATCCATTCCCACACCATCATGGGAACACAGTTCCTCTTGGCTTCTGCTTTCTTGCTGCCATCAGCCAACCACCTCTTCCTCTCCTCTGTATGTATTTTGATTTCTGCTAACTCATAACTTTCGCTTATTCTTAACTTCTCCTTACGCATAGTTTCAGCCTACACATAGTCCCTGCTTCCTCATAGTCCATGGGTGTGTTTTTAGCTCCTGTTCTGGATTCTAATTGACCCACTCTAATATTCTAGTTTGAATGTCCTAGAAGGAGAAGCTAACTGGATCAGTTAATCAGAATCCTTCTTGTTGAGGTAGAACCTTATACCAGGCCTCAGCCAAAGTATTCTTAGTTGCTAAGAATCAATTTGGCTGGTTTAAGCAAAAAATGAATTTACTGAAAGGGTATTGGATCAGAGAGATGCTCAGAAAATGAACAGAAACAAAGGGAGGCTGAGCAGACAGAATCACAGCCAAATCATACGTGACGTTAGCTGAGAGAGGACGCTATTGTTAGCCCTGAACAGAAGGAGCTATAACTTGTAATTGACACCTAGGCATTGGAAACCAGATATCACTGTTCGTCCCCCTACCCCTGCTGGCCCTGGAAACTGGACATTGTTGCAATTACTGCCACAGAGAGCTCTCCTCATCTCAGCTCCCTTGCAAAACCAAGTCCCAATTCCAGGTCGAAGGAAGGGATATTTGATTGGCCAAGTTGACATCACATGCTCTTACACTAGCTGCACTAGGGGTTGGGGGGCAGATGGGGAGAATAGGAAAGAATATACAACCTTTTCTGTTTCATCAGCGGGAAATGGGCTCTGCCTCCCACCAAGCCCCAAACAGTGGAGAATTCCTCCAGTATAGTAAGAGGGCTAGATGATGGACAGCTAAGAAAAAATGTACGCGTCCACTACACTAATGCAGGGTTGCTGACCTTCGAGTACAAGCCTATCCTGAGCCAATGAGCTCTGTTCAGGGGAGCAGAACACATATCCTCATTCAACAGGGTACTGTGGGCAGGGTGGGCATTTTGATTGGCTAGTCCAAGACAATCTCATAACCAAAAAAGTATAAGGAATTCTTCCATGTGCCCTATTTGCTTGAAGCTACCCAAGGCACACTTATACTCAGAGTATGTATTTATATGGCTATCTACCTGGTTGGAGTGTAAGCATTTGAGGGCAGAGAATTTGTCTTATTTATTTTTATCTCCCCAGTGGCTGTGGCACTCCCTGGCATATAGCAGATGCTCCAAAAATGTCTCAAATTTAATAGGACTTGTGGTTCAGGAACTTTTTCATAGCATTAGATAACACAAATTTCTCCATGCTTTGGGAAGACCATGATTTAAACAAACAAACAAAAGGACTTATTGACCCATCATGAAAGAGCAAAAGAAGTAAGAATTTTTATGTCCTACACTCTTCTCAGAGTTATCTCAGTTCCTTTACAGGGCATAGAGCTCTGAAATTGTGGCAGATGGAATGTGAGGACTGTTTGAAAGAAGAGAGATTGAGGCATGAGAGAGAAGATGGAATTTGGGAAGGGTACATCAACAGGGGGGCAGAGATGAGTGAATCAAGGAAAGGAAGCAGAGAACTAGTCCAGGGAATATTAGAAACAGAACATAAGTTTCCTGATAACCTAGAAGGGAATTAGAGAATGGGCAAAGAAATTCTAAATGTTGCTTTGATGGCACCAAGGAAGGAAAGATGGAGCTAATATTCTTAAGAAGTTATTACATGCAAGACATTTGCTAGGAACTCTGTGTGTATGTGTGTGTGTGTGTGTATTTAACCCTCTCAACAATCTAATAAGGTGAACACCATTATTTCCACTTTATAGATAAGAAAAATGATGCTCAGAGAGGTTAAGTGATTGGCTTGTCACAGAAAATAAGTGACAGTATTAGAACTTAATGACTCTCCATCTGATTCCAAATTCCACACTTTTTTCAACAACCCATCTCTCTCTGAGTACAACAGAAAAGGGTTGGAGGAACAGGTGGGATGATCGTACCAGAAGATAGAATGACGCCTCCAAACCATGCCTGCAAACTCCCAGGCCCTTGAGTGGTAGCTGACCCACCTTTGAAACCTTCCTATGGAAGTAACTTCGACAACTAAAATTTTTTAGACCATTTGTATATGAAATTTTCAAAAAATAAACACAATAGAAGCTTTGCCTCCCATGTAAGTTTTGTAAAAGTTTGTTGTAATTTGTTACAACAGCCCTAGGAAGTTAATACACTACCAAAGTTCAGGAAATGTCAAGAAAAGCCTTATAGATTACTTATTTATTACTTATTTTGTATTGAAATACAACTGATATATAATTAAATGAATGATTCCATGGATATTATTGCTTATGGTGAGGCTAAGTAAAAATCTAAGGTAAAATATCCAGTACACAATACAGAAGGCGTAGACGGATGTAACAAAACTCACGAAAGTGGCATGTGAACAGTGAAGTTTAGGATGCAAATATGAGTGTTGGGAGAGAAGCAGGTCTCTGAATCCGCCCTCCTGACAATGCAGCTCATTCTACTGTCCTGTATTCGAGATCAGATAGAGAAAGATTCACGTAGAAATGAGTAACACACACCCACAATTCCCTGGAGAAGGAAGGGGGCGACAGAGAGCCTTTGCTCACTTACCAAGGGGGCCTCAGAATTAAACCAAATGCCCCCGTCTGTCCCTACCTGGAGAACCACTGAACATGAACACAACTAACAAGATCCCAGGAGCCCAGGAGCTGGCACTGGTGGGTGGCATTATCTGTGCAAGTCTAAATGGTCTCAGACTTGGGCAGCATCCTTTTGTATCGATTTGCATGATTTGCTTTCCCGGCCGTTGGTGGAGGGATCTCCCGGTGAAAGCCGAAGGGCAGGGCGGAGAGAAGCAGGCGCTGGAGGAAAAGGGAGCTATACCGATGCTTCACAGGGGCTGAGCTCTTCGCGTGCCGCACAGGCCAGAGAGCCAATAGGATTGTTGAATGTCAGAGTGGAAGAGACCTCAGACATCAAATGATCCATGCCTCCCATTCCACTTGAAAACAGGAACTCAGAGATGGAGAGTCACTGGGTGAAGGTCACAGGGCTGATTAGTAACCGAAGTTAGTCATATCTGTTAAAGGCACCCTTTCCAGAGTTCTTTGATGATCTCTGGCTCTCTCTAAGCCAGTTACCTACTAGGGACTTTTATGATTGCCTCCCTGGCAGTGATAGAAACTGCAAACCTATTCAAGTCATCTGATGATTTGGCAGAGGATTCAGAGGGGAAAGAAGAGAAGCGCTGAAGGAGAGATGTCTGAGGTGAAGTTCGTCATAGGATGGGGCGATGCCCTCACGCAACTCAGAGCTGGGCTAGTTATGATGCACCGGGGCTCGTGGTTCGCATTGGGGGCTGAGAGGGACTCATAAAGATGTAAGAGGGGAAGAAACTTGGCAGAAAGTAGTTGCTTTCGTCTGCAGAAAGAGGCCCTTTAGCCCCCAAAGAAGCTGCTCTTTCCCCCCATTCCCTCCCACCCCCCAAAAGTTAACGGCGCCACACCTGCCTTCCCCAGATGCTGCTCCCTGCGTAAACGCCTCCTCATCCTCCAGGATTTTCCAACGCCGGCGCAAGCTCCTCCCTCGCGGGAGCCGAGTTGCTGTCCTAGCGCCAAACGCCCGCCCGAGCAGCGGCTGGGGGGCGGCGGGGAGTGGGCCCGCCCGCCTCCATTGGTTGTGCGGACCGGAGGGGCGGAGGGAGGACGCGCGGTGCGGCCGGCTCAGCGGCCACAGGCTCACTCGGGCTGCGCCCGCTGCCCGCCCCTGCGCCCGGCATTCCCGCGGACGGCTCCGCGGGCGCGCATCGCCGAGACGCGGACGCCCTCGAGGAGCTCGGCGCGGTCCCCGTCCCACCCGAGCTCCAGAGCGCAGTCCGGGAGGTCGGCGCGTCCGGACTCGCAGGTCAGTCACGGAGGCAGAGGAGTGGGGAGCCGGGGGCGCGCGGGGTGCCGAGCGCTGGGAGTGGGCTCGCTCTCTGCGAGGGGCGCCTGACTCCTCGCCTGGGGCCGCCTCGATCTCGGAGGCTCCGCTCCCTCGGGAGCCGCCTCCCAGACTCTCCCCGGCTCGCAGAGGTTTGGCTGCTTCCCTGGACACCCCCGAGTCTATCCCCTTTGCGACCGGCCGCCCTCTTACGGCCCCCAGCAGCCTCCGCATCCTGGCTCTCCCGATTCTCGGGAAGACTTCGCGGGGCTATGCAGTGTCCTTGGCCTCGGGATGACCCGCTTCTGTCCCGGACGCAGGGAACCGGGAAGATCTGCCCTCTCGTCCGCCGCTGCAAAGATTGATTCTCCGTGCAAGTGTAGACACTTTGCAGTTCGACACTTTGCAGAGTGTTTCTAGGTGCATTCTGTTTGTTGCTGCCTTTGTGGTGTGTGCAGTCATTCTTGTGTTTGTTTTACGCCTACCTGGATTTCTAGGGTCATTCGTCCCTTCCTGGGGACTCGCCCCGCGCACGACTGCCTGCTTTGCACCTTTTGGTGCTCGCGTGAACCTTTTCACTCGTTTTGGGTGGCTCCAAACCCGGGGAAGTTTTACTTGGCGCCCGACACTTGCGTTTCCCAGCGGTGATTTCCCGAGTTCCCAGAAAGCCTTGTAGGAAACCGCACCGGCCACCTTCCCCTTTTCCCGGATCTGCTGAGACGCTGGAATCCTGCGTTTCCCTGTCGAGGTGCGTGGATTATGGGCAAATTGTTTGAGTTCCGATTTAGGAAAGAGGTGTGTGATGTGCCCTCCTCGGCGTGGCAGAAGGACCTATTCATTCACAAAAACATCTTGTTGAGGACCAGATTTAGTGACTGTACCTGCGTGCTTTCCACTGCCAGATGCCTGGGTCCCCGCCGGGCTTGGGTTTGGTGTCAGACTCCAGAGACAGCGTCTATTTCTTGATGTCCTTTATTTCCTTTGCACGTTAAATTTCCTTCGGAGAATTTTGTGAGTACTTAGGGCTTTCTTTGTTGTGGATAATGGGAGCCAATGGCTCCAGACGTCTCAAAACCATTGCATCTAGTTCGGTCCGTACTTTAGGTGTAAAGGGCGGGAAATGGGCGGCGATTATGTCCTGGGGCAGATCCGAGGGACCACTCCCCAAGCTGTTTCTTTTTGGTGCTTTTCTCTTTAGATTTTCCAGATTCATTGTCAGAGAACAGTTTATCAATAGAAAAAGAGGCAAGATAAGTGACACTCTTTTCTTAGAAGGTCTACCTTTTAATGCAGTTTTGTAGCCCAATGTACCCTCCTTAAAAAAAAAAGGATGATCTTTAATTAGCTTAAATTATGCAAGTAGTCTAGTGTTATAGTATATTTGTGATTCTTAAATACGTTTTGTGACTGAAATGCTTCATTTTGCTGAATATAAAGGCATCTTGTCCCCACTCACCACCACACACCTGCAGCCTTTGTAATCGCCACGTAGTTGATCCGTAATGCAAATGGCTTTTTGAAGTGTTCGTTGGTGAGAATGCCTTGTAACTGAGTTGCATTGACACCACTCCCACAGGGCATGTCCCAGTCCTCTTCGAATGCTGGGCATTGTGGAGATGGAGAACCATCTGCCAACCTCAGGAGTATTCTGGGAATACTAAGTTCCAGAAAATGGGTGGGGTATTCCATTTTTGTGTTTTGGATTTGAGGCGTATTATTTATTTGGCTTACTCTTTACTATTTTTGATCCTCTACATAAGGCAAAGTGCTATGAAGAGCTCAACATACATTTGTTCATGGTTCTCATTAAGGAAGCCTCACGTAAGGTAAGATCTATTTTATTTTCCCTGCTCTGGGTTAGTTGGAGTCAACAGATTTTACTGGATGTCTGTGATGTTCACAAGGATGTCAGGGATGCAGAGGAAAAGAATGGGGTGATGGCGTGTGGTGTCAGATCCAGCAGAGGGTGTGTTTGCAGGTTTTCTAAGTTTCTTTCCTTTTTTTTCTTTTTTAACGAGGACAGATAAAGGCTGACAGAGCTGATTGGTGAGAATGATTAATAATACTAATCATTTAGTAAAGTTGGAGTCATACATTTGTTCTAAGAATGATGAATTAACCCATCACAGGCAGAATGCTCTGGCTTGACTTCTATTCTAGATCAACTCTGAGCCCATTTGATAACATCCCTTCTTCTCTGGGCTCACTCTTCTCTCTGCACTTGTACTTAATATCCTAATTTTTTTTCTTTTGCTTTTTTTTAAGTTTGTAGAGTTTGTATAAGCATTTTCATATTTAATTGGTTATTAGAGAGAAGCAAAAAATAAAATTATGGCTCATTGTTTGTGTTTTGCTCATTTGGGTTTTTAAAATAGTAATTTAAGGACCTGGAAAAATACATTTCTGAAAGGCCCTTGACATCAGGCACTGTGTAGGTCCCACTTACCTGGCTCCTGGCACCCATGAGCCATTCAGTAAACATATGTTAAATGAAACTAGAAGCCAAAAATAGTGTTGCAGAAGAATGCCATTTTCCTCAAATAGATATGTGTGGAGCATATTGTATTGTTATATTACTATGCTAATATAAAGCATCACAGGCTTATAGACTTTCATTATTATTCATAATGACAGCTAAAAAATAGGAAAGCCTTTAAGTTAGTTAATAGAATAGGGAACCCAACAACGAGGAAGCTCAAACTCAGTGCGTGAGTGGTCAGTATTCCTTTCAGCCAACAGATGTACCTAGAGAAATCCTGCCAGAAGCTTAAGACGGAAGTGCCCGGGATACGCGCATGGGGCCCAGCCTTTGATGTAGAGTCAGGAAGTCCATCTGTGTATTCAGTGGCCATTTCAGATGCAGGGTGGTGGACTACTAAACTGACTTATGGGGCCCTTTCATGTTGTGATTCTGATTTGCGGTAAATGTGTCCATGGGATATAGCCTTCTGAGATGCTTGGTCTCGTGACGCAGAATACCTCCTTCAAGAATTGCTTGTGAATAGGGTCCTTGCTCATGTTCACATTTCAAACCAGGAAATAGTCATTAGCCTATACTAAGTTTTGGCAACAACAACAAAAGATGGAGATTCTGAGTAGTCAAGTAACCACATACAATTTAACAGGAACTGTAAGCAAGAGATGGCACGATCTAGCCAAAACAGTGCCAATACTGTTTCAAAGCTCTGAATACATATCAGGAACAGGATAGACTGTTATTAATTTTTCTTGAGTTCCTAACATTTAAGTTCTCATCTATTAAGTTACATTAAGATGAGAAATCAGTCAGTCCAGATGTACAATTTGTATTACGGGCTTGATTGTTGATGCTGATATGGTTATAGACAATAGTGAAACAATCTGGAAATTGCAAACCTGTAGTAGTTGGGTATTATAAATAAAATAAATAAAAAAGGGTAACTTAAGAAGGTAACAGACACAAATACAATTTTTGATGGGAAACAGAAGGATAGGTGGCTGTAAGAACTTGTTTCAATTTCAAAAAGACGGGAAGATGACTCAAAGAAAGCACCGTTAAAACACAGACAATTCATTCAGGGAACATTCAACGTACAGACTTGCTCCCAAGAGGAAGCCAAAATGGCAGTTTTCCTGATTAATTTGCTACAATAGTCTGGTACTGATTAGAAGGACCTGGTAATCTATCAACTGTTGCCAATTAAACTGGTTTGGTTCTTAGTCACTTTCAATTTCTCTGTGGCCAAGATTACAGCAGAGGGATCTACTCTTCCCATTTCTTAAATAGAACATTAACCACCTTCTGTAAAATGTCACTATAACACAAAGTACAATTAAACCCTATTGGGCAGATTGACCTTCTGGCCTCAGCCTGAGAGTCTTAAACTTTGAAAGAAAAGATACATATGAACCATTTCAAAGATGTGTGTTAAGTGTATACAGTACAAAAACAGGAGGAGGAAGAGGGAGAGTTCTGGGCTTAAAAACCAGTTGTATTTTCACTGCATATTCTATAATTAAGTTTTATTTCTATTTCTTAGTGAAAATACCTTTACTGTTTTTACTGGTTGTGAAACAACGCATGTGCTTTGTATCAAAATTCAAATATAGACAAGCACAAAATAGAATATGAACATGCTCATAATCACCAACTAACAAAAACATGTATTAACAGCTTGGTGCATAACCTCTTGTTTAGTTTAGTTTAGCTTAATTTGGTTTTATTTTGTTGTGCTTTTGCACGCCCCTAAAATTGTGTATGCGTGCATAGTAGTAGCAGCAGTGCTAGTAACTGCTGTTTTACAAAAGTGGAATCCTACTATGTGCTATTCTGAAGCTTGCTTTTTTACTTAGCCATGCATGACCAGCATCTTTCCACGTTAGAAAATATAGTAGTACATCAGAATCCTCCATTGTATGACTCTTCTATCGTTCACTCAACCAATCCTCGACTCATGGACATCTTGGTAGCTCCAGTATTTAGCTACACAATACATCTTTGTGCATGTGCCTTTTAAATTTGTTTGATTTTTTTCCCATAGGGTAAATTCTCAGAATTTATTATTTATAGTGTTAGCCTACAAATGCCATACATTTTTGGGTAAAAAGGAAAGCACTCAAATAATTCATCCAACAAGTACTAGACATTCCCTACTGTGACCCAGAGTATCTTATATACGCCTGGCAGGTGATACTTTTTTTGCCCTTAAAAAACCATTTTTATTTAATATTAATATAGAAAAGTACACAGGGCATGAGTATATAATTTATGATTTATGTGTTTAATTTGTACACACCCATGTGAACGGAACCCAGTGTTTGCCAATACCCTCCTTCACGCCCCTCATATGCCTTGGCAGCCAATCATTTAACAGTTCCTCATGAGAGTCCTTGGTGACCTTGTTGACCTCAGTTTTCATGAGTCAACTGCTAGATTAAGGGCATTATGCATTTTAGATTGACATTGGAATACTGATGGATGGATCTCAGACCTTCAAAAAGACGCCTTGCCAACAAAGTTGGACTGATTCAACAGAATCAATTTCCAAGATTCTTTATTCTGTCCCCTTATCTCTTTATTACCCCCATCAATTTTGGTCTCAAATTTGTCCATTGGACCTTGCATGGCACATATTTTGAATCATATGATGAATTACCCTTTGGATAACAAAAGAAACTGAGTAACTTGTTTTTCATCTGATTTCCTCTTGTTGGCCACCCAGCTCAGCTCTGATTATGGGTGGATTTAGAGTTGGAAAAGGAGTCCTGGGCTCCCAATTTGTGGTTTCTGTCACCAGCTGTCTCCTTCTGCCATCCTTTTCTGAAGGAGTATAAACAATGACTTTCAAAATTTACTTAATTTTTGGAGACTTCACTTTCCTGATTTTTAAGGACCTCCAGCTCTGCAATTTTATGAAAAATATTTTCCGTTTGTTGTTGTTATTGTTACTTATTTGGTTTTTATTTTGGTATTGTTTGATTTGTTGTTTTTTGTTTTTAATAAAGGAAAGTTACTATTGACAGGGACCATAAGGAAAGAAGGAATAAATTAGATACATGATAAATGTTACAAGTTAGTTCTACAATGGATGAGAAGAGAAAACGTTTGCTTCTTTTGTGCTCATATTTTCATTCCTTTCATTCTTTTTCTAAGAAGCTGAGGTCTGGATTAGTTTCCTAACATGATACAGCTTAGGATGTCACTGCCCCCATCACCATGGCTGTGATCTGGACAGGATGCTGCTCCATTCTCAAAGTACGGTCCGTGCACCAGGGCCAGTCCTTGAATTGTTCGTTGCTCATTCAGCATGAGACATGGAACTTGAGCCATAATATAAATCAAATGAGGCTCTAAGCACACTTTTTAATTTAGCTGGATTTTTTTTCTTTTTTTCTTTTTTGTAGCAAGACTTTCTTGATGACGGAAGCAGTGCTTTGCAAGCTTCTGGTCTCACAAGGACTTCTAACCAACATATCCCTGAGGGAGCCAAGTGGCTACTTTGAGTAGCATTGATCTCCAATGTGGGACTTTGTAGTCAAATTGAGAAATGTATAAAAGTGTAAATATTATATTTTTCTGTGCTAATTCTTTATTGAAGTTTGGGAGGGTTTTTTTGGTAGAGGGAGTTTATCCTTGAGATGGAGTGATTAAGAGTACCATAGTGTATGATTTCCTGAATGTAGTGAATTATAATAGCCCTTCCCCCTAAATGATCAGAAAGTGAATATTGTCCTTGACCTTTTTTATTTCCACAGTGACAAGGGTTGTGATTATAAAAGACCTGGTAATTTTCAAAGGATAAGATTATCATGGAGTTTAACTTAAAGGACACTTTAAATTAAAAACAATACATCCTGTTTCACATTCAGTCATATCTTCATTGACTCAGTTTCATAAACTCTCTTTTGATTTTTATCATGCTCTTCAGAATACATTTCTTACAACCCCCCATCTATGTTCACCCTAATGTGTTTCAATATTTACAGCAGATTCCTCCATCCTTTCTTCTTTTATCCTGATGGACACTTGACTAGATGAAATCTTTGTTAAATATTGTTAAAGACACAATTTCTTGATAAAAAGTATGGTCACAGTTTGCTCTGAAATTATTAATTTTATTGCCATAGCTAAGATATTTATAAAATTTAGTGAGTGTTCATCATTATTCTTTACTCTTGAGTGCTTACCATTTAACTAACCAATATGATTTTATACAAGATCATTTATTCATTCATTCAACAAATATTATTGTGCATCTAAAAATAGAAAACATAGGGGCCCCCTAATGGTGCAGCAGTTAAGTTTGCAAGTTCCACTTTGGCTGCCCAGGGTTCACCTGTTCAGATCCTGGGTGTGGACCTTGGCACTGCTTGTCAAGCCACACTGTGGCAGGTATCCCATATATAAAGTAGAGGAAGATGGGGATGAATATTAGCTCAGGGCCAATCTTCCTCAGCATAAAGAGGAGGATTGGTGGCAGATGTTAGCTCAGGACTAATCTTCCTCAAAAAAAAAAAAAGAAAATAGAACAAATATGGACTACCTCTCCAAGAAGCTTCAAGTTTCTTTATTCCCTTGTTCTTTCATTCATGCAACCATCCAACAAATACTTATTGAGAACCTTTATACCAGACACCGTGCTGGTTCTTGGATACAGAGATAAATGAAACATTAGTCCTCTATTCCAGGAGTTCAGTCTATAAAGGCAGACCAACAGGTAAAGAAATATAATAGTTATAATAAAATATGAGAAATGCTAGTGTAGAAAATTATAGAGAATATCATAAGAATGCAGAGGAAGGAGACAGAAATTTGTATAGAGAAAGTAGGTAGAGATATATGAATGAATAACTGGATGACACAGGAGGGAAGGCTTGAGTAGAGTCTTGAAGAATGAACAAATTGGATTTTGGCTGGATTTAGGGAGAAGACTTGTAAATGCAAGGATTAAACATAAGTATTTTAAAAAAACTTTGAGAAATCGAGGACAGTTTGATATGCCTAAACCACCACTCTTAAGGACAATGGGAAAAATGAGACTGGAAAAGTAACCTCTGGTCAGATAGTATGGAACGTATGATTTGGACAATAACGTAGGAGAGGCCTTTTAGATTTCTTACTCAAGATGGTCATTACAAAAACTGTGCATTAAACTCACACACATAGTGATAATATTTTATCACCTTCCTTTATGTAGTACATAGTTAACAAGTAGTTGAATGAATAATTGAATGCATCAAAGAATATAGTTTTTCTTAACTGAAGGTGATACCACTGGCATATTACTTGTATAATGAGTTGTTTTTTCCATTTGGGGTCAAGTGTCAGTCTTAATATATTGCTTTTCACTCACCTATCCCCACTTGAAACCATTTGCATGTTTAAGTGACAGCTGGTCAGAACTCGCCTTATACAGTAGCATATCATCATGCTCCAGCTTGTTATGGAAAGTGTTTTTGGCCAAACCAATATAATTCTCATCCCATTAGACCTCACTCTTGTACGAAATTAAAACTAATCAAAACAGCCTTTACGACCTTCTTTCTCGCCAGTGCCAAAGGGAGTTTTAATAGTTTACATGTACAATTCTTACAACTCTAAGTTATTCACAATTTGACTTCTTTGCAGTCGATTTCTTGAATACCCATCATAACCTCTGCTGCCATAATACAGTAAGATCTTATGTCCGTCAGTAGAAGGTAGATTATGCCACAATAGCAAATAAGCCAAAAATCTCAGTGACTTAAAATGACAGGAGTTTAGTCATTGTTCACACTAAGTATTAATCAGGCCAACAAGGGGTGAAGGCACTCACCGTGGTCACCCAGGAACCCAGACTGGCAGAAGCTGCCCTGTGCTTACACAGTTACTGCAGCAGAGGGAAGGGGTGTGGCACATCTCACACTGGGTCTAACATTTTCTACCCAGAAGTGACACGAGTCACTTTTCCCAGCTTTCACTGGCCAAAACAAGTCATATGGCTACCCTAAATTCAGAGAGGGTGGGAACATGGAGTCCTGCAACATGCCTGAAAGGAGGAAGGAATGGCAGCGACGTTGTGTGAACAGCACTAATGACCACAAGTCTTGAATTTATCCCTCTTTTACCTTCGGTCTCCCTGGAGAGAAGGAATGTAATGAACGTGGAATTTGGAGACATAAGGATATAGATTTGAATTCCAGCCCTGCCTCTAAGTGGCTGGGTGACCTTGGGCAAGCTTTTAAATTCTCTGTTTCTTATTTTCCTCATCGTTAAAGAAAGGTGAGGGATAATAATAACTACCTTAAAGAGTTGTGAAGATTAGAGAAAATACACATGTACCATGTACATGCACACGCGCACACAAACACACATACAAAACTAGCTTCTGCTTTTAATAAATATTGACTACTATCGTTCATGTTGTTGTTATTTTCCCAGACTGGTTTGTCTGGACGTTCTGTCTCCTACACAAGCATCCTGGGTTTACTGTCCTCTGCCTATCATGTTCTGAAGACATGTTCCCATTCCACAATGACTTGGGGATGTCCCACCACCCTCTTTCCCTCCCCTCTACTTCCCACCACTTCCTGGCTTGAGGTGCCCCCTACATCCCAGTACACACCATTGAAATAAAAGAGAACTAAGCCCAGATATGAGTAGCGAGTGACGTGTGAATGTGTTTGACCAAGGCTATCCCTACAACTGAATTAAAAAGCATAAGGCACACACTCTTAAAGAGTACGGTGAAGAGCTCGACCCTGGAAAACGACAAAGGCAAAGTCAGTTAAATCTTCTATAAAAAATACTCACCATTTCCTTGAATAAAACCATATTTAATTATATTTTTAAAAGAATGTATAACTATTTTATATAGGTCACCAGTGTGGTAGACTGTTTCCTACAAGTAGTTCCTAGTTCCTAATTATTTTTCAATTTTGCCTCCTTACCTTTTTAAATTGAGATACATTCTGGGAGAATTTGAGTCCTTACTTGTCCATTGCTTCCTTATTGTCTTTGACAGATTCTAGCTTGAGTCATTATCTAAAATGACAACAGGCTGCTGAGGACTTGATTTCCTTCCACACTTGATAGCCTGCCATATCATTTTGTTCCATGTTACAAAGAACATGTAGACATTCTCTTTGTTTGCCAGACTTTTGAGTTCACTGTGCTACCTGAGGGAGAGAGTGAGAGAGAGAGAGTGCTCACGTTAAGGTAAGCTCTGCTGCTCCCTTCACACCAAGGATTAGCAGGACCTCGGGAAATCCCACATGGGAACGTGCATTCCTGATGAAGGACGTGATGTCCTCTTTTCGGTCTAAAATCTGCCTCATCTGGTTCTCGTCATTTTAGGGTACCTACCCAAATCCTCAGTCATATAGTTGGTGATGACTGGGGAAAAGCACGATTGATATCAATGCTCTCTACTTTTTCATTTGCAACTGCATTTTGCAATGACTAGATTCAATTTCTAAATTGTTTATTCGCCCCTTTTTCAAAAGATACTGACCCTGGACTATAGGAGAGTTCGTGTGCTCGAGTTTAGCCTCTTGCCACACTAGAGGACTCACCCAAACCAGGGTGATCAGGGAGGTGGTTGCTAGTTTAAGAGTTGTGAGGAGTGTGAGTTCTTCGATCTGCGGAACTTGCTGTTTGACACTTGCTGTCTAAATAAAATCTCCCGCTTGTGCTTGGTTTATTTGCTGCTGCCGTCTCCTACAGTCCCCATGTGGAACCTGGACCTCATTGGCTTTTGTGAACTGTCGGTGAGCTTCCCAAGAGTCCACCTACTCATTAGTCCTCATTAAAAAGCTACTCTCTCTTGGCCCTTGGGGGCATTATGCTAAGTGAAATAAGTCAGACAGAGAAAGACAAATACCATATGATCTCACTTACTTGTAGAACAACAACAACAAAAAACAAGCTCATAGATACAAAGGACACCTTGGTGGCTGCCAGAGGTGGGGGATGGGGGAGTGAAATGGGTGAAGGTGGTCAAAAGGTACAAACTTCCAGTTATAAAAGAAATAAGTCATGAAGATATAATGTATAACATGGTGACTATAGTTAATAGGACTGTCTTGTATATTTGAAAGTTGCTGAGAGTAGATCTTAAAAGTTCTCATCACAAGAAAAAATTTATAGCTATGTATGGCGAAGGACGTTAACTAGACTTATCGTGGTGATCATTTTGCTGTATATACAAATATCAAATCATTATATTATACACCTGAAACTAATATAATGTTACATCTTAATTATATCTCAATTAAAAAAAAAAAAAGAAAGAAAACTAATGTCGCTTGACTTGAGATGCCTGCAAAGCCCCAACCTTTGCCTGGGTATTTAAACTGCAGGAGAGATGTTCTTGGCTGCCTCTGAAGATGACTGATGATGTAAGATGAACCTAACTGGATTCCATGATCCTGGAGGCCGGATTGAGATTAAGACCAGTGGGTGGTGGCCGGAGTGAAGTCATGAATAAACTGGCTGGCAAGTCACCATTCCTGGTCTTCAGGCATTATCTCCCACCAACATTATCTCCCAGGATCCGGTTTCTTGGGCATATTAAACTTCCTCTAACTCATCCTCTGATGCTTCACCTCCAGTACCTGTGGATTATGGGCATCATGAGATGATGGTAACAGCAAATATTTGAACTTTTCCAATGCCCATTGAAGAATCAGGCTTCTATCATTGTATTTCTTTAGAAGCTTTTAACATTTTGGCTGACTTACTGCATATTATACCAAGCTTATTTTCTTAATATCCTTGGGGATAAATAATTTTTTCCTCAACTTGTATGTTGAAAAATTCCAAAACTACTGAAAAGTTGCAAGAATAATTATAATAGACACCTATATATTCTTTAACTAGACTAACCAGTTGTTAACATTTTGACACATTTGCTTTATCGCCTTTCTTTCTGTATGTGTATGTACTTATTTTTTTATTTTCGTTGAACCATTTGAGAGTTAGTTGCCGTTGTTGTGACACCTTACAACTACATACTTAAATATATATTTCCTAATAACAAGAATATTATCCTTTATCAACTTAGAACATATTGATATAATACAATTATCTAATGTACAGTCTATATTCAGATTTCCCCAGTTGTCCTACTAGTGTCCTTTATAACAAAGCTGTTATTTCTTTTAATTGGTCCAAGGATCTTGCATTGCATTAGATAAATTTTGAAATCTGCTTCCTGCTTTTTTTCCTCTGGGTATTCAACTGACTACTGAACGATGTAATATGGCCAAAACTGGATGTATCCAAAACTTAGCCTGCCTAAGCTGCCAATTATTAAGCATTATTCTTTTTAAATACCCATTTAACTGTGGAAAGTGTCATCATACTTTGACTGTCAGCCATGGAGGACTGGAAGAATGACAGAACTTATTTAGCAAAATTCATATGTATATGTTATGCTGAACGTTGGGCTAATATCCAGAAGAGATGGGCAATTTACACACTGTGTAATCAATTAAGGTTCTATTTGAGGTTGTATTATGAGGGACAGTGGTTCATTAATTCAAGTAACTGATATGCCTTGTTAAAAATATCATCATGTGGAAGACTCTGTGAGCTTGAATCCCTGATGGGAAAAATTGTTAAACATTTTACTTGTGATAGTCCAATAAATTTTTAAGGAATAGGCTATAAACCACTTTAGTTTAAACAAATACATGACTATAGTTGTCAATAGAGATGCATAGTATAAATAGTGGCCTGCTTAATTAATTTGCTAATACTGAAGTTCATTTCAGACAACCTGTGTCATCACTTTTTTTTCTAATTGTATCTGTACATATGATTTTATGCGTAAAGAATGGTTATTAGTTTTTGGCGTATTCTTATGTATGAAATTACAGAATTGGATATATTAGATAATTTATATTCCTCTCTTCCCTGTGCCTCAATTATCAAGATATTTTAAGTGGAAATGAAGTTTGGGGTTTAAGTTATGGAGTGAATGCAATATTTACTGTATATCTATTCTTATAAATTGAACATTTCTAAGACAAGTGAAAATTTACAAGAAAATGCACACAGAGCAACAATAGGCATTTACAGAAACATATACAAGCAGAAAGGTCTTCATTAAACACATTAGCCTGGATGCCTATGGGAGGTGGAGGAATGAGGAATGGAGAGAAAGGAATGAGGAATGGGATCAATGATGACAATAAGCCATGAACTGAGGAATATATGTATTTAAAGAGGGAAGTAGCAGTAGAAACAAAAAAGAGAAAGAATGGCATTGGTAGGGAGTGGTACAATCTCACATTTTCCTTTTAATATACTGAGTGGCACGAATGGCCCATGACTGCCCAATTCTGAGGAAGCTGTTTAAATTTAGGATGGACTTCATCAGGTGGTGATGGTGAAACCAAATTTCCATGCTCTTTCTCATTCCCTTAGAGCAGTTTTAGAGGCACCCACAGGTCCCTGGAGCCTGAGAGAGTAGACTAGGGATACCCCGTGGTCTAACCTGTAAAGGTTTGGAAAAAAAAAAAAGATTTACGACAGTCACAAAATGAAGTTTACAAGAACGAAATCTTTCAAGATATCCTAGTCTGTAAGGAGACTGTTATGAGTATTTCCTGATTGGACAAAAAATATATTATATACAAATTAACTATAGAGACAGACGAGAGACAACAGGAAAGGAGAAAACACCGTCCATTCTTCTACTAGAACATGGTTTAATGAGAGGTTTTAAAAACGTGTCTAGTCTTATTAAAAATAAGCAAGTGTTTTTGTATACTAATGCTACGATTTAACCAATAATAGCTGCTCCAAGAATAAAAAATGTTTTTCTTGATACACTTCTAAAATATTGGAAATGATCCGAGCTGGGTGGAGGTAGTGAATTGAAGCTGAAAGCCCTCGTTAAAAATGCTGTAACATCTTGAAAGGCCATTCTTGGTTCTTACCTTCCTTCTTCCCACTGATTCATTTCAACCTTGGCTATGATCTTCAAGTCATTATTTCTCTGGGTGTTTGTTTTTTTCTTTACATCAAGTATTTAGCCAATGACCTTTTCTTCCACTTCCTAAAAGTGGCTTTCATTTTTCTGCTACTTCTTCACCAGTTCATGCTTCCTTTCACCTTTAAGTTGCTACTTTTCTCATTTTGATTTAAACTAATCGTGTTAGCCAAGTTGGGTCCAATGTCTCCAAAGTGCAGGAGAGAGTCCTCTTTGGTCTTTTCTAAGTATCACAAAATGATCATGAAAAAGCTATGCCTAGAACTGGTTTTTATATTTAACCTTCTTTTTAGCTATAAAATGACCCATTTAAACTATCTTATTCTGAGCAAGTAGCACTTTAAAATAATTATTCTTGCTAAGACAGTGATTTGGAAATAAAGGCTTCACATGGAATGTAAATATAGCAAAAGCTTATTAAGAATAATAGTTTGGGGCCAGCCCAGTGGTGTAGTGGTTAAGTTTGCGCACTCTGCTTCAGCGGCCGAGGTTCACAGGTTCCGATCCTGGGCGTGGACCTACACAGTGCTCATCAAGCCGTTCTGTAGCAGCATCCGACATAAAATAGAGGAAGATTGGCACAGATGTTAGCTCAGGGCCAATCTCCCTCACCAAAATAAATAGATTAATAATAATATTTTGATTTCTCCAGGAAAATAGTGCTATATAAATGCAAGGCAACTCATATCTATAATTACTTTTGAGGCTCTACAGGATAGATGGTCAAAACAGTTATGTTCATATTCCCTTTTGAAAGACTTCTGTGTGCTTTTTTTTGACTTCACTCAATCTACACTGTTTTGTATATCAAGAAAGATATATTCTGAATATTCTGTGAATTATAGCTGATGTGAATAACTAATTTTTAATGAATTAGGACAAAATAATTTGTCTAACAAAAGTATTCTGAGTATAATTTAATGATTTGCTGAGGAAGTAATTTACTGGGCCTGAGGCCAATCCAGGTAGATAAAAGTCATCACCAACGTAAAGAGATGTAGGAGGTTGGACTGAATCCAAAGCAACCCAAGCGCCTGCCCTAGAATTGATTTTTAACATAGGGGGCCGCCCTGTGGCCAAATGGTTAAAGTTCCACGCTCTCCACTTCGGCAGCCCAGGTTCATGGGTTCACAGGTTCAGATTCCAGGCACAGACCCACTCCACTCATCAGCCGTGCTGTGGAAGCATCCCACATAGAAAATGGAGGAAGACTGACACAGATGTTAGCTCAGGGCGAATCGTCCTCACCAAAAATAAGTTGAATCAATCAATCAATCACTGATACCAAGCTGTTACTTTGTCATTTCTTTAATATGAAAAAATTCTAATTATATTTTCTGATCATTCATTTGAAAAGTGGGTAAAGAGGACTGTTAATTTTAATTTTTTGTCTTACACTATCCAGTCCAGATCCACAAATCCCAGTGCATTATTCAGAATCTCTGTCTCTCCACATTTCTTCTCATAAGATGGTTCTCAAACTCAATATTTGATAGCACATCGACTCAGTTTATTTCCTTACTTGGTTTTGTTTTTTATTGGGCTGATACAGAGAATCATAATGAGATTCTACTCATTTTCACACAAAATTCTACTCTCCCAAAATATTGTATTGATAAGAAATCACAGTTCTCAAATAGGCAAATAGATGAACAGCTGAATCAGCTTTGAATAACGCTAGCACATAAGATAATAAACTGTGTTTTCATTATTGCAAGCTGAGGGGTAGGTGTTGGCTATTGATTGCAAGTGAAGATTTACATGTAGAGAAGCGTGGGTGGGAAATATGTTATTATCAGCACCAACCTTCTACCTCCTTTCCTCCCGCATGACCCAAAAGGCCATTAGGCAAAGAGAAAGCATCAAGAGAGAAGATAATCATGCAAATTGTAATGGAATGGCTCAAGGTCTTAAATAAAACACCCTATTTTTTAGGTAAAATTAAAAACAGCCTTGCCTAGATGTGATAAGGTCCCTTCTAGATTCTGGTAATGGTGGTTTCTGTGTGTTCTACAGAGAAAGAGATCCAATACGTCATCTAAAACTATTCATTACATTATAATATCAAATTTTACCTTTGTAGACTGGAAAAAACATTTTCCCGTGGCAGGTTAATACTTTATCAAATTGTTACTAATGGTTTAGGAGGACCACCTTTTGGAGAAGGACAAAGCAGGACTTGATAATGATGAAGTGTTGATTCGAGCTCCTAACAGCTAAGGCACTCTTAAATAACATCTGCAAGAGAACAAAGCAGCTTGTCCCAGTTTTCCACAACAAAAAATCTTTCAAATAGTTGTTATTCACATAGAAATGTATTTGAATAAAGGTCTGAAACTCAGAAATTGCTGTGCCAGATTTGAGGCTCACTGTAGGCTGAGTTTTAGACACCATTGCATTGGAGAAGTCCAGGCCATGGCAGAGGCTCCGCCCCTGGGCTGGCCACCAGGGATTTTACTTATGTGAGAGAACTGAGATGAGAGCTGGTTAGCTTCTCTTCGTTTTACCAGCCATGAAGGTACATGCTCGAGAGTATGCTTTTGTTCTTCCAAAACTTTACAATTCTCGCAGGAAGGAAAGCTTCCATTCTTTCAGAGGAGTCCGAGAGGTATGGTGTGGAGTGACATGGAACCAGAGACCCCCAGGTCTGCCCTTTCTACACCGTCTCTCCATCTCCCCACCCCACTGGGCTCGTGGTGAGATTTCCCGTCGCCCTTCCTCACTTCAGTAGGTGACTGCCTTTTGTAGAGTTCTTCCCAGCACAGGTTTTTATTCCAAGAGACACGGGGAAAGGTGGCTGACCATGAGCCAAAACATCCCCACAGATCTTCAATATACTATTGTGACCCAGCTGTTTCTTTTTACTTTCTCAAAAATCACTTTCTGAGAATGGCTCAATAAAAAAGCATCACAATCCCCATGTGGCTTTATGTGCCGCCTGAAATGAGAGTCTGCTGGCGCTGCCCCCAGGACAGGTCAAGGCTATGCATTTCAGATGAAGTCTCTTTCTTCTTTTCTTTAAACCTAAGCTGTCTGTGAGAAACAGCCCTAGAAGCATCATCCTGAAACATGTGGGTTTGATTTCATTTCCACAGTGTCAACTTCAGCCTCAGTCACACTGTCACAGTGCCTCAACACATACAATTTGGCTCATCCTGAGCATTATACATAGACTGTCAAAACATTCACCAGAGAGAAAGAAGATTTATCAGTTTTTAAAACTTCAATAGGAAAATAAGAATTAATGTCATCAAATTAAAATAATCTCTAACAGTACATGTATTCTGTTGTTCCAGAGTAGAACAGTGAAATGAAATTTGTGTATCTGTCTTTTTAAATTAAGCAGTATTCTGAAAATGATATTAAATTTAAAAATATTGTGGGGGGGTGGATATTGAAAGAAGATATTTAATTGTAAAATGTCAAATAAGGACACAAGGTTTCATTTGTTCATTTCTACCGTTCTTCCAAGGCCACTTGGAAGATCAGATGTTATCTCCAAATCTTCTTAGCCCCAGATACTCCATAGACAATTGAAGCTCACAGTGGGCTTTTTGTCTGAAAGATGGCAATCCTCAGGATGTGACAAGTACTCTTGGAACATTTGCGCTGTAAAGAGATACCTTTGTTTTAATGAGCGGTCGGGTAGCCAGTTGTGATCTCTGCTGCTGAATTGCCGATACTCCGGTGGCATTGTCTGTGCCTCCAGTCCCACCCCCCCAAAATGATACAGATTTGAGTAGTGACGGCGGCTCTAGAAAAATCAGCCAATTCCAGCTGAATCTATGACCTGCACGTGTCGGACGGTGGGACCAACAGAGACCTGGAAGTCCCTCTGGCCTTTCTAGGCATTCAGAAGGAGCTGTCAGTCTACTGACACTTTACGTGGGATGGTCTTTTACAATTTTCTAAGTATGACTATGAGAATGTTATCACATCTTACCTCAGGACCTCCTGGAGAGGTAGGAAAGGTGAATATCATCATACAAATAAGAAAACTGAAATATCAAGACTAAACTGTGAGCTTGTCTAAGGTAAGCAGCAGACAAAAATTCCCCAACTCTCGTCATTTTTCTCTTCCTTCCATAGTTGCAAAAACTAAGAGCACAGTTCAGGCCTGGGTTCCAGTCACTTCTCTGTCACTGTATAGTTGTGTACCCTGAGTAAATTACAACGTCTCTGCAGCTCAGTTTCCTCATCTACAAAATGAGAAGAATGATTTCTGCCCTACCTGCCTACAGAGTAGTTTGTGTGAGGAACACACAGAATGCATAGTGCCTACCTTCTTTGCCCATGCTAGAAAAAGAGGATGTAAAATCCTTACTACCAAAGGGCAGGAAAATTGAGACCACGTGGTAGAAGGAGTGAGGACGGGCAGAGGCCTGAAGTCCTCGCTTATCTTCTAATTAGATATGTTTCTTTTGTCAAATCAATTAGCTTCTTTGTTTCTCAATTTCCACAGCTAGATTTAGCAGGTCTTACCAGAACGTCTTGAATGTATCCTCCGATTCATTCTCTGAGATTTCTGTCCTAGTTTTCTTTCCTGTACATCATGCTACCTCTGAAGCTGCTATTTTCCGTAAAGATGAACAGTTAGACATTTACATGCTGTAAGAAGGCAAGGTTTTGCCAAATCAGTGTAACACATTTGCGGTCCTACTATGATTCTTTTTTTTAAGGATTGTTAGGAGCCCGTAGTAGTCTAATGGAATTAAAGTCACCAGGCAGAGCATAATGAAGAATAGGAGTCAAATTATTTTAGGAGCTACTAGGACACTGCCCGTGGCCTTCTCAGAGGCTCTCACTAAGATCATTAGCCTGTGTGACACCGGACAGGGACAGCTCTCTCAGAAGTGTCCCCTCCTTCCCAGAGATCATTAGTGCCATTCAGCTACAGCCACAGCAGCCAGTGTCAGCCCCTCAAAGAATCAGCTGCTTAATTAGATTTGGAGAACAGAAGGGAAAGGCGAGTTTCCAAGGTAAAAGGCAGGGCAGAGTTTAGGAAAAAGGAAAGCCAGGGCAGAGTGGATGTTTTCGCATGAGCATTTCACTGCAACCTGGCAAGGAGATTTACAAATTTACAACAAAATGGTCTAATCCCATAAAGAGCTAGGAAAAGCGTCTTTTCTGGACTTGAAGAAAGAGAGTCATCTACCGGGAGGGATGGATCATGTTCCCTCAGGCTGCTTCCCTCACCCCAACATGGACTTAGTGGGCTAGGGGCCTAGGCAGAAACAAGCTGGGACTTCTCCAGTCACGGAGGAGATGGAGTCTGGGACACACTGCACCCATACCTGGAGCTTGGAGAAACACACTGTGTCCCAATGGCCACCTGCCCGCCTCAGTCCACTTTGTCTCTAGTTTCCTCACAGGGACCATAGTAGGAGAGCGAACATGGCGAAGAGCATGTCTTTGCTCCTGGCTGGAGAAAATAATTCCTTCTCTGCACCTGTTAACACACCACACACACACACACACACACACACACACACACAGAATAAACTCATTTTGGCCCAACCCTTTACAATTCACAGCGTGCTCCCATGTCTGTTATCTTGATCCCTCCATAACACAGTGAGGAGATGGGATAGATGCCATCCATTTCCCAGATGAAAAAATTGAAGCTCAGAAAATGTAGGCAATTTGCCCAACTTCTGAAAGATAAAGGGGAATTCGGCCTCAAACCTAAGTCTCTTGACAGCAAACCTGGTCCTCTTTCTACCCTTCAGAGGGAATCCAACCTTTGTTCTTCTAAGTAAATCTGAAGGTTTGTATTCAAGGTTTAAAATATGTGGAACAATGTAAGGAGGTAGATCGAAGAGGAAAGAAATACAAAGAAATGGCCTCTGATCTCGAGGTAACTTTTTATAAGTAAATCAGCAAATTGTAAACGTTCAAAGAAAGCAAACGTGCATGTGCGGTGATTCCCCAAAGTGTGCAAGAGGGAAATATGGGTCGGGAATTGTGCTGGTGGGCTGCGGAATGCTGGGAATTAATTTTCTGAAGGAGGGCGGTTTGGAGCTCACTCTCTTGATCCTATTCTCTGAGCATCCACTTGGAGCATCTGTCGAAATCGCAGCAGATGGAGCGCATCAGAAATGTATTTTCTTTTTTATTTTATCCTGAGTTCCTTGGAGAAACCTGGCACCTAGGGTGCTGTGGAGATAAAATAAAAGTTCGTTTTTCTATCATCATTTGTAATATAAAGACAAACACGATTTGTTCCTGGGGAAGGTATTTCATTCTTCTCCCTCCCTGGTGGATTTCATAATT
The DNA here is from genome assembly GCF_041296265.1 of Equus caballus. Lineage (NCBI taxonomy): Eukaryota > Metazoa > Chordata > Mammalia > Perissodactyla > Equidae > Equus > Equus caballus. The sequence continues at coordinate 32,793,184 of NC_091700.1, forward strand.
AAGCCTTCCTGAAGTGATAACTAGAAATGAGATTTAAATGTGATCTTTTCTGAATAATGCCCTCCGTTGTTTTGTTTTGTTTTCACAGTGTCAATGGACATCTGATCCCCTGCTGCCTTTGTTTGAAAACCAAGAAGTTTTGTTGTGCTGATTTAACTACCTGCAATTTTTGCTGATGCTCTCATGAAAAAAAATGCTGATTCTGTCCTTTTTGACCCCCGTGTGAAACTTTGACTTTTCATACACTTGTTCATTCTTTTACCCTCCATAAAGATGTCTGAACCTGACTCTTCATCTGTGTTTTCGGGCAATGTGGAAAATGGAACTTTCCTTGAGCTGTTTCCCACATCCCTGTCCACATCGGTGGACCCGTCCTCAGGCCACCTGTCAAATGTCTACATCTATGTGTCCATTTTCCTCAGCCTTCTAGCGTTTCTGCTTCTGCTTTTAATCATTGCCCTCCAGAGGCTCAAAAATATCATCTCCTCCAGTTCCTCCTACCCGGAGTACCCAAGCGACGCCGGAAGTTCTTTCACCAATTTGGAAGTCTGTAGTATTTCCTCTCAAAGGTCCACTTTCTCAAACCTTTCATCGTGAAGAAAATGGAAGAGTCCCTGCAGGCTGCAGAGCTTAGGTTTTCCCTCACAGGAAATGTCACATGAAGCCTTTGCCTCATGAAAGAAATGAGCCTTTTGTTTTTGTCAACTAATTAGGCCTGTTTCTCCTTCTCCTTCACCCCTGATTTTTTTGTTGTTGTTGCTCATGATGCTTTTCATTTGTGAATGTAGAAGCTGATGCTGACAGAAATGCCTGCAAACCTCGAGCTGCAGAATTTCACACAAACCACTGGAATCCGGAGCTGGCTTCTTCAAGCTCGGTCGGTTCATTCCACTCTGTTGGACACCTGAGGCAGAAGTCACCTGAGGGGACCTTGCAGTGGATGGTGGATATGGACTCTGTACTTCATTTCTCTTACAAAACCGTGAAACCGACTCAGCCAGCAGAACCTGGCAAAATTAAGTCTAAACTATTTAGAAGATATTTTCCGTATTTAAAAGATAAAGTGGAAACACCGAATTAAAAAAAGAGTCAATTTAGATTTAATGTGTAACATTTTTAAAACTGGAAGGAAAATATGCTAAATGTTTATTTATTTTCACCTTAAGTGGAAATCACATTTATTGATGAATTAAGTCATATTTGGAAAGGTTTTGGAAGAGTTTAATTTTTCATAGCTAGGCAAATATGTATTATGATGCAGTTTGTAATGTATTTCTGCCTCTTGGGGTTTTTTTCCTACTTATGTTGTAGTCATAAGGCCCCACAGTTGTGGAATTCTTTGTGATAATTGCTGTTACTATTACTAAGAGAAGCACCAGAAGGGACACCGAGATATTTTTATTTTATAGCTATACTTTCCATCAGCAGGAATTAAGCATATGGAAAATATTCATTCAGTTGTGTTTTATACAGTAATAATTCCTAGCAGTCATGCAAGTATGTTCCGTTATTCAGTTTCATAGTCTTTATAATTTTAGTGCAGAATTATATTAACTCTGAGATGTTAGATGTTTGTTCACTCACATTAGGTTGCAAAACTTAGAGACTAAATTGTTAATATACGTGTTGTTATATACTCCATGAATGTTACATGTCGCTGATAATTAGTTGTTGTATGTTAACATAATACTCTGCATAAGGACTCCAGGACACGCGTTTATATTAAAAATTGTAGACACTCAAGTTGTGTGGCTGCTGGGAGCCACCCTACTGTGGTCAGCCACGCACCTCCGAATTCAGGGCCTTTGTCCATGAAATGAGGCAGGCAGTGAGCACAGACATGGAATGTGGAGGAAATCAAGCTGCCTCTAAAAACAAAACAAAGCAAGCAAACTAAGGCTTCTTAAGACTAAGAATTTTAATTTAATTTTAAAAGTAAATGGCCCACAGCATAAACACTGAACTTATTCAGCCTCTGGAGCCCACTCCACCGACATGCCCCTGTCTTCCCATGGCAACCGGCTCTCTCCTCTTCCAAACATTTCCTAAACTTAGGTGGTGGAGCTGCAGTACACCCTCTGGTTCGATCATGTGGCCACATTATCCAGTAACTGGAATGGGGTAAACAATCCACCATCTTACAGGGTATATCTTTGTCATTCTAAACTACTGAGAGAGATGAGGACTGGTAATGAGGATCAGAAGGTTTCTTTTTGTTAATCCATAAGTCTCACTTAAATCACACCACACTGGACTATTTATATATCAAAAATGTCCGCAAACACCATAGACCTGCACAGAGTTGCTGCCCTAAAATGGATAATTAGTGAAAAATTTGCCTCTGCTGCCATTAAAGAGTGGCAGTGTTATCAGGGGACTGTTAGTTACCGTGCAGTATAAATCCTGGACTAGAAGAGCTCTCCTGTTTTAGATCATTATTAGCATTCTCTGAATGTGTTTGTACATACACACACACACACACATTCTCAGAATATATGTATACATTCACACACTCCCAATGAAAAGTTGTGTGAAAGCTACACAGGAGTACAGAGGCATCTATGTTATCGCTTTTGCTTTTTGATTCATCTTGTGCTATTTTGGTTACTGAGGAAGAGAGGGCATGGAGGAGGTGACTTTAAAAACTAAAAGAACAAGTTTGCCACACAACAGGACAGTCTGTAGGGTCTGTTCTAAGAGGCGACTTTATACGCTTTCCTTCTGGAAGAGATATAAAGGCTTCGGGAAGTAAAATTATTTTTTTAAGAGTCTGCTGGCACATCCCCTCCCCTGCCTGCCACAGTCGTTCTTGCTGTCAAGGTTCAGCAGAGTAATTAGTAGCAACATTCCAAGATGTAAAACGGGATTTGTCATCACAAGCTTGCCAAGATAACAGATTGTACAACTTGAGATGCATTTGCGTTGTTTAAGGAGTTCAGAAAGGTTGGAAGACTGGCTTATAAATAAAGAAGTAGAACCTACTGAAAGACTGGTTCTTCTCTGTTGTTTTCGTGACTGGTCCACAATCTTCTCTCCTAGGGAGGATTTTCCACTGCTCTTTTCCTGTGTGTCCTCTCTGAAGCAGGGTCAATAATTTGTGGTCCAAATGTCAGACTCTCCCCACCCCTGTAAGGGTCATCTCCCTCTAGGGCAATGAGTCCCACACTTTCCTGATCAGAAGAGTCTCCAGGATGCTTGGAAAATATGCAGATTCCTAGGCCACAGGCAGACCTCAGGAGTGAAGCCAGGAACCAGGATGTTTAATAAGAACCCCAGGTGATTCTCATGATCAAGGGGACACCCTGTGGCAGAGGAAGGGTCTCATATACAGGCATGCACCGCATAACGACGTTTCAGTTAACAGCGGACTGCGTATACAATGGCGGTCTCATAAGATTAGTACCATTTAGCCTAGGTGTATAGTAGGCTGCTTTCGTCTAGGTTTGTGGAAGTTCACTCTGTGATGTTCGCACAGTGACGAAATCACCTAATGATGTATTTCTCAGAACATGACCCTGTCGTTAGGTGATGCGTGACTGTGTTGCTCAAAGTGTATTTGTGGAGGACAGGGAGTCTTACCTTTCCTCCACTGCCTAAGTAACTGCTGTTTCTCCAAACTGAGTGTCCCCCCTACACACAGCTCAGAGCCCCCGCCCTCTCCCCCACCCCAACCTACTCATTTTCCTGCTCGGGTCTGAACTCCAAGACTCCCTCCTCAGTGGAAGTAGCTGTCGTCACACTGGGATCAGCGTAACAGGGATGTGAGGAAGGTCACATCTCTTTCCTTTCATGTCTCTCATCCCCCGCCACACCACTTTCACAAGATCAGGCGGATATAACGAAGGTTAGAGTTAGAGGATTGGGAGTCACTGGTGGGATTGTAAAATGAGAGAAAATAATTTACGCTGTGTACCAATAAGACTAGTCTCACAATCCAAAGGAAAACAATAGCACAACTAGAAAATGAAACATTCTCAAGGAGAAACGCCAGTTTCTAGACTTGCCGCCCTGCCTGAGGTCTGCCTTTCTTTGTTCGAAAGGCTCCCACTTCAAACCAATGCCAGGTCCCGCTCTCCTTTAGAAAGTCCTCTAGGACCCATCCCAATTGGTACAACACCCAGAACCCAAGCCTTCAGTGCAGCATTTCCCAGAGCCTGAGTGACTCAGGATAGAGGGGGGGTGTGCAAAGTCGGGCGTTTGGGTGGGTGCTGAGGGGAGGCTGTAGTGGAAGAGTCCAAGGGAATCTCCGGGCCTCCCAGGGCCAGCTCTCTGCAGAGCTTCTCCACGCATGAGAGGACAGCTGTGCTTCTCTTTCTTCCCAGCTATCCAGTGGGCGGCTCGTGTAATCCCACATGTGTCTGTGTATGTGTGCACACACACAGACACACAAAAACCTGCAAGCATACACCCTCTTTCACACACACATGCATCTCCCAAGAACAAACAACAATTCTCGGTGTTCAAAGACAACTCCTCAATTTTCAAAGGTCACTTAGCTCAATGTAACCCTGCCTTCAATGGTGAGCAGAGCACACTAGTCGCCGTTGCTCATTCTTCTAGTATTCAAAACCTGCCTAAATATCTCCAATTTGTAAGAGACAATTCATTCTAATACTCCTTTTTTATTGCAACAGAGCTCACCGATCCCTTAGTCACATCTGACTATCCAGAGACCACAGCAAACCATTGCCAGTGCTGACTGCTTTTCTTTATCTTAGATGAGATCCATTCTGAGGGACGGTGTGTGCCACCCTGCACACTCTAAGTAGGTGTTATTGTCATCAGGCATTTACTAAATAAATAAGTCTCATGTCACCAGATATAGTAAACAGATATAGTTCCTGCCCATGTGAAGCTTATGAGCTAGTAAAGAAGATACCCACAAAATTAAACAAACGATACATATAATTACAATTCGCAATTAGTGCTATAAAGAGAAGAAAATGGTGAAATGATAGACAACAAGGGAAACTCACATAAGATACAGTGGTCGGAGAAGGCCTTTTTGATTAGATTATTATGTAAGTATTGAAGCATATCGGGAAGAGTATTCTCTTAAACGGAACACCATGTACAAAGGCCCTGCGGCAAGAAAGGTCTCAGCTTGCGTGAGCAGAAAATTCAGAGTGCTGGGGTGCAGAGCCTGAAGTTGGAGAGGTGGGCAGGGGAAGACTGTGTAGGGCCTGGGAGGTTTCAATAGCAGTTTGGGTTTTATTCTGAGTGCAATGAGAATCTGTTGAAAAATCTTCAGCAGAGAAGTTAAAATAATTGAATTTATGTTTAAGAGAGATTGCTCTAAGTGCTTTGTGGAAAACAGACCAGAGATGGACAAAAAGTCCTATTCAGATCCACCCTGGGTGGGGCATGGGAGTGGGTGGAGAGTTGTTCTCCCTGCTGCAAATATCTGCTCATCTTCTAGCCATGGAAACGGTCTTAGCTTAGAATGAGCGTTACCACACGACTCCCTCCTCCACCGTTTCTACCACACACTCACCTCCCTCCCTCCCTCCCTCTCTTTCTCTCTCTGTCTCTCTCTCTCTCTCTCACACACACACACACACACACACACACACACTCTACTCACCTCAGATTATTTGGGCGCTGTTTAAAGTCTTTTGATCATTTTCGGTCCATGTAACTCTTACTCCAGCATTTTTGACATAATGTGTGACTAATGTTCCAATCAAACTCTAATACTGCCGTAAAGTTGAAGCCTTTAAATTTTACTCCTTTGATAATTCCATTCCCGAAAAAGCTATCATTCTTTATGCACTATATGGCCTTTTCCTTATGATCCTAGCTTCCTGTGAAGGGTTGAGATTTTGCAGTAGTTTCACCTCAGTTATCTGCTGCCCTGTTGAACTCACTCTCCATCCACAGAACACAGGATTTGGGTTCAAACAGAGCGAGGTTCAAATCCCAAGGCCCTAAATCTTACCCCTGTGACCTTAGGCAACCTCTCTGAGCCTCCGGATCTGAGTAACCTGAAGAGGGTAGTAACTTCCTTACAGGTTGTGAGGATCAAGTAGAAATTGTGTGTAAACTGTCTAAAGCCACATAGCTTAATATGTGGTGAGGAGCGGTGTCTATGCAAGTATCCAGCAGACATCATTTAGAACTTTTGGCTTCTGAAGGTTCAAATTTTCCCATTTTTTCTGCCTACTATTTACTCTCCTTGCCATCATGAATTTAATTCCTCCTCCATTCTTTTTTCCACACCCCTAACTTCATCTCTCAGGTATGGCCTGAGAGATGGCCCTACCTGTTCTGGTGTGGACTTCTTGCTCTCTTCCTATTCCCTGTGGAAGTCTCCCCATGGCCTCAGCGAAGACGCATGACGGGGAGAACTCGTGCAGCGCCCAGGGAAGGGTTATTCCAGCCCAGCTCCTTCCCAGGGACTGTGGGTGTTGGGAACAGAGTCCCTTAGCATAATGCAAGCAGTAATGGTAGAGAGACAGGTCAAGAACAGACTGCTGTGAGCACCCTCTGACTGATGAAGCATAACGACCATGCTGGAAGGATTTGGAGTTACAGTCCAACTTGAAATCATCCCAGGGATGAGACGGTGCCTGGAGAAGACAGGCAACATCGAGGCCTCTGGGTATTGGCCCAGAGCATCCAGAGCTGGCCCAAGTAGCCAGCACCTCTGCACCACCAGGATGTGCTGTTCAGCTGCACAGCATGATGTTCATTCCCAAACTGTCTTCACTGCCTTATATTTAGAGTAGTCCTTGCATTGCTCATCTCTGGCATTCAAGAATGTAAACTGATTGACAGGTTGTTGCACATTGCTACTTACAGATTACCACATTTCAAAAAAGTAGTTTGTAGTTTCTTTATAACAAAATCCACTCAACCCCAGAATTGTGGTAACTTTGATAATTCAGAAGCTAATTCAAGATCTCCCAGTGACCCAGACTTATCATTATCAACATCATTTTTTCCTTTATATGCATAAATGTCAATCCAGAGGGAGTTCTGGTTACTAAAACACCAAATTAATTTACTATAACATGAGTTGTAATAACATTAAAAGCATACTTACTGCAAGTAATAAAAGCAAACTGGTTTAGCTCAAGACCATTATTCAAGAAAAAATAATAATAATGATAAATAATATTAATTGCCAACACTTCTATAGTTGTTATTGTGTCAGATACTCTTTTAAAGCACTTTACATACACGCTCATAACTCTCCATGAGGTTGGTCCTATCGTTATCCCCATTTTACAGATGAGGAAACTGGGGATGGTCACAAAGCTAGTGAGTGGCAGAATCAGAGCTCCAACCCCCAAAACCCGGCTTTAAGTTCTGCCACTTAACTGTTATGCTTTACTCCTCCCTTCCTTTCATTAAGAAATAGTCATTTTTAGTAGATATATTTGGGACAATGCTTACAAAGGTAGGTTAAGTAATAAATACATAACCCAATATTAAACTTGGTAATACGTCCCAGGCCAGTATAAACATGGACTTGCCGAAATGAAGAAACGAGCATACGCTATTGCTCTCTCATCTAACTGTGGATACAGGTCCCACACAGCCTCATTCCTCATCGACATGCCTGAGGCTGAAGCTGTAAATACTGAGCAAGGGCCCTCCTTCCAGAATGTAGACACGGAGACATCTCAGCTCCACAGGCAGCCTGGGAGTATGGGGACACACATGGAAGATACACATGGAGCCCCTCCTTGGGGCAGATTCATTTCTGATGGAAAGAAGTATTGTTCATTCATTTAGTAAATATTTATTGACCACCTATTATATGCCAGGCATTGCTCTTTGCTCTTGAGACTGAACAGTAAGCAAAGCAGACAAAAATCCTTCAACAAGTTTACATGCTACTGGAGGAGACAGCTAATAAGACAAATAAGTACAATGTACAGTAGGTTGAATGATTTAAGTGCATAGGAGAATAAATACAGTAGGGAAAGGGGGTAGAAAGAATTGAGTGTAACTGAAAGTTTAGATGAATGGAAAGGGAGAGGATGCTCTTTGAGTTGCAAAGAGTATCTTTTTTATGTCCTCCTTCCCCAAAATGAAATTACATCGCAAAGAATGATCATCTGAAGATTATAATGTAAAAATGGTTATTGAACCTCCATTATTTCAATCACTCAAAGTCAGCCAGCATAAAACCAGAAATCAAAACACAGCTTTCACAGATTTACTGGGGGGAAAAAAAGGAGCAGGAAAAAATGATTCCTCACATTGAATTGACCTCATCTTGCTCTGCCTTCCATCTCCTGACGTGGTCTACAAGCCCTGCTTATTCACACAGACGATATCTGTATGAAACCAACTGGCTGGCAAGTTAAAAATGATATTAACCATTTGCTTTTGCTATCCAATTCCAAATGATTTTGTAATTTTTTTCACTTAATAGAAATAAATGTAGATTTTGGTGTCATGCCAACCCAGCCTCAGCTAAATGGCTAGAAGTGGGAACAAACTGCCCTTAGAATGGACTAGCTATAAAATTAGCTCTAAGGAAAGGAAGTAGAAGGTACAGCAGACACACAGAGGAAGAAGCCTGTTCCCAAATGGAAGACGCTTGAGCCAGTCGTTTGCCATGTGGCTGGGCGCTGAAGAAGGAGTTCCAGGAGCGACTTCAAGTCCAAAGGCACAGAGCATTCCACGTCATCAGCACACAACCGACAGGTGGGAAGGTAGATCAGCACGGGACCACCCTCCAGAGTGTCTCGGCCCTCCATTCCTGGCGCAGCATCTTAATTCCTGATGTCCAGGTGTCTGAACAGCACCTCAGAGACTGTAGCTTAATATCCTCTGCAGCGTTTTTACAGGGTGGAGGGAGGGAACCTGAAATCCAAGATCAAGGACAAGTGGCCCTGCATGACGAGGCCACTCCTTCTCTCCACCTTACCTCATGTACCTCCATTTCTGAGGAGCTGAGGATGAACTTCCTGCTGGACCCCAGGAGGATAAAATTGCTAGTTAGCGCTCTTCCAGGCACTGGTGGGAGATGGTCCCAGCCAGCCAGGACTTAAACCATCAGCCCTTGTATGGCACGTGTTCAGGCATTATCCTGTACCTGGGAATTGCTGCTGAGCCCTCCTAAGAAGGAGAATGACATGATCATATGCTTCATGAGTTTATTTTAAAGTTGGGATAGTAATATATAAAAAAATGCTGTGCAAATTTTAGTCGTATTTTTTTCCAGTTCTTGGGACATAAGATGGCTTAGTAATGTTTGTAGCATGAATGAGAAAGCGACAGACAGACCAGTCATGCCAGAACAAATTCCCTCTATTCCCAAAAGAAGGATAGCATTAGGGGCTGGCCGGGTGGTGCAGCAGTTGAATTAGCATGTTCTGCTTCGGCGGCCTAGGGTTCACTGGTTTGGATCCTGGGTGCTGAACTATGTACCACTTGTCAAGTCATGCTGTGGTAGGCGTCCCACATATAAAATAGAGGAAGATGGGCACGGATGTGTGCTCAGGGCCAGTCTTCATCAGCAAAAAGAAGAGAATTGGTAGCAGATGTTAGCTCAGGGCTAATCTTCCTTAAAAAAAAAAAAAAGGACAGCATTAGAACCTAAATCTGTGAAGAGAACTGATCCACAATGATTTCACAAACCATCTAAAAAATGCGTGGAAATGACTGGAATCAGAGACTCTCTAAGGATCTCTCCTTATGTGTCTATTTCATCACGGAAACTATAACAAAGATTCTTTTGTTTAGAAAAGTGAGTGGAAAGAAATCAGACTGGAAGATATGTAGCCCAGCTTGGACCACCGAGCTTTTGAATTGAGAAGTAGTTTGAGAAAGCAGGGCATACCACACACCATGAAAACATTCATGGGACATGAGGAAAGTAGTGATAAGCCAAAGAACCCAATAAATTGCTGAACAGGAAAAAGGGTCTTGCTTCAGTAAACTGGAGTCTTTGAGACTTTAAACTCTCTTCTGTCTGTGCTAGTGCAGCTCTCAATCAGCTGTTCCATATAAATATTGAAGTCTGTCAAGCTTATTTGTACTCTTTGCTTCAGTGACCCTGCAGACAATTTATCCTGGACTGTTGACAAAGCCGAATGAAATCCACAATTCTGCCTGAATTCTGTTTCCCCTTTAGAGATTTTGCTGCCTCCTGGCTTGGGTTCACTCCAATTTGTGAGAGTAATGTTCCACCATGTGCTCCCTCCCCCTTCCTTCTGATGCCATCCTTCATGAACCCCAAAAGCTCCTCTTCTCCGGGGATTCCGTTGGCTTCTTCAACTTTTCCCAGGAACAAGCAGCCCTCTCACTTAAGGTCTTGTCTACTCTGTGCTCAGCATCAGCAACACCTGCTGGCTTGTTCTTCTGTACGCTGGGCTACTTCAAACTGTCTTGAACTGTAATCCCAGCAAAGTGAAGGTCCTGGAGAAGTTTCTCCTCCTGTCTACAAACGTTTCTCCGTTGGATTTGATTTTCAATTATATTGCCATGAGAAGGAATTGAAGGAGGAAATCCATTTGTGAAATCAATATGCATGGTCCAATCATTTGTGACAGAGCTCACTATTTGGTATAAATTTTTCAAATAACATTTAGAATGATCAGATTTGCTTTGGTGATGGAATGGCGTTTTCTTACTCTTAGTACTACCTCTGTTCCAAGATACAACTAAAATATGTGGTAATATTTCACTCTAATCTTGATACCACTCTTTCTTCTACATTAATGTCACATTCAGTATCTCATATTTGATGCAATAATTTAGTCCAGGAATGTCATCATACATGAAGAGTAGCATTTTTAAAGCTATTCTTTTTTTTTTTTTAAAAATTGGCGCCTGAGCTAACAAGTGTTCCCAATCTTTCTTTTTTTTTCCCCTGCTTTTTCTCCCCCAATCCCCCCAGTACATAGTTGTATATTTTAGTTGTGAGTCCTTCTAGTTGTGGCATGTGGGATGCTGCTTCAGCGTGGCCTGATGAGCTGTGCCATGTCCGCATCCAGGATCCGAACTGGCAAAACCCTGGGCTGCCGAGAAGGAGTGCACAAACTTAACCACTCGGCCACGGGGTGGGCTCCTCTATTCATTTTCTTGTAATACACTCTGTTATTCTTTGGCTGGGCCTCCATGGTCCTAACTTAAATTGGGAGGGAGAGAACAAGCAGGAAGGATGTCAAGACCTTGGGAACGTGGCTCAGGAAGTGAGGAGACCAGGGTTGCTAGGAACGGCAAGAGCAGCTGTGGAGGGAAATTACCTAGTCTGTAATAGGTGGTCCTTAGGGGGCACTTGATTGAGCCAAGGCAAATTGTCCAAAGCAGTAATGGGGGATCTCAGCTTTCACTCTCCCCCAACTTGTCATCTAGACTTCTTCTGCTTCCATTCATTCCTTAACTTACTGTAGTCTGATTTCTGCTCACACACACACACACACATTCTTGAATGAAATCACTGTGCTCTTTGATGGCCGCCAATAACTTTTTCATTAAATCCAGTGGACACATCTCAGTCTTTCCCTTGTCTGAACTCCATGAAGCATCTGACACACTGTTGAACATCCCCTCCTCAAAACTCTTTGCCCTCTGCTTTTAAGATTCCATGCTTCCCTGGCATTCCTCTTGCTACTGCTTTCCAATCCCTTTCTCTGAATCGTTTTTCTTGACTCTACTTTTAAACGTTAGTGTTCCTCAGATATTTGTCATTGGTCTTCTTTTCTTTTCATTCTACATGTCACATCCACTCCCCATGGAGTTATTTGTGTCTTCTTGCTCATGACTCTCAGCCAACCTATAACCCAGCTACCTCCTGCCCCAAACTCAGCACATCCAAAACTAAACTCCTCATTTTCCTCCCCTATGCCCCCTAACCTCTCCCTCTATTGTATCTACCATGCTTGACTCCTCCCACTGCCTTGCCTACATTTCAGTGAGAAAATCCTGACCATCAGACCTCCAAAGATCTCTTGAATTCACCCACTTCTCCCTAATACCATTGTTTTATTTCGGGCCACTTAGTTCCAATTCTTAACTGATCTTCCGGCTTCCACTCTCATTCTCCTCCAATCCATTCTGTAATCTACAGCCAAAGTAACCTTAAGAAATGCAGATCTGATCCACCATTTCCCATCCTTCATTGGCTTCCCATTGAACTCGAATGAAGATAAAAGTTCTCCAGTGGTTATATGTCCTGTAGGGACTGCTCCTCTGTTCCTTATCTCTCTTACCGCTGTCCCAGCCTTCTCTCCCTGTCCCCCCTCTCAGTCCTGCCCACATGCTCCACCCACCCCAACACGGAAGGAAGGACTTGCAATATGTCTCTCTGTCTCTCTTTCTCTCCCCCAGATCTTTGTACATACTGCTTCTTTTGTCTGGAAACACCATCCTCGCCCCATCCTTAATGTCTGACAAAATCATATGTATCCTCCCTTTTCACTTAGAGGTTGGTTCTTCCACGTCTTCCTGACCCTCCCAGGCAAGGTCAAGTGTCTCCTGTGGGTTTCATACCTCCCCTCTTGGTGGGATACACAGCACTCATCACTGTGCTGATTCATCTGTCTCCCCTCACACATGAAACTCTGAGCTCTTTGCAGGCAAGCCTGCAGGTTATGCTCACAGCCCAGAGCCCGGCACGTAAGGCACCCTGAGTAAGGGTCCAAAAATGAGTGAGTGATAATCTAAGAAAAAAAGAACTAAATTTTGCTGTGAGCATCAATATTTCCATAGAGAATTCATTTAGAGTAGCAAACCAAATAAAATTCACTTGTAAATGTTTGTTTATAAGCCATACAATACCTCATAAAACAAATGAAAACAGAAAAAAAAATCTTAGTTTAAATGGTTTTTCCAAGTCATTTAACAGCCTAGAGCTCACTGTACCCTCTTTCAGAGTTTGCACCTCCCAGTCTGTAGGCTGCCCAAGGTTCCCTTTAAGCTCTTTTATGGCTAGAGGACAACTATTATACACTCCACTCCATGCCCTTGCTATGTACCGTGTGTGCCCCCAGCTGTCACTAATTCTCTTTTGGACCCACTTTCTCTTTGTCGAAGTTGTTCTGTGACTCAGCAGCTTACAGTGTGCCTTCTTAAACAAATAAACCTTTTTGCTCAAAGCAGATAGAACACAATTAACCACTACACACCACACAACAGTTAAGTTAGAAAAACATTGGACAGATCTCTGCATAATCTGAAGGTATCTGCTATGAGCTGCAGGTATCTAGAATGATTATTTTTTTCAGGGTGAGATCACAGTTCAGCCGTGCTTGGCCGCGTTGTCATAGGGAATGCTCCATTACAACAAACAATTCCTCGTGAAGGAAGTGCGCTATTAGTACTCAGTGCTCTGATTTTTCCCCACAGGCTAAAGATGATATTTTACCAAAAGTAATTTTACCTTGGTATCCAATGTAATAAAAGTTTAATGAAAATATAAGACTCCATTAAAATCAAGGACATGAAATCCTTTGTCTCCACAATGTGTAGATTGAGAACTTCGGTGAATTTTAGAAATGTGGGCTGCAGATTGTGTTCTGAACGCACTGATATAGGTTGTAGAGGTTGTCTGTTCCTAATACATGTACAAACACATCTTATGTAAAACCTTTAATGAATATTTACTGCAATCAACTTATAGAGTTTAGCCTAAACATGTACTTTGTACATCCCCATGAAATGAATATAGAAAGCTCAGATTGGCAGCTTTGAGGCCAATTTAGAGAGTCTGCATATTTTAGGTCCCAGTTTCAAAGGTTCTGTGATTCATCAAACAATCTGCACTGAAAATAAGGAAGGCACAGACCCAGTCCTCAGGTTGTGCACAATCTGGTGAAGGGAGGAGAAGAAGAAGAAGGACAAAAGAAAAAGAAGAAATGAACACGTGCTGAGCATCTGCTAGGCGTCCGGCACTCTGTAAGACGTTATGTACAATTCCATTTGCTCTCCCTCATAACTCCATGTGGTGGGAACATTAACGCTGTCTGTCAGAGAGAGAGGTTCTGGGCGATCGTTCCCCAGGATGATGCTGCTGGTGACCTGCTGTGAAGCAATGTGGCAAGAGCTGTATAAGCCAAAGAAGGAGGAGGCCCATGTGACTGAGTGGATGACACCGTCAGCTAACATAAGAAATAGAAGGTGGGAAGGAGGTTTGCATGGTTACACTTAATAAATTTGGAGATCCTGATTTTGATATCTGCGTAAGCCATTCCCAAGAAGAAATTCTGTAGACACCTGGCAATATGGGTCTGCAGTTCACGGCAAGGCCAGGGCTGAAAGGGTGAAGGAGATCCCTAAGGAATATGTACAAATCCAGAAGAGAAAAGGCTGAGGACTGAACTTTGAAAAAAAAAAGCAAAAAACAAACCTGTGCTTAAGAGGCACATGAAAGAAGAGGAATCCACCAAAAAGACACAGAAGGAGTTGCCTGAAATGCAAGAAGTAAAGACTGCAAAGTGGAAGCAGGGCATCGAAGGAGGGACACACCGATTTTCCCTTTAGTATGAGAAGGCCTGGATTGTGCTGTGGGCTGAGGAGACGTCTAATGGAGGGAAGAGGTGAAAGATGAGCCAGAAAGGGGAGAGCTTTTCCCCAGTGGATGGTAGACTCCATCTAGCACAGCAGGCTCAGGTTTGTCTTTTTCCCCCATTACCTCCAGAGCTAGCAGAAGGCTGTGTATACAGTCTCAGAAATATTTGTTGAATGACTGAATGGATGATTTAATTAATACTTAAAGGATCCTGGAGAAGATGGGAGGAAATGAGATCCAGAGAGCAGATGGTTGAGATCAGCCCTAGACAAGAGGAGGGTCACTTCTTCCTTTGAAACTAGAATCACAAACACTGAACATGTTGCTCAGAATAAAGGAGACACTCAAATGTTTGTGGATGAAATGAATGGAATTATATTAAGGACGTTATCAAAATATAGCTTATCAGTGTTCCTTAATTTCACAGAACTTTGTATTTAAGAAAATAATAAGTCTAGCGGGCTGGCCCGGTGGCACAGTGGTTAAGTTTGCACGTTCCACTTTGGCGGCCTGGGGTTCGCCAGTTCAGATCCCGGGTGCGGACATGGCACTGCTTGCCAAGTCATGCTGTGGTAGGTGCCCCACATATAAAGTGGAGGAAGATGGGAACGGATGTTAGCTCAGGGCCAGTCTTCCTCAGCAAAAAGAGGAGGATTGGCAGCAGATGTTAGCTCAGGGCTAATCTTCCTCAAAAAGAAAAGAACAAGTCTAGGAAAATAAGTTGAACTTTGGTCATCAACAATGATTTTGTAGTAGACATGTTAAAATTTTCTTGATTTTTCACCATGAATAGCGTAAGCTTTGCACTGTTGATAGTTTACTATTATGCTTGAAAAAGGAAATTGGTTATTGAGCATTGTAGAAATTAGGTTGTTTTCAAATATGATAAGGATTCTCATACTGATATAATATAGGATGCATTCATGGATAAATAAAAGGTGAGATGCATAAAAATAAGAATGAAATGTGGAAATTTGCTTGGTGTTAATCCAATGGGTGAGGATAGAGATCATAGAAAAAGAGAGAAAAGGCTAAGAAACACTTTTAAAAATATAATCATACAGTCCTATCATCCTATGGCTACATCAAAAGAAATGTAAATGTGTAGTGAATTTAGATTTCTCTTAGGAGGGTTTATCTTTTCCATTTGTGTCCTCCAAGTGCCGTCCGAGGCAGCTCTGTTACCCTGGCCCCAGATAAGAGCAGCTTCTGCACCACAGGGCTCTCTGTCACAGCAACACGGGCCATCACATTTCCCTCTAGATTTGAATTTTCTTTGACTTGGAAAGTCTGCATTTCCACACACACTGGCTTCTATAATCTAGTTGAAATACCATGTTGGTCCCCATCTACGCTTCCACTGCCAGAAATGCAAAGCCGGCCATTTTCAAATGATGCTCTGCTCCCACAGGTTATGAAACAGTGGAGAATCATGGCATTTTCCCAAATTGTTCAGTGGGTAAACTGGATTAGTTATTTTCCTAGATTCCTAATCAGACACCAATTTTCTCCAATCACCGCCCCCATCAATGTTTTCCTCAAGGAGTGATATTTGGATAATAAGAGATGATAAAATAATGTCCTTTCCTCCCCATTCCCATTGTCACGATATGGTCAAGCGGAATTGAATAACTGCAATAAATTGGAAAACTGCTACAATTCCCAAACTGCTTTCTCCCATGTCTAATCCACTCTCTGCTACACGGCCAGATAAATCTTCCAAACACATCCATCATTTACCATTTTGAGGCGCCTGTTCAAGAACCTACCATGGTTCCTACTGCCTTCTACACCAAGTCTTAATTCCTTTGTGCAGCTTTTAAGCCCTTCAGAATTTGGCTCCATTTCTACCTATTTATACGCCTGTACTCCAAAGCACTGTCCTCAAGGATGGAACCATGTCCTTTCTGTACAGGGCCAGTGTCATCTCTGCCCCATGCCTATCCTGTCCTGGCCCCATTCCCCTACCACCTGGAACGCCTTCCTCCCCACTCCAATACCCTCCCAACTCCTTCTCCTGCCTCCAGGGCCAGGGGAAGCTCTACTCCTTCCAGAGAATTCTCACTTCCAGTCCCTGTTGGCCACTCTTCCTGCCAGTGGCAAAGTCAAAACTAGGTAATCCTTGGGAGGGAGATGGTGTACTTAACTCTTCTTTGTTTGTTGAAGCCCTTTTGGAAATATATCTTAAATTTCTTTCCATATTCCCTACATAACCTAGGGCAAAGACATAAATACTTACTGAACCTTTGATTGTAGAGTATGTACCATCCTTTAGCTCTGAGGCCACAGTGGTTTATCTCTGGTTGAACGTCAGCAGCTAGAGGACCAGGTACTAGCATTCTTACCACAAACCCAATTCTCACATTACATCTTTAGCAAATGCAAATCCATCACTGTTTGAGTCAGAGAGAAGCTTCTATAACTTCCTTCAGTGTTAACCTAAATTTCACATTTGCCTCTGGTGGTTTTCACTGCTTTCTCAGATATGTGCAGTTGGTTTGAAATCGGTGCCTTATTTTGAGTGTGATAGGCAGCTAAAGAGAAGAAATAATGGGGGAGCTTATGGCTGTGGACATTTCCAGCTTCGTCATCTCCAGCTCCTTTCTGTCATCTGCAGGCCTGGGCTAACTTCATGTGCTCATGTTGTCTGAAGTCCTTCCCATGACTTCAAATGGCAGCATTTCAGGGCTACTTAGATTTAGTGCCTGTTTTAATACTTTTGACTCATTTAGGAGGGACGTGGCGGATGGGGAGAGAAATGAAACTTGGGATTCTTAGTTTAACTCCTAAAGTCCTGTTCCTCAGATGCTTGCAGAAGATCCAGGCCTTTCCTAGACTCTCCTCAATCTGTTTCTTCAATCATTTCAAGTATTAGAATTAGCTCCCCCCTAGGTTTTTATGCTAAATGTTAATTATACATTAACAGAAGAACCAGAAACAAATAGCACTTATATTTTTGGTTTTCTGTGATTATTTATGTCTCTGCCTTCAGAATGAAATCATTTCCTTCCTGCCTAATCAGAAGGCTGAATTTAGGTAACAGAATATAGCTGTGGCCCTAAGCTAGATTTCAAAACAGAAAAATAATTTCACAGCTGACTATGCTTGTCTCTATTGCCATTACCGGTTTGTCTTAATTGAATGCTGTCTCTGCACTCCCTGGAAACCACATATTCATCCATCAAGACCCAGTTCAAATGTCTGTCCCTCTGTGACGCTTTCTCTAGCCGCCCCAAGCAGAGTTGGCATCTCTTCTTCGTATTCCAACAGCACTTTTTTGATTCCTTGAAGTCACAAACATTTATTGAGCACCTACTTATTACTGAGTCTTTTATGCTCTTGCCATAACGTACTTTATGGAGTTTATCAGTCTGTCTTCCTCTCTCACTCAACTTCCAGAGGGTGAGTACTATGTTTTATTCATTTTTGTATCCCCCGCACGACGCCCAGCATAGCAGATGCTCACTGGAATGATTTACATCATAAACTACAGGAGGCAATGGTTCCTGAGCAGCTGCTTGAGTAACATCAAAGATGGGCAGATTGATGCATCTGGGCTGAGATTTTGAAGTGGAAGAGTTTGTTTGGGCTTCTAGCCACGTACAACTAAGGGAGTGGATGGGGAAATGGGGTTGAAGGCCTGAGAATTTGAGCTGTCAACAGAAACCATCTAAATACCTCCTGAATTTGCCTCCTGTTACCTCTTGATTACCACTGCCTCTGACTTTTTCAGGCATTCCTCATTTCTTGCCTGAATTTACTCATAACCTCTAAATTGGTCTCCCTGACTCTATTATAGGATTCTTTTCCCCTTCCTCTCCTCTAATCCATCTTTAACTTGACCATTCGCCTGACCTTTATAAAAACAAATCCAATATTTATTTGCTTAAAATCTTTTTAAGTACTTACAATCTTTCTGTGATCACACACGTGCATGCACACACATAAGCATATGCACACACACATTGCCTTCAGTCTGAAATCCATATTCCTTGTTGTGATGTTCAAGTCTATCCGTGATCCAGCCTTTCCTTTCTTGTCACTGTTACCCCTCCACACACACCATGCTCTCCAGTTATACTAAGCTACTGGAAGTTCCCTGAAATTTCCAAACCATCATAGCTTTATGTCTTGGAGCATACCATATGATGCTCTTTTTTTCCCGGAACAAAACCTTTCATATCCTTTGTCTTACTCAACTTACTCTAACTCAACTTTTGGGTGATAGCCAATGTGCCACCTCATCTGAGATGTTTCGTTAATCGTCCCCCACTTCCCTCCTGGGTTAGGTACCCAATGCATGAGCTCTCATACCATCCCACGCATTCCCCTAACTTGCAATGTCTCTGGAATGGTACTGCACTTGTCTGACTCTTCTGGGAGACTGAGCTCCTTGAAGATAGGCACACTTTCTTCTTTGCATCTGTTGTCTCAGTGGGTCTTCTCCTGATCATCCCACGGAAAACAACATGCGCGTATATGTGTGACACCACACACACACACACACACACACACACACACACACACGCTGTGTTCCCTATTCCATTCCCTGCTTTATATTTCTCTCTATAACACTTGTCACCTTCTAATACACTATATAATTTACTTACTTACTTATTTTGTTTACTCGTTGATTTCTCCACTAGAGGTAAACTGCATGAGGTCAGGAATTTGAAAGCCTGTATATTTTTTAACGATCTTGAATTTTCCTGGTCTCATAATGACTTTTCCATTCTACTGGCCCTAAGGTAAGATTGAGTTGCTAAGAAATAACCACTTGTACCTTTCTTAGGGAAACAGCTGGAGTCCTTTTGTTCTTGCTCATGCCCACTTGTATCAACAATATCCTGTTTTGCTAAAACTTGAACACTAGAATGCTTGAAACTTCGCTTTGGTTTCTATTGCCAGGATTTCTGTTACCTGTTCTCAGACTGACTCCTTCTCAAAGCAGCTGCTTTAGAAGCTGTCTTTTCTGCTGCCCGCCAAATTAATAAAGAGAAACCTTTTATTCCTCCACTTGTTTTTTCCTGTGGGTTTTTTTTTATCTCAACATATTTTGTCTGTTTCATCCACTGCTGGATTCTGAGAGTCCAGAACAGTGCCTGACATAGAGCAGATGCCTATGAAATATTTGTTGAATAAGTGAATTTGTGCCTTTGGTGTTTAGTATGACACCTGTGACATAATAGACCCTCAATACATATTAATTGAATAAACTAACAAAGAATTGGAAGAAACAGAGATGTGACATCACATCAAGAAAAAAATAGATAAAACTGCCATTCTAGACTCCTCCTTCTTTCTCCTGTTCTATATCTAATCAATCACCAAGTTGTCGCTTCACTTCTTTAAAATTTCCCTGACATTTTGTTTTCTTTTCCTGCCACTTCCACTACCTAATTTACGTCCCTATAATCTCTATCCTGGACTTTTACAATAGTTTTCTAGCTAGTTTCCATGCCTTCAGTCTTGCTCTCCTCCAACTGACCCTACTCTTAGTGACGTTCCTACAATGTGTCTAGGAGTATCACTCCTGGTTGGTGAACCCCATTGTCTCAGGGATCAAGTTTAGATTCCTTTGCAAGAACAGTAAGTCCCTTCATGACCTGGCCCCTTTCCGTCCTCACTTTCTGCTCTACTCTGCCTCTACCCTACCCAATGTGTGCTCTGCACCATTGCCATTCCAAACTGTTTCCATTCTTTACGCACTTCTCTTTCACATTTCTGTGCTCCTGTTCTCTTTCCTTAGAAAAGCCCTCATCTACTTTAAAGACCTGATGCACTTTTATTTATCTTCCAAAATTTATCATAAATGTCACGTCCTCCCTCAAGTCCTCTTTAACCCCCAAGTAAAATTTGCGGCTCCTTCCTACTCCTCCCAAAGTACTCATCACTCTGCATATTGTCTTCATTTGCTATGTGTCTGTCTTCCCCTGAGGACTATGTTATATCTCTCTGTATACCCAGAGCTCAACTCCTTGGTTGGCATCCAGTAAAGGCACAATAAATATTTTTTTACTATAAAGACTTATACACTAAGCTAAATATATCAAAGTCCTGCTTTGTGGAAATTAGCCAAATTTTGAGTCTTTATGAAGTCCATCTGGCACGTTTCAAATTCTAGGGACGATTGTGGATTCTTAGTTGACCCTTCCTCTGTGAGTTTCATGCCATAGATCAAGGTTTTTTCAGGATTTTCTTCTGTTACACCTTATGTTTTTATACTTAGGAGGCCTTTTCTAGGCAGACCTTTTCACCCACGTTTTTCTCCTTCTGTATTATACAGGGTTTACACAACTTGAAGAAAGACAGGTTGTTTTGTAGATTTGAAACCAGAAAAACGTTCCTCATTTACTGCCAGATTCATTCTACACAGTAATATTAAGGCTCTAGCAATTCTCCCTAATTGTCACTGGGGCTGGGGTCACTGTTATCCTTAAGGGAAAGGCAAGAATTTGAGTGTGAGTTTTTTCTAAATTACGGGAAGGCCAGCTTAGGGGTTTTTAGAAGCCTCTGAGCCTGTCCTCATAAGCTGATACTAAGATGGAGAGTTATCCCCCACCCTCGCCTTAGTTGATGACATAAATTATACTTTTGGCAGTCCCTGCAGCAGTTATTACCTCTTCTTCCTGCTTAAAATGCAAAATGGAAAATAAAGCAATAAAACATACAATTAGCTTAAAGATAATTTACCAAAAGGGAATTGATAATATTAAGCAAAGTAGAATTAGATTGAGTATTATCCCAAGAGCTGTCTGTGAATGCAGACTCAAGGAAAAAGACAAAATTATATTCAGGAGGGAAACAGAGATTGAACACAGAAAAGACGGAATGGGGTATTGGGGCAAAAGGGCAAGACAAGGACACTGATAGGCAATGAGGATGGTGACTTGAAGCGTCAAGAAAAGAAAGCACAGAGTAGAGCAGGTGAGACTTTGCTGTTCAGGAATTTAAGTCATGATTACTCCATGTTCCAAGACCCTATCAGGGCACATTCCTTGAAGGCACCACACCAAATTTGTCACTATCTGTGTACTTAAGGTAGCATGCTAGTCAGGGCAAGGCCAAGGTTTCTCTAGGTTTCCTTGGTGGAACTTTGTGGAACTTCTGTGGGTGTGCTTGAGATGGGGCACTGCTTCTAGGCACGGACCTCCAGGCCACAGCCTAGGTGGGGGTGGACCTCTGTAGAGCTGGCCATCCCAGCCTCAGGGGGGCTACTACAGCTCCACTTCCTTGACGTTTCTCCAGTCTCAGGGGAACCCATGACCCAAGGAGGGTTTTAGCTGTTCCAAGCCTAGCAAGGAGGAACAAAATGCCAGATGGATAGATTTTCACAGAGGAGGGAAACAGGAAATGACAGACCTGGGATGAGCCCAGAAGTCCATCCTCCAGTTTTCAGCAGGCTCAATGGTATAAATTGGAGAATGGAAAGCCACAAGGCTTTGTACTAGACATTATGCACTAGTGGTTACCTTGCAGGTACCCTGTCCTCCAAGAATCATCTGGTCTCTGGTGTACAAAAGCGAGACTCATTAAAGGCACTACACCAGATTTGACGCACCTGAGGGCAGAAATATCAAATGCCCTGTGCCCTTGAAATGTTAAGGCTGGGGCCGTTACAGAGGAACTTCTTAAGGGCAGCTTCGCTGGTAGGAGACCTCAAGGTTGAAATATCTGGTAGAGTGTTGCCAATTAGAGTGCCAAAAGTTGAGGCCCTTAACTTCTAACTCTTCCTCCAGGCTCACCCCAGCCACTTGCAAACTTTATACCTTTCAGTGAATAAATTCTAATCAAGCTTTAAACAGCTTCGGTGACATGTGTGCAAACTCATCCTGCCCAACCTTCATTAGAATTTTTCCTTCATGAGTCCCACTACTATAACCTTCTTCCTCTAATTTGGTTCTTAGGAGATTATTTTCTCTTGGCTTCCTGAGATGAAAGGCAGTAGAAGAGTGGAAGTGCATCTAGGAGTAGAAAAGATTAGCACTGACAAAAATGGCTGAGGTCAATGAACACTTAAAAGTCAAAAAGTAATGAAGGAAGACTCCTGCTTTTTTTTTTTTTGTTTAAAGATTGGCACGTGAGCTAACAACTGTTACCAATCTTATTTTTTTTTTCTGCTTTTTCTCCCCAATCCCCCCAGTACATAGTTGTATATTTTAGTTGTGGGTCCTTCTAGCTGTGGCATGTCGCATGCTGCCTCGGCATGGCCTGATGAGTGGTGTCATGTTTGCGCCCAGGATTCGAACCGGTGAAACCCTGGGCTGCCGAAGCAGAGCGCATGAACCCAACCTCAGGGCCACTGGGCCAGCCCCAAGACTCCTGCTTTTGAAACCTCATTTTCTAGTCCAAAGCAGGAAAACCATAAACCTAGGTTAAAATACCCTTTGTATCATCTTTTTTTAGCATGGCCATTCATTAAAAGAGGTTCCTGGAGGACAGTCAGGTAAGGCTAAGTATGTGTTGGTTCTTTGTCTCCCCAGGAGAAAGAACTTGAGGGTTCCCTGGTCTGGGGATTCCTCTCAGTAGAGGCAGATTGAAGCTTAAGCCATTTCTGAACTGTCAAAGGGTGTTTCCTAGTCACATTCCAATCATGGATGGGTGGATTGGTGAAGAGGGCTGTCCCAAGGTCAAAACGTGAATCTGGAGAAGCTTGTGCTTCCTCATTGGTATGTTAGTCCTCACAAACTCCCTGGGCAGGCTTCTCATGCCACCTGGGCCCGGGCCTGTTCTTCCACCTGCTCTCATGGATCTTACCTATGCTGCAGCTATATTTTTGGCATAGATGCTCTGGACTTCCCAAGGAGAGAAGTTAGCTAACGCAGTAAATTAACTTAACCTCTGAGAATAGACAAATGGAGGGAGCTAAAGGAACTCCTGAAAGACCATGCCTCTTCGGAGATCACTTTGCTTTGTAACAATGACCTCCTAGAGGCAATGCTTTAGAAGGGAAGTAATGCTGATGGAGAAGTATTGCCAGTTGTGCAAAAGGACAACGGAGCATAATAGATTTAATGGGATAGATGCTTTTAGGCAGGTATAAGATATAAGGTATAAGATAGGGCAGGTCCTTGCAGTTCCTCAGAGTTTCCTCTGATGCCCTGCCTATGTGTGGAAAGCTTACAGAAGAATTCTGCACCATTCACTTACTTACTCACACAGTCATCCAACAAATATCAATGAAAGGCCTGTTCTGTGAGGCCCTGTGCTATAGAAATATAAAGGTAAACAAAACAGACATGCCTCTGCCCACATGGAGCTTACATTCTAATGGGGAGATAAACCAAAAATAAATGTGAACAGACAAATCTGTAAAACTGTTGGAGCTGCGTTTTAGACAGAATGTCAAGAAAGTCTTCTTTGAGGAGGAAACATTTAGGCTGTCTCAAAACTGAAAGGAGCCAGGCAGGCAGAGAGGGGAACAGTGTTCCAGGCAGAAGGAAGAGGCTGTGATGAGTGTTGAAAGAGCTTAGCATACTCAAGGAGTAGAAAGAAGGCCAACGAGGCTGGAGCTTGCTGACAGGGGAGAGTGACACAAAATGAGGTTAGAGAGAGAAGCAGGAGCCAGAGCAGGTTGGTAGCTAAGTTTTATTAAGATTTACAGCCTTGGAGTTTATTCAAAGTGAAATGAAAATGCATTGAATATGTTAAATAGGGATTATGCTTTGGTATGCTTTTAAGAAACTCTTGCTACTCTAGAAAATGGATTGTAGGTGGATTAGAGTGGCCACAGAGAGACAAACTGAGAAGCAAGAGATGATGGTGGCCTGGACTTAAGTGGAAGCCATGGATAGACATGAGATATATTTTACAGAACCTGCTGATAAATGGTATGTATGGGCTAAGGAGGGGGGTTGGGCAGAGAATCAAAGATGACTCCAACGTGTCAAAAAGAAAGAGGGAACTTCACAGCCCATTCATTAGCACTCTTGGCTGTGACTCCTGAAGCCTTCTTGAGTTTCTCAGAACTCACAGGCCTTGAGAGAAAGTTCTTGTTAGAATCCATTAAAAGGTTCCTTCTCTATGAGCAAAACCATCTAAGAGATCCATTTAACGTTTTCAACATAAATTGGGAATTCTTTCTGAAAAAGCACAAAGAAATCAAACAAATTTCTTGTCTGTGTGAACCTCATTGACGCTGGCAAGAGAAAATGATGCCTTGCTTTGAAATAGTGGAAGATTCTTATTTGACTGCCCAGAGCAGTTATCAAAGGGTTTAAGAAACATGTCAAGAAGTCCAGTGCAATATGAGTGACTAAGTGAGAATTCTGATTGTAAAACTGGGCAAAAATTTCTTTCTCTGAGCCAACTCAATGTAAAAGCATTTAAGTAATCTCCTCAAAGCATAAATAAATTCTAATGGCAGTAAGACTACAGTAGTAGGACTTTGACACTTCACGGTTTTTGTCATGAACACCACCTATTTCTATAGACAGCCTTGGAAAATATTCACAGTAAATATGGATTCTTTTTCTAGCATAATCACTATCAGTAGCACATATGGTGCATCTCCAAAAGTAACCTCAGAAGTATTTTTTCCCCACTTCCTTTTAAAACAATGCTGTTGCTAAAGTTTGGTGAATGGAGAAAATAGATCCTATTTGTTAACCACTTAAAAATAGTGTACATTTTTCTCTCGAAACTGTTAAATAAAATCTATTTATATACCATAGTTAGGCTTTCACACAATGACGCAGTTACTTTGGGCTTGAATTCTCAAGAAATTTCATCGCTATGCTTTAAGCCAAATGGTTGCTGGTAAAGAAACAAAGGGGTGAGTTTAAAAAAAATTGTCATATGTCTTCTTGTTCCCGTGGTTGAGAAATGACCAGAATAGAAAAGTATATCTTAATTCTCAGATCAAGAAATACTAGAGTAACTCACCAACATCACTGTGTTAGTAGCAAGTGTCTACCCACCATGAGCAGGGATGGCATGGTAGTGGGGTGCAAAGAGATGGAAGGGATGAACTGTGCCCTCAAGGAGTTTACAACTTTTTCCTGCCACTTCTGCCCACTGAGCTCCTTCCTGCCTCAGGGCCTTTGCCCTGGCCACTGTTTTTACCTTCAATAGTTTTCCCAGCCCTCTGACCTGGCAAACTCCAACCTATCATTGATCCTCAGCTTAAATACCACTTTATCAGAGAGGATGGAGCCCCAAAGGTTTATTTCCCATCTTTCTAAGATTAGATCTCTCATTTCTAGCACCCTGTGTATTCCTTCATTGCATCTAGCACCCTGCGCATTCCTTCATTGCATCTAGCAAAATTATCATACAGCTATTGTGAGATTTGGGGGAGCTGATGTTATTGAATGACTCTCTCCTCAACTAGACTGCCAATTCCATGAGGGCAAATGATCTTGTTCACGACTAGACCCTCAGCCCTAACATAGCGCCTGGTACATAATAGGGTCTCAGCAAATATTTGTGGAGTAACTTAATTAATGACATGAGCACAAATTGCCAAAAAGCACTTCAAGGTGGCATAGCTAAGGACCAGATGATAGCTGCTTGTGTGATGAAAGGAGGGAAAAATGAACCTGGAGTTGAAACGGTCACTCTGAGTATCAAGAGGAGAAGAGCTGAGGTGGAGATGGATCTAGAAAGAAGAATAGGATTTGCTCCAGAGAAGATGGGGAAAGAAAGTATTTTTGGCTGGAGGAATAGAATAGTGTGCATAGCAAATTGGGGGTACACGAGAACACTGGTATGGTTGAATGGAAAGGTCCATAGGAAAATAGTGGGATCAACTAGGTTTAATCTAGGCAAAGGAATGTAACTTTTTTCTCTAGGTCCCATTAAAGGTTTTTGAGCAAAGTGATCATGTATACAAACCTGATATTTTGACATCCAAACTGCAAAGCAGAGGAAATAAAGAGTTTAACTCCCATTATAAAAATCTGTTAGCTTTACTAGTAGATTATGGAAGAATTATTTTAGAAAATATCACTTTGAGTAGATTCAAATACTTGTTTAACAACTAAAATAGTTGATTATCTTTTAATTAAAGAGATTTATTAAGAAGGAACAAGAAAATAAGAAGTTGCTAATAAGCAGAGTGTCTAAGTTAGTAGCTACTGCTAATTAAAGATCATTTAAAAGTTAAAATAAAATACTATAATTCTGATAGATAAAAATTGATATTTGTGATTTAGTTTATAAAATTTTAATTTATGTAAAACTATTCAGGACCACATCTACTACATTTGGCAAAGTGTCTTTCAGATTCTAAAATACCACTTTTAGAAGTTTCCAGAATATCTTTATTTTCAAAAATATAGTCAATTAGTTACTCACTAATAATAGAATAATAGAAACACCCCCAGCTCAGATGTCAGTTGAGATACCTTGCCCTTCAAAGACAATTGATAGTAAGATATCTAGTTCCCTTCCAATTTACCTGGCAATGAAGGAGCATGGCTTTTACCTAGTGATTTCTCTCTTGAGCATCTCTTATTGTCTTACAGAGCTGTCCATTCTTTAAAATACTGCATTTCCCCAAATATAAATCATGCGGTCAACGATATTTAAGGGCTGATGGATATAAAATAAGTGAAAATGTGTGAAGGAAAGAAATTATTAACATCCACCAAACCTGACATTCAAATTGCCTAAGGGAAAAGTACCCAATATTAAACTCTTTTTTTTTTTTTTAAAGATTGGCAGCTGAGCTAACAACTGCTGAATCTGCTGCCAATCTTTTTTTTCCCCTTCTTCTTCTCCCCAAAGCCCCCCAGTACATAGTTGTATCTTCTAGTTGTGAGTGCCTCTGGCTGTGCTACGTGGGATGCCGCCCCAGCATGGCCTGATGAGTGGTGCCATGTCCACGCCCAGGATGAGGACCAGTGAAACCCCGGGCCACGGAAGCAGAGCGTGTGAACTTAACCACTCGGCCACGGGGCCAGCCCCCAATATTAAACTCTTGATGAAATTCCTTGCACAGACACAGCAGCTCCTAAAGATGCTCTTGATTCTCAGATCAATTCCCCCTGAAGAGCAGTTCCCCCTTTCCACCTCCACAGAACATGTCTCCGCCCACCACTGGAGAAACCCCATCCCTTGCTCACAGACTGCACTGACTCCCACAAGCATATTTCCTCAAGTTTCAGTTATTTAGGCTAGATCAGAATAACACCCTGGGAGTACTGGTAAGACCAGCCAAAGCTGATCTTTCATAGTATGTAAATAATCATTAAGGAATTCGCTAATGAACCTACCACTTATAAAACGAGTCCCTACACAAATAGCCTTTTTTCATTACACTAGAACATATGCCTTCATTTGCAGATCAGCCTCTCACTGATTAGCAGATATTGCAAATATCTGGAAATACAATGCAAATTGAAGATTTTTAGATCTGCAAAAATGCAGAATTTCATGAAGTCCATGAAATCATGTTGAGAACTTTGCTAGAATCACAGACAAAACAACGGACAAATGAAGTCCCCTTAGACCTCTTTACTGTCCCCTTAGTTGTAAAATGTCCTGCTGAAACTTTGAAGGTATGCTTGTATATGGGTCTGTTATGGACTGAATTGTGTTCCCCCAAAACCCATATGTTGAAGCCCTAAACGCCAATGTGACTGTATTTGGAGACAGAGTATTGGGAGGCAATTAAGGTTAAATGAGTCCATAAGGGTGGGGCCCTAATCCAATAGGACTGATGTCCTTATAAGAAGAGGGAGAGACACCAGAGATCTCTCTCTCCCTCCGCGTGCACAGGAGAAAGAGCATGTGAAGAAGCAGCAGAAGACAGCCAGCTACGAGCAAGGAGAGATGCCTCCGGAGAAACCAAACCTGCTGACATCTTGATCTTGGACTTTGAGCCTCCAGAACAGTGAAAAAATAAATATCTGTTAAGTCACGCAGTCAGCGGTATTTTGTTATGGTGGCCCAAGCAGGCTAGGAGAGGGTCCAGTCCAAATGCCTTGTTGGACAGGTGCTGTTCTCAACCTCCAGGAGTTATAGTGAAAGGTTACATTTTATGGAGGCTTTCCTATGATCCAGGGAATGTTGGACATTTACCAGACCTCATCAAATTTCTTCCTTATAAAGCCTTAGGAAGCAACATTACTATCTTTACAGGTGAGGAAACAGAGGCAAAGAAAGGTTACCATCAGTCACTTGCTCAAGGTCACCTGGTTAGGAAGTAGTGAAGGAAGCCAGAATTCAAGCCAGGTCTGACCCCAGAGCCCTGCTCTCTCAGCAGTGGCTCTCGGCTCTGTCTGCACATGGGAATCACCAGGGAGACTTAAAAAATGATGACGCCTGACTCCCAGCCCCAGATAGCCCAGGGTCATTAGTTTGGAGTATGGCCTGAGCATCCAGATTTTTTAAAGCCCCTCAGCTTTTAAAAGCTATCAATTATCTATCGCTGCATAGGAAATTACCACAAACTTAGTGAGTTAAAATAACACACCTTTATTATCTAACTGTCCCAGGAATTTGGGCCTTCAACTCAAGGTCTCACAAGGCTGTACTCAAGGGTCAGCCATGGCTGTGGTCTCATCAGGGGCCTGACAGGGAAAATGTCTGTCTCCATTTTCTTGCTGGCTGTCAGCCAGGGACTGGTCTCAGGTCCTAGAAGCCACGCACAGTTTGTTGTCATTTGGCCCCTTCCATCCGCCCTGTCACAATATGGCAGCTTGTGTCTTCAAGGAAAAAATCTCTGCTTCCATCTTACATAACATGATGTAAGTGGAAGTGATAGATCACCCTTGCCATAAAACATAATCTGATCAAGGGAGTGGTGGCCCAATCACATTTGCCATGTTCTATTGGACATGACTCACTGGGGGTCACTGTAGGTTGTGTCCACTACACAGTTGACTTTAATGGGCAGCCAAGATTGAGAACCCGAGCTCTAAAACATTCTGCTCTATTTCTTTTCCTCTGGAAATAGTACACATTTGGAATTCATAGCTTTTATTTTTTTTTTCCCTTACTGCTCAATTTTAAATGGCATGGGAGACAAACAGAAAAGAAAAATACCACCCTCTCTAGTTATGATTACTTACATGAAACTGCCAATATTCAACCATTTTTTTATCTACAAAAACAGTAGTTTCATATGTTTCAGTCTAATACTATCCTTCCCTGATAAACCATGAGTTTAAAAAATGCCTAGCTATAGTCAGAAGTTCAGGCAGAAAAAATTAGAGACACATCACAGCTCATGTCTATTCTCAACTAATGGCACAACTTCAGTGATCTTGCAGCAAATCTAAAATATCTGACATTGAAATATAGTCTATGTAATCTATGAACTAGATCTCTGAAATACAGTCACATTTTCAAAAGGCATTTCGGCGAGACTGAAAAACTTCGAAAGTACAATTATTCTGCTATGAACCTTGAAAACTGAGCTGTGGAGAGACAAAATGAAAATGATCTTCAACTTGAGATGTTACAAAGGTAACATACCATGAATTAACGACGACTTGAGCAGAAATGAGAATAATTGGCGAAGTTTCAATGTTTTCTAAAGAGAAAACATGAATTTAAACTGAGCATTTTCATTAATGAAGTACTCGACCACATCCGCTGTGGAAATTCTCTGGGGTGGGTGGGTTTTCTCATCCCGAGCACTATCTTCCTAGGTAGGAGCACCAGAGGCCGCCATCTGGGGGAAGCTGAATTGGAAGATGGTGACTCTAATTTACTTATGTGGCAATTTTGCCTGGAGATTTCCATTCAAAATTGTCTCCCAGACTCCCTCCCAGGAAAAATTAAAAGCAGCTAATTCACCACTCCTAGATTTGACCAGAATGTCAGAATCAATGGGTATGCTGTGAGTTTAATTTCGAGGAAGAAAAACCTAATTTTGGAAATGTGAATATTTTCGGAGCATCATAACAGATATCTAAGGATGTTTTCTTTGCCTGGTGAAACATGCAACTTTCTATAAAAATATCCCAGATCCAGGCCTTCCGCTTTCTCACAAAAGAACACCTGGCCTTTTGAGAGGTTGTGCCACTCTCGTGACAAAAGCATCCGTTGCATGAAGAACCCAGTGCTCTCTGGTGGGGGTTTCACTCTGAGAACACATGCAGAACAGTCCAGTTCTCTCCCACTCACAAACAGTCTAACACTGTGTCATCCAAGGTAGTAGCCACTAGCCACATGTGGCTACTGAGCACCTGGAATGGGGTTAGTCTGAATTGAGATGTTCTGGAAATGTAAAATACATACCAGGTTCCTGAGACTTAGTATTCCCCCCAAATGTAAAATATCTCATTAATAATTGTTTACATCAGTTACATGTTAATATGATAATATCCTATCATACGACATATTAGATCAAATGAAATATATTGGTAAAATTAGTTTTACCTATTTCTTTCTCTCTTTTTTTTTTTTGGTGAGGAAGATTGGCTCCGAGCTAACATCAGTTGCCAATCTTCTTCTTTTTGCTTGAGGAAGACTATTGCTGAGCTACCATTTGTGCCAATCTTCCTCTATTTTGTATGTGGGATGCTGCCACAGCATGGCTTGATGAGCAGTGTGTAGGTCCGTGCCTCAGATCCAAACCCATGAACCCTGGGCCACGGAAGCAGAGCATGTGAACTTAACCACTATACCACCGGGCCAGCTCCTGTTTCTTTTCTTTATGTAGCCATTAGAAAGTTTAAAATTATATATGTGTCATGCATTGTATTTCTACTATATAGTGTTCCTCTAAAACTACGAAGATCTATCCTCTTTCTAACTACTAGAGTTGGACCAAACCCAGCAGGCATGCCGGCTTTGAAGGCCTGAGCTGGAACCTTAGATCCTGGATGAAGGTTTGCATAATAGAGCAATAGAAGGATTTACCGTAGTAAGCAAGGTGATGGGCAAAGAAACAGGCAAATAAGTCACAAGGGTCAGGTTTCCACGGATGTTTCAGGAGGGAAGCTGTGGTTCTCAAAGTGTGGTCCTCAGACCAGCGCATCATCATCACCTGGGAACCTGTTAGACAGGCAAATCCTCAGTCCCCATGCTTGACCTACTGATCAGAAACTCTGACGGTGAGAACCAGTAACTTCTGTTTTAATGAGCCCTCCCATGTGATTCTGATGCACTCTGAAATTTAGAACAACTGTTGTATCTCATTTAACATCCCACCCACCCTGTGGGTTGGAATTAGTTATCATTCTATTTAACAAGAAAAGAAACTATGAGATAAAGAAATTAAGATATTTTCCCCAAGGACTGCTGGCAAGATGACAGCATAAGAGGACTCTGAACTCACCTCCTCCCATGGACACAACAAATCTACAACTACCCTTGGAAAAATTACCCCTGAGAGAGAACCAGAAACTGGATAAAAAGAACTTCCACAACAAGGGACAGTGCTGAATGGGGTGGAAGAGGCAGAATTCCTTTCTGGAGAGGAAAAAGCCACATTCTAGCTGTGGCGCTTCACAGCCAGGAGCAATCTTAAGGTGCAAAGCTTTCCCTGGAGGAGCTGAGGATCTGAGCAGGAGAGCTTTGCCATAATAAGCAGCTTTTGAACTCAGCACAACAGAAATAAGTGTCATAATATCTGGTTTTGCTGGCTACTAACTACAATGGGGAATATCCCCAGAAAATCTATCAAACATAAGAGAAAGAAAAGCCTGCTCTTAAAAAGCCCATGCACAATTCACTCTTTGTGGAAAGCAACCCAAAATCACTAGAAAGAAAGCTGCACCATAGTTTGGTGACAAGAGACTCACCTAGTAGTCTCTGGATGCATCTCAGTGAGAGCTGAGACCTCCCCAGGGACTGAGACATTGGTGGCAGCCATTACTATGACCAAGTACAGGCATGCTGCCACAGATGCTGGCAGATGCCATTGGAGTTCTTCCCCTGGCCTGATAGCCCAGGGGTCTGCCCCACCCACTAGAGCACTGATTTAATCAGGCCAGCCAGGGCAGACAGGCCATGACAGGGAATGGCCCCATTGAACAGCAAGACCTTGGGCAACTTGTACACCTGCATAGGCCAGGTGTGTGGGACCTCTGCAGCAGGGCAAGTGGGTCTGCATCTGTGAAGATGGTTATGTGCAAGGGGTGAGCTTACGTTGGCAGAGTGGATGTACTTCAGTGGGTGGGGCATGCACACAGGGCAGAACTGCATTGACAGGGTGTGTGGGCCTGCAGGCAGTGGGGCTTATCAGCTGCAGCAGACTTGTGATTCTCAAACAACCACATAGGGGATCAGCCCCACCTTCCAAAATTTGAAATAATTGGGTTCCCCTATGCCTAGGGATGGGCTCACTCTGCTGCAATCCTGAGAGAGCTGACAACAGCCTTGCAGGCCAGAAGCCTACAGCAATTGGAAGCCCCTGAGCCTAGCAATCAGCCACACTGGGGGCCTACTCACTTAATAGAAAAGCTGAGCAGGAATGTGCTATTAGACCTTGCAGCCAACTGTTCTGGGGTTTCCCACACCTGACAAAGTGTCTGAAGGGTCTATAGTAGCCACAAGTAGCTGAGCATTACTGCCAGCCAGCCAGCCAGGGGGACAGCCTAGCCTCCTCAGGCACCTGCTGTAAGAGCAACCCTGCCACAACAGAAGGACACAGGAAGTCCAAATAGGGGTCACTCCTAGAACATTTGGAACTTGTGACAAGAGGGAAGCACACTGCTGCACCTCATAAGGCATCTCTTACATAAGGCCACTTCTCCAAGATTGTGAGATGTAGCTGACCTACCTAATACATAGATATAAGCAGAGAGAAAGAGGCAAAATGAGGAGACAAAGGAATACAGTCCAAATAAGGGAACAGGGCAAATCCTCCAAAAAAGAACTAAATGAAACAGAGGTAAACAATCTACCTGATAAAGAGTACAAACTAATAGGCATAAGGATGCTCACTGATCTTTGAGAAGAATGGATGAACTCAGTGAGATCTTCAAGAAAGAACTGGAAAATATTAAAAAAAAACAATCATGACTGAAGAATACAATAATGGAAATGAAAAATTCACTAGAGGGAATCAATAGCAGAGTAGATGAAACAGAAGAATGGATCAGTGAGCTTAATGAAAGACTAGAGGAAATCACCCAAGCTGAACAGATAAAAGAAAAAATAATTAAAAAGAGCAAGGACAGTCTAAGAGACCTCTGGGACAATATCAAGCACACTAACACCATATTATAGGTGTCCCAAAAGGAGAAGAGAGAGACAAAGAGACAGAGAATCTATTCAAAGAAATAGTAGCTGAAAACATTCCTAACCTAAGGAAGGAAAGAGCAACCCAAGTAAGGAGCATGAAACAAGATAAACCCAAAGAGGCCCACACCAAGACACATTATGATTAAAATGTCAAGAATTAAAGATAAACAGAGAATCCTAAGAGCTGCAAGAGAAAGACAACAAGTTACATACAAAGGAAACCCCATAAGGCTATCGGCTGACTTCTCAGCAGAAACCTTACAGGCTAGAAGGGAGTGGCATGATATCTTTAAAATGCTGAAAGGAAAAAACCTACAGCCAAGAATCTAACTGGCAAGGTTATCATTCAGAATGGAAGGGGAGATAAAGAGTTTCCCAGACAAGCAAAAACTAAAGTAGTTTATCAACAAGAAACAAGCCTTACAAGAAATGCTAAATGGACTTATTTAAGTGGAAAAGAGAAGACCACAAGTAGGAATAAGAAAATTATTGGGAAAAAAACTAACAAAATCACTGGTAAAGGCAAGTATACTGTAAAGGTAAGTAGAACAACCACCTATGAAAATAATATGAAGGCCAAAAGACAAAAGTACTAAAATTATCTGTTTCCATGACAAGAGGGTAACAGATAAACATAAACAAGAAAAGAGATTAAATATGATATCAAAACATAAGAAGTGGGAGGAGGAGAGTAAAAGAGTAGAGCTTTTAGCAAGAGGTCAAACTTAAGAGATCATCGACTTAATGTAGATTGCTATATGCATAGGTTATTGTATATGAACATCATGGTAATCATGAACCAGAAACTGATAATAAATACACACAAAATTAAGAAAAATAAATCCAAACTTAATGCTAAGTAAAGCCATCAAACAATAAAGGAAGAGAGCAAGAGAAGAAGAAAGGGAAAGAGAAGAACTTAGTACTAAAACACCCAGAAAAAAAGTAACAAAATGGCAATAAGTACATACTTATCAATAGTTACTCTAAATGTCAATGGACTAAATTCTCCAATCAAAAGGCATAGGGTGGCCAATTGGATGAAAAAACAAGACCCATAAAAATGTTGCATATAACAGACACACTTCAGACCTAAAGACACTCACAAAGTGAAAGTGAAAGGATGGAAAAAGATACTCCACACAAATGGCAATGAAAAGAAAGCTGGAGTAGTAATACTTATATCAGAAAAAACAGATTTTAAAACAAAAACTGTAACAAGAGACAAAGAAGGGCAGTACATAATGATAGAGGGAACAATCCAACAAGAGGATACAACACTTGTAAATTTCAACGCATCCAACATAGGAGCACCTAAATATATAAAGCAATTATTAACAGACATAAAAGGAGAGATAGACAGAAACACAATAATAGTAGGGGACTTTAACAATCCATTTACACCAATGTATAGATCATCCAAACAGAAGATCAATAAGGAAACACTGACCTTAAAGGACACATTAGACCAGATGGACTTAGTAGATATATACAGAACATTCCATCCAAAAATCACAGAATACACATTCTTTTCGAATGCACATGGAACATTCTCCAGGATAAGTTGCATATTAGGCCACAAAACAAGTCTAAATAAATTTAAGAAGACTGAAATAATACCAAGCATCTTTTCTGACCACACTGGCAGGAAACTAGAAATCAACTAAAGGAAGAAAACTTGAAAAGCCACAAATATGGGGAGATTAAACAAAATGCTACTCAACAAAGATTGGGTCAACAAAGAAATCAAAGAAGTAATCAAAAAATACCTGAAGACAAACGAAAATGAAAATACAACATGCCAACATTTATGGGATACAGCAAAAGCAGTTCTAAGAGGGAAGTTTATAGCAATACAGGCC
Organism: Equus caballus; assembly: GCF_041296265.1. Taxonomy (NCBI): domain Eukaryota; kingdom Metazoa; phylum Chordata; class Mammalia; order Perissodactyla; family Equidae; genus Equus; species Equus caballus. The sequence goes on from NC_091700.1 coordinate 32,828,659, forward strand.
TACCTGAACAAGCAAGAAAAATCTCAAATAAATGATATAACAGGGTATCTAAGGGAATTGGAAAAAGAGGAAGAAACAAGCCCAAAATCAATAGAAGGAAGGAAATAATAAAAATCAGAGCAGAAATAAATGAAATAGAAACCAAAAAACAATAGAAAAAATCAATGAAATCAAGCACTGGTTCTTTGAAAAGATAAACAAAATTGACAAACCTTTAGCCAGACTCACCAAGAACGAAAGAGACAAGGCTCAAATAAATAAAATTAGAGGGGCTGGCCCCGTGGCCGAGTGGTTAAGTTCACGTGCTCTGCTTTGGTGACCCAGGGTCCAGATCCTGGGCGCGGACATGGTACCACTCATTAGGCCATGTTAGGTGGTGTCCCACATAGCACAACTGGAAGGACCCACAACTAAAATATACAACTATGTACTGGGCAGATTTGCAGAGAAAAAAGCAGGAAAAAAAAAGAAGATTGGCAACAGTTGTTAGCTCAGGTGCCAATCTTTAAAAAAAAAATTAGAAGTGAAAGAGGAGAAATTACAACAGACACCTCAGAAATACAAAAGATTATATGAGAATACTATGAAAACCTACATGCCAACAAATTGGATAATCTAGAAGAAATGGATAAATTCTTAGAATCATACAACCCTCCAAAGATGAATCAAGAAGAAATAGAGAATTTGATAGACAAATCCCCAATAAGGAGATCAAAACAGTAATAAAAAAACCTCCCAAAAATAAAAGTCTAGGACCAGATGGCTTCCCTGGTGAACTCTACCAAACATTCAAACACTTAACACCTATCCTTCTCAAACTTTTGCAAAAAATTAAAGAGGAGGGGAATCTTCCTAACTCATTCCAGGAGGCCAACATTACCCTGATACCAAAACCAGACAAGGACAAGACAAAAAAATAAAATTACAGGCCAATATCACTGATGAACATTGATGCAAAAATCTCCAACAAAATACTAGCAAATTGAATACAACAATACATTTAAAAGATCATACAGCATGATCAAGCGGGATATAGTCCAGGGATGCAGGGGTGGTTCAACATCCACAAATCAATCAATGTAATACACATTGACGAAATGAGGAATAAAAATGACATAATCATCTCAATAGATGAAAGATCAAATAGAGAAATCATTTGACAGGATGCAGCAACCATTTATGATAAAAACTCTAAATAAAACAGGCATAGAAGGAAAATACCTCAACATGATAAAGGCCACATATGACAAATCCACAGCTAATATCATACTAAATTGAGAAAAACTGAAAGCTATCCCTCTAAGAACAGGAACCAGACAAGGATGCCCACTTTTGCCACTTTTATTTAGATAGTATCGGAAGTCCCAGCCAGAGCAATCAGACAAGAAAAAGAAATAAAAGGGATCCAAATTGGAAAGGAAGAAGTAAAATTGTCCCTATTTGCAGACTACATGATTTCATATATAGAAAACCCTAAAGAATCCTCTAAAAAACTTTTAGAAATAATAAATGGATATAGTAAATTTACAGGATACAAAATCAACATCTAAATTCAGTTGCATTTCTATACACTAACCATGAAGTAGCAGAAAGAGAAATTAAGAATACAATCCCACTTACGATTGCAACAAAAAGAATAAAATACTTAGGAATAAATTTAACCAAAGAGGTGGACAACCTGTACACTAAAAACTATAAAACATTGTTGAAATAAGTTGAAGAAGACAGAAAGAAATGGAAAGACATTCTGTGCTCTTGGATTGGAAGAATTAACATAGTTAAAATGTCCATACTTCCTAAAGCAATCTATAGATTCAATGCAATTCCTATCAAAGTTACAACAACATTCTTCACAAAAATAGAACAAAGAATCCTAAAATTTATATGGAACAAGAAAAGATCCCAAATAGCCAAAGGATTCCTGAGAAAAAAGAACAAAGCTGGAGGCATCACACTCCCTTATTTCAAAATATTCTACAAAACCATAGTAACCAAAAAAGCATGGTACTGGCACAAAATAGACACATAGATCAGTGGAACAGAGTGGAGAACCCAGAAATAAACCCACACATTTATGGACAGCTAATTTTCAACAATGGAGCCAAGAACATACAATGGAGAAAGGAAAATCTCCTCACTAAATAGCGTTGGGAAAACTAGACAGCCACGTGCAAAAGAATGAAAGTAGACTATTATCTTATACCATACACAAAAATTAACTCAAAATGGATTAGAGACTTGAATGTAAGACCTGAAATCTTAGAACTTCTAGAAGAAAACATAAGCAATACACTCTGACATCACTCTTTTTTTTTTTTTTTTAAAGATTTTATTATTTCCTTTTTCTCCCCAACACCCCCCGGTACATAGTTGTATATTCTTCGTTGTGGATTCTTCTAGTTGTGGCATGTGGGATGCTGCCTCAGCGTGGTTTGATGAGCAGTGCCATGTCCGAGCCCAGGATTCGAACCAACGAAACACTGGGCCGCCTGCAGCAGAGCGCAGGAACTTAACCACTCGGCCACGGGGCCAGCCCCTTGACATCACTCTTAATAGCATATTTTCAAATACCATATCTGAGTAGGCAAGGAAAATAATAGAAAAAACAAACAAATGGAACTACACCAAATGAAAACCTTCTGTATAAGAAAGGAAACCATCAACAAAACGAAAAGACAACCTAACAATTGGGAGAAGATATTTGCAAACCAAATATCTGATAAGCGGTTGATATCCAAAATCTATAAAGAACACATACACCTCAACAACAAAAAAACTAACAACCCAATTAAAAAATGGGTAAAAGATCTGAACGGACATTTTTCCAAGTAAGATATACAGATAGCCAAGAGGCACATGAAAAGATGCTCAACATCACTAATTATCAGGGAAATGCACATCAAAACTACAATGAGATATCACTTCGTGCCCATCAGAATGGCTATAATTAACAAGACAATAAATAACAAGTGTTGGAGAGGATGTAGAGAAGAAGAAACTCTCATACAGTGCTGGTGGGAATCCAAACTGGTGCAACCACTATGGAAAACAAGTATGGAGATTCCTCAAAAAATTAAGAACAGAACTACCCTACGATCCAGCCTTTTCACTGCTGGGTATTTATCCAAAGAACATGAAAACACAAATGCATAAAGATACATGCACCCCTATGTTCATTGCAGCCTTATTCACAATAACCAAGACTTGGAGGCAACCTAGGTGCCCAAGAAGGGACAAATGGATAAAGAAGATGTGGTATATATACACAATGCAGTACTGCTCAGCCATAAAAAAAGATGAAATCTTGCCATTTGTGACAAATGGATGGACCGTGAGGGTATTATGCTAAGCGAAATAAGTCAGAGGGAGAAAGTCACATACCATATGGTCTCGCTCATAAGTAGAAGATAAAAACAACAACAAACACATACACAGATACAGAGATTGGTGGCTACCAGAGGGGAAACGGGGAGGAAGGAGTGCAAAAGAGATGACTGGGCACAAGTGTATGGTGATGGATGGTAGTTAGTTTCTGGGTGGTAAACATGATGTAATCTACGTAGAAACTGAAATATAATGATGTACACCTGAAATTTATATAATGTTATAAACTGATGTTACCTCAACAAAATATAAATATAAATAAATAAAAATTTTCACCAATTGCAAAGCTATTAAGTGGCAAAAAAATCAGACTTTCAACTCCTGTGTTTCTAATCCTAGAGTCGATACTCTTGGCAATCAGATGTCAAAGCAAGGACAAAAACAAAAAAAAGAGAAACGGGATCTAGATCAGTGGGTGTTAAACTTTTTGGAGTCACCAACCTGAGAATCTGATGACACTTTCTTCCCTCTTCCACAAAAATACACTTCTACACAACACTGATATAATTTCAGGAGGCTGCATGACCCTTTGAAGGCCCTGCCTGCATCCAATTTTATAATCCGTCATCTAGAGTCCCAAATTGGATGAGTCATTCTTGGCAGTAAACTAGTCCACCTTATGGGAATAGGGTTTTGTATGTATAATATTTTCTACTAAAGATACACTGAAGAAAAAATTGGATCTTAAATGTTTGATAGATAAGAACTGCGTTTCTTCTATTGATTTAACTAGGGACAAAATGCTCATTAGTGGTTTATAATCCCAACTGCCTTTTAGCAGAGGAAATAGCAGGCCCTGAACTGATCTTGAACCTTGAAAGAGGCTGGGTCTCAAGGTGGAAGGAGCACCATGGACCTTGGTCACATTTGGCTATAATGTCAGAGCACTGCTCCAAAACGAGGAAAGGACCTTGCTAATAGTGTCTGTCTTTCCCATTTGAAGATAATGTTAATCACAGGAATTTCTACCTGTGATAGCTTTGGGAGCAAATCAGGCTGAAAAAAATTGATGGACAATGAACGTGCCTTTGTGTTTGCAGTACAGAGGGTATTTGAAGAGGCTGAAGCTGTTTGATAAGCACAGCACAGCTCATTTTTAACCTGACTTGGAATTTTTGTAATTTATTACTGGACAACGGCGATGACATGCTTGGGGGTGGTGGTGTAGGAGGGGAGGCTTGTCTCTATCAACCTGCAAAAGAAAAGCTAAACATTTATTCTTTCATAAAAGGGAAAATAGGGTATCTTGAACTGTATTGGTAAATCCTTATTGTTTCTTTAATATGTAATCCTACGTTTCAGAAGATAGGAAAGTACTCAGCATGAATACATATCTCTGTTCATTTGGCATTTATTTAATGCCTTGAAGTAATAGGCTGTCGCTGATATAAATGGGTTAAGTTCTGAAAGTTTGTACTTGGGAAAATTTTCCATAAAAATTATAAATAATATTTCCTATATATATATATATATATATATATAATGGCTTTGTTTTTTCTAACTATATCAAGATTAGTTCAAATATATGCTTTTGGAATCATCCTGCAAAACCTAACTATTATTTATGGCACTATTACCATGGGGGAATACAATTAATGTTAGAAACCTATTTAAATCTATCACTGGCAAAAGGAGAAACTTTTACTGTCTTCTGCGACTCTGGAAAATAGATCAGGGATTTCTCTTTTGACTGGCTTTGGTGGAAGCACTTTTTCCTTGACTCTGGCAGCTAATTTTACAAGCAGAAGGGAAATCGCCCCCTGGTGGTGATCACATATAAGCGTGAAATATGCATAAATAGGTGTTTGTGTATTACAAAATGCTTATGCATTCCTTCCCTCTCCTACCATGAGATTTTTTAATAGATCTTTATATCTCCCACACCTCTAGGGCATTAGCCTGCATCTGGCAGACAATACGCATGTTTGTTGAATAACTATTAAGGACATTGAGTCTTTACTAACAATCAGACAAGACTTATTCTTGCAAGCTCCTAGCACAGAATCATAAGCAAAAGGGTTTTTATTCCAATATGAGTGCACCATCATAGGATTTGCTTCAACACTGTTACCAACAGTATTAATAAATTTTGAATAAACTAGTCCCTAAGTTGAAATTTCTGTGCCCAGCTTTTTCAAGCACCTCCCTCCCCCATCACCCCCCACACACCCCCTATCTATCACATCTAATGGTCCAGTTAAACTGCTCTTCTTGTCATTCCCCAGAGGTAATTTCCTCTGTCCACCCAATGGCCTTTATCTATGGATTTCTTTGGCCCTACTGCCTAGAAGGGATTCCCTTTTTCTTTCTATATTGTCTTAAATCTCATGGTCCAACACGCCTACTTTCTATCAATCTGAAGAGTAATCATTCTTTCTTTCTTGTCTGAGATATATTGAGAATCTAGAACATGCAGTGCTGGGGGCTGTGATCTCTCTTGTATTAGAAAACAAAAAAATCAGAAAAACTCCTGTTCGAATTACTCTACCTAGGGTATATAATTAGCATCTTCTTATATATTACCTTGTCTTTAATTTTCCATTCCACACGGTTCAAAACTTTATTGTATAATCTCTTGTTCAGATGTTTCTAAATTAGATGATAAACTCATTCTGGGCAGAAATGTTTCTTATACTTCTTCATTTATCCATTCACTTCAGGAGTGGTTCACCACATTTGCTCACTCACTGAACATCTTTGAAACATGAGTGAGACTGTTGATGACGTCATTGGGTTCACTGTGCCTAGTACAGGGCTACGTCACACTCTCTGTGAGATGGAAACTTGCTGCTATGAAACCAAAAACAGTAACTGCAAAAAGATGTTTCCCAATATCCTAATATAATGATCCTGGTTCTGCCTTAGTTTAACATAATCCCCTTATGTCTAATTGAGTTCTAATTGTGTGTGTCAGCCAAGTGGTATAGTGGGAAAAACATGGCCCCTGAGGAATAAGAGTGGAGATGTTCATGTCTGACAACTTCAGCGTTTCAACTGTGAAACATGAGGCAGTGTCATCTGCTGAGAAAGGAGAGGGTGGCAGGGGGGTTTGGACTTAAGGAAAAGTGACTAATCCTGTGAAGACAGTGAGAGGCTGCCCCCTAGAGAAGCACCAAAGGACTGCTTTGAGGGTCTCAATGAGGTTTGGGGACCAAAAATAAGTGGTGACAACAACCTGTGATTTCCTCCAGCAATATTCAGTAGCTAGGCATAGAGGAAGAAAATGGCAATTTTACATTTGGGCAAGGTCAGGACTCGGAAGCCTGGTACCACTGGAGGAAAATAAGGCCCAGGCAGGAGAACAATTGGAGAGAAGCTTCTAGCCAGGGAAGTGAGGGAAGCAATGAGGGGAATGGGACCTTGAGGAACTAGAGGGCTCAGTGGGGCATGGTGGGCGAAAGCTGGATGACTAAGAAGCCGTGGTCCAAGATTATTTTTATACTGGAGTTTCTAACTTCAAAATGAAGCAGTTCTTGGTGAGAATAAGGTTGAAGATGGGTTGCTCACGTCGAATGGAAGCAAAAGTTTTGTAAGTTAAGGATGTCAAGTTGAAGCTTGACGAGTTGTTCACCAGAATGTTAATGTTGTCTGTAACTATGGCAGGAGTTCTGGAAGTCATGACTCCTGTGAGTTAGGTGCTAAAATCTTCAATAAATGAAGGCTGATGGACGGGAGAGGGGTAGAGCCACATGGCCATGAAACTCAAAGAAGAGCTATCAGAAAAATGCAATAGGGAAATCTGCCTATATGTAAAGTTTAATTGGTTTATTGCTTGTTTCATTCAATGAAGCTGCTTATCTTTCCTATTTAATAACTCAGAAAGCATAAGTGTGGTTGATAAGTACATCAAAAGTATACAAAATCAGAAATGAATACTTAGGAAGGAGTTATAGTTTTATTCTGTGACTTTTTAACAAGAGACAATTTACCAGCCATCATTCATCTCTTATCTCATTTAAAAATAACAAAAAACTGTCATTTTGCTAGTGAATTATGCCTGATCAAAACATATTTTGTTTTATCTATGCTTTGGGTCGCATTTAAATGGTACTGGGAAACCTGTTTATAAGGATTAAGCCCAAGATTAAATTTTTTAGTGACTAGATGTGAGGATGTTCTCTTTCTGCATCACTTAGAATATAAAGTCCAAGTAGAATATAAAGTACAAATCTTATTACAACATTATAAAGCTCCTTGAGAATCAGAGTTGATTTCAAAACTGAGAAAATGTCATACAGTTTTTTAAACTTAAAACAAAAGAATGGTATGAGAACTCAAAGTGATAATGTTAAATGCTAGACATAAATCTTTATTTCTTCATCAAATGTATAAGGAAGTATGATCTAATGGTTAGAACCTCATTATAAGTGATCTCTACTCTGTGAGAGAGCCAATGGAGGGGGCTGTCACCTCTATCATTTACGTGCCTTTAAATTCTCAAGAATATTGCTTAACTTACCTAAATAATAATGAGATTACTATTGAGAATAGTTTGTTCTCAGCTAAGCAATGACCAACTAAGCAGGAAAGATCAAGACATACAGCTACAATTCCAAGTGTGTGAGGCACAAGAAGAAGGGAGTGAACCCCCTTGTATCAAGTCAGGCACTTTGGTCGGGGATGGGCAGGTTTGGGGAGTAATGGGACCAGGCAGAAGAAAGAGTTGCAAGTCAGTAGAGTTGGAATGGTGACCTGGCTCTGGCTGGTGCTCTCAGAATTTCCACAGGCCTATCCTGATGTAAACTTGAGCTTCTTGTTTGGCCCTTGAACTATGCAAGAACACTTAAAAGAAGCTTGGCCAGGCACATCTTCCCAAGTGATATCTTTGTACTTCCATGCCTCAGCCATGTGCCCAACTCCATACTGCCCTCTAGGTAAACTCTCCTCTCCATCTGTCACATACCAATGAAGTCATCATCAGGAGTAAATTCATGGAACATACTAGTTATATCCTATGCATACTAAGTTAAAAATCTCTATTAGGCCACAACCCACCAACATCAAATGGGGAGATGTCACCATGGAGTCCCTTGGTGTCTTCACTGTCTTTGAGAAAACTGAAGTCACGAGAAGGTGAAGCCACAAAAGTCCTCATCTTTACCCCTTCTGCTGATCCCCCATATGTGCAATGGGAGTGAACTATGAGAAACATGAGAACTTCTCAAGATTGTCAGCAATGCCGTCTGAACCACCAACCACTTGGCCATTCTGCCCAAGATCATCCATGAAACTTTCACATAATGGAGAAACTTGTAATCACAGTCCATGCCATCAACGCCACCCAGAGACTGTGGGTGTCCCCTCTAGCAAACAAGGGCATGAAGGTCATAGTGCTGCCCAGAGTATCGCGCTTGCAACCAATGGCACTGTGAAGAGTCTGTCACGGATCTGACCTGCCATCTAGGGAAAGCTGCTAAATTTGATGATATCAAGAAGGTGGTAGAGGTACTGGAGGGCCCCTAAAGAGCATCCTGGGCGACACTGAAGACTAGACTGTCTCTCATGACTTTACTAGAGTCACCCACTCCTCTACCTGATGCAGGGCCTGGCATTACCCTCAATGGCCACTTTGTTAAGCTTATTTATTGTTTTTTAATTATTTATTATTTAATTATTTATTATTCCCAGCAGCTGGGAAGTTCTTGCCTCACCTCTAGCCCCCTACACACTGAGGAACTCCCATCCCTGACACAGTTCCCATTCCAAGCCCCAGAAGAACCCTACCTTGTCATGTACCATCAGCACAATCAATATCATACACTGTAACCAGAGGAAGGCAATCTACATGAGTTCCCCATTGAGAATCACATCCAAACTCTTTGGTATGGGCTTTCCCTTCCTCATTGAGCTCTCAGATTACTTTTTTGCACTCACCTCTAACCATTCATCCAATCTAACATCCTATACTTCAGCCATACTGGCCTATTTGCTGCATTTTATCAATTCTGTTTTAGTGAATACTGTTTCCTTTTCTTGAATATTCTTTCTCTGGTCCTTGTCTACCTGACAAATGATAGATAATCCTGATGTAACCGGTGTAACAGAGTATCAAAGAAGGACGTCAGAAGGGGCTGTGGAGAAAGGTCTTGATAACTCTTGTTTGCAGTACATTATTACTCACTGATAAGCAAATCACTGATGAATTGTTGGTTGTGAAATAGCTAGACATACGATGCTACCTGAGAGGCAGGACCCAAATGTCACCTCTTCTCCATTGCTTTCCTTAGCCCCGCTTCCCACCTCCAATAAAATACCAGCCTGCTAGAATTATTTCCTCCTCTACTTTAATGAAAAAATCAAGCCTGTCATTTATGAGTTCCTTCATTTCTAAGGTTCTAATGAAGAAATGAAGTTTCATCATTTCTGAGGTTATTTCTAAGGTTTATTTAGAAGGATCCCATTTCTTCCAGTCTGTTCTCTGAGTCCTTCCTGTAAGATTATACTCACCCTTTCCCTCTGTATTGAGGTCCTTCAGTCTATCCACAACCACGCACAGATGCCCTACCCTAAATCACTTGACCTTAGAGCCTTTCTAGCTAACATCATGTTTCTAACTTTTCACACCCAGCGATTCCAGTGAGCAATATACTCATTTTGCCTCCATTTTGCTGTTAAGGCATTTCTCCACAGCCCCTTTTAGCTGCTTTCTTCACCTTCTTCACTATTACAAGCTTATCTCTCAAGCTTATCTAACTCAAAAAAAAAAATCAAGCTACCAAGCGCAGTGGCCTTATTTTCAGTTTCCATTCAATGCAGGTCATCTATCCTAGTTCTTGAAGCGCTCTCCTCATGGCCATTCAGGACAGCACAACTCCCTGGTTTCCCTCCTACCTTTCCAAACACACCCTTTCAGATTCTCGCCTGGATTGCTCCTCTCCTCCGCCTTCACCCTAGACACGTACTCGATTCTCTTGTCTTTTATTAGATGTTTCACTTTTACAATTTTAACCATCATTCCTGTGCTAGTCCCACGTGTAAGTCTTGACCTCTCTACCAAGCTCTGGTTATGATTTCTGTCAGCTTATGGGATGTTTCCACTTACAGATACCACCAAGACTTGGCATGACATCTTGACAACTAATTTTCATCATCTGTTTTCTGAAGATACCTTTGTGTCTATCTTACATTTCCATTCCCGCAGAACTACATTAAAAACATGAACAAGAGATAAAGATCTCTCTTACTTTTAAAGGCTTCCAGAAGTGACAATTCTCTAAACTTCTTTGGCAAACAAACTTTATAAACCAGCCTACAGAGAACTAAAGGGAAAATGATGATGCTTTTACACCTTAAAGTAGATACACTTGTGTAACTTAAAGTTACAGATCAAAAAAGCCTCATTTTACAAAGAAAATGACTTCTAGGGAGGCACGTAAAGAGGGTTAGAAGGATTCTTAAAAGACAAGAGAGGCTTAAGAGTACTTACCTTAGAGGAATCATTCATTTAAGATATAAGGCAAAAAGAGATCTTAGAAAAATAAGATGCCGTATGAATGCAAAGATTGTTCTTATCTCATCATGTTAATTCATTCACTCCATGGGGATCATGCCACTAAAGATTTCAAAAGATTTGGTCATCATCTTCTGTTATAGATTTACTTCAAATCTTTATTCCTTCAGCTGTCTACCTTTTGGTCTAGAGGCTTTTTGTACAAAATATTCCCATTAGAAGAAATATTTTTCATTAACTCTTTAAAATATGAACAAAATAACATCTATTCTGGATTGCTAGCTGCTCTTTGAATAATAAATCTTCCTACAGTTAAAAATGGATAATTAAGGTCTGTTTTAGAGACTTGATTTCAGAGAAAGGAAGCTCAGTAATTAAAGTGAAAATGAAAATGGAAATTGATCGAGTGAATAACAATTTTCCATTTCCATTTAAAAGAATCTCTCAGGCACTGAGTTTTATTCAAATTACCCAGAAGGCTACTCAAACTATTTATTTGCTTTCCAAATAGCCTTAGATGTTGAGCAAAAGAAACGTAAGCTATGTTATTTTTGTTCTATGAAATAAGTAGGAATGAAAAGCAATTCGAAAGTTCATGTTGCAGTGGAGGTTGAGAAAGGAAAAAAGGCCAAGGATTTGTTGATCGGGAGTAACTGCCCAGGCCCTTCTGCCCCCTTCACAGTGACCTCTTCCCGGGAGAATTCCAGCCAGGAACTCTGCAGTTTTAAGGTCGCTGTGCCTTCAAAGTCCATCTGCTTCTCTCTGTCCCCAAGCTGGCAAGGACCTACTGTCATCAAGGGTCTGCTGCAGGTCTCCAGGACCAACTGTTCTAACGAAGGGCCACAGATATAACTAACTTCAAGCAAAGACGCCCTTTCATCCACTTTCACGGGGTAGCAGTCAAATGTATTCAACATCATTGTGGCTTTTAGTTCAGGCCCAACAACAGAAGAGAAGCGTTGAACACCACAGGTCTGGGAGAGAACCCAAAAACACCTGAACCATCCTTTCCAAGAAAATCTCAAAATCTCATAGAAACCAAGAGGAGAGGACCACAAGAGGACAGTAAATCTCATTCTTTTTCCCTAGACTAATAATTTTTACATTTCCAATTACAATCTACAGCATTCACACCAAACTAAAGTGATTAGTTATCTCACTTGTCACCTTCATGAAATTTTTAATTCTACTTGAGATGACTGGAAAACAGCCTAGTAAAAATCAAACAATCAAAAACCAAAACCACTATTTGCCCATTATCAGTTGAAGGAACTTCATTTTTAATATAACCTTTCTCCCCAAAACTCTGTTTAATAAGAAACTAAAGTACTAAAGACATCTATCCTCATAAGCAAGGCTCTGGACCTCATAAAAAGTGGAGAAATAATCAAAAAAGCCTACTACTAAAGGTTATATATGGGACAGTGGGGGTGTTTGTCATTGCTCTACAATCCAGGTGGGTTCCAAACAGCATTTGTTTGCACGTCTGGGCAAGTGCTCGATCTGTTTGCTGATCTTGGATACTCTACCATGTTAACCACTGTATCCGTATTCACCTTTTTTTTTTTTCTAGGTATCTTTGAGTGATGTGCAGAGGTGTGGCTATCTTTCCAAACAATTTTTGTAAAATATAACAAAATAATGTTTTGTTCCCCAAACATTGGATAGTTCATTTTTGTTCCACTATTTTTCACAATACATACACCAACTCAATTGGGCTAACATATTCAAAACTTCTCAAAATAATAACTTCATTTTTTTAATGTCTTACTATTGCACATTACTGAATAAGATAGTGTGACAAGTAGAAGCACAATTCCTGATGCGGAGAAAGTTTTTATTTGGATAGACAACCAATCTTAAGTAAACGATCAGGAGATAATTACACAATTATGAATTATATATTAGAAATCTTAACATAAGCAAGTACACTAGGACTTAGTACAAACATTCTAAGGTCATGGTCATGTTTTTGTCTGATTTACTTCTAATTTTTCGTGTTTTGTTGCTATTTTAAATGGCAAATTTTGTTTAACCATATTTTAAAAATATTATTTCTAGTGTATAGAATGCAATTTACTTTTTATATTGAATACATGTGTTCATTATATATATTATGTGTCTCTAGTGAGCTTGCTGATTTCTCTTATTAATTATAATCATATGCCTTTGTTTTCTCTTTTTTAAGGTAGACAACCATTATCTATGAGTAATTACAACTTCAGTCTTTCTTATCTTTACATCTTTTATAACATTTTCTCTTTTCTTATTTATTGACTTGGACCTCCAATTCAATGTTGAAAAGACACTGTGACGGCAGGCATCCACGCCTCCCCTGATTTTAAAGGGGATGTTTCTAATGATTCACCAGGAAGAATATTTTCTGTAGGTTTTTGGTAGATACATCTTGACAGGTTGATGAAGTTCCCTTCTATTCCCACTTTGCTAAGAGATTTAGCTTGAAAATATGTTGAACTTTATGCATTTTTTTAATCTATTGAGAAGGTCATATGTTTTCTTCATCAATCTTAATACAGTGAATTAAAGTGATACATTTTCTTATGGATAGGTATAAATTTCTGCAAAGATGATATAAACTTAATTACTAGGTATCGCTTTTATACACATTGCATGATTCTATTTGATAATATTTTATTTAGAATTTTCACATTTATTTTCATGTATATGATTAGTCTGTAACTTTTATAATTGCTGGGTTGAGTATCAAGGTTTTACTAGCTCCATAAAGTATTTGAAGAATTTCTCCTCTTTTTCTATACTCTGGAGAAGTTGTCTATTCCTTGAATTATCTATTTCCTGAATATGGTGAAAAATTTCACTTTAAAACTCTCTGGGCCTAATATTTATTTGGTGGGTAAAATGTTAACTATTTCTTGAATGGTTATAGGCATAGTAAAGGTTTCCATTTCTTGAATTAGCTATGACAAATAATTTTTAAAATTCTAATAGATATAATATACATTACAAAATTATATAATATACTAGAAATTATTTCTCAATTTCATTTAAATTTCACATATTTTGATTATGTGGTCAATATTCATCCCTGTTCCATTTAAGAAAAAAAAAATGTCTTTTAACTGTTGTGTTCAGGAGTTCATATCTATTTATTAAATCTGGCTTGTTAATTTTGTTAAGATATTCTTTATCTTTATGACTTTTTTCTGATTTATCTATAAATTATTGTAAGAAGTATGTTAAGATCCCCCACTCTAAGGGCAGATTGGTTCATATCTCTTGGTAATTCTGTCAAGTTTTTGTTTTCTGTATTATAAAGACATGTTATCAGTTGAATGCAAGTGTGGTGAGGGGGGCCAATGGGTGGACAGACAATCTTTTGCTGAAGAGAGTAGACATGTGATTTATGGATCCACTCAACCATCTCAACAGAAGCCAGGACTAGAGATGGGATTACCCAGGAAAGATCTCTAGTGCACCTTCTTGTCTAATAGTGTGACTCCTCATGACATACACCAAAGGTCCACATGATTTTTAAGACTGTTATACTAGCAGAAGTATTGCCAACTAAGAGGGAAAGAGACTGGATGAAATGAAAGAAGGTTGTCAGACTCCCAAAATTCTACAAACAGGAAAAGTAGCTACACAGCTACAAACATGTGCTACTACTTAAGAAAAAAAGAATGACTCCAAGGGCAGATCTGCAAATAAAGACACAGAAACCAGAGAAGCAGGGACCCACAGAAACTCTGTGGGCCCAGAAGGTGGAACCTTGAGCCACAAAGAATATTCTCAGGCCTTGAAACCTAATGGAAATTGCCCTCTTGGGTTTTGAACTTTCTTGGGACCAGTAACCTCTTTATTCCTTCCAATTTCTCCACTTAAATTGGGGAAATAGCCTATGTCTGTCCCACCACTGTGTTTTAGAAGCAGATAGTATGTTTTCTAGTTCATAGGTCAACAGATAGACAGAAATTTTGACTTATGATGGATCGTATCCTGAGTCTTACCCATACCTGATTTGGATAATTTAGATGATGAGATTTTGGACTTTTTGAGTTGATATTTAGATGAGATTTGGGATTTAGCGTTGATGCAGGGATGAGTTAAGACTTGAGGGGATGTTGGTATAGGATGAATATATTTTGCACATGGAATAGAGATGAACTTTAGGGGACCAGAGAATGGACTTTAGCTGATTGAATAGTGTTCCCCCAAAAGATATGTCCAAGCCCTAATCCCTAGTGCTTGTAACTGTGACCTGATTTGGAAATATGGTCTCTGCCACCATAGTTAAGTTAAGGATCTCAGGAGGAGATCATCCTGGTTTAGAGTAGAAGAGGAAGGAGAGGGAGGTTGGACACAGAGACCCAGAGGAAGACAACGTGAAACTGGAGGCAGAGACTGGAGAGTTGCCTCTACAAGCTGAGGAATGCCAAGAATTGCTGGCAGTTGCCAGAAGCTAGGAGAGGGGCATGGAACAGACTCCCTCTCGAAGCCTCCAGAAGGAACCACTCCTGCCCGCATTTGATTTTGGAATTCTGGCCCCCAGAACTGTGAGACAATAAATTTCTGTTGTTTTAAGTCACTTTGTTTGTGGTAATTTGTTACAGCAGCCCTACGAAACTAATATACTTAGTATGTTTTTCCATTCTTTTATCATCTGTGTTCCTGTTTTTCCAGATGTGCCTCTGATAAACAGCATAAAACCCATTTATTTATTTATTTATCTATTTGTTTATTTTGATGGCTTCCATGCATTTTATTTGTTTTCTTTCACAATCCTTCTACAAAAGAGAAAAGTTAAAAACCAAGGCCCTGGAAAGAGGGTGAGAACCCTTCCTCTTTCTTGAGAGCCCTCCTCCTCTCTTCATGTCCCCTAGCTGTGTCACTGCTGCATTTCATGGGGGTAGAGGGCTTGCTACTTTCATCCCCCACCAGGCCCCAAAAGGCATGCAGCAACCCCTGTCCCTCAGCCCTCTCCCCGACACATGGAGCCTGGTTACAAGAGGCTGTGATAAGTTCTGTTGGGATCCAGTAGGAGTTCTGAACCCCAGAAGGCCATGGCCAGGGCACAGTCTGTGAAGAACACTTTGTCCTCCTGCTCAGCACCCCCTAATAACACTGCTGGGCCCAGCACCTCACCCGCGAAGGCCAGCTGCACGCTCGCAGGCAAGGCAGAACCGGAGCTCAGAGGCTTAGCTGAGAGCTGGTGCAGGTACACACAGTCAGACTTGAAGGGACAGCGGCCACTCCCCTGCAGAAGAATTGGCATTGAATCTAGCTAGTCTGAGCCTTGAAGTTCTTGATGAGATACTCCTCAGGCCCCTTGCTCACCTGGAGTTTGTGAGGGATGATGTAGTGGAATGGATGCGGCACTGGGGACAGACCTTCATGACATCCAGCAGGAAGTCCTGTGGGCTCTTCTGCCAGGTGCACAGGCAGCCCAGGCAGTGGGCATGGGTGCAGTTGGACAGGATGCTGAAGATCCTCTTGGCCTCTGGCTTGTCCCTTACCTTGTCCATGTAGATGCCACATATGATCTCCCAACTGTCCTGCTCCCCACCAAGGTCCAAGCTCTCAAGGTGGGCCATGAGCTGCTGAGCAGGATCTGACTTAGGCTGAGACTCCTGGAAATAGCTGTGATCAGCGTCAGCAGATGATGGAGACAGGGACTTCCAGGAACTGCCACCAACCTCCTCGCCCTTGCTGGCCAGCTCCTCCAGGCCAGGCTCCATGCCCTGGCAGGCCCCAGCCCAGCTCTAACCCATAGCCGCAGACGGCAGGTAAGTAAGTGCCAAGCCCTCATGGGTCAGCCCCAAGTGGGGCCCTGGCAGGGCGACAAGTGACTCCAAATGGTGGGGGCTCCACTCCAGGTGACCAGGAGCTGTGGGTGCTTATAGCTTCATCAATCTCCATGGAAGCAGAAGTCTTTCTGGAAGGATATGCAGACCTGGAACACCTTTCTATTGTGAGCAAAGTAACAGCTGGTCCCCAATGACAGGCCCCCTGCAGGAGTCGGGGCTGTTCTTCTCACCATGGCCGCTACCATCTAGCCCTGCAGAGTCCATCCCAGATGCAGCCTCTAGTGAGAAACCTGATTTATTTTGCAATCTAATTTGACACTCTCCTTTAACTGGCAAGTTTGGTCCATTTATATCTATTGTTACTGCAATATACTTAAAAATATTTCTATTGTTCTATTTTGTGTTTTCTGTATGTCCTGCTATTATTATGCTTTTTCTCTCCCTTCCTTTTTGTCTTTTGATTGATTCTATTTTTTTTCCTACTCTTTAGAGCTATAGTCTCTACTCTGGATTTCCATCAGCATCACCTAAAAAGCTATTCAAAACACACTTATTGACGAGGCCCCACTCCAGCCCAGTTGAATCCAAATCTCTGGAGATGGATCCCAGTGTCTATATTCCTAATTTTTTTTTTTTTTTTGGTGAAGAAAATTGGCCCTGAGCAAACACCTGTTGCCAATCTTCCTCTCTTTTTGCTTGAGGGAGATTGTCACTGAGCTAACATCTATGCCAATCCTCCTCCATTTTGTATATGGGATGCTGCCACAGCATGGCTTGATGAGCAGTGTAGATCTGCACCTGGGATCTGAACCAGTGAGCCCCAGCTGCTGAAGCAGTGCATACAAACTTAACCACTATACCACCAGGCCAGCCCCTCCACTTTTTTTTTTAAGTAGAGTAGTCCCCCTTTATCCATAAGGGATACATTCCAAGATCTGCCTGAAACCACAGATAGTACTGAGCTCTATATATGCTACAGTTTTCCCAAGGCACACATGCCTATGATAAAGTTAAATTTACAAATTCAGCACAGTAAGAGGTTAACAACAATAAAACTAATAATAAAATAGAACAATATACTATAATAAAAGTTATTTGAATGTAGTCTTTCTCTCAAAATATCTCATTGTACTGTATGTACAGTGTGAATAAGATGTGGACATGCTGGTCAAAGGCCTGGTTCCTGTCCCAGGCAGGACAGAGCAGGATGGGAGAGATTTCATCACACGCTTCAGAATGGCACAAAATTTAAAACTTAGGAATTGTTTATTTCTGGAATGTTTCATTTAATATTTTTGAACCACAGTAGACTGTGGGTAACTGAAATTGCAGAAAAGAAAACCATGGATAAGGGGGGACCACTGTAAAAGATCTTAGAAAGCTTTAACTAAAACCACTCAACTTTTCAGATATTCTTACCCCATTTCTTATGCTATCTTAATTTTTCACCTGCAAAATTAAATATTTTTGTCATAGACTCAACATTTTAGATTTACCCATATGTTAACCTCTGCTCATCATTCCTACTTGCATCTCAGACATATCTTTGGTTTCTTTTTTCTTCCTCCTACAGTACTAAAGTAAGTCCCTCAGAAGCTCCCTTACTGAGGGTCTGTTGATAAAGAACTCTCAATATTTGTTTGTTGAAAATGCCTTTTTCTTTTTAAAGATTGGCACCTGAGCTAACATCTGTTGCCAATCTTCTTTTTTTCTTCTTCTTCTTCTCCCCAGAGACCCCCAGTACATAGCTGTATATTCTAGTTGTAGGTCCTTCTAGTTGTGCTATGTGGGATGCACCCTCAGCATGGCCTGATGAGTGGTGCCATGTCCGCACCCAAGATCTGAACTGGCAAAACCCTGGGCTTCTGAAGCGGAGCACATGAACTTAACTACTCAGCAACAGGGCTGGCCCCTGAAAACGTCTTTATTTTGCCCTTATTCTAGAATGCAATTTTAACCAGATATATATTACCAGATAGACAATTCTCTTCTTTCAGCATTTTGGAAACATTATTCTCCATCTTAAGGCCTCCATTGCTGATGTTGAGAAGTCAGCTCTCACACTAATAAATAGTGCCACCCAAAAGTGTGGGCTAAGGAGCTTGTTAGAGATGTAGATCTCAGACACCACCCTACATCAATTGAATCAGAACCTTGAAGTGGTAGGGCCACATCTACAAATTTGTTTACTAACTTTCCAGGTGATTCTGGGGCTCATTAGAAGTTGAGAAGTTTCTCAAGAGTAATTCATGTATAGGCAACTTTCTTTTTATCTCTTCCTACTTTTAAGATCTTCAAGACACTATGATATGTCTAGCTGTAGACTGACTTATTTATTGTGCTCGGGAATTTTTATTATTCTTACATCTGAAGATTCATGTCTTTCAATAATTGTGGGAAATCATCACCCATTATCTCATCAAATATTACCCTTCCTACATATTCTTCATCTGTAACTCCAATAACATGTGTTTTAAACATTTTCATTTTTCTCTTCCTGTAGCTTTTAATGTAGATCCCTATTCATTAATATTCCTAACAGTGTCTTCATAGGACGAAAAATTTTTGAATAGGAGTACCTGTAAATGAGTACATCTGCAGAAATTTAATTCAATTCAACAACTTATCCAACAAAAATTCAATGACCTATACACATTTCCAATCCCAGAATTGGGAAAGAACTTTCCAGTAAAATAGTAGAGCATTTTACTGTAATTGCAATTCCTTAAAGCCTTAGCAAAAGAGCATCACCAAAGACATATTATAAAAATGGAATGACTGAGACCCTTACAATGTATATTTGTTAAACAAAATCTCATAGACAATGTTCAAGGTAAGTTTATGTTACTTAGATTTTCATATTGTAATGTATTCTTTTACAGAAAGACCCCTACGTATTATGTTTTTTTGTCAATATGCAATCATTTATTTTTTAAATGCTTCTCAGTGAAGAAACAGCCAAGCTGAAAAAAAAAAAACAAGATATTTCCCTTTGACTTTAAAATTCGTTTTGTTAATAGTTGTATTCATGGACTCCATAGAAAATCTGTTTCCTGATATTTCAGGAACCTTTCATCAAATTTGATGATTCAATTATCTTCACAGAAAGGAATGTCAGCAGTTTTCGAACGCTGGAGCAAAAGCTTCATCTGAGCCCCTCGGTGCTCTCCCTCCACTGGAAAACATGAGAAAGACAAAGAGCTTGAGCAGAAATAAAATCAGACACAGAACCTAATGGGGGAGGGGCATATTTTTCCTTATGCTGATGGATGAATGGGAAGTTTAAAACTTGAGTGTTTTAAAAGCTAATGCGTTTAAGACTAATTATCTGTAAAGACAATATGTCTGTGCGCTACGTAAATAAGAACCCGGAATGAGACACATCTGTCATAATGAAATGTGACACAGGGGAGATTAGACTAAAGCTTTCCTTATAGTGAGTTTTTAGATAAACTTTTTTTCTGATTAATAAAATGTCCAATTCTTTGAGATGCTTGCACTGAGACTTGGATGGAAATGGGATCCGATTGTGGCAGGAAGTTTCCGGATGAGTTATGCAGTTTCAACCTGATCGGTTCATTTATGCTCAGCAGAGGCTGTGCATGCTCCATCTGAGTCAGCCACTGTCATTATCTGCATAGAGGCAGAGGATCCTCTGGGAGCTGAGGACTGGTACCTGACACGTATCAGTAAACTGACATGTATCAGTTTGTTTACATCAAGAAGCTCATTCAGAAGAAATTCCTCTTCTTCTCTCCATTTGGAAACCCTCGAAAACAAGGCAGAAACTGTTGTGATATGAGCCTTCCTTTGCATCACTCTCTTCTCTCTGTAACTTTCACATCTCCCCTTCTGCTGGCTGTTTCCCGTCAGCCTAGAAATGTGCCCACGTCCCCGCCGTCTTAAAAAGGGAATGAACAGAAAACAAAGAAAGTCCTCTTTGAACTCTGCTTATCCATTTGGTGACAAGTTTCTCAGTTTCTCACACTCAACTCACTGAAAGAGTAGTGCATTTCCACATCTTCACTTTTATACTTCCCTTTCATTCTCAAACCCATTATAACCTGGCTTCCGCCTGCATCCAGCTAAGAAATTCCTCTGGCTAAGATCACTAACAGCAACAAAGTGGCCATATTTCAGTCCTTATCTTGTCTGACCGCTGCAGTGCACCCAACACCATTGATACCTCCCTCTCTTCTTGAGGTTCTTTACTCCCTTGGCCTCTAGGACTCCAGTTCTCCTGCTGCATCTCAGTTCCACTCTCTCCCTGGGCTCCTCTTCATCGATCCTCCCATTAAACAGGGGTGAGCCCCAGTCTTCCGTCTTGATGCCCCCTCTCTTCAACTCTGCCTAGGCAATTTCATTCTTGCTCACAGCCTCTCCTCAAGGCTGAGAATTCCAAAATCTGTATCTGCTATTCAAACTTTCCCCTCAGCTCCTGAGTTCCAAATCTATACATCCCACAGCTCACACGGATGTTCCACGGACACCTCAAACTCAATGTGACCAGAAAGCTTTAGAAAAAAAAAAGAAAAATTTTCCTTCTGTATTTCTTGTCTTCTCAGTTATTCTAAATAGTAACCAAGAAATCAGCTTTGTCTCCTCTCTCTCTTCGGTGTCCAACCTCAGTGTCACTAAGTCCTGTGGATTTTCCCCATCTTCCCTGGTCCCTTCTCTCCATTCTCAATGTCATTGCTGTAGTTCATATACTCATTACCCCTTGCCTGAATATTCTCTCCTAACCAGTCTACCTGTCATTATGTTTGCTCCCTTCCAGTACGTTCGTTTTACTACTGCCAGAGTGATCTGCTGAAGTTGTCAGTTTCAATCCATTGTTGAAAACTCTCTTTACTGGACATATCTTATACACCACCTTAGATCTTTCAGCCTGCCTATCTCCCAGGCCTCTGCCTCAACCATGGCACTTCAAACATCTTGATGCATGCCTAGGGAGATCTTCTGCCTGAAGGCAAGGCCTGGAACTTGTAACTCCCCTCCAGCACTTCCAGACTCGGAGGAAGCACCACAAGTTAGTCCAGGTCCTCTGAGAAGCAAATGCCAAGTTGTTATCAGACATGCAGCAGATCTGATTCTGGTTGAAGCAGAGAAGGATGAAAGAAAGTTCAGATGGAAGCATCTTAGACTGCAGTGCAGTTCTAAGGAAACTTTGGCAAGGCCACTGGGGAGTCCTCAAACTAAAATCTCCTGTTAGAGGAGTCCTCTCTCTCTCCTAGGAATAGATCTGCCTTAATATCTCTGCTTTGATCATCACCGGGACAGACAGAAGAAAGTGTGGCCTCTGTATAGCACAGCCGTGTTCTCAGATCCACCAGATCATACTATTGAACAGACATAGCAGCAATCCACTGCATGATGGAAGTGGCACATTTGAGATGGTGCTGGAGCAGGTCCAGAATTATGAGTAAACTATCATTAACTGCTAGCCCAGACTGCCATGCCATCTACTTCCACAGCATCAATGCTTCTCCTTCAATCCATGGATTTCCACTGACAAATTCTCAGAGGAAGAAAAGACAGGACTGGCTCACAGATGCTATGTTGGTGTGGCTGGAAATGGACACTTGCCACATCATGGCCCCAGTAGTGCGTGACCTTGAATTGTCTCCTTGACCAGCCCAGTGCTTGTGCAATGGGCCCATGAACAGAGTGGTTAGTGTAGCAGGGATGAAGAGCATGCATCGGACTAATAACACAGGCTTCTTGTCATCATGGCGAATCTAGCTACAGCCACTTCTGAGTGGCCAATGTACCAGCAGCAAAGACAGAAGCTTTGCCTCAACACTTCACCATCCCTGGAGGTGGCATCCAACAACCAACCTAGTGGCAAGTCAATCATATCAGACCTTTTCCACATTGGAGGGGATGGTAATTATTAACCTATTCTAAATTGATACAAACTAAATATAGGGTTGCCTTTCCCACCTGCAGTGCCTCTATCAGCATCACCACCAAAGCATGTACAGAATGCTTGAACTTTCAACATGTTTTCTACAAAATGTTTGCTCCAACCTGGGACCTTTCTACAGCAAAGAAGGTGCAAAAATGAGCTTGTCACCAGAAGACTCACTGGTAATACTAGGTACCCCACCATCTAGAAGCAGCAGGACCAACAGAATGATAAGCAGCTTGTTGAAGGTTCAGCTATGGGTCCAACATCTTAAGGGGTTTGGTTGCTACCTTCCAAGACATGACATATGGGCCAAATCAACAGCTGACATATAGTACTATGCCTCAAACAGCAAGAATATATGGGTCCAGGAAACAAGCGAAGTAGAAGTGGTCCCCTCACCATCGAACACAGGGGTCCATTTACAGTATTTGTGCTTTTATTCCCCACAGTCTAAGGTCCTGGTTCCCAGGGAAGGAACAATTCTGCCAGTGTATATAATAAGAGTTCCATTGAACTTAAACCTATGACTACCACTCAACCACTTTGCGCTTCCATGCCAATAGTCCAACAGGCAAAGGAATGATTTATTGTCCGTTTGAAGTAATTAAAGAGTTGGTGTTGACCCTCTGCAAGATAGGGTCATAGAAGATAATGATGAAACCCTGGGGATTCACTAGGTCTCTCTCAGTACTGCCGTGCCCACTAATAATGGGTAATGGGAAAATTAAAATTATAGCTGTGACCTAAAAAATACAGGGCAAATATAGGATCAGACCACTTGAAGTTCTGGGTCACTTCATCAGGAAAGCCACTTAGACCAGCCAAAAGTTGGCCAAGGACAAAAGAAATATAAAATGTGTGAAAGAAGAGAGAGATGATAAATATCAATTAGAGCCTCAGGACCAGCCCCAGTACAAAGATCATAGCTTGTTACACTAACCCGTTTGCCTTAAGTGTTTCTGAAAATTACAACTAGTTCCCATCCTGAAGGGGACGTGGTGGCTGATTAACTTGTTCCTTCCTTTTGGAGAAGCAGTGAGGGCAACTTGTTCTCACAACAATGGAGGCCCTATATTGTATTAAGGGAGCCACAGATGATGGAAGGTCACAAACAGATCTGAGGAGCACAACTGGTCATCTATATTGGGCACATCTTATCTACTGCCTCAGATTATCTCAGCCTTACCTGCCAATTGGCCCTTGGCCATTGTTCTGCATCAATCACTACCACAACGACCGAGTCCATGTGGACCCTTGCAGTCCTGCTGCTTGAGCAGATACCTGGAGTCTCTGGCTCTTCCTCGTACTCCCAGAGTCTGGTGAAGCACCACACCACAAGGCACGGAATCTGGCTCTCCAGAAGGTGCCACGTGATGCAATCCAGAAGTACAAAGGAGTTAACACTCCATGGGTAGACTTTGTTCAATGAGAGACAAGAGAAGGGAGGGTGTTAGCAGACGAATTCCCTCTCCATACACCCTCTAATGGACTGCTTCGAGGCACAGTGTGTCTGTCCAGCCTATCTGAAGATGTTTCACGTGGCTGAGAAACTGGCTGTTTCTTCACGAAGCAATGGCCAGCTCCACAATGTAAGACCTTGTGTTATCTCCCATCCTTCCTTGACTCATTTCGCTTTCCCTCTGTCTCACTGCCCTGAGATTACCCTTCCCAGGAAAGCATTAGCATTTAATCCTTGCCTCGGGTTCTGTTTGGTAAAGAACCTGGGCTAAGTCTCATTTCATTGCTTACTCTACCTAAAGAAAACCTCAGATCTGGCTCCTGCCGACATTTTCAATCTCATCGCCTGATGGTTCCTTACACTCATCTTTTGGTAAACCAAGCGGACTTACTGACAGGTCTCTGAGCTGCCTACTTTTTTCACAGCATCATGTGTCTGCACCTGCTGTTTCTTCTGCCAAGAGAGCAAGCCCCTACCCAATAGTTTTGGTGAACTACCAACCATGTCTTGAGTGCAGTCGGGCAATAATCAAGCCAGTGCTTCACAAATTTCACTAAAATTAATGGAAATGTTTAGAAGCCTTTTTTTGAGTCTCCTTGCTTAATGCTGAAAGATTAAAAATACAAAAATCCTCATATGACTGGATAAACACTTATTCTTCCTATTCATGGTAAAAATTTTTGAAATACAAGGAAATCTATAAGAGACAAACGGAAATGCCTTCATTTATCAGCAAATCTAATTGAAAGCTTCTCAGCAAACATTGCTGAAGATGTAAAGAAACAAATATTAAAGTAAATTATACAGTACAGGAGGTTTTCTGTATGGATAGAAAAGAGTGAAGATATTGCTACCAAGTCAGCTTATGATATCACTCTTTTGGTTCAAAAAAGCAATACAAACATAACTCATTTTCTTGTGAACACCTAAAGGAAACCATGTACCAAAGAAGATATGTTTCAACAGTACCTTCTTTAATAAAAACAATGAATTATGAAAAAATTATGTTTAATGGAATGACTACTTTAAATGGAAAAAAAAAAATTCTGGGATAAAGTCTCAGAGATATTTCCACATATGAAATTCTGCACTGCAGCATTCACAGTCAAGATGTTAAGGCAAAGAAGTTGAGGCCAAAAGTGTGCCAAGAGCTAGAGATGTCAAAATGTAGTTCCTTTCCATGAAGACAAGACCCTGAAAATATAGTGGACTCTTTTACAATACTTTGTAATGACATGGGGAATAACCGTTGTAATCTTTTGAAAGACATAGAGGGTTTTTTTGACTATCTGTGGCAAAATACATAAATGATTTGTTGAATATAAAGTATTATACATTTTTATTGTACAAAACACCATGCTCCAAATTTGCTGTCTTTTTCTGGGGTGACAAGTGGCTGCCCTACTGTTTGAAAGATATTTTCAAAGACATAAACACCCTTAATCACTTCCTATTAGGTGAAGCTGCCATTTTGATAGTGAGTGAGGAAATAACTGCTTCTTAAAAGAAACATACTCTAAGGAGAATATTTTCAAAAATAGATGTCTGAAATTATTTCCATCATTATATGATCATACAACTGAAAACAATGTATGCCACCTGTAACAACTCTCTTATGTGCTCACTTTTTAAAAGTTGAAAATAAATATTTCAAACCTGTTTTAAAATCATCCACATGTGGAATTTCAGTGAATCGACACCTATTTATGAAAATACATAAAATTCAAGACGTTTTGATGACTAGAGTTGTGCAAACAACTGACTGATATCAGAGAAGATGGAAATCTGGTGGGTGATTTTCAACTAAAATCTTCGAATAATTGATGAGTGGAATTGAAAAACCAGCATCACGATTCATCAGGCACAACAAACAATGCACATCTTCCATTTGGAGATATGTGTCTTAGTGAGGTATCTTTTCCACTATGACAACCTGAGAACAAAATAGGGAAAGAAACTGAATTTAGAACCAGAACTTAAAACCAAGTTTTTCAAAAACAATGTAGCATTTTTCAGTCACATATTTGCAATAACAATGATAAAGAAAATAATGTAATTGCTTATTTTGTCTTTGTCTCATCCTTTTTAAATTTGAATTTGTTTCTGCTTGGTACATAATATATGTATATAATTTATAAAACAATGTATCAATTAAGAGTACGTGGCTATTTGGCAATAATTTCTTGGATATGAAACCAAAAGCACAGGTAGCAAAAGACAAAATAGATAAATTGGACTTCACGAAAAGTACAAATATTCGTACATCAAAGGACACTATTAACAGAGTGGAAAGGCAACATACAGAAGGGAAAAATTATTTCCAAATCATATATCTGATAATATTCAGAATATATACATTCTAAAAAACTCCTGCCACTCAACAAAAACAAACAACCCAATTTAAAAATGAGCAAAGGACTTGTATAAACATTTCTGCAAAGAAGATACATAAATGGTCAATAAGCACATGAAAAGCATTGATGCTCAACATCAATAGTCACAAAGAGATACTACTTCATATCCATTAGGATGAGTTCTTTAATAAAAAAAAAAAGCAGATGTTGGTGAGAATGTGGGAACATTGGAACCCTCATACATTGTTGGCGGGAATGTAAAATGGTGCAGCCACTGTGGAAAACAATATGACGGTTCCTCAAAAAGTTAAATAGAATTGCTATATGATTGAGCAATTCCACTTCTAGGTACATATCCTAAGATTGAAAGCAAGAAACTGAACAGATACTTGTACACCAATGTTCACAGCAGCATTATTCACAATAGCCAAAAAGTGGAAACAACTCAAATGTCCATCAACAGATGAATGCAGAAACAAATGTGATACATACATACAATGGGATATTATTCAGCCTTGAAAAGGAAGGAAATTCTGAGACATGCTACAATATGAATGAAACTTGAAGACATTATGCAAAGTGAAATTAGCCATACACAGAAGGACAAATATTGTATGATTCCACTTATTTGTGGTACCTAGAATAGTCAAATTCATAGAGACAGAAAGTAGAATGGTGGTTTCCAGGAGCTCAGGGGAGGGGAGAATGGGAAGTTATTATTTAATGGGTGTAGAGTTTCAGTCTGAGAAGATGAAAGTTCTGGAGATTGCTGCACAACAATGTGGATGTACTTACTGCCACTGAACTGTGCAGGTTATAATGATAACTTTTATGCTATGTATATTTTACCACAATAAAAAATAAACTGGGGGCCAGCCCAGTGGTGCAGCAGTTAAGTTTGCATGTTCCACTTTGGTGGCCCGGGGTTTGCCGGTTTGGATCCCGGGTTCGGACATGGCACCGCTTGGCACACCATGCTGTGGCAGGCGTCCCACATATAAAGTAGAGGAAGATGGGAACGGATGTTAGCTCAGGGCCAGTCTTCCTCAGCAAAAAGAGGAGGATTGGCAGCAGATGTTAGCTCAGGGCTAATCTTCCTCAAAAAATAAAATAAAATAATAAACTAAAAAAGAGTACATGAGTAAAATGAAGGTATATCTGAATGACAGACAGACAAACAGTAAGGTCAGATGATGGAGACTTCTTCATCCTCAGCACAACAACACATGTTCAATTAATGCTTGTGGAAGAAAGAAAGGAGGGAGGAAAGGAAGCGTATATTGGAATTAAGACATGGAGGCCTTATTTCCTGTGTGTCTCTGAAGGACACAAATATTGGGTCCCTCGATATATTCTCCTAGAACATGGAAAGTTTTCTCAACATCTATCCTGCCCTTCCCCATCTTCCCAAATTCTGTCCCCACAGTACTTTCAGCTTCACAGCAGCTGCCAGATTTGCAAATGCTAAGTGGAATTTCTGATAACTGATAAACACATTTCAGTGAATGCAGTAGGAGAATCTATGGCTCCTTTCCTAAGTATGCAAAAGGAGCTACATTTGGGCAAAAGTCTACCTCGATATTTATGTGTAGATGAGAAGGAATGTCTACCCACATGCCTACCACTACTCAGGAATGACAGTCATGCTCAATGAAATAAGAGTCTTCGAGTTTTCTGAGCCCTGATCCAGAGCCTAATTATGATGAATTACAGTAAGTAAATCTTGTCTGCCCAGTTTTCTTCCCCTAAATGTCTATGTTTGGGACCTTGTTTTAATAAAAATCTTTGGAATTAAATGTTATTAACAGTGATACATAGAATATGGGGTAATTTTTGTACACGATAATTAAATTTATAATCCTGTAATGTTTCCACTTAAGACATCATTCTATGCCTAGGGCAAACGTCGAAGAGAACAGTCTCCTTTTATTAAAGATCACCTGGAAGACAGATAATATTTAATGTGTGTGATGATAAATCCACAAAGAAAAAGGAACATCGAAAGGCTGATGTTAGAATCTGTTGATATCCCAGTGTTTAAACACTGAGAAACCAATGAAATGTCATTTCATATTTAAAGCAAGCATGCTAATCTCCAGATAAGGAAGTTACAGAAATTGTTTCTTTAAAAAAGGAAAAGGATAGTCTGACAGTATTCTTGGATTAATATTAACACATTTTCATTTACCAAAAAAATTTATGTCAACAGCTCTGCTTGCCAGGACAAAAAGTTAAAATCACAAGGAAGAAATGTAGCGGGAATCCAGGGTGGAAGAACCCTTGTTTTGCCATTATTTTAGTCTCCTCATTAGAAAGTAACTCTATGAGGGCAAGGACCATATCATTTTTGCTCATTTATATATCTCCAGAACTTTTCTACAATGCCAGGCACATAGTAGGCATTTCATAAATATTTGTTAAATGGATAATTAAAAGAACAAAGTTAGGCATCTGTTAAATTTATTTCAAAGGGAAATTAACGAAAAGCAGGCCACAAAATTGTTTAGTCACACAACTGAAACTCCATCTCACTAGAATGATGTGCTGGGCACATGACTGGTTAGTGGTAGTTAAACTTAGACTAGTCCCTTTATTCCTCTCCCCTGAAATTTGCATTAGAATCATGTAAGCTTACAAGAACAGAGGCTACTGTCCGGTTACATTGCTATACAAGCTCTTCCCCAACAGCTGAGGTAGGAAATAGGAAAGTGAAGGATGAGTGCCCCAGCTTCCTTCAACCTGCTAGGAAGAATGGAAGAGGGCAAAACCTCAACAGAAGTGAGCAGATGTGCAAAGAGCAAAGAAGAGGACGGGAGGAACAATCAGCCTTACTTGATCTGAGGATTCACCACCGGTTTCACAACTCGCTTCTTTCGCTCTAAATTAATGTTCTCTGGGATTCTTTCCAGGACTTTCAAGGTCAAAGAACTGACTAAAATCCTAAATATTTTTTTCTACACCATATTATTGAGGCTAAAGAAGATGCATTGCTACATACCAAGCCAAAAATAATGTTTCATAAAATTAGGATTTTTTTCCCAACTACATACTTTTTGGGTAATATGCAGTTACATTCCAAGACTTACAATTACTAAACTTACAAGACTAAACAATTTTGACTGTACTGAAATAAAAAATTAAATGAAAGTCTCCACGAATATTCAAAAACATGTCAGAGGGAAGGAAAACCACTTGTAAAACACAAATAATGTTTAGATCCTAAAGAAAATAAGAACATTGCATTCATTTTTAAATAAGCTATAAAAAGAGAGGCTCTAGTTAGAAAGCACTGGTCGGTGTATATGGCAGAAAAGCAATATGTGTCCCTCCGCCAACTCTTTAGATTTAGTAGAGCTAAGGCTGAGATTTCTCATCAGCACATTACCCAAACATATCTGAAGGATTTGCTAACTCAGTCCTGGGAAGCAGTATAGAGTTCAGGTATAAGGGACGAATACAGTGATATTTCCCTCTTCTTGTATATTGCAATATATTGCAATTAGTTTTCATAGTAATCTTTATGGGGGTGGGGAGGGTTGTGAGTGGAAATGAGAGTTGTTTCCAAGGAAATAAATGCCTTTCAACATACTCGAAATAAAACAAAGGGCCCTCTCCCAACATACACTCCACAAACGTGTGCTGATATTTTCCTTCCCTGGGTAGATGGTTCTGATTCTCCTTCAATTCAGCAGAAACTCTTATACTGGCCAATTTTTTCCAGAATCTCTCTCTTGAGAATTACAAAGAATGTTAATAAATGCTACAAGCAAAACAAAATCCATAATTAAAAAGTTTGAAAGACTCTGGCTGAAAGAAAATTAGAATGGTTTGTTGGCTACCAGCTTTTCATACTCCATTAATATGCCCATATGACTAGAGAATCTCCAAGAAGGGGATCTAATAAGAAGTGTTTTCCAGAATTTTTTGGCACCTTTTTTTCAAAGCACATTGAGTGGGGGTGAGAATGTACCTCCCTCTGCCTCTGTATCAGAAAAGGCACCTTAAGCCCTTCTTAGCTCTGACTCCTTAGTGGAAATCCATTCTCATATTACTTCCCTATTTAAAATATGTCAGCAGCTTAAAATACTTTAGGGTATTTTTAAGGATATAGCACAAAATCCCTAATTTGGGTTTGTAAATCTGGCTCCTGCCTGAATCTGCAGCTTCTTGCCTTAATTCCCCCTAATTAAGCCCCTAGGAGGCGCCAGGCTCTCTCTGGGCCTTTGTACACAGTCATTCCACCGCCTACACAGCCGCCTGCCAGCCTGGGGACGGCCCCTCTGGGTACCCTGACCTGGCTGACAGCACTTCGCCCCAGTCTGGTCAGGCTCCCTCGTGCCTGCACGTCCACCCGCCCACAGATCTCGCGACCGTTCACTTCCGTCTCTCACAGGCCTTCTGCACAGCAGGTGCTGTATAAATGTCTGCTGAAGAAATGGATGATGAATGAAGCGTATGCACCTAAGAGAAGTGATGAGGGTGGGGAAGGGAAGAGTTTAATGCCAACAGAATGTTAAAGAACACTCTGCCATTAAACTCGGTTTTCCATGTGATATATTATGCAGCCTATTTAAATCACCGAGGAACTGGCCCAAACCCTACCGTTTACGGTAAAGAGACAATTTCACTTTTATTTTTGACTATATTAGACATGTAACCATCTTACAGCATAAAATGTACACACACATTCTTCCACCCCCTGCTGAGTCACCTTGTGATTCTACTTTGCTATTACTGCTAGATTCCCTTTCTTAACACCTGAGGACCCTATTGAGAAGCTGATTTTTTTTTCAGTATTGTAGAAAAGTTTTCTAAGAGGAAGGAAAAATAATGATTCGAATAAGCATCAGACCATTGTGGAGTGGTACATCTATGCCTTATGAAGCAGGACATGCAGGTCCGAGTGGGCATTCGGGCTCAGGATTTAGGAACTGGGATTTTGCTCTATGCAAATGAACTACTATCGCCAACCATGCGTGTCTCCGCGCCTGCGCGAAGCCTCCGAACCCTCACCGGCTCCATCACCGAGCTCAGGCCGACGCTAAATGTTGCCGGCGCAGGGGGCTGCCAGCGCCACGACCGAACTGTTAATGGATTTTCCTGCTTCTCTGCTCAAGTACAACGGAAAGACTGTGTGCTAAAACTTCCAATTAGTAAGAGGGAAGAAAAACGAAAGGCAATGATTTTCTGAAATCGTAAAACTGAAATCGTCTTGCTTCCTCATCCGGTTGCTTTTGTTTCCCCTTCAGTTTAATACAGTCGCAAAGTCTAATTTAAGACATGTCCTAACTTATTATTTATATAGACTATGGTCATCAGAATCACGGCTGTATTGATGCCTGGAGAAGGTAACCATCTCTTCAGTGTAACCACCTATATGACCTGCTTCCCTTCTCAAAAATAATACCAGTCCCACCTATGCTGAAAGCCTGAAAACTTGAGAGCTGCAGTCTAAAATAAGTCTGTCGGGTTATGCCTTATGCATTATAATGCTTTATATTAAAATTACATTTGATCCGCACTCCCCTGTTTATATGTGCAGTAATGTAAGTATGAAGGCTTGTAGATACCTTACTGTGTATCTAAAGGATTAAATTGTTTTGGAAAAATAAGACTGTACCTTTAAAGACTTCATCTACTTCACAGTTTTGCTTAGTGATAGAACTAGTTTGAAATATAAATATATATAATATATAATATCTGCTGATTTAATATATCACAGTGCTGAGCACTCCATAAATATTTGGTGAATTGAACAAATCAATATTCCTAACACCGACAGGATTTTTTTAAAAGATTTAAAACAAAACAAAGCAAAATCATAACAGTTTTTACAAAAAAGAATTAATTGGTGTTCAATGTGTCAGAAATGTTGATTCACGCATCTTAGAAAGTTGGCCCCCAGAGTTATGTGATGAGTACGTCCTGATCCTGGGATGGTGCAGACAAACTGCACTGGAAAAAGGAGAGTGGGTTTGATTCTGCTCTGAACACGTAGGCAGTGCCTGGGCTGGGTTGTCTGACACCGGATCTCTATGCTAGTTACCGAACAGAACGCTGAAGTAGGTATGATCTTTGCTTTGTATACGTTGATTTAACACTAGTTCTCTCTTTCTATATCACCAATCCTGAGACAAACCAAAATACTCCTGGTTGAAAACATCACTCATGGCTCTTAAGAGTTCTTACTCAAAGATGTTGTGGTAAGTTGAAAAGTGGCCTCCCAAAAGCCATGTCCTCATCCACATCCTCATCCCTGGAATCTGTGAACGTTACCTTATTTGGAAACGGTCTTTGCAGATGTGATTGAGTTATGGATCTTCACATGGGGAGGTTATCCTGGGTTATTTGGGTAGACACTAAATGCCGTCACATGTATCCTTACAAGAGAGAGATCAGAGACAGATACATGGAGGAGAAAGTAATGTAAAGATAGAGCAGAGACTAGAGTGATGCAGTCATAAGCCAAGGAATGCCGGTGGCCACTAGAAGCCAGAAGAGGCAGGAAAGGACTCTCCCCTAGAGCCTCCAGAGGGAGTGTGGCCTTGCCAACACTTTGATTTCAGACTTCTAGCCTCCAGAACTGAGAAAGAATGAATTTCTGTTGTTTTAAGCTACCAAGTTT
Source organism: Equus caballus (assembly GCF_041296265.1). Classification (NCBI taxonomy): domain Eukaryota; kingdom Metazoa; phylum Chordata; class Mammalia; order Perissodactyla; family Equidae; genus Equus; species Equus caballus. Next base: position 32,861,628 of record NC_091700.1, read on the forward strand.
GTGGTAATTGTTACAGCGGTCACAGAAGACCATGGTATAGTTTTCCCTCCAAGAAATTACAAACTAGGAAGATTATATGTAGGTTCATAGGTTATATATATATAACTCCTTCATAAGTGATAATAGTATAAGGTAGCAAATCATGAGTCCCCCAAGAAAGGTGCAAAGGACTATGAGTATGGACGAGAGAGGGAGGGAGGTTCCAAAAGGATCGGAGAGAGTTTTGGAAGGAAGAACATCTGAGCTGGGTCTGGAAGCATGTTCAGAGATGGTGAGAGGGTGGGAGGACAGAAGGAAAGAAATAACAATAACAGAGGTGCAGAGCTGAGAAACACATTGGGTTTGTTAGGGGTAAGATAAGGTGAGAAATAAGGTTGGAAAGGTAGACTGAGGCCAGGTCATGAACAGATCTGAAAACTGCCTAATGGCTTTGGGCTTTACTTATAGGCCTCTGGGAACCATCAAAGCTTATTGATTAGGAGAGTGACACAATTAGGGCTATACCTGGAAGCTACTTTTGTAGAAATGTGTAAGATGGAGAAGAAACTAACAGTGGTAGGAAGATCTCTTAGAAGAGTGTGGTTTTATTGCACCATACTAGATAAGTGCCTAAACCAACTAACTAAATCAATGCTTAACTTTAAAAATGAAGAAGATGGGACAGATGCCAAGAGCTCATAGTGACATATACTTGACTGGGCGTGGCAACTAATTAGCTGGCAGAGGGAAAAGTCAAAGATAGTGCCAGGATTTATGTGTCATGAAAGACGATGGTGGTGGAAACAGAAATAAAGAACACAGGAGGAAGAAGAGGTTTGGGAAAGGTAGATGAGCTCAGTTTGCAACATACTGAATGTGAAATGTTGGCAAGATATCTACATGATAATGAGATTCAGGAAGCAGGAAATGTGTGGTGGCATCAGGAGAGAGGTCAGGGATAGACGTACAGGTGTGGGGGCCATCCACAGATGTGATTGTTACAGCCAGGAGACTGGGTAAAATTTATAAGGGACAGAGTGTAGACACCCATTCTCAAGGAGGGAGGGTTATGACTCACCATGTTACTGATGCATCCCTCAGGTGTGTTTCAGGAGGAACAAAGCTGAGAGGAAGTAGCATAGACGGAGTTTCCCAACCAGATGCCCACAGCACTGTGCCAGCTCAGGTCTGCTGCAAGAAGCTGGTCCTTGCAGCCTCAGCAAGGCTGGTAGATTCTTGAGTGGTGAGAGTTCCCTAGTCACCTCCAACCATGAGCAGCTTCAATCTAAAACTCTTTTAAGGGTGGCCAAAGCAGAGTGGGATCTGATGATGTGCCTGTGGAACCCTCACTGTTCCACGGTGGCCATCAAGAATTTGAAGAGATGACCATTTTAAAAGTTTTGGTTAGAAATTGCATGCAGTCATTCAAGCATAAAACCTACTATAAAGAAGTTAAATTCACAGAAGCAAACTTGGCAGTTTCTCAACAAAATTTTGAAGAAAGTTTTTCATTCTATTTTTCTTATCGTAGTTATATAGTATAAGGAAAACGTAAGTTGTTTTCCACTAAGCCTCCCATATAGTCACCCCCAAGACCTTTCCCGTTTACCCCCAATGTGCCATACTATCCTTTTTCTGTGTGTGCTATGATGTAAAAAATGGTTGAGAAGCACTGATATAGAGAGATACGAGGCTAAAATCAGATCCTCGTGGAATATCTACATTGCAGGAGAGGGGGCGGTGAAGAAAAGACACAGAAAGAGCAGGTATCTGGCATTTGGGAGACAGGCTCCACCTCAAAATGTGGAAGATTACCCCAAAGGAAGTGGGTTTAGATGCTGGGCTGCCAAAGTAGATGATAATTGTCCATGACAGGTCAACAGTGTCAAATGTCACCAAAAAGTGAAATAAAGACCTTTTGAGGTATCCACTGGATCTGATAATTAGAAATCACTAGAACTGCTGGCAAGATCAGTGCCAGGGGACTGACGTGAAAAAGCCACACAACAGAGAGTTGAGGTGTGAACAGGAGGAGACAAGATGCAGACAGAAAGAATAAACTGCTCTTTTAAAAAGCTTATCATTTTTTGATGGTAATGAGAGAAAAATGGTGCAGAGAAGGGGACCAAGGACCAGGAGGCCCTTTGTGAGATGTCAGACTTGAGTGTGTTTCTATCTTAAAAGGTAAATAGCCAGCCCAGAGGAGAATTTAAAGATGTAGAGATTTGTAACTGCGGATGAAGGCATACACTCAATAGAGAAAATTCCTGAAGGAGCTGGAAGGGATGAGATTGAGCCCAGGTAAAAGAATTGATGTTGGACAGATGTCCACTGGCTCAAAAGAAGGCAGGCAAGGATGGGGCAAGTAATTTTAGCAGTCAGAAATTAGGAAGCTGACGTGGCTCTGCCTGGGCTTTCTTCTCTCTGTTTCCCAAGGATATGGACTGAGGTGTATTAGAAATGAAAGAAGTTATTGGTCTTGGCACTTGGAAGGTCATTTGTGACCTTTGCAAGGATACTTTTAGTGCTTCGTTTAGCCAACAGCTATTTATCCTATTGGTGAATAAAGCACCAGACTGGAAGTCCTGAGACAGAAGTCCGGGATTCTAGATTTAGCTCTTCACCTAATTAGCTCTTCATAAGTGAGGCATCTTTCGGGGACTTATTTCCCCAAAATGAAACAGTTGGATAAAATGATGACTACAGTCATATCCAACACTTACAGTATTTATCTACTGTGTACAAGGCACAGGGTTTGCCACAGCATGAACTATAAAGATGCAATAAGAGGCGGGATTGGGCCCTCAAGGGCATCGTCGCCTGAATTTCTAGTAAAATAGAAAAGCAAACAATTTCTAGTAAAAAGTCATCTTGGAGTGTTCCTTCCTAAGTCAAGGCCAGCTGTCAGGGGAAAAACATTGAAATTTATATTTGAAGGGGGAAAGTATGACAACTTCTGGCATGATTTTTAAACTTCCTCAATGTCAAACTTGGACTGAAAAGTTCAAGACCTTTGACCACCTAATAAAGTTATTTCTCAAGATGGAGAATCTGAGAAAAGAATGAGCCACAATTTAGGGGTCTTACTAAACAAGCAGATTGGGTATTAATGTGAATACTATGGATATATTCTGAGCCTGTCCCGTGGGATGTTTAACACAACACACTAGATGGAAAGTTGTGATTGCACATGTTATATTTTTTAAGACAAAATAGATTCTGCCAACTCCTGATCTGAAGGAACAGAAAACGTAAGCACACACAATGAAGACTGTAGAAACTTGATATAAAAAATGTATTATGTTGTCTGATACATCTTCCCATCAACATGTTCATTATAATACGCTATTTTGTTCTATCCTATTCAGAATTACTAGTTGTCTGTCTATTTTACACCTCCCACCACAAAGCTTAGAAACATTGACAAGCATCTTCCCATACTCTAAATAATGCAGTATGAGAAGGAGGACATTTCTATTGCTTTAATCTCCATAGAAATGCTCACATGGTTAATTTGTTCAGTTCCAAGTCCTTGGTATCCTGTCACTCCTTTCGAATATACTGCAGATCTCCTTTTCCCAAAAGGGATCATTAGCATAGCTCTGATTAGATTGAAAGTGCTACCAATTAAGCTCTTTGTAGAAGAAGAGGTATGTGAGAAGGAGTCTGGATTATTAATTCCAGAGGTGTGTCTACACCATTTCAATCCATCATCATCAAGAGAAATCACCCACCGTCAATAACTAATTCTCTATCGTGGGAAATTAGTTTGTGGCCACCTACCTCTTCTCCTCCCCAAAGCCCCTGTTGCTAGGTCTAACATCTCCAAGCTCTTCCCTCAGGGCATGGAGTGGCTTCCTTCTTTCACTTCCAACGCCTGACGGTGGAGGGAGAGGCAGTTGGGCAGCCAAATGACTGCAGAATTTAGAGCTCAGAAGACCTGATTGCAAGCCTTTCCTCTGCTACTTATTAGCTGTGTAACATTTAGCAATTACTTAATCAGAAGTTCGATTTATTCCTCTGTAAAAGAAAGATTAATAAAACCTGCCTGATCTACAACATGGGGTTGCTATGAAGAAGAAGAGGAAATAGTTGACATGAGAGCATTTTATAATCCACTGTATAACTTGACTAGCTGTGGGGAGATGGCAAAGGCGAGTAATCTGAGCACTGTCCCCCCAAACAAGAGAGACCTTTCCTCCTGATCTGGTTCTGCAGGAAACCAGGAGCCTTCGCAACTGCCCCTCTGCCTGGATTGCGCTCCCACTTTGAGCAAGACCCTGTGAGAACACGCTTTGGGGGTGAATGGATCCACGTGCCAGCCCTGAGTCCTACAAACCTGTCTTTACATTCTGATTTCTCAGGGTGAGGCTCTCTGGCACTTGGGTTGGTTTTTTGGGGTAGTTTCAAATCTCTGTTCTGGAACCTTGTTTTTCAGAATTACGCAGGTCAGAACAGCAGTCACTTTAAACAGATTTTTATCCTTCACGTAACAAAACAGACACTGTTCAACAAGGAATCATTGGTGTTCAGATCAAACAAAAATATGAGGTTTAAATAGCTCCCCAAATGATCAAAGGACTCCTGTTTCTGTCCAGTGTACTTATTAAGTCAGTGCACAACTCCATCCCATTTGGAGATCAGATATGAGGCCAAACACAGTCCAAGACTAGTGGAGCAGGACAGAGTATGTTCTGGAAATTTTTTCTCTGAAAAGTTCACTGTTATTACCTCTATATAACCTGATTAACCTTAATTAAAACTCCTGAGGTAAATTTTTCAATTTTCTGGAACCACATAGTTATCCCTTTAGTCAAATTAGGATCCCAGGGGTAGACATTAGTTTCCTGTGTTAGTCAAGATCAATTCTGACTGGGAATGTATCACTGGAGGAAAAGAAGTTGAACTGTCACAACTTCAGAAAAGAGCAGTGTGAATGGCTCTGCTGTGAAGATGTCTGACTTCCAAAGAAAGAGCTGTCACCTCAGAAATCAATGGTTTTTAATAAAAAATTCTTCTATATTAATCTCTTCTTATAAATAATGAGACATTTTATGATGCTACATTACAGTAGCCAATTACTTCTCTTAAAAGGTATTTTTATCTCTCTCAATTTCATTTTCACCATATAATTCAAAATAAATGGCATTCAATTGTAAACAGTATTGTCACATGCATTGTCTCATTTGATTCTCAGATTACTGTCCCTATTTTGCAGTTGAGGAATCCAGCTCATAGCACAATGTTGGTGCAAAATAGGTATCTTCTGAATGAATGAATGAGTCAATCAATGAATAGTATGTGATTTGCCCAAACCTGAATAGCTAGAAGGATCTGACTTGAGCCTACAACTTTGGTCCACTGCTCTTTCCACTGTATATATGCCCTCCGCTCTTGCTAACACTAGAAAAGTTTAAGCTAATTGTCACATCTAAAATAGATTTACAAGTACCTGATTACACTTTGTTCAAGCAAATGTGGAAAATGTTACTTCCAAGGAAATGTACTGAAATGGTGTTTATTATTATTAGAAACTAGAAATTCTCTTGTCTTTCTCTCTTTCTTGGATATGCTCCAAAGAAGGTTGAAATCTTACATTTCAAAACAGACTGTTGCCTTGTTCCAGTCCTGGAGCTTTTCTCATTGTCGGGAATCCTAGCAGATCACAGGAGCCATGCAGTTGTGGGCTCGGGGGGAGTAGGGGGGAATGTAATTTGGCAACAATTGCTTTAGAAATCAGCCAGATATGTTATACAGATTGTACATCCTTTTTCTGTAAGATCTAGTATAGGAAGAAAAATACAGCAATCAGGGAATAAAGAGACTTCATTCTCCTTACCACAGAGCAACGTTTCTTCAAAAATACGAAGGCTTCAATTGAGAAGACTCTTATCAAGCTATTGCTAGGCCTCAGGCTATAATATTATAATAGTCAACAGAGAAAGAACAGAGTATAAAGCATGACAAGGAATAGAATGGCCACTAGAGAGGGCAGAAAGTCCAGGTTTTAGCCCTTTTCCATAGTATTTTAAGTATAATCACAAAGCAAGCTCTAAGCAAACACCGAAGTGGAAAAGGGTACATTCTTACCCCCCCATTACATTTCTTTCACAAAATAATGACCCATTTTCTCCTGGACTAAAGTCAGGAAAAGCCAGATAGCACTGCATTACCTGATAAGATTACACCCTGAAGAACATAACTTCAAGCATGCCCCGTTTACTGACTGGCATTAAAAAGTAGATAAGATTTTACCCTTTGAAAGGAAAGAAAATCAACAACCTATGTGTGGGATATTCATTTTTTAAACCAATAAGATGCTGAGATCAATTCTCAGGTTTTTACTACACACATTTATAGACTCAGAGTGACGATTAAGACTCACAGCCAATTCCTGAGACATTTACCAGTACCACCTGAGAATGAAGGGACCATCATCAGAGTGAGGGATATGAAACACAATGGGTCAAATGGGATATTAATAAAGCCCTAACTGTGACCTTGATTTTCCTTATAACCAGTCACCAAACAAATTAGATCCACTGCAATGCAGTGGAACAGATATGTTGTGCCATTATTATCACTGTGGTTGTTATTAAAGGCATTCAACAGTAGAAATGTATGATTTCCTAATTTTGTCAAAGAACTTATAAAAAATGTATCCTTCATCCCACTCACCCTGCCCCAGTAAAATACAGAGAAGCATTACATACCTCCATGCTCATTTCCATGTGAAGCTTCCCTGAGGACCACAAAGCCTTGGGCTATGGACACACTTTCAGTGTTCCTCTAAGGGGGTTGGTGTGCGGGGAGAATGCATGGGAACCACAGACTTATGTATTCTCCAACTGCGAGTCTCTCTGGCAGCTTCCCAGACTGGGTATGTGCCGCCCTGTGGCAAATGAGTGAAAGGACAAAGGCTAGTCTAAAATTGATCCTTGCTTCCATATGGAGTCTTCTTCCCACAAAAAAAAAAAGGAATTGACATCATGCTTAATACTGGTTCATTCCTTATTCTTAAAAAATTAATACTGCTTCTCAAAATTGTGAATATTTATTTTTATAGGTCAAAATCAGAGTTTGTCATATAATTTTTAACAGAAACAAGTGTAAAATATGCAATGACCTAATACAGCAAATTTTTTAAAAAACTGCTGAGGCGAGGAATTGTTTTGGTTATTGTATTTTCTGGCTAATTGAAGATTCGGCAGAAAAGCTGTATAGGTGCTTGTTGTTTTGCATATTTCTACACTGTGTTAGTTTTTTTCCTATATTAATAAGTATGGCATAGTAAAACTGCTCTCTGACAAGTTCCCACGGTTCACAGGAGGATCAGGGAGACAGCACCCAGAATGAGTACTATCCACAGTGTTATGGGAGAGCAGACTCGAAGCAGAGAGTGACCATCAGACTCAAAGGAGGTGAGGGTGCAGGGAGAAGGAGAGAGGGAGGGTCTCTATGTTTCTAAAATAGTGGACCTTAACCTTTTCATGGCCACAGACTCCTTAAATAATGAAATAAAATACCAATCCCTTCCCTGCCAAATTGTACACACAGATGAAACTTCGCATATAATCCCCCCTGAGGCTGTCCATGGGACCTAGGTCATGTGTTCTTAACTCTTGAAGTTCCTTTATTTACTAAATGTGTAAAAACTAATTTATTTCCTTATTTTTCTATTTTTACAAAGGGTGACATACAGGAAAAAAAATTTTTCATATCAAAATTTCTAGTTAATAAAGCATTACTTTTAGCTGTATGTTTACCTAATTATTTTTCTTCTTAAAGTATTTATTCAAATATGCCTTTTAAATCCTCCAATACCCTAAGAAGCAGGTGAGCAAAGTGGTGTTACTTATACTTCATAGGTCAAGCAACAGGAGAGCAGGGAGTTAAGTTGCAGAGTCAAGACTAAAACTCTTGCCCTCTGGCTTAGCACTCTCTCCACCAGGTCAGCCTTCCACCTGCCCTCTGAGAATCCTTTGGGGACCCGTGGGGTGCGGAAACTGAGGATTTGGGTTTCATCCGGGGTAGCCTCTTGTTTCTTGGATTTACATGTTAGGTTTGTGATTCTGCTTGAATAAAGGGCTCAATTTAGTTATATTAAATGTTTCTTAATATATTTATTTCTTCTTTATTCCATATAGCGTTTATTGTTTACTGTAAAATAAATACATATTATAATGTAAAAAAAGGTGTGTAAGCATTTGGGTGAAATATTAAACCTATGATATAAAAACTGTATAAAATTTTATCATAAAAACCCAGATTAAAAGAAGTTAGGCCCCTTGCTTGGTAAGACTCCTGAATTTAGAGTAAAGAACAAGAGGAGATAAAACAAATCCAAAGAGCAAGATTGACCCTGGCCTCTGGGGATAGTGGGTGCTGAAGTAATGGGATAGATTACAAAGAAGAACTCAGCTCTCTTTCTTACACAAAGCAGACCAAGCAAACAGAAGGCAGCCATGGAACAAAAACCGCACATGGGTTAAGGAAAAGAGGGAGAAGCGAGGTAACACTCAGGCTGGGAGTGGAGGAATAGGGAAGTTGGGAAAGCAGTGTAGAGAAGTGTTGAGAAGGAAGAGAATTGAAGAAAAGAAAAAATAGAGAAATATATGAGGAAGTAAAACAGAATGGCTTTGTGATTTACCATTTATGGGAATGAGAAGGAAGGAGAAAGGAATAGAATGATGATTTCCAGGGTTTTAGGTCCATGGCTGGGTATATGCCAACAACTGAGGCAGGGAATACACCGTAGAAGTGAGTTTGTAGGGGAAGATGAAGAATTTAGTTTGGGATATGCTTAATTTCAGCAGCTGTGGGATATCCATGGAGAGATGTAGATCTGACAATAGGGTGTAGTGTATGAGTCTGATATTTGAAGGAAAGATCTATCTGAGCTGACGATATTTGGGTGTCACCAGCATCCAAGTGCATATAGAGCTATGAGACCAGAAAAGAGCAAACAGAGAGTACGTAATGTGAGAAGAGAGGAAGATTGTAGGCAGAATTCTGGGGGGTTCCATGGAAAGACCCACAATAGAAATGGTAATAGGGAAGCTGAAGAGATGGAAGACAAACCAACTAAGTGGAATGAGGGAAAAGGGAATTTGAAGAAGAAATTCACATTCAGCAGAGAGAACTAGCAACTGAAGGACTGGAAAATATCCTTTGAATTTAGTAATTAAGAAGTCATTGGGGAGTGACATCAGCATCATGGTGGAGTGAGCTCTTCTCTCAGACTCTCTCCTGTAAGATACAATGAAAAAGACACTCATAAACAACAGAGGACATTCACACAACACGAAAGATGTCTGAGAGACTCACACAGCCATATGTCTGAAGGGGGAGGTGCTGGACCCCCTGGGAGGACGTGGAAGGAGGTAGGGGAATCTCTTCTCCCTCAGCATCAGTGACCCAGGATGCGGGATAATGCATGGCTCTGAGAAAGGGAGGGAGGGGCAGCTCCCCATGGGAACACCTTCTTTCTCCAGTTTCTCTCACAGCTTGTGGGAAAGCTCCATACAGAGTAGGTTAAGCTATTGTGGGGGCATCTTCATCAAACCAGCACCCCAAGAAAGCAGATAGTGAAGGCAGAGCAAGAACACCTCCAAGATCGCACATGTGAAAGAAAGCAACCCTCCCCTGGCACAGCACTCCAGCTCAGCCACTTGGCCAGATTGCCTGTGCATATGTTAGAAAAGCAGCAGTTGTGAGTGAGCAAGCCAGCAATCGCAGATGGGCCCTATCAGCATAGATTCCAAAGGACAGGCACAGATACCAGGAATTGTGGCCGGCTCTGAATAATACAGCTTCTGTATTATTGGCAGGAAATGGAATCTGTGACCAGATACTATCACTATGTGAAAGCACAAATACATGCCATCAAACAATATGAAGAAATGTATTAATACTCCAGACCAGAAGGAAAATGACAAGCACCCAGAAATCAATCCTGAAGGCACAGAAATTTACAACCTAAATGACAGAGAATTCAAAACAGCTATCATAAAAAAACTCAATGAGTTACAGGAAAATTCAGGTAGTTCAATGAAGTGAGGAATAAAATTAATGAACAGAGGGAACTCTTTACAAAAGAGATTGAACTATAAAGAAAAACCAATCAGAAACGTTGGAGATGGAAAACACAATGGATGAGATAAAGAAAAATCTGGACTCCCTGAATAACAGAGCTGATATTATGGAGCACAGAATCAGCAATCTGGAGGACAGAAATATAGAAATGCTTCAGATGGAGAGAGAGAACTAAGACTAAAAAGACATGAAGAAATTCTCTGAGAAATATCCAATTCAATTAGGAAATAAAACATGAGGATTATAGGTATTCAAGAGGGAGAAAAGACGGAAAATGGAGCAGAAAGCTTGTTCAAAGAAATAATAGCTGAGAACTTCCCAAACCTGGGGAAGGAGCTGGAAATACAAGTAAAAGAAGCTAATAGAACTCCTAATTATATCAATATGAAAAGACCTTCTCCAAGGCATATAGTAGTAAAACTGGCAAAAGTCAATGACAAAGAAAAAATCTTAAGAGAGGCAAGGTAGATGCAAATAACTTACAAAGGAGCCTCTATCAGGCTTTTGGTGGATTTCTCAGCAGAAACCTTACAGGCTAGGAGAGAGTGGAATGCTATACTCAAAATTCTGAAAGACAAAAACTTTCAGCCAAGAATACTCTATCCAGTGATAATATCCTTCAGATATGATGGAGAAATAAAAACTTTCCCAGATAAACAAAACTGAAGAGAGTTCATCACAAGGTGCTGCCTACAAGAAATGATCAAGAAGGCTTTCATACCTGAAAAACAAAAAGAAAGGGTTTACAAAGCCTTGAGCAAGGAGATAAATAGGCAGACAAAATCAGAAAATTACAGGTCTCTATCCGAACAGGTTAGCTAACACCTAATTATAACGTTAAAGATAAAGGGAAGGAAAACATCAAAAATAAATATAATCTTGTCATTTTAACCACAAACTCACAACACAAGATGGAATAAGTTGTGACAACAATAACTTAGACAGGGAAGAAGAAAGGGATGGAATCAGCTTAGACTAAGGAAATAAGAGGCTATCAGAAAATGAACTATCTCATCTACCAGATATTTTTATACAAATATCATGGCAACTGTTAAACAAATAATCAGAACAGAGACAAAAATGATAAATAAAGAGAAAACTGAGAAAATCATCATGGAGAACTACCAAACTGAACTGATAGTCTGAAATACATAGGACAAGAAACAAGAGAAATACAGAACAACTGGAAAACAAGTGATAAAATGGCAGCATTAAGCCCTCACATATCGATAATCACTCTAGGGGCTGGCCCCGTGGCCGAGTGGTTAAGTTTGCACGCTCTGCTGCAGGCAGCCCAGTGTTTCATTGGTTCGAAGCCTGGGCGTGGACATGGCACTGCTCATCAAGCCACACTGAGGCAGCATCCCACATGCCACAACTAGAAGGACCCACAACGAAGAATATACAACTAAGTACTGGGGGGCTTTGGGGAGAAAAAGGAAAAATAAAATAAAATCTTTAAAAAAATAATCACTCTAAATGTAAATGGATTGAATTCTCCAATCAAAAGACACAGAATGACAGACAGATTAAAAACAAGAATCAATGATATGCTGCCTCTAGGAAACTTGTCTCAGCTCTAAAGACAACACAGGCTCAGAATGAAGGGATGGAGGACAATACTCCAAGTTAATGGCAAACAAAAGAAAGCAGCTATTTCCATACTTATATCAGACAAAGTAGACTTCAAGATAAAAAAGGCAATGAGAGGCAGTATATAATGCTAAAAGGGACACTCCACCAAGAAGACATAACACTTACAAATATATATGCACACAACACAGGATCACCAAAGTACATAAAGCAACTATTAACAAACCTAAAAGGAGATGTTAACAACAATACAATAATAGTAGCGGACCTTAACACCCCATTTACATCAAAGGATAGATCATCCAGACAGAAAGTCAACAAAGAAATAGTGCATTTAAATGAAAAACTAGACCAGATAGACTTAATAGATATGTACAGAACACTCCATCCAAAAACAGCAGAATACACATTCTTCTCAAGTGCACATGGAACATTCTCGAGGATAGAGTATATGTTGGGAAATAAGGCAAGTCTCAATAAATTTAAGAAGATTGAAATCATATCAAGCATCTTTTCTGACCATAATGCTATAAAACTAGAAATCAACTACAAGAAAAAAGCAGAGAAAGTGACAAATATGTGGAGACCAAACAACGTGCTACTGAACAACCAATGGATTACTGAAGAAATTAAAGGAGAAATCAAAAAATATCTGGAGACAAATAAAAATGAAAATACACCATATCAACTCATATGGGATGCAGCAAAAGCAGTCCTAAGAGGGAAATTCATATAGGCCCACCTTAACAAACAGGAAAAATCTCAAATGAGCAATATTCAACTACACCTAACAGAATTAGAAAAATAGAAATCCACAAAGCCCAAAGTCAGCCGAAGAAGGGAAATAATAAAAATTAGAGCAGAAATAAATAAATTTGAAACCCCCCAAAAATAGTAAAAAGGATCACTAAAACTAAGAGCTGATGCTTTGAGAAGATAAACAAAATTGACAAGAAATTGTCAATTGCTCTATCTGAATAGACCAATCACAAGTAAAGAGATTGAAACAGTAATCGAAAACCTCCCTCAAAATAAAAGTCCAGGACCACATGGCTTCTCTGGAGAATTATACCAAACATTCAAAGAAGATTGATACCTATCCTTCTCAAACTCTTCCAAAAAGTTTAAGAAGATGGAACACGTCCTAACACATTTTATGAGGCCAACATCACCCTGATCCCAAAGCCAGAAAAGGACAACACAAAGGAGGAAAATTACAGGCCATAGATGCAAAAATCCTCAACAAAATATTGGCAAACTGAATACAGCAATACATTAAAAAGATACATCATGATCAAGTGGGATTTATACCAGGGATGCAGGAATGGTTCAACATCCGCAAATCAATCAATATGATGCACCACATTAACAAAATGACGAATAAAAACCCACGATCATATCAATATGTGCAGAGAAAGCATTTGACAAGATCCAACATCCATTTATGATAAAAACACTGAATAAAATGGGTATAGAAGGAAAGTACCTCAACATAATAAAGGTCATATATGACAAACCCACAGCCAACATCATCCTCCATGGGGAAAAACTGAATGCCATCCCTCTGAGAATGGGAACGAGACAAGGGTGCCTACTGTCATCACTCTTATTCAAAATAGTACTGTAGGTTTTGGCCAGAGCAATCAGGCAAGAAAAAGAAACAAAAGGAATCCAAATAGGCACTGAAGAAGTGAAACTCTCACTGCTTGTAGACAACATGATTTTATATCTAGAAAATCCTAAAGAGTCCATTGGAAAACTATTAGAAATAATCAACAACTACAACAAATTTGCAGGGTACAAAGTCAACTTGCAAAAATCAGTTTCATTTCTATACTCTAATAACTAACAGAAAGAGAATTCAAGAATGCAATCCCATTTACAATCATAACAAAAAGAATAAAATATCTAGGAATAAATTTATCCAAAGAGGTGAAAGACCTATGCAATGAAAACTATAAGATATTATTGAAAGAAATTGATGATGACATAAAGAAATGGAAAGATATTCCATGCACATGGATTGGAAGAATAAACATAGTTAAAATGTCCATACTACCTAAAGCAATCTACAGATTCAGTGCAATCCCAATCAGAATCCCAATGACATTCTTCACGGAAATAGAACAAAGAATCCTAAAATTCATATGGGGAAACAAAAGACCCCAAATAGCTAAAGCAATCCTGAGAGAAACAGAATAAAGCTGGAGGCATCACAACCTCTGACCTCAAAATATACTACAAAGCTATAGTAATCAAAACAGCATGGTACTGGTACAAAAACAGACACACAGATCAAAGGAACAGAATTGAAAGCCCAGAAATAAAGCCACACATCTATGGACAGCTAATCTTTGACCAATGAGCTAAGAACATACAATGGAGAAAGGAAAGTCTCTTCAATAAATGATGTTGGGAAAACTGGACAGCCACATGCAAAAGAATGAAAGTAGATCATTATCTTTGATCATATGCAAAAATTAATTCAAAATGGATCAAAGACTTGAAGGTAAGAGTTGAAACCATAAAATTCCTGGAAGAAAATATAGGCAGTACACTCTTTGACATCAGTCTTAGAAGGATCTTTTCAAATACCATGCCTACTCAGGCAAGGGAAACAAAAGAAAAAAGAAACAAGTGGGACTTCTTCACACTAAAGAGCTTCTGCAAGGCAAAGGAAACCAGGAACAAAACGAAAAGACAATCCACCAACTGGGAGAAAATATTTGCAAATCATATATCCAACAAAGGATTAACTCCAAAATACATAAAGAACTCACACAACTCAACAACAACAAAACAACCCAACCAACAAATGGGCAGAAGATATGAATAGACATTTTTCCAAAGAAGATATAGAGATGGCCAATAGGCACATGAAAAGATGCTCAACATCACTAATCAGGAGGGAAATGCAAGTCAAAATACACTAAGATATCACCTTACATCTATTAGAATGCTATATAATCACCAAGACAAAAAATAACAAACGTTAGAGAGGATGAATAGAAAAGGGAACCCTCATTCACTGCTGGTGGGAATGCAAACTGGTGCAGCCACTATGGAAAAGAGTATGAAGGTTTCTCAAAAAGTTAGAAGTAGAATTACCACACAACCCAGCTATTCCACTACTGGGTATTTAACCAAAAAACTTGAAATCAACACTTCAAAGAGACTTATGCACCCCTATGTTCATTGCAATATTATTCACAATAACCAAGAAGTGGAAGCAACCTAAGTGCCCACTGACTGATGATTGGATAAAGAAGATGTGGTGTATATATATATACAATGGAATACTACTCAGCCATAAAAAAGACAAAATCATGCCATTGCAACAACATGGATGGACCTTGAGGGTATTATGTTAAGTGAAATTAGCCTGACAGAGAAAGACAAACACCATATGATTTCACTCATATGTGGAAGATAAAGAAACACATGTAAAAAGAGAACAGATTAATGATTACCAGAAGGAAAGGGGATTGGGGGATGGACATAAGGGGTAAAGGGACACATTTATATGGTGACTGAAAAATAATAATGTACAACTGAAATTTCACAATGTTATAAACTATTATTACCTCAATAACATTCTTTTTTTTTTTATGAGGAAGATTATCCCTGAGCTAACATCTGCTGCCAATCCTCCTCTTTTTGCTGAGGAAGACTGGCCCTGAGCTAACATCCATGCCCAACTTCCTCTACTTTATATGTGGGATGCCTGCCACAGCATGGCTTGCCAAGCCATGGCATGTCCGCACCCGAGACCTGAACCAGTGAACCCCGGGCTGCCGAAGCAGAACATGCAAACTTAGCCACTGCACCACCGGCTGGCCCCAATACAATTCTTTTAAAAAAAGAAGTCATTGAGAAACTGAGGGAAAATTGACTTAGTGTGTGGAATGTTGGAGTTCAAGAAATGTGAAATGCAAAAATCAAATGATGATAAAATCCAGTGGGAAGAGGGGTATGCCTAAGGAGTAGGGTACTGAAATGTAAACAAAAGATCCATAGGGTTAAGTTCAAAGAATATAAAACTAAACGTATTGTTAAAATATCCCAGGATGGGATATTTGTGTATTTGGGAGAGGATGAATAGGTAACAAAGTCTCCAGTCGACATTGTAGATAAGTGGCCCAACTATTAAAAGAGTTAGGAGGGAGAGATAGAGGGTAATGAGGGTCACGTTGCCTAAGTGTTATAAGAGGACAGCCCCTGACATGAAGGGATGGGTAAAATAATGGAATCAGCTAATGGGTAGCCTAGTTGTTGCTGAATAATCCCTCCCTCCACCACCACCAGCAGGCCTGAAGTGTCTTGGGTGTGGAGAACAAGTCCAACCATTGGAGAGAGCTGAAAAATATATGGTATCTTGTAGAAAGGCAAGTTGAAGAGAATGTTCTACGAAGATGTTAAAGAAACAGAGAGTGCCCCTTAAAAGAGAACATGATTCCCGAGTACCTAGTCAGAAGGCTCCTGGGTCATTAAAGTGAGAGTTGGAGGGATAGGGCACTGGGCTGAGAGCAGAAGGCACAGGTAGATGAGATGACAGGAGATGGGGACAAGATGCGGAGGAACTTGACAGGAGCAGAGATGGAACTGCTAGGCCTCAATATCCCAACTCAAGCACAGGTTTCTTGGGCATCCCACATGGCTGTTGGACCTGAATAGGGTGGGAGGAATGGGTTGCACCTCCTACTCTCTTGGCTGAGTTTCAACGCTTCCTCAGAGAAAACAGTTAGAAGGAAAAGTGTGATTTAGCAATTGAGAGTTTTGTCCTTAGGAATGTTAAATCAAGAATGGTGTAAATAGAGACTGAATCTGTCTTAGCATCGGCACATCCTTTCTACCCCTTTAGGGTTACTATTTTTCCCCCTTGGATCACTATCATGACATCTTTTTATAAAACTAGTTTTCATTTGCCAACTTGGCTCCTTTGAAGCCTGTGGAAGATATATCGGGTATCCCATCTTTATGCCCAGAAGCCAAGAAGCAATAATTGAAGGGGTGGAGAGGGAGGGCAGGAGGTCAGTGGATGCCTGAGAGGACGTCCCAGGTGGGGAGATGTCATCATTAGAGGAGGTGCCTGCTTTTTTCCTTCATTCCAAATTTTTCTTATTCGCAACAGTGCAACAAAAATCAAGAAAGAGTTCTCACTACTCTTAGAGTCCCATTTGGTCTTTCTCGTCGAGCTGCCTTCTTCCAGAATCCTCAACAGCCTCCTCCACCATCTCCCTTCCTTCACACTCACCTTCACACTCATTGGGTCTATTTTTCTGGGCAAAGCACTGAGCAATCTTGATTCTGAAAGGAACATATCGAAAAGTCCTTAGTGTAAAGGGGGAGTGACAGCAGAGAGGCAATGGGGAAACAGGCAGGGCCCTGGAGAGGGAGTAAGAAGGCCCGAGCTATTCCACTTAGTAATTTTTGTGGTTTGGGGCAAGATATCTAACTGATTACCTCAATTTTCTCACCTATCCAATGGAGATAATAATATTCACTTCAGAAGGATTTTATGACAATTAAATGAGATCTGTCAAAGTGTTCTTGAAATTATAAAACCCCTATTATGGAATATGGTAAGTAGAGGAAGAAAGGTCCAAGTGGAGTGATTTGGACGTTCACAGAAGAGCGCACACTCCCACCGCGTGTTACAGCTGATACTTTCCTTCTACTTTTACTATTTATAACAGATATAAATCATAGCTCCATGCAAACAGCCCCGGAATTTCTTCTCAGGTAAAGTACGCCAACAGTCTGCTCAGTGGTACTTTGTAAGTTAAAATTATAAGTCACAAATACTTACTCCTTATGCCTAGTAAGGGCTTACGGCAAGATTAAAATAAATAATTTTATTTTTTGAATCATGGGATAGAAAACTTCCCATAAAGGTAGGAAAATCTTGTATATATTTAGCCTCAAGGAACTTTTGATGGTGACCATATAAATGTCATTGGGAGTGAGAGTTGAACTTTTTTCGTGTATTGCTATCCTAAACCCCTTTTACCATTCTAAAGTTCCTTCCAACCCCAAAATCTGAATACATGAATAATTTTCAAATTTCAGCAAGCTTTCACACTGTGAGTAAAAGCCAACTCCATTACTATTTTATAATCTGAACAAAATTGCAAAGGAATACTGATTCCAGTCCAAGAAAGGCATTTTATCTGACTTGCTTAGAGCACTCCTTATTCATACTTGTGAATTATGGGTGCAAAAACACAGACACAAAAACTGTCAGAAAATGTGAATGTCTTTAATAACACCTTTATGTGAGAAATCATTAACATAAGATGGTGAGGCATGAAGTAAAAATAAATTGCATAGATAGCATCAGCAGACATTACTCTTATAGCAGCTTACGTAGGACTTGCATTTATTTAAATAAAAGATATGATACTGTTATTAATTCATTTAATCCTCACAAAAGCCCTATGGGTTTGAGAAACCACCAAACTGTTTTCCAAAGCGACCATACCATATTTTTTAACTTCCTTTGAATGTATTCAATTTGAAATTTTTAAATAATGCAACACAATCTTTTGATATTACATTATTAACATAGTGCTTTATTAAAGATCAGCAAATCTTTGCAGTAACACATTAAGTTAAAAATTACCTCAGAAAGAAAATATGAAATTGTCAAACTCACAGAAGCAGAGTTGAATTGTGGTTGCCAGAGGCTGAGAGGAGGGGGAGGGTACAGGGAAATATTAGTCAAAGGGCACAAAGCTTCACTTGTACAAGATGAGTAAGTCCTAGAGACCTACTGTACCACATAGTGCCTACAGTTAACAGTACTGTATTGGATACTTAAAAATTTGCTCAGAGGGTAAATCTTATGTTAAGTGTTATTATCATACACATATATGAAAATAACAATAAGTAAAGAGGGCAGGAGGCAAGTTTTGGAGGCGATGAATATGTTTATGGCATAGATTGTGATGATGGTTTCAGGGGTGGGTACTTATCTCCAAATTCATCTAGTTGTATATATTAAATATGTACAGCATTTTGTATGTCAATCATGCCCCAATAAAGTGGTTTTTAAAAATCCCACTATTTGTGGGTTGATATTTTGAGACCGTGACTATCTCGGTTTCCAACAACTTTTTTCCAGTAGTTTTAGCATCCAGTGATGATTCCTGCCTGAATCAATCATTACTCTAGTGATTAGAGTATGATGATTTTCTAGTTCTATTTCTAATATGTTTCATTTTAATATTCAGCAAAATATCTGACTTTCAAAAATGCCCTCAGGACAAGTTGAGGCCTCTCAGTTTGCTGAGAGTATGGAGCATAAATCTGCTAATTCTGATATAACACAGACATACCTGAATGGTCTACAGGAGAAGGAGGAACAATCTTGTGTTCTAGAATAAACACATACATAAAAGTTGCTGAGAGGTTGCATCCTTACTCCACCATTGTAAAATGCAAAAGCCTAATGATCTGCTCATTAAGATGGATGCTTCTGGCTCCGGAGAAGGCAACTAGAAAATACAATAAAAATAGGAATATTCATGCTGCCCGTAGCTATAAATCATACACTTTCAATCAGGCAGTTTTCTTTCAGACATTTTAATTTAGTTTTAGCCTATTCTTCTCTGCCACTTGGGAATCATATTCTAAATGACTGAAAACCTGCTGAAAATGAGGATGGCATAGCCCCAAACCTTATGCCTCATATGTGGATGAACCCCTGACATGATGCGGGAGCCCACGTCATCTTCCACTTATGCCATCTTTTTATTGACACATGACCAAATGTTCAATGTTCTTGTGTTTTCTGGTGTCACACTTCTTAGAAGAAGATTGTCTCCGCAACTAATAGCCTGAATTTTCAAGCATACTCTCCCCTCTCTCCTCTCCAGAGAATAGATCGCTGTTCTGGGACTTCAGCACCTGGATCAGAAGAAACTGTGCTCAGCATCTTTCAGCTCTCCCCACCTGCACTCGCCTGCTCAGATCCAAAATTTCTATCAAACCCCCACATCAAAACCCCACAGCAGTCATGTACACCGGATTCAAGTCGTAAGAAAGCCCTCAGATCCTTGAAAGAATCATTTCATTTCTCCTCTTGGAAGGACCAGGAGATAGCAACAATCAAGATAGGAAGGAAAATGATTGTGAGAAAACTACAAGATTCTCTACCCCTCAAAAGAATAAAGCTTGCATACTGCAACTTCCTGATTTTTTGACTTGTTTTATATTTAGAACTTCTAGATGCTTGAAATTATTGTGGTGATTTGCTTCGTGTAGTGCAAACCCATGTTTTTTCAGAGATTATTTATATTTTGATACTCTCAAAATTTGGCCCATTAACTTTTTTTGAAAAGGTAATTTTTTTAAAGATCTGGTTAAAACCATATAAATATTAGCATGGAGAGTTTGTCCAAAGATTGAAGATGGCCTCCCTCTTAAGAACAGATATTGCTATCACACAGTTTGGGTTTAGGAAATTAAAAAAACTTGGGAAATTGTCAGAGAAATGGACAGAAAAGCCCCTATCCACTTTATTCCCAATTCCTAGCCCTCTATGTGCACACTGTGGGCCTTCACAGAAACACATGACTGACATCAGGAAAGAAGTCAAATTATGTTCTCTTCAGGACTCCACTGGATAGAAATCTGACTCAAACTAGCTTAAGCAAAAACAGACTTTATTGGCTCACAAAAATGAAAAGTCAAGAGGCACATATGGCAGGTTGGATTCAGGAGTTCAAACAAGGGTATCTGGACCGTGACTCTGTCTCCTCACCCTGCCTTCCTCTGCGTGTAGCTTCATCCTCAGACAGGCTTTCCAGATATTCTAGGAATGGACACCATCTACTCTCTACTTACATAGTCCTTATAGGCAGAGATTTCAGAGGAAAGGACACAGCTTGCTCTTGTCTGGCATCCACACTGTTAAACTCCTTTCTGGTGACCTCTCTGTACCACTTGAGATATTTGACTCCCTTCTCGTTCTGCAGAGTCTTTTCTCCCTTAATTTCTGCTCTGCATTATCTTTGTTCTCCCCTCTCTATTCTATCTATCTTACTTCTTTGTCATGCCTCATAAATGTTGGCATTTTCCAAAATTCTCACTTACCCATTTGTTTTTTTAAATTAGTAAATATGCATAATAATTATAGATAGAGATATATACAAATATATGCATAATTAGTTTCACTAGGGTTTAATTTACATAAAATAAAATACCCCCATTTCAAGAGTACAATTTATTGACTTTTGGCAACACATAGTTGTGTAACCACTACTACATTAAAAATAGAGAACATTTCCATCATTCCTCCAAAATCTTTCAGGTCCCTTTGCATCCAATCCTCTTCCCCTATCTCTGACTCCAGACAACCACTGATCTTCTTTTTGTCATTATAGTTTTGCCTATTCTACAATTTTATACAAATGAAGCCATACAGTATACAGTTTTTGTGTCAGGCTTCTTTTACTTAGCATGGTATTTTTGAGATTCATCCACGTTGTTGCATGTATTGGCACTTCATTCCTTTTTATTGCTAAGTATTATTTTATTGTATGGATATACCATAATCTGTTTATCCATTCACCAGGTAATAGACATTCAGGTTGTTATCAGTGCGGGGCTAGCATGAATGATGCCACTATGAACATTCACCTACTAGTATTTGTGCGGCCATATGTTTTCATTTCTCTTGGGTAGACACACAGGAGTGG
The DNA here is from genome assembly GCF_041296265.1 of Equus caballus. Classification (NCBI taxonomy): domain Eukaryota; kingdom Metazoa; phylum Chordata; class Mammalia; order Perissodactyla; family Equidae; genus Equus; species Equus caballus. Next base: position 32,882,996 of record NC_091700.1, read on the forward strand.
ATTTGATGAGTTGTATGGTAAGTGTATGTTTAACTTTATAAGAAATGACAAAACTATTTTCCAAAGTGTCTATCATTTTGCATTCCCACCAGGAATGAGTGAATGCTGTAGTTACTTCACATCCTTGCTAATACTTGGTATGCTCTGTCTGTTTAACTTTAGCCGTCCTAATGGCTGTGAGTGCTGTCTCCTGAGATTTTAAGTTGCATTTCTCTGATAACTGGTGACATAGAGCATCTTTTCATGTGCTTAATGGTCACTTGTTTATCTTCTTTTAGAAAGTATCTGTTCAAATATTTTATCCATTTTTAACGGGATTATTGGTTTTTTAATTATTTGGTTGGAAAGTTCTTTATATATTCTTCACACAGGTCCTCTGTCACATCTATGCCTCTCTGTTGCTAAAATTTAAGTTCTATGATGACATATTTGTTGTTTACTGTTGCACCATAATGCCCCACAGTGCTTGGCATACAATAGATACTCAATAAATACTTGTGAATAGGAGCCAGCCCTGTGGCCGAGTGGTTAAGTTCACACGCTCCGCTTCGTCGACTCAGGGTTTGCTGTTTTGGATCCTGGGCGCGGACATGGCACCACTCATTAAGCCATGCTGAGGCGGCGTCCCACATAGCAGAAGTAGAAGGACCTACAACTAGAATATACAATTATCTACTGGGGGGCTTTGGAGAGAAGAAGAAGGAGAAAAAAAAAGATTGGCAACAGATGTTAACTCAGGGCCAATGTTAAAAAAAAAAAAAAGAAATGATAAAAAAATACCTAACGAGTGAATTAATGAATTTCCAAATGTGCTCAGTACTCTTCAACAGAACATCAAAGGCAGATACAGAATGGCAAGAAAAGACTGGATTATCTCCTTCACCTATGCACAATTCTGGGATACAAGGGTCTCACTCACTACAAAAATATGCAGCAACCTCCATAGTGCACCTTCTAAGTCAGCCTCCAGCCCCCACCTCCAGTCCCCAAACCTTTGTTTGGGCCTGCTTTTGTATGTGAAACCAGCAGTGGCCCAGTCAGGGAGTGTGGGCGGATAGCCTCAGGGTTCCATCCTGGGTTTAGTTGTCTCAGGAAGAGTGATACAGGCCAATGGTTCTCAAACTTCAGCATGCATAATAATTCCCGGGAGAGCTGATTAAAGCATAGATTGCTGGGTCCTACTCCCATAGCTGTTCATTAATTCTCCAGATAATTTGAAATTCTAACATGTTCCCCAGTGAGTGGGTGCTGCTGGTACAGGGATCACACTTTGGGAACCACTGTGTAGGCAAATGTTTATCAAGTAAAAACTCTAGTAAGGTCCTGCTTCTGACATTCTAGCACGGTTCTAGAAAACAGAAAGTGGCCCAGGAAAAAACCCATTTGAATTCCTCATATCACATAGATAGATGCCTGACAGGCACCAGGAGTTGTATATGTCAACATGACCATCAGGTATAGATTTGTGAGAGGAAATCTGTCAATGACTAAGTGCCCAAGAAAAGACCTAAAGACAATCCACATAGTCTGTTGACAAACACTGTGGCTGGATGAATATTTCCTAAATCAGGGATAAATAAAAACATAAACAAATATGCCTATAAAAATATTCTAGTGCTGAAGGGAAAGGGACTAATGTCCAGAAAACTTAAGGAAAGAGTACACTCCTAGAAAAGACTCTCTAGCAGAGGAAACACAAATTAGCTCCAGGTCTGCTTGGTGTTCTCAACATATAGAGAACACACCGTCTCTGAAAATGGAGCAGTGAACCATGGGGAAAGATCAGAAGACTGGAGTAAAGTCTTCCAATTAGATTCACTTTCAGGATAACATCGTTTGGCATTTACACTGAAGAAAATTTTAAAACTTATGTAAAAAACAGACTCAAGAAGGTCTCTCAGGATACAGAGGAAAAGGACAAGATAACAATGATAAGAGAAGATTATAGATATGGGCAAGGTGAGCGAGAATAGAGATGAACTTACAACTGGAAGACATTGACAAAAGTCAGAAGTGATCGAACATAATAAAAAAGATTATTTGACCTCTATTTTCAGCAACATGATGGACTAGATTCCCTTTTTAAAAACTTCAGTACAAAACATCTGGATATGCTAGATAAAACAACTATTACTCTTTTAAATGCATAACTGAAAGAAAGTAAGAGAAACCCTCAAAGACCCCCAAAATGAAGCAGAGGCCACAGTTCCCTTGAAGTGTTACTCGTCTCAGTAACCAAAGTTTTGGGTTGTGCCAGTGCAGGCAGCAGAAGACCAGCCTTCAGGCCCACATATTGCATCGCGGAATGTGAGAAATAGAATTGAGATTTCACGGAAATCCCAGAGATATCAAAGGGTCATATGATATTTTGAAAGAGGGGGAGAAGACTTCCCATCAGCAATGGAAGATGACACAGAAATTTGCATGTCTTAGTCTAAGCTCTGAAAGGGGGAAAATGCCTTTGTTGTGAAGTCATACTCTTAAACATACCCTCATGAGGATTTATGGTTCAAATATGTAGTACCTGAATGATCTGGGAGCCTGCAAGACAAGACTTGAAGTGGTCCTAGATGGGTAGGACATCAGAACACCGGGCAAAACAAGATTAGGTCCTCTTGAAAGACAGATCCAAGATTTCCAAAGATAAAGCCTGGCTCTTCAAAGATGAATTCATAATTCAAAGACATAGGAAACTAGAATTTCTGAGTGACAAGCAGAAATAACCACCAGTAATGGAATAACCCCCAGAAACTTCAGCCAAAAGAATTATGAGTTTTAGAATAGATGCTAAAGGAAAGAAATATAAAATTGAAAACGTGAAGAAGAAACATTACCAAGAAAAAAATCAAAAAAATTTTCAAAGAGGGGCTGGCCCCGTGGCCGAGTGGTTAAGTTCGCGCACTCCGCTGCAGGCGGCCCAGTGTTTCGTCGGTTCGAATCCTGGGCGCGGACATGGCACTGCTCGTCAGACCACGCTGAGGCAGCGTCCCACATGCCACAACTAGAGGAACCCACAACGAAGAATACACAACTATGTACCGGGGGGCTTTGGGGAGAGGAAGGAAAAAATAAAATCTTTAAAAAAAAAAAAAAAATTTTCAAAGAATCATAGAGAATATCTAGAAATCAAAAACATAATTATTAAATTTCAAAAACGTAATGAATAAGAGAGAATACCAGAGTACATGAAACTGAAAAAAGAATTAGTGAACTAGAAGATAAAATTCAGTAAATTATTCAGAAAGCAGCACAGAGAGACAGAGATAGATAATAAAATAAGTTGATTTATATGTGGAATACAGAATGTGAATCTAATTGAAACTAGGAAAGGATAGAGAGAATGGAGGGCTCTTTTATTTCTCACTTAATAAAGTCAACTTATTACTGAAAAAGCTGATGTTTACTGCAGTCACTAAATGAAAAATATTTTACTAATTTTGATGGGAAAAATTATGATACATTCCACCCTACACCAAGATATCCAAAGAAGCTTTCACACAGTACCTTAAATCAGTTGACCAGTGAAAACAAGTTTATATACATGATAAACTGTAATTTAAAAGTACACAAAAACAATTTATACATAAACTTTAATGTAATGAAAGTTTTATTGTATTTGCTAATGGGAGAAGACTTGAGAACATGGTAGCTGGTGGTAGATGGGTGCAGGAAAGTCATACTTTGGATGATGCATTATTCTTTCTGCATCATTTTCTCTGCCTTTGGGAAATTTCATGATTGTCTCACTGAATATAGCACAGAAAAACACCTGCAGTACAAAATTACGGCTAAATCTTGTAGTACTTTAAATGTGAAAATAGTCACATGTAAAACAAACTGGACTGTCATAGAAGAGCCTTTCAATTCAGTTCTCTTGCAGAGGACAGGTTTGGATTCATCTGAAGTGTGCAGTTCAAATCTGTTTATATGACATTCTCGACTAGGAACAGTTGTGTCAAGTCAATTGATCAGTGTTTTCACTTGATACAGAAATTTAAAATATAACTTCTTATAATGTATTTATTTAGTGTATTACTGGGTCAAAAAGATATTATGCCGTAAAAAAGAGAGCAATTGTCTGAAAAGTGGTATAATTTTTCAGACATTATTAAGGCAAAAATTATTAACTGAGCAGACATTATGTGTGGCATGTATTTGAAGGTTTATAATTCACACTTTTTCAGAATTGATGAAAGATATAAATCCTTAGGTTCAAGAAGCACAATGATCCTCAGGCGAGACAAATCAGCAAAATCTATACCTGGACATTTCATGGGGAAACTGCAGAACATGGAAGGCAAAGAGAAAACTTGGAAAGCAGCTGGAGAGAAAAGACAAATTAGTTACAAAAGAATGGGTAGGTTGACAAAGGACTTCTCGACAGCAATAACAGAATCAAGAAAAGAGTGGAATAATATCCTCAAAGTTCTGAGAGAAAATGATTGCTAATCTAAAACATACACCTAGCTAAATTATATTTTAAGAATGAGAATCAAACAAAGACCTTTTCAGAAAAACAACCACCAAGAAAGTTTTCAACTTATTCTCACTAAGAACTTAAAAAGAGTATACTTCAAAAAGAAAGAATATGAGGGGGCAGACCCCGTGGCTGAGTGGTTAAATTCGCTCACTGTGCTTTGGCGGCCCAAGGTTTTCGCCAGTTCAGATCCTGGGCGCAGACATGGCACCACTCATCAGGCCATGTTGAGGCTGCATCCCACATGCCACAACTAGAAGGACCCACAACTAAAAGTACACAACTATCTACTGGGGGGGGATTTGGGGAGAAAAGAAAAGATTGGCAAATTGTTAGCTCAGGTGACAATCTTTAAAAAAAAAGAGAAGATTGGCAACAGAAGTTAAAAAAAAAAGAAGAAGGAATATGAGATGCAAGAAGAAATGATTTGAGAAATATTTGATTTTTTAAATTTACTTGTGTATCTTTTTATGTTGATGTGTATACAAATTAATGTAGTATTTAGTCTCCTTATTTCACAACTAGTAGCATACTACTCATCTTCACTTTGTCTCGTTTATTTAACATTATAGCCTGGTAATATTTTCATAGCTAATTCGCAAGCATTTTTCAAGTCTACAATTGTGTCAAGTTTGCTACTGTCCCAATGGGCATAGCAGGTTGTGCGGCCTTAGAGTCAGCGTGGGAGGAGACTATCCAAGGGTGTCAATAAAGGGAGGTGTGAACATTTGAGGGTCGTTGCTGCAACACTCTACTACCTTATGCTACATAGATCCCATGGTCTTGGCTTAGATACCTAGAGTTCTGCAAGATTTGGACCAAAGATTTTGGCACACAGCTGCCTCTAGTGTTTTCTCCTCCATTCTATAAGGGTAGAGACACCCGAGCAATATTGAAAACATTTCAGTCTCTCAACACATAAGGCCCTCACGTAGTAATGCAGAGCCACTGAGTAGTGGACTGTGTGTTAAGCTCTATGCAGCCCTTCGAGAATTGCAGACTAGTCAGACCTATTAGGTACGATGCCTCAAACTATTTGTAATTGGAGATACATCACCTAATAATGATGCTAATTAAATAAAAGTGCTTGGCCCTTTGAGTGTAAGAAAGTATGGCGGATAGGTAAGCTGGAACTTTATTTCTTAGATTCCCTGCCTTGTTTTGTGTTCGCATGGGCAAAAAGAGACATTTTCTTAGGGATTTACAAGGCAGAAGTGAAGTAGGGGGCCATCTTTTTATGCTCAAAATGTTGGGGCAGGGCACAAGACACTCAGGCACATGATCCCATCTGGTTGATGGGGGCAATAGCTGGGTCCACAACTATCTAGCTCCTACAGGATCCTTCATCAGCTTTTGCAACTTCTGAGTCAGATGCATGTTTAGCACCCTGACAAAGGGCACCAGCACCTCCAACAGGACATCCCCATCATCGAGGGAAGAGGCTTGGAAGCAGTAAGTGACCAATGTGAATTCTAGTCCTTCCTCCTGGGCTTCATTTCAGCCTCATAGGTTCCAATTCACATCCATCTTCCCTTCCCAACTACCTACCCCACAGATAACAAATGAATTCAGTAAAGTTTCAGGATAAAAAATTAATACACAAAAATCAGTTAAATTTCTATACACTAAAAATAAACTATCAGAAAGAGAAATTAAGAATACAATCCCATTTATAATTGCATCAAAAAGAATAAGATACCTAGGCATAAATTTAACCAACAAGGTGAAAGACCTGTACACTGAAAACTACAAGACATTAATGAAAGAAATTGAAGAAGACACAAATAAATGAAAGATATTCCATGCTCATGGATTGGAAGAATTAATATTGTTAAAATGTCCATACTACCCAAAGAAATCTAAAGATTCAATGCAATCCTTATCAAAATTCCAATGACATTTTTCATATAGCTAGAACAAACAATCCTAAAATTCTAATGGAACCACAAAAGACCTCCAATAGCCAAAGCAATCTTGAGAAATGAAACAAAGCCAGAGACATCACACTTCCTGATTTCAAACTGTATTACAAAGCTATGGTAATCAAAACAGTATAGTATCGGTACAAAAACAAACACATATGTCAATGGAACAAAATAGAGAGCCCAGAAATAAACCTACGAATATATATGGTCAATTAATTATGACGAAAGAGCCAAGACTATACGAGGAGAAAGAGATAGTCTCTTCAATAAATGGTGTTGGGAAAATTGGACAGCCACATGCAAAAGAATGATATTTGATCACTATCTTACAACACACAAAAAAACAACTCAAAAAACGGATTAAAGACTTGAACATAAGACACAAAGCATAATTAAGCCTCAATCTCCATTTTTCCTAGTTTGGGTCTCCAAATTCATTCAGGTGTGTCGGAACAAATTCCTGATAACAAACCCCAGAACTAGATTGGTTTGCTCATTCTGAATAATCCCAGGACTCCCCTAGACACTCCCTCTCCCAGGGGGCAGGGCCTCTACAGTAAACTTATGCAAAAGCTAACAGAGGTCCCACAGAGCTTGTTTTCAGAAAGTAGGCAGACCCAGGAGAGAAAGGGCACAGGGACAGCTGAGCTACAGCTCCTAAACCTGCCTCTTGGATTATTCACTCCTCTTCCTCCATGCATGAGAGGCCAGGGGTATCTTGGTGTAGTCAACTATGCCTAAGAACTCATTTTAAACTAATGTTTTCAAATATGTTGAATTATTATCAATGTTACTGTACTTGTTCTATGATCATAAACAATGTAAATGTGAAGACTCATAGAAAAGCACACATACAATGTTTGTGCATCAATCTAAAATTAATTGACAATTATATAACATATGAAATGCTTCCTCCATTAATACATATACCTCTATGCTTGTCCACTGTTTCCCCCCAACATGGACAACTGGGCAAATAAATGAGATAAAAGCCTAGCACAGAGGGACATGATGGACCCAGGGCAGGCAGCAACCACCCTGGAGCCAAGGGACGATATTTTGATCATCAATGCTTTCTATTGAAAGATTATAGATCAAAAGGGGAAAATGACAAATAGAAATGGCAAGCAATAGGATATATTGGAGTATATGAGGAAGCCATTTGGTGTAAACCTAATTTGGCCTCACTTTGTTTTTCCAAAAGGGCCTGACATGGCCATCGAGCACGCATTGTATATCTGCTTAAACGTTTGCTATGTCCCAAAGACAAGAACAAAGGCCCTTAAGATAAAGGTGCAACTTCCCCCCAACAGTGGCATTTCCTTAAGGATAGGCATCCTTCCCTAGGCTAGGAACTGATTGCTATGCTCACCTGTGACCACCCAGCTCGAGACAACAGAACTGCCACCCTGCTGTGTCCACCAAGACAGCAGACCTACTACCTGCTGTGTCCATCAATCTCTGTGCTGACAGAGCAGTCTCATGACTATTGTAAAAAGGACATTTCAATCATATGTGAAACATCCCTTTTGAGGGTATATAAGCACTCTGTATATACCACTTCTTTGGTGCCTTTCCTTCCTTTGGGAAGGAAGGCCCCGGGCCATGGTTCTCACATTTTGGCTCAGAATAAACTCACCGAAATTTTCATTTATAGATTGGTTATGGATTATTTTCATCGACAGGTATGTCTTGGGACCTGGAAAGAAATATGAAGCAAAGAAAAGTAGACACACATATGTGTGCTCAATTTAGGAGACTCTAAAAGTGTTCATAGTTTTTTTTATATTATAATATAGTAAAAGGAGATGTTTAATGCCAGAATGAAGGGTTTGTACCTAATTTATTAGCACTGATGAATCACTGGAATTTTAAAGCAGAAAAGCAAATAATTGGAATTTAATGTGGCAGGAGTACATGGTGAGAAGGTGTCGAGAAACTGGTTAGGAGGATGATGGAATGTTTAAGCAAGAGGAAAAGAAACATTAAACTTGGAGCAAAAAAGAAAGAAAAGGAGGAGACTGATTTAAAAATTTCTTCACTCCCAGAAGATCTAAATGTGAACAACGAAGGAAAAGCAAGAGGGAGAGTCGCTGATAATTGATGAGGTTTCAGAGCTAGGGTTACAGGGGAAATGATGGAGCCATTAGCAAGCGAGGAAGATAGGAAAACGGTTTTGATGGAGGATATGAGGATGCTGGCTTCTTATTTGTTCATTTTGCAATTTTAAGGTGTTGTAAGCACCTTAACAAAAAAGGATACACATGTTGTAAGAGTGAAACAAATATAAACGGTAAAAGTCAGGATCAAGGAAAAGGAGGCCACAAATGGCAGGAATGCACATTATTGCTGTGAATGAGATTCAAAGTTGGCTCTCAGCCAAATGGTCAGTGACTTTGTTCTCATTAGTGGATAGCATAGAGTGTGTCCATTATTTGGAAGGGTGGGGAGCAAAGCTCTTCCAGTATCAAATTGTTTTTTGCTATTACCATACTTTGGCTCTCTTGGCTCAACCTAAAGTCAGTTACCAAAATCTGTTGATCCTAAATTGTTTTATTCCCTCGAGCCTTCACATGTTTCTCCACAACCCAGAGCTATTACTTTGGTTCCAGTCGCACCCTGTTATGCATGGATTACTGCAACAGTCTCCAGTTAGCCCCTCCAATTTCCTCTCCACACTGCAGTATCAACATAAACAAAACTGGACACTAGGTAAAGATGGATTTTATTTGAGCCTATTGCAATAGAGCAGAAATCCCAGTGTATAGGAGTTTAGCTCTGAGGCGACCTACTGTTTTAAAAGGAGAATGAGGGAGGTGGGGAGGTGTGAGTGGAAGCTCAAGCAGAGTCAAGGAAGTAAAAATTTACAAAAAATGGTAAGTAGTCAGTGTCAGTGTGGTTAGCCAATCTGTGTCTGCTAACTGGCATTTACTGAAGTTAGGCTTCTACCCTCCCTCAGAAACTGGGAGAAGGGGGCCCTAGCCTTATGATTACACTTCAAAGGAATGGCTCAGCCAGCCTTAAGAAAGACACTCTTGGGCTATGGGAGATACAGAGACATCTCAAAGGGACAGAAGAAGAATTTACAATTGTAGGCTTTTTTAAAAAATGCTCTAAGAAAAGGGAGTCTCTCTCAAGATGTTGGCTGGAACAAGGGTAAATTCTTTTGGCAGCCTCGAGCTTTTCCTGTCAGGAACTCAAAGGGGCTTGATTGTTCCAGTGCCCTGAGCTTAGGCTGCTAGAAGCCATGCTAGAGTTTAGTCTCTTAGTGCAGGGGCTTGGATGTTCTCAGCAGCCAGAGCTATCTTTCTAAAATGGAAATGGAATCTGTGACTTTCCTGCTCCAAACCTTTCATTTATTCCCCATTTCATCGGGGAAATTCCCACACTTCCTAGCATGACTTACAGGCTCTTTGAGATGTGGCTTCTGCTCCCTCACTAGCCTCATCATTCCCACTGGAGTGAACATTTGCTGTTTTTGAACCACCGGATGCCTAGGCTTCTCCTGTTGGTAATGAGTCTTCAGTTTCCTTTACCTCTTCTGGATGGTGAGCTGTCTCTATGGAGCTATCAAGGCAAGTCCCACCTTCCTCCAGCCAGCAGCAGGTTGCTTCAACCTGGCTCTCTCTTCAGGAACTTGAATCTAGGGAGGAATGACACAAAGGCAGAAACAAGGTTAGAGCTCCTGTTCCCTGGGGGCAGTGCTCCGACAAGGGCGCGGGGATGACCTTGCTGCCTCCACCTCCAGTCTTGCCTATTTTGGTCTCTCTGAATCTAGCACTCCTGCCCTTTCAGGGCTTCTATGAAATCCTGACATCTTTTCCATAAACTGTTTTCTGTTTACCTTAGCCAGAGTGAGCTTCTACTGTTGTCACCAGAAAAGCCACCGTTCTCCTGGCCAACTCCTACTGTTCTTTCAGGCCTCAGTGAAGACGTCAGCATTTTTATCCTGCCTGTGCAAGAGGCAGAATTTCATCTGCCTTTACTTCCATTCCTTCCTTCCCCTACTTCCCAGGCTTCCCATGGTTGATGAGAGGAGTGGACCCATTTTACTGACATATAATTATTCATTCTCCTAACCCTGTGTTTCTTTGTTTTCAATAGCTGTGTTTTATATTGAATCTTGTGATTATATTTACAGCAGTTATTTGTGCCTAAGTCCCTGTACTTCATTGATTTTGGTTTTTCTATTCTTTTTGTTTTTGTTTTTGGTGAGGAAGCTTGTCCCTGAACTAACACCTGTGCCAATCTTCCTCTGCTTTGTATGTGGGATGCCACCACAGCATGGTCTGATGAGCGGTGTGTAGCTCTGCACCCGGGATCTGAACCTGAGAACCCCAGGCCACTGAAGCAGAGTGAGTGAACCCAACCACTACCCACCAGGCTGGCCCCGTCTGTTCTTTAGTTCTTAATTTTGAATCCTCTTAGTCAGCAGGGTATCTATGAGTAGTTTATTTTCTAACTCTTTGCACAAGAACATACTCTGGCTAGGAATGGGATTCTTAATTACATTCTCAAAATCTTTACATATTTTCCATCATCTTTAGGAACTCAGCATTGCAAACAAGTCTGAGGAAAGCAACTTAATTTGGGTCCCTTTTAAGGAAAGCTGCTTTTCCTCCTCCCTAATTGGATATTTGCAGGATTTTATAAATATTCTCTACTTTTTAACTTTTTTTTGACCAGCCATGTCTAGTATGGGTATGAGAATTAATTTAGAATTTACTTGAACCGTAATGAACCATTTTTCCAAGTTAATTTTTTAGCAATTAAAGTTTATGCTATTATAGCTCCTGTATCCATCAGGGTATGACCAAAGAAGCAGAACCAGAAGAGATATTATTTATTTTTGGGAATTGGCTATGGTAGCCAGACTTCAAGATAGCCCACTCAATGATCCCTGCCTCCTGGTATTTAGGCCCTTGTGTGGACTCCTCCCACAATGTATGAGTCTTGGTCTGTATTAGTCTCACATGCACAGGTAGGTCTGTGGTTGCAGACAGGGCTGAGACGGGGATGAAACCACCAGGAGAGAGCCTTTAGAGTGGCAGCTGAGTCTTGTCTTGAAAGAGGCAGAGTTTCCATAGCATATTTTCCTGCTTCTCCTGTGGTTTTCACCCAAGTCAGCAAAAATAGTGAAGTACCATGGAGTCACAGAGCAATAGCATATGAGATTCCAGCTTTAAATTGTTACTCTTAGGCTTAAATAGGTAGTAGCAGATCATACTGCCCAAATTCTAGCCTACGTTGAGAGCAAAGTAGAATACTTTAGAGGGATTAATCTCAAGTTCATGTGACTTGTCAACAGTCTTGAGTAACCCGAACTATGCAAACTCAAGTTGGCCCTGAATTTGTTAATTCCAAGGCTTTAAACTAAGGCTTTAGATTTCACACAGAAATTATGGATTCAGTCATAAAAGGGTGGTTGATTTTATTAATAAAACAATAGGAACAAATGGATATCTTTATTGAAAAATATACCATCTTCTTAGATTACACTAGAGAAATAATAGCAAGTATTGCCAACCCAAAGGAAATAAAAAGGCTGATAGCTTTAAAATACTGTCTCTACAGAACATGATTGCTCAAAACGTCCAGAAAAAGTGGAGTGGTTTGAAAAACATGTAATATTAATATTGGACCATAAGCAGAGGAAAAACTAAAGGAAAAGGGAAAGACAAGTGAAGCTAAAGGAAGAATATTTCCTTAGGAGTAAGGCTGAAATCTTAGGGAACATATTAAAGAGAAATTAAACTGAAAAATGAGATCTCAAAGGCCTTTAGATATAAAAGGAAAAGGACAAACACGATAAAGTCTAACTGGTGTCAACGAGGATGTTAGATACAGGGAAGGTGTTTAGTTATTACTAGATCAGAAACAGTGAGTCAAAAAGTTTCAAAATTATCCTCCCAAATCTGCTATGGACTGAACTGTGTCCCCCTAAAATTTACATATTGAAGCCCTAACCTCCAATGGGACTGTACTTGGAGAGAAGGTCTTTAAGGGGGAACGATGGTTAAATGAAGTCATAAGGGATGGTTCCTAATCCAACAGGGCTGGTGTCCTTCTAAGAAGAGAAAGAGTCACAAGGAAAGTGGGCACAGAGAATAGGTCATGTGGGCTCACAGGGGCCGCCTACAAGCCAAGAGAAAAGAACAAAATCTCCGAACTAAGTCTACCTTACTGGCACCTTGATCTTGGACTTCCCAGCCTCCAAAACTGGGAGAAATAAATTTCTGTTGTAGAAGCCACCCAATCTGTGATATTTTGTTGCGGTAACATTAGCAGAGTAATACAAAATCTGAGAGAAAAAGGAGTACACTGAAATAACATTCTTGAGAGGGCTAGTGATACTGACCCTGATGTCAGTTTCCCCATATTAAACCCAGCATATATGGGGTTAAAACCAAAACACTCTTTCCCTCCTTACTCTCTGGCTTCCTGGCTCCAGAATCCACTGTCCTCCATGGAGACAGACACCACCAAGGACAAGCACCTGGATTCATTATCTCCTCCCCGCAAAGAGATACAGACTGGTGGGAAAGCTGCTGACCAGCAAGGTCACAGGCTCTCTCCTCTCTGCAAACAGTCTCAAGGGCAAAGACAGGCTGGTGGGACAGCTCTGACCAGCAAGGCCATATGCTTCCCCTCCCCTACCTAAAACCCCAAATAAAAACCCTTCCTTTTAGCTTTTTGGGGAGTGTGGGATTTCAGCATTAGCTGCCCTCTCTCCTTGCTCAGCACTGTGCAAAAATAAAATTCCTGCTTTATTCCACCACAACCAGTGTCAGAGATTCGTTTGCTGCGCAATGGGTGAGCGAACTCACTTCAGGTTCAGTATCACTAGGATCCAAGAAACTATTAAAAGGTAGATTCTTAAAATTGCTGATAGAAAGTCTATAGTAAAAGCAATTGATTTTCTTGCCTCTCATCCTATACCCCTCTAATCCATTCATTTCCAAGAAGCAAATCTGATTGTGTCAGTCCCTTACTCAAAGCTCCCATGCACACAAGCCCAAACTCCTTAGCCTGGAAGACAAGCCTTTCCAATATCTGGTTTCTATGTACCTCCCTGACTTGTTTCTTGATCCCTGCATCTTGGGTTCCAGTTGTACCAAAACATTTGCAGGCCTCTGAGCATTATAAACTTTATCACATGTTCCTTCTGTCTGACACACCCTTTTATCCTAGTCCATATGGATCTTGCAAAGCTCAACCTAAGTACCACTTCTATGAAGCTCTTCTTGTCGTCCAAGTAGAATTACTCATGCATTCGTAGCACCTAGAACATTTTATTTTCTTAAATGTTTTCACCTCTTATCAAATTCTAATCCAGTGGTCCTCAAAAGATGTGATATAGCTCCTAGGACATATTTTGAAAATATAAGGGGCATTTTTGATTCTCATGAGATTGGGGGTCAGAGGAGCACTGTAAACATTTGGAGACTAGGCCAGGGATGCTGGCCACCTTGCCACGTGCAGACAGGCCTGTACAAAAGAGAACTGGAGGCATCATGTCCAACTTCTTACTGTTCTGCTGGACTTTCATGTAGATAAAAAACTTATTCATAATTAACTGAGTTGAGATTCAAATTCTGGCTTATATAACCAAAAGTATAATTGCATGGTATTAATATATCTTGAATTCACAGGAATACAACTATTACACAATTTGAGGAAAGAATGTACTTGGCTTTTGTTCAGAACTTTACTAAGTTCTTCCAGTTTCAGAACGTCAGGTCACCAAAAGCAGCACTGCGGGTGGTATTTAAGTCACCAAAACAGCACAACTGTATCAATCTGTGTTTGTGGCTGTAGAATCAGGGTGATTCTAAGGAAATGTACAAATTTGCTCATTTAGCTCTTATTTCAAAATGTCAAACATAAATTTAAAATGTGGGCAAATATTCAGTTAAATATTTGAAATTGGGTTTTATAGTTTTTTGTACAAATGAACATCACCAACGTGCCTACTCTGCCAATGTTTTTATCTAATTAAACCAATGAACTCAGCAAGATTAAGGGACTATTTTAAAAAGGGACATGTTGATCAAATTGGAATAGATACATATATATTTCTGATATTTAAAGTATTCTGGAAACTGCAATACTGTCCCTAGAATGTTCGGCAATGTTCTATGCAGAAGGAGATAGGTCTTATTGTTTCTTAACAAACAACGTAAATGGTCACAAAATATGGTATGCCATACAATATTCAAGAAAAATTAATCTTAGCTGTATAAGAGATAACTACAAAGATGACAGAAAGAGATCATATTAATTTCCTCTATTCCATTGCAATGTTGCTTTAAGAAGGTTACAAAAGATGTTGAAATCAACTGCATAATGTAAATAAATCTTTCTTACAAGTAGGTGAAAGCACCCTGTATGATAGAGAAGGATTACCATTTGCATACGTAAAGTTTGCAAGGCCAGAAAAAATTGGAAAGAAAATGTTATTTTCAAAATTACTGACAATGACTACCCAAAAAAGGTCAATATTTAAAACCCTCAAAATTACTTAAAAGAAAAAAAACTCTTTTCCAACACCATTGCTTATTTAACACATGGAGCATCAGTAATGTTAGTTTAGCGCCAATTTTAAAAAGAAGCACCAAATGTTTTAAAAAGTCCCTTTATTATTCATCAGCTCACTTAATTACCAAAACTCTTAAAGAGGCCACAGATCAATGGATGTTTAAATGTAATCCTTTCAAAGATGTCTTACCCATAATCTATCAAATTTCAGTGAAAAGTTTGATGTCTTGTCCAAATAAGATGGTTCTCCAAGGAATTTTTGTTAAAGACTTGCCTCACCGTATGGACTTTTCTGGAATATTTCATGTAATCAATGAAAAAACTAATATCAAATTTGAAATATTGCAAAATAATTTGGTATGTCTTTCAACCCATATTTGGAAAGATCTCTTTATTCAATTTATAATTATTTTTATTTTGTATATTAATATGCATATTTTTAAATATACAGAAAAATTGAAAGACTAATACAATAAACACCCACATCCACACTACCTAGATTCAATAATTTTAAGTATTTTGCCACAATGGCTTCATACATGTATGTATATTTTGGCTGAAAGCTTTGAGGGTAAAATGTCTACACTTTACTTTGAAAGTCTATGATATCTTATCATGCTACTACACCCCTAAATTCTCGCATATATATCTCCTAAATAGAATGATGTTATCTCACATGATTGCTACATCAATATCACATCTAAAAGAATCCAGAATAAGTATCTAATGTCATCTACTACTTAGCCTATTTTCAAATGTCTCCAATTGTCCACAAAATAGCTTATATAATTGATCTTTTTTGTTTCTAATGGGGATCTAATCAAGTTTCATGCATAGCATTTGTTTTACAACTCTTCAGTCTCTTAATTTATAAAATTTTTTTTTTTTTGAGGAAGATTAGCCCTGAGCTAACTACTGCCAATCTTCCTCTTTTTGCTGTGGAAGACTGGCCCTGAGCTAACATCCTTGTCCATCTTCCTCTACTTTATATGTGGGACGCCTACCACAGCATGGCTTTTGCCAAGCGGTGCCATGTCCGCATCCGGGATCCGAACCGGTGAACCCCGGGCCACAGAAGCAGAACATGTGAACTTAACGCTGTGCCACTGGGCTGGCCCTTAATTTATAAAATTTTTTGACCCCATCTTTTAAAAATAAAAAATTATAACGTTAACTTTTGTCCACCAGGCCAGTTGTCTTTTTAAATCTCCACATTCTAGATGTTTCTGATTGTCTCCTCATGATATGTTTTTAATTTATTCTTCTCTGTCTCCATATAAACAGGAAATTAGTTCTATAGTCTTAATTAGATTCATGTTAAACATTTTTGGCAAGAATGTGTCACATGTGATGCTTGTACTTGATATTCCCTCACCTGGGACGGGGAGAGGTGGACTCCCCCCTCTATTTCTAATGCCATCCTGTGGATAAGGAAGCCCAGTCAGATCTCCCCATTGTAAACATACATTTATAGTGTGAATGAGGTCCTTCTTGAACTTTAAAGAAAGGGGACCAATCCCATTATAGTGAAAGGAATCATTATGCCTTTTTCAATAAGTCAAATATTTGAAAATAACCTTGCTCACTGAGGATTTATATTCAGCTTTGCAGTATAATCTAACATAAGGATAGATGATAAGACACTAGCTCAGAAATATGTTACTCTCATTTGTATGCTATCATGATTAAAGATCAGTTAACATCTTACAGCACCAGATTGAGTGGTTTCAAACAGTCGAGGAACAAGTTAGCCAGCATTTTCAAGAAAAATGAATTGAGTTTCAAAAGGATTTTGAGGACAAAGCATGATTTAATCAGTCTGATTAAAAAGGCTTGGGCTCCAGCTCAGACTTTCACATCCACTTGCTTGGAAAGAAGGTAAGTTATGGCAGCATTTCCTACTACCTATATAATCGAGTGTGCTTACTACAAAAGTTACGAAAATGAAAGTTTGAAAATAGGCACACTTCCCAGGATCTTGGGAAGAAATGCAACATGCATTTGGACTCAAAGAGGTTGAAAGGTTGAAACAGGTCAGAGAGAGTAAACCTAACACCTTAGCATAGATTTGAGCAGTTTCTTGAGGAAAAATCCAATACCTAATGCCCTAGATAGATGATGATGAAGTGGTCAGGAGCTATACCATCACATATGATCAAACACTATCAAAATGTATTCCAGGGCCAGCCCTGTACCTGAGTGGTTAAGTTCACATTCTCTGCATCAGCGGCCCGGGGTTTCACCGGTTCGGATCCCGGGCCCGACATGGCACCACTCATTGGGCCATGCTGAGGTGGCGTCCCACGTAGCACAACCAGAAGGACCTACAACTAGAATATACAATGATGTACTGGGGGTCCTCGGGGAGAAGAAGAAGAAGAAAAAAATCCAGAAGAATGGCAGCTCAGGTGCCAATCTTTAAAAAAGACATATTCCTACAGAAGATCAACAAAAGTCCAACTGTCAACAGCTCTGGTCCGCTTCAACTCCAGAGAAGGTCAGTTAGAAAGAGATCCACACCTATGGAGCAGGTCACCTGAATGAACTGGATGACCTGTCATCCACTTGAATTAATAAGAAACTGATGGTTGCTGAGGACTCAAATTATCTGTCAAGAACAGAGAATTTAAGTTTCTCCATTGAATGTTAGCACTCAATCACTAGTGATCATTAAAAGATGAGACCAGAATCTCTAGAATTGGAAAGGGAAGCAATAAAATGTGCATTGTATTCGTGGCCTTCCTATAGCTCTGCAGGTCCTATGGAAATCAAGAATCTTCAATGGAAGGGAAAAGGGGATCTTTCAGAAACTTGTCTTCATATGTGAGCAGCAGGCACTTCCTGTACTGCTGTCTTCTGTTATGAGAGGTAGAAACCATCATGTATGTCAGCGAAATAGTCCCATGTCTCATTGCTAAATTTTGGGAGAGGGTGTCTTTGTTTAATCCCAGGGGATCCTCTCTACTTTTCACACTGTTCTAGTTGGATAAGGTGTTCTTGAAGAGTTTTCTTACTGATTTCTATTTTAAAACACATGCCCCCCTCAGACTGTCTCTGAGGTAGGAGGTCAGGCCATTCAGGGAACATGCGTGAGGCCTGAGTCAGGTCAGTGTCTGCTGTGAGTGGCCGGCTGTGAGGAGGCCCTGACAGTCCCAGAACTCTTGTGCAGGAGAGCCTGACACTGGGACTCACTGATCACTGTCATCGGTCCTTCCTGATGGAGGAAGGGCTCCCCCTCCAGGCTAAGAATCCCAGGAGGCAGCTGCTGCTTTGCGTGCAGTTCCAACCTGTGGGATGAGCCCACCAGGCCGCCAGCAGAACTGAGCCTTCCTCTGAGCAGCTGCCAGCCACCAGAGTGGCGTTCCTTTCTTTTCTGCTTCCTCAGCATTGACTCAAGGTCCCATGCTGCCTCAGAGAGACATTCCAAGAGCTGGCATCCCTGGTAATGCCCTGACTTGAGGCCCCAGTTCCTAAAACCCTTCCCTAGAAATTAGTGATTTGTATATAGTCACCAAGAGAATCTTCCGGGAATCTATAATGGGGTGTCTCTTCAAAGATACCTAAGAGCTTCACAAAAAATGGACATGGAGGTCTAGGACAAGTACCAAACAAGATTAGATACTAAAGTTTGTGAAATATAAGAAAGCCAAATTAGGTTTGTCAAAAATATGAGGCAATGGGAAATAAGTCACTTAAAACATTGAATTGCACCAACTTTTTCTTCATTGACTAAGGCGATCATTGGATTTTTCTCCTTCATTCTGTTAATGTGATATGTAGTAATGATTAATTATTTTTAATGTGAAAACAAGCTTGTCTTCATGAACTGAACTCTCATAAAGGTTTTTGTGTCCATTTGCATTTCCCCCAGAATCTTTATTTCTTTATGTGTAGCTCTGGTAGATATCTCTCATCCTCTTTCATTACTTCCACCTTGCTAGAATTGACCACGCGTTCCAATGCAGACATCGGCATCGTGCTTCCTAGCAAAGAAGACTGGGACAAAGAAACGGGCAAACTGGAAGACTGTGGTGGAGCTCATGGCACAGGGGTTAATGAGACCAGGAAACTTGCATTTCAAGAAAAGCCAGTCTCCTTCATGAACATAGATGCGCAGCACGTAAACAAATCATAAACAAAATACAGCACAGTGAAGATGAGATTTGTGATACTAAAGTGAACAAATACGTTGTATTCAGATCCAATGAGAGACCGTATCATTTGCAGTTCCTAAATGGGGGAAGTAGTAGAAGATTTTTTCAAAGTGGTACTTTATTCTAAGGATAAAGGCTAAAAATTTCCATCTGGTACCTTATTAATAAATACATGATGGTTCCTTGTGGTTTTCCCTTATTTCCTCCTTAGTCCTATGTTGCTACACTAGGCACATTTGAGTGTCTAATATCTCCTTATTGGCTTATTGGAAGGCAATCCCTATGATATAAGGACTATCAGGTACAAATTGTGCTGAGCCGTGTGGTGTCAAGAACACAGGCATGAGAATCAAGGGACTGTATGATAGGCCTACCACTGCCACAGACTAGACATCTGACCTTGGAAAAGTCAATCACCTGACTCAAACCCTCCCTAAGACTTGCCTTCAAGAGCTGTGCCTGGGCCCACACAATCTTAAGGTTCCTCCATATTGCTTGAAGCTGTTCAGACCAGTTCCTGCTCTCTAAAAGTTTGCTATCCAGGAGAAAAGTCAGACATGTCCACAGATGATTCTACTACCAAGCAAATGCTCAAAGTGGTTTAAATGAAGTGGAATGATACATGTGGAGAAAATGACTTCAAGGTTCTCTGAAATTCTCTTAAAGGAGGCATTTATGGAATTGGACTTTGAGTCATGGTTCAGCTGTTACAGAACTGTTGGAAAGGTACAGAGAGAAGGAAAACCTTGACCAGACAGCAAAGTGGGGTTGAAATGCATAGCATCTTCAGAAGTGGTGAGCGTACAAACTGTATTGGTGAAAAGTGATCCACTGGGAATGTGCTGGTGAGAATGCCTGGACAAAAGGTAAAGCTTTGCGTTGATTCATTGCTCAGTAATTCCACTTTCAGACGTGCTTGAAATGCTCTTTTTGTAGCAGATCCTACAGAGAGATATTATTTCTACCACCTTTGAACGATTAAACTATTAGATGGTCAGTATTTTAAGTGGAACAATGCCTATCACATCATAAGTGCTATCAAAGTGTTTTTAAACAGAAAGTAAATAAAGTAACTTCCCAACTGCCCACTCTCTTTCTTGACATGCTTCTATGTGTCTCATAATTTGTCCCTACATCATTGGATGATAGGAGATCATAAAGCAGCGACTTGAATTTCAGTCCCAACTCAAGAAAAAGGTCTTTGTCTCACTCAAGAAGAATTAAGTCATTTTGTCTGTTGAGAAAGACATTAAAGATCATTTTGGTGACTGCCAAGAGAATTAACTCTGCAGCAAATTATTCTGTGAGCACACATAGTCATAAATTGGAAGTATATTTATCAGCTTAAGGTAATAAGAACAATTCATACAATATCTGTTTTTGTATAAATAAGATTATCCATTTATCAAGTGAAAGAGTATCTGTCCATCGTTGTATGTATGTATAATCCGGTAATAACTATAAAATTGGATATCTAAGCACACATGTGTACCAAAGCGTTCATAGAATCAATCATTTGTAGTTTGGAAATGCTCTTCAGGTGGATTTCTAGATGATTAACTCCAAAGAAGGAACCATGCAAAGTGATGGCTCCTTTGTTGCCCACTGAATCCATGCTCGCGGCACTCTCCCATCAGCCTACATTATCTCACCTACTTTCATTCCACAGAAAATACAAAAGGAGGGTGGGCAGACAGTTTATAACGGCTGACAACAAAAAGATACTATGAAATGGAAATCAAGGTCTCTCTTGAGACATACACACATTTAATCTGAAGAGGCTATGCTACTGACTGATGTGTTGTGAAGTTCTTGTGTATTCAATGGAAGCGTGCATTGAAAGGAACTTATATTTCCTAATGTGAAATGTCTGTGTGGGTGTATTTGTTTGTTTTATATAATTCAGGATGATCTAAGAATACAAGGGAAAAAAGCTACTCTGCCCCTTAGAAATTCCCTCTCCTGTTCTGAGGCTGCTTTCATTCTTCTCCTTCACAGCAATGGAAATATGTGGGAGAGCAGAGCTTTGACTCAAGCCCATAGCAGAGGCCAGGAAAAGTTCCAAGACCCTAGAGATGTCCAAGGACCAGGGGCTTGTTAAATGCAGGAAGAAGGGTCCTTCTGGCACTGTGACGATTAGGAATGAAGTAGAGTGAAATCCAGAGAAACAAGAGCGAGGAAGCCAAAAGGCACCCAGGTCTGCCCATCTAGGACGAGGTGCACAGCTCTCCCCAAGAGGGTGTCACAGCCTGTCACAGCCCCCAGGGAGCTAGGATGGGCCCAGCAGTGTAAGGAAGTGTCCATTTCATCTGTAGCACCAATGGGGGAGGGGATGACCCAGGGAAGAATCATTGCCTTTGTGTAGACACACAGGATGAGCAGTTGAATGGACAGCACTTAAAATTTGTGTTGGCAGAGTCAAGTCTATGATGGAGACGTATATTGATGAAAATGCACAAACAGAAAAACAGTGTCTCAGAGAATCCCAGCAGAGCCATGTGGTCCTCTGGGTTCTCCAGCAAAGGAAGCGCAGGTTTTGAAGAGGTGTGGCTCCTCAAACAAATCTTTGACCTGATGATGGACCACATGGCCACTTCTCTCTGCTCTCCAGTTCCTGTTCTCTCGCCCAAAGCTCACCTCCTGGCAGAGCAGGGGCCTGGTGGGAGACTGCATCAGAAAAACACAGTCTTCCCCTCCTGAGTAGGGAAGAACTCACTTCTCCACCTCCTGTGTGCTTCTCCTTGACTTTTAAACAGAACACTTCACTTTGACACTTACAGTTACCAAATGTGGGGTGGCAGGGGAGGTTTCCCCACCCCAAGCAATTCTCCACGACACAAGCTAAGTGTCCCCCAGTTTCACTCGATTCTGAAACTCCAGTGTAAGATGCCACAAATTGAGTGCTCTGTCTCACAAGACTGCTGCCACCCCACTTCAGACAAAAATCACAAAGAGTAGGTCCCCAAGTTCCAACAACTTCCATCCGATTTTGCTACAAATCAAAACGTCCCACAACCCTTCCTCGGGCTCCACTGACTTGCTAGAGCGGCTCACAGAATTCGGAGAAACACTTTCTCACATTGACCAGTATATTAAAGGATAAGAGAAAGGGTACAGATGTATATCCAGATGAAGAAATCCCGTGGGCCACGTCTGGGAGGGTCCTGAGTGCAGGAGCTTTTGCTCCCACGGTGTTGGCGTGCGTCATCCTCCTGGAACACAGATGTGTTCACCCACCTGGAAGCTCCCTGAACCAGGTACTGCTGAGATTTTATGGAGGCTTCCTTATGGACGCCTGATGCATACTAACTCCATTTTCAGCCCTTCTGCCTTCTCAAGAGAATGGGGGTGGGACTAAAAATTCCAAGCTTCTCCTCACAGCTTGGTCTTTCTGGTGACCAGCTATCATCTGGGAGCTATCCAGGAGCCCACCTAGAGTCTCCTCATGAGAACCAAAGACAATCCTTTCACCCAGGAGATGACAAGTGTCTCAGGAGCACTGTGTCAGAAACCGGGCTCAAAAACCAAATAGTAGAACCAAAGATGCTCCTAGTGCTCTTAATTCTGAGGAAATTCCAAGGCTTTCAGGAGCTCTGTGCCTGGAACTGGGGGCAGAGACCAATATATACGATCTCACAGAGTCATATTGGAAAGTGACTTCTTGCACGCGCAAGCCTGCTTTTCTATGTCAACATGAGACCCACCTCTCAGTCCCTCTGCAAACGAAGCAGAATCAGGACTCATCAGTCTCCCTGCTGGTCCTAGTTGTCCACGTTGGCACTCTCCATGCCCTCCAGCTACCTTAGTTGTTCACACTGAGGACTGTCATGCCCCAGGGAAATTATCCTAAATAGTGAAGAGGCTGTATACAGATAAAAACAACAGTAGATACCATAGGCGTGCTCTTGAACATGTGCCGTGATGACAATACAGGCAAGGGAACTCAAATGCTCTCATTCCCATGAAAGCTGTGTGAAACTCTATGACCTACAGAGAATAGAATTCCTTTCAAGCCTACCTTCCACATCATCAGAAAAAGTAGCCACATAGTCATCAGAAAGGACAATCCCTAAGGGAATCCCCAGCTCCCACCTCCAAAACACATCAAGGATGTCATGAGGGAATTCCTCTAGGACTCAAAGTGCCCTAACTAGAAGGTACAAGCAAGACTTGAGGCTCCAGCGGCCTGGAGTGGGCAGGAGGGGAAAGGCAAGTCCTACTCAGAGAAATGGCATCTGTGTAGGGCTCACAATGGAGCCCTGAAAGGGCTGCTGAAGACTGGACTCGAATCCAGACCATGGACCGGACGCAACATCCCCTCTAAAGATCAGAACTTTAGCTCACCTGACTCGGCCTGGCTTCTGGGCGAGCCACACACGTACACAACTCTAGAGAGTGAAGACTGTCTATCTCAGTCAGACTAAGAAGAAATTTGGTCAAGACAGCATATGACACATTGAAAGGCAGTGAGAAAGTGCTTAATTCCTACGATTGAAAAAACTGAATTGACCTGTGAAAATGTTTGTAGGTATCAGCATGTGGGTGTGTGTGTGTGTGTGTGTGTGTTTACAGCATGTCTCATTAGGCTTGGTAAAGCTTTGCTAACTTCAGAAGTATAAATGCTACTAACCTAAAACAAATCATTTGGAGGTTTAATTATTCAATTTTTTTATACCTATTTTATTTTATTTTATTTTTTTTATAGATTGGCACCTGGGCTAACAACTGCTGCCAATCTTTTTTTTTTTTTTTCTGCTTTATTTCCCCAAACCCCCCCATACACAGTTGTATATCTTAGTTGCAGGTCCTTCTAGTTGTGGGATGTGGGAGGCCGCCTCAACATGGCCTGACGAGCGGGGCCATGTCCACGCCCAGGATCCGAACCCTGGGCCGCCACAGCGGAGCGCGCGAACTTAACCACTCAGCCACGGAGCCGGCCGCTATACCTATTTTAAATAATCATTAGTTTGAATTTTTGTGTCAGCCCTTATGAGTGAAGATTGCAAAGGCTGATGGAAACAATAACAATCTAAATATTCAAAATTAAAGAAGGATAAAATAAACTTTGACATCTGGATTGATGAAACTAAATTACAAGTTATCTGCTAAAACGGAGTTGAGATTTGAACAACATGGATGAACCTGGGGGGCATTATGCTCAATGAAAGAAGCCAGACAGAGAAAGGCAAATACTGCATGAGACCACTCACATGTGAAATCTAAAAACAAAAATAAAGGTCAACCTCATAGAAACACAGAGTAGAAAAGTGGTGGCCAGGGGCTAGGGGTTGGGAATAAAGGGAGAGGCTGGCAAAAGGCTACAAACTTTCAGCTCGGAGACGAAGAAGGTCTGAGCATCTACAATATGACATGGTGACTGCAGTTGATAACACTGAATGGAGTCCCTGGAATCAGCTGAGACGCGAGCCCAGAACTGTCCCCCCGACACACACAGAGTCAACATGGCATGTGAAAACAACAATGGGAATCGAGGACAGAGGAGATCGTGAGAGGAGAAATCCCTGGGAAATACCCAAAGTCCTGGGAGAGCTCGGACTTTGGAGGCTGAGAAATTGGTGGGTTCAAACAAAGATCTCCAAGAGATCTAGGGAACCAGGTGATACCTGGCTTCTGGGGGGAAGGAATAGAAAATCAGCTAAGGTCTAGAAGGCTCAGGACAGAGGCCTGGAGTTGTAGGCTGGATGGTGGGGGAGGGGCTGTGGTCCAGCCCGCTCCCCTTCGGTCCCCTCCCCAGCCCTCAGGAGCCCTTTGTGACAGGGCCACAGGTCTGTCATGGGGGCCTGGGGTAATCATCTCCGGGCCACTCCCAGAGCTCAGTTGCCTCAGGGCAGCACTGCACTCCAGACATGGAGAATCCTCTCTGGTTTCTGAAAAGCTTTCTTGCCACCTGGTTGAGCTCCACTTCCACTTCCTGGACAACGGATACCATCCTCACTTTCTTGTGTGGACTGGGGCTCTTCCTCGTGCTCCTGCCCTCCCTCCACAGGAATCCATCCTTATGACCCCCAGTGAAACGGAGAAACGTCAGGAAGGTAAGAAACCCTTGGCCGAGACCCAACAGAAGATGATTCTCTCTACTTGGCAACTAGGATTCGCACTTTCCTGAATCCACTCCAGGGACTTTGGAGATGGGAAAGAATAGAACAGCATCCTTCTAGGGATGCACCAGGCTGGGCAGGGAGGGGTTAGAGTGGGCAAAAGGATGTCCATCCCAAGGTCTCAGAGCAGGAGTCTGGGTGTGGTAGAGGGCTCCAGGGCACAGTCCCCAACATAGGGACCATATGCAGAGGATAGGATACTGGGTTGGAGCTGGGTGGGATCACAGGCCCTGAGCACTTTTTCCCCACAGGCCTTCCCACAGCTGGTGTCACAGGAGAGACTTCTTCTCTCCGGGCTGATCTGAGGGTGGTGCTGAGCCCAGAGAGCCACCAGGCTTGGTCTAGAGTGGGACTCTGGCCTTGGCAAACAGAGTTCCCCCTGAGGAAGCTCAGAGGCATCTTACATCTGAGACTGTGAGTGTTTCTTGAACAGACGAACAGTGACAGAAGCAATCCATGATGGGGTCTCAACTAGAACATCCTTCTTGATGTTCCTCAAAGAAGGAAGACAGAAAAATACCCAGTTTAGGTTCAATTATCCACTTTCAAAAGGAAGCAAAAGAAAGAACCACCACAGAGCTCCAGGAGTTCAATGTAGAAAGTCATCTTGCTCCTGAACGCTGAGTTTCCGCCCCTGGTCTAGAGAGAGGACAGGGAGAATTGGGTCTGAGCCCCTGGAGCTGTTTGTTTGTTCTCACCTCTCAGCCTCAAGTGGAGCCAAGGGGGAGGAGCAGCAGGAGTCAGAGGAAAGGGAAACCTCTACCATTCAGCCCTGTGCCCCGAAAGCTGGCCGCTATCTCTCCTGTCCCTGAGCGCCCAGCTCCCCAGCCTCCCAGGAAGCCAGGGGTAGAGCATGTCCCTCAGGAAGCAGAGACCTCTGGGAGGCTCCCAGGAAGGAGAAGAGAACCCAGACACTTGCCAGAGTCTGTGCCTGTGCCGGGAAGGAAGCCCCAAGCCCGAAGGAACCTGGGGATGGGTGATGAGTAGCAGGGGCCTGAGGCTGTAGTGGACGTGGAGGCACTTGGTCAATGACAAACGTCAACCCATCATGTGCCTTGCAATCCGCCTCGGGGATCACGTAGCCTTGGACACTGATGCCTGAACTCCAGATTCTGCCCTCCCTATGATCGCCCCTAAAGGGACATCGCAGGCAGCCTCCGGTAAGAACCCTGGGCCACTGCCTTCAGCGCCGTGACCCGGTCTCCTGGTTTCTAGCTTACAGACAAGGCCTGAAAGCACTGGCAGAAGCTTGCGGGCTGACTTCCCTTCTGCAAAGGTGAGAATCTTCCCCTTCTCTCCTGGCTGCTTCTTCCTCCCAGAGCCTCGGAGGTGGCCCCAGGGCTGCAGGCAGCTGCGGGGCTGAGCTGGGAGGGGGACCATGGCCACAGGGGCTGGCTAAGGGCCTGGGGGCAGGGCGGGCGGCAGGACTTTGTGAAGTGAGAGTGGGGCCCGGGGAGGGCCCTGGGCCTCCGTGGCCCCCTGCCTGGCCTGCCCAGCCTGGCAGGCCCCTCAGCCCCTGGCTGCAGCTTGTGCCTCCTGTCTCCCGCAGCGACACTGGCAGGCTGCCTTCCAAGGTGGTCTTTCATGGGCTGTCCTGTCCACACTCCCCTGGGGAGGTGTGCAAACCAGCGTCTGCCGGAGTCCAGCAGCCATGCGCGGAGCCTCTGGAAGAGGCCGCTCACGCCACATCTCCAGCCCTTTCCCCACCTCCTCTGACCAAGCACCTTCCACCAGGCTCCACCTCAGCCTCCTGGGAAGCTGGGGCCCACTCAAAAGCCACCTCTGCCAAGGTCTTGGGAAAACCTCTTCAGCCCCCTGCAGGGGAGAAAGAAAAGAGGCTCCAAAATCCAGAGTGGGTTCCTAGCCTGGCTGGTGCCCTCCCTGCTCCCTCAGCTGCCTGGGAGAAAAGTCCAGAAGCATCAGGGAGGGTCCCTACCTGGGGATGGCTGGGGGCCCTCAGGGGCCCCTCCAACTGGACGGGTGGGCAGGTCGCCTCCTCAGACCATCATACACAGCCCCATGGGCAGAAGCTGGCAGAGAGCCACCAGCGTAGGGGCCGGGGGACGAGCGAGGCCGTCGAGGCTGGAAAGCAGGTTCCTCCACGGCCAGGACTGAGCCAAAGAAGGAGAGTCGGGCAGGGACCTCCCCAGACTCCTGCTGTGAGGTAGCAGGCCTGGAGGGGAGCTCAGCCTCCCAGTCTCCCACAGCTCAAGGGGTCAGGGCTCTTGTGCAGGCCGAGGAAGCCCTTCTCTGGTACCTCACCTGGAGATCCACACTGCCGGCCCCCTCCAGAACCCGTAATGTGCCTGGGAGAGATCCAGTGTCTCCAGGGTCCGGGAAAAGCCCCTCTCCACCCACACATTTGGCTGCAGCTACCCAAGATCCTAAGGAGCTGCGCCTTCCAACAAAGCTCGCCAGGGAGTTGGAGCTGCCAGGGAAGCTCCTGGCCCAGAAGCAGCCTCAAGGCCGTGCTGCTGGCATGCCCCTTCAAGACCCTCCCACTCGTGGTCTCCATGCCACAAACCTCTGGGCTTCCCACTGGGCACTGTCCACTTCGCGGAGAGAACATACTCCTGAGGACGTGCCCAGTCGCCAGATGCCACATGCCCTCCCATCAAGGGCACGGAGGAGCCAGGGGCAGCAGCAGCCCAGGAGACCAAAACGGAAGGCCCCGTGGAAGAGTCAGCTTCCCCCGATTGAGGAGACAGAGGAGGAGATGAGTCCCGGGGCAGGAGGGGATGAAGAAAGACTCGCAGGACTGAGGGCTTCCCAAGCCAGCGGGACGAGCCACCCTCCCCAGGTCGGGGGACTAGGAGACACCCTGGGGAGCAAATGCCTCCAGCTCTTGCCACAGAAGGCACCAGTCTTGCCAGCAGGCTACTTCACTAAAGGCATGAGCCACTTTCTGCCATGTCGGAAGCCCAACAAGGAAGACCAAGAACCAGCAGATCCCCTTCCAGAAGGCAAGCCTGCGGCAACCACGGCCCACAGCCAGGGACTCGGCAGAAACAGCTGGGCCATGGATGGCAGGGCTCTGGAAGCTCAGCAGTTGGTGACATCCTTTGTACAGGCCCTGGCAGAGATACTGGGCCTGTGCCGAAGACTTCATGCCTCCCGTCAAGGCGACACAAAGGCCGATTTCTGGCCTGGCTAGCTGGGCGCGCCTGCTCTCATGGGCTTCCAACCTCCCCAGAGCCAACAAGGATGATGACAGATGAAAGTCACCAAGTCGCCACAGGGGCCACAGCTGTCCTAAGAAGAGTGAGTAGGCCAGACATGGGATAGCAAGTGGACATTGCCACCCAGGGAGCCACAATCTTTCCCAAAATAAACGCGTTTTCTCGTGAGAGGTGGTGACCTCTGTCTGTGCCCTGCTTGAGAGAAGGTATGAGTTCCGGGTCTGCCCTTCCTGAGGGTCTGCTTTTGCTTCCAGAAGGGACAGGGCCATGGAGGGAGGCAGACCGCAGCGTGACATACACCCTCTCACCCTGATTCCCTCACTGCATCATGCCATCATTACAAAAACAAATGGAAGCCTTTAGGATCCTTGAAGACAAGCAAAAGCTCTAAAACCCCAGCCCAGGATGGGGCTCAGTCTGTCCTCTTCTGCTTGAACTTGTGGGGCTGTGGGGAAGGCATTTGCACAAGCTAAAATTCCCCTCAGGCTCCAGGAAGTGCCAGAGACAAGTTCACAGGTCTCAGGGTCGGGAGGGGAGTCTAGGGCAGTGCCGGCCCGAGTCTACAGAGGGCAGAGACCTGGCTGCTCATCCCGTGCTCGTGGTGGGACAAGATGATGATTGCCTCAGGAGCTTCTTCTCCCCTGGGGGGAAGCTGGATGGAGAAGGGCCTGTGGACCCCTCTCAGCTCAGCGTTGCCCTCCCTCGGTCCCTGTCCCACTCTGGAGCAGCAGCACTGTGGAGGAGGACTGTGCTCAGGCTCTAAGGGCGGGCGTGTGGAGAGCACGGAGGCTGCTGAGGGCCTGTAACCTCTGCCCATGGGGAGTGAAGGGCCCTACTCTCCTGCACCTGCCTTCTCCTCCTGGGGAAAGGAGCTGGATTGGGACTGTGTGGTAGTCACCATCTGATAGTGGGACTCTGGGTGCCTAGGGTATGATATGGTGGAAGGAGGCAAAGTGGCACCACACTTTCCCATTGACCTACTGGGGATATTTTTTGGTTGATACAGATTTTCACTATTGGAAACTGAGCTGCTATGAACTTCCCAGGAAGTTTTGTGTGAACATAAATTTTTATTTCTATACAGTAATTATCAACGGCAATGAAAAAGGAAGGTTTGCAAATGGACACACCTCCCAGGATCTTCGAACGAAATGCAACGTGCATTTAGGACACGAAGAGGTTGAAAGGTTGAAACATGTCACAGCAAGTAAATCTGATACCATATTATAGATGTCACCAGTTTCCTGAGGGAAAGTCCATTACCTAATGGGCTAGATAGGAGCTGACAAGGTTCTCGGGAGCTGTGCCGTCATGTATGATCAAACACTATCCAAAAGTATTCCGACAGGAGACCAATGACAGTTCAACTGTCAACAGCTCTGTGAAGCTTCCTCCCCAGAGAACGTTGGTTAGAAAGAGATCCGCACTGTGGAGCAGGTCACCTGGATGAACTGGAGGACCTGTCATCCCCTTGAACAACTAAGGAAATGATTGTTGCTGAGGACTCAAATTATCTGTCAAAGACAGAGAACTTAAGTCTCTCCGGTGAATATCAGCTCTCGATCACTAGATTAAACGATGACACCAGAATCTCTAGAATTGGAAAGGGAAGCAATAAAATGTGCATTGTATTCGTGGCCTTCCTATAGCTCTGCAGGTCCTATGGAAATCAAGAATCTTCAATGGAAGGGAAAAGGGAAACTTTCTGAAACTTGTCTTCATATGTGAGCAGCAGGCACTTCCTGTACTGCTGTCTTCTGTTATGAGAGGTAGAAACCATCATGTATGTCAGCGAAATAGTCCCATGTCTCATTGCTAAATTTTGGGAGAGGGTGTCTTTGTTTAATCCCAGGGGATCCTCTCTACTTTTCACACTGTTCTAGTTGGATAAGGTGTTCTTGAAGAGTTTTCTTACTGATTTCTATTTTAAAACACATGCCCCCCTCAGACTGTCTCTGAGGTAGGAGGTCAGGCCATTCAGGGAACATGCGTGAGGCCTGAGTGAGGTCAGTCGCTGCACTGAGTGGCCGACTGTGAGGAGGCCCTGACAGTCCCAGAACGCGTGTGCAGGAGAGCCTGACACTGGGACTTACTGATCACAGTTATCCATCCTTCCTGATGGAGGAAGGGCTCCCCCTCTGGGCTGCGAATCCCAGGAGGCAGCTACTTCCTTTTGTGCAGTTCCAACCTGTGGGATGAGCCCACGAGCCAGCCAGCAGAGCTGACCCTTCCTCTGAGCAGCTGGGGCCACCAGAGTGGCGTTCCTTTCATTTCTGCTTTCCTCAGCAGTGATGCGAGGTCCCATGCCGCCTCTGAGAGACCTTTGAACACCTGGCATCCCTGGAAATGCCCTGACTTGAGGCTCCAGTTCCTAAAACCCTTCCCTAGAAAATTGTGACTTCTATGTAGTCAGCAAGAAAATCTTCAGGGAATCTATTAAGGGATGTCTTTAAATAGAGGCGAAAGGGCTTCATAAGAAATGGCCATGGAGGTCTAGGAAAAGTCCCAAAGAGGATTAGGTTTTAAAGTTTGTGAAATATAAGAAAGCCTAATAAGGATAGTCAAAAATATCACCCAATGGGAAACTAAGTCATTTAAGATAGTGAATTGCACCAACTCTTTCTTCATTGACTAAGGCAATCATTGTATTTCTATCCTTCCTTCTATTTATGTGATATGCAATAATGATTAATTGTTCTGGAATGAGAACACAACCTGAGCTTCGTGAACTAAACTCTCATAAAGGTTTTGTGTCCATTTGCATTTCCCCAAAAAATCTTCATTTCTTTATCTGTAGCACTTATGCATTTCTCTCATCCTCTTTTGCGACTTCCACCTTTCAGGAATTGACCATGTGTTACAATGCAGATGTCAGCATTGCACTTCCTAGCAGGGAAGGATCGGACCAAAGAAATGGTCAAACTGGAAGACTGTGGTGAAGGTCCTGGATTAGTGTTAACAAGACCGGGAACCTTACATTTCCAGAAAAGCCACAATCTCCTTGATGAACATAGAGGCACAACTCAGAGACAAACCATAAGCAAAATGTAGCGCAGTGGAAAGAGAAGATTTGTGATACTAAAGTGAACACATACGCTGTGTTCAGATCCAATGACAATTCGGATCATTTGCAGTTCATAAATGGGGAAAAGTAGTAGCAGATTTCTTGAAAACGGTACTTTATTCTAAGTATGAAGGCTTAAAATTTCTATTTGGTGGACTCTTAATAAATACATGATGGTTTTTTCTGTTTTCCCTTCGTCCTATGTTGCTCTGCTAGGCACATTTGAGTACCCAGTATCACCTAACAGGCTTGTTGGAAGGCCATCCTTATGATACAAGGGCAATCAGGTGCAAACTGTGTTGAGCTGTGTGGTGTCAAGAACACAGGACTGAGAGTCAAGGGACTGTGTGATAGGCCTACCACTGACACAAACTAGACACATGACCCTGGACAAGTAAGTCACCTGGTTCAAACTCTAGCCATGCCTTGCCAACAAGAGGCGTGCCTGGGCCCACGCAATCTCCAGGCTCCCCCATATTGCTTGAACCTGTCCAAACTAGTTCCTGCCCTCCAAAAATTTGCTATCCAGGAGAAAAGTCAGACATATCCATGGACCATTCTGCTACCAAGCAAATGCTCACAGTGGTCATAGAGGTGGAAGGATGCATGTGGAGAAAATTATTGCAAGGTTCCCAGAAATTCTCTTAAAGGAGGCATTTATGGAGTTGGACTTTGAGTCATGGTTAAGATATTACAGAACTGTTGGGAAGGTGCAGAAGGAAGGAAAACCTTGATCAGAACAGCAAAGTAGGGTAGAAAGGACAGCATCTTCAGAAGTGGTGAGCGCACAAACTGTATTGGTGATATTGATCCACTGGGAATGTGCTGGTGAGAATGCCTGGACAAAAGGCAGAGTATGGGTTGACCCATCGCTCACAGTATTTCCATGTTCAGACATGGTCGCAATGCTCTGTTTTCTATCAGATCCTACAAATCGATATTATTTCTGCCACACTTGAACTATTAAACTATTCAATGGTCATTATTTTAAGTGGAACCATGCCTGACACTTCATTATTTCTATCAAAGTGTTTTTAAATAGAAAGGACATAAAATAACTTCCCACTATACCAACTCCCTTTCTTGACATGCTTTTATATGTCTCTTAATTTCTCCTATATCGTTTGATGATGGGAGTCCATAAAGTGGCAGGCTTGAATTTCAGTCCCAGATGAAGAAAAAAGTCTTTGTTTGACTTAGGAAGACTCAAGTGGTTTTATCTGTTGAAAAAGACAGTAAAGATCATTTGGGTGACTGCTAAGAGAGTTAACTCTGCCGCAAATTATTCTGTGATCAAACATATTCATAAAATGGAAGTATATTTGTCAGCTTAAGATAATAACAACTTGTTCAATATCTGTTTTAGTACAACTAAGATTATCTTTTTATCAACTAAAAGATTATCTTTCCATGGATGTTTCTAGGTATAATTGTTCAATAACTATAAAATGGGATATCTAAGCACTCGTGTGTACCAACAGGTTCCTACAATCAATGATTTGTAGTCAGGAAACGATGCTCTGTTCTTCAGGTGGATTTCTAGATGATCAAGCCCAAAGGAGGAGCCACACCTAGCGACGGCTGGTTTCTTGCCCACTAAATCCAGGCTCCCAGCACTCTCCCAGCAGCCCACATTTTCCCACTCACCTTCCTTCCACACACATGAGGAAAGGAGGATGGGCAGCAGGTTCAGAAAGGCTCACAACCAAAATGCACTGTGAAATGGAACTCAAGGTCTCTAATGAGACAGACACACATTTACTCTGAGGAGGCTATGCTACTGACTGAGGTGGTGCGAATTTCTTGCATATGCAGTAGGAGAGTTAATTGCAGGAACTTCAACTTCATAATGTGATGTCTGTGTGGGTATATTTGTTTGTTTTATATAACGCAGGATGATCAAAGAAGACAAAAAAGGTTCCTCTGCCCCATAGAAATTCCCTCTCCTTTGCTGAGATGGTTTACTTCTCCCTTGCGGCAATGGAATTATGTGAGAGAGCATAGCTTTGACTCAAGCCCATAACAGAGCCCAGGAGAAGTTCCAAGACCCTAGAGATGCCCAAGGACCAGGGGCTTGTCAAATGCAGGAAGAAGGGTCGTTCTGGCACTATGACGATTAACAATGAATTAGAGTACAATTGGGAGTGACAAGAGCGAGGAAGCTAAAAGGCACCCAGGTCTGCCCACCTAGGACGAGATACAGAGCTCTCCCAAAGAGCGTGTCACAGCCTCACAGCCCCGAGGGATCTAGGAGGGGCCCAGCAGTGTGAGGAAGTGTCCATTTCATCTGCAGCACCAGTAGTGGAGGGACTGACCCAGGGAAGAGTCCCTGTCATTGTAGAAGACACACAGGGTTGAGCAGGTGGGTGGACAGCACTTAAGATTTGCGTCAGCAGAGTCAAGCTGGCAATGGAAACACGAATTGAGAAAAACACACACATAAAACTAGCGTCTTGGAGAACCCCACCAGAGCCACACGGTCCTCTGGGTTCTCCAGAAAAGGGAGTGTAGGTTTTGAAGATGCGTGTCTCCTCAAACAAATCTTTGACCTGACTGTGGAGTGAATGTGGCCATCTCTGTCTGCTCTACAGTTCCTCTTCTCTTGCCCAGAGCTCAACTCCCAGCAGAGAAGTGACCTGGTAGGAGTCTGCGTCAGAAAAGCGCAGTCTTCCCTTCCTGAGGAGAGAGAAACTCACTTCTCCACCTCCCTGTGCTTCTCCTTGACTTTTACACAGAAAACTTCACTTCTGACACTTACAGTTACTAAACATGTGGGGGTATTTTTCCCCCCACCAAGCAATTCTCCACAACACCAGCTGGGTGTACTCCTGTTTCACTAGATTGTGACACCCCACAAGTTAAGGGCTCAGTCTCACAATAGGACTCCCATCCAACTTCAGACGCACATCACAAAGAGTAGGTCCCCAGGTTCCCCACAACTTCCATCGACTTCGCTACAAATAGGTACCGACCCCTCCTCGGGTTCCATTGACTTGTTAGAGCGACTCACAGAATTCAGGGAAACATTTCTTTCCATTGACCAGTTTATTAAAGGATATGAGAAAGGGTATAGATGGACATCCAGATGAAGAGATCCAGTGGGCCACGGCTGGGAGGGCCCTGAGTGTAGGAGCTTCTGCTCCCATGATGTTGGGGAGCGTCACCCACCTGGAACACAGATATGTTCACCCACCTGGAAGCTCCCTGAACCAGGTACTACTGAGATTTTACGGAGGCTTCCTTATGTAGCCATGCTCCATATGAACTGCATTTTGAGCCCTTCTCCCTTGTCCAGAGAATGGGAGGGTGAATACTAAAAATTCCAAGCTTCTACTCATGGCTTGGTCTTTCCAGTGACCAGCACTCGTCCAGGAGCTATCCAGGAGCCCACCTAGAGTCTCCGCCTTAGAACAAAAACAGTCCTGTCACCTAGAAAATGACAAGGGTTTCAGGAGCAATGAGTCTGTAACAGGGGTCCAAAATCAAACAGTAGAACAAATGATGCTCCTAGTGCTCTGAATTCTGAGGAAATAGCAAGGATTTCAGGAGCTCTGTACCAGGACCTGGGGACAGACACCAATACATAGGATCTCACAGAGTCATATTGGAAGGTGACTCCTTGCATGCCCAAGCCTGCTTTTCTATGTCAACAGGAGACCCACCTCTCAGTCCCACTGCAAACGAAGCAGAATCAGGACTCACCATGCTTCCTTTAGCCCTAGTTTTCCACGCTGGCACTCTCCATGCTCCCTGGGTACCTTAGTGGTTCACACTGGGGACTGTCATGCCCCAGGGAAAATATGATAAGGGGTGAAGGGGCTGAAGACAGATAAAAACAACAGTAGATGCCAAAGGCGTGCTCTTGCACACGTCATTGATGACAATACGTGCAAATGAACTGAAATGCCCTCATTCCCATGAATGCCAAGTGAAACTCTGTGACCAACAGAAAATAGACATTCTGCTCAAGTCCATATTGCAAACAGTCAGAAAAATTAACCAAGTAGTCATCAAAAAGAACAGTTCCTAAGGGAATCCCTAGTTCCAACTGCCAAAGATATCCAAGGATGTTGCGAGGGAATTCCTCTAGGACTCAAGGGACCCTAACTAGAAGGTACAGTTAAGACTGAGGCTCCAGGGGCCTGGAGGGGCGAGAAGGGGAAAGGCGAGGCCTACTCAGAAAAACAGCGTCGGTGTAGGGTACAGGATGGAGCCCAGAGAGGGTTGTTGAATACTGGACTCAAACCCGGACCGTGGACTCAGTCCCAACATCCCCTCTAAAGAGAACTTTAGCCCACCTGACCCAGGCCTGTCTTCTGAGTGGGCCACACATGGGTCCAAGGTCTGGAGAGTGAAGACTGTCTATTTTAGGCAGACTAAGAAGAAATAGAGCCAAGACAACATATAAAAGATTTAAAGAAAATGAGAAAATGCTTCATTCCTGAGTTTGAAAATATTGAATTGGTCTGTGTAAACATGTGTAGGTATGTGCATGTGTGTTTATGTATGTGGATGTGTGTGTGTCCATATAGCATGTCCCATAACTCTTGGTGAAGCTTTTCTAACTTCAGAAATGTAAATGCTACTAACATAAAACACATCGTTTGGAGGTATAATCATTCATATTTTCATTACACTGAATTTAAATGATAAATCATTAGTTTGAATTTTTCTGTCAGCCATTCTGAGTACAGATGGCAAAGGTTAATGGAAAGAATAACAACTTAAATATTCAAAATTAAAGAAGGAGAAAACAGAGTTCACCTTCTGAATTGACAACACTAAAGAACTTGTCATGTGCAAAAAACAGAATTGAGATTTCACAACATGGATAAAGCTAGAGGAGATTATGCTCAATGAAAGAGGCCAGACAGAGACAGACAAATACTGCATGACATCACTCATGTGTGAAATCTAACAGCAACACAAAGAGGTCAGCCTTATAGAAACACAGGTTAGAAAAGTGGTGGCCAGGAGCTGGGGAGTAGGGGATGTAGGGAGAGGCCAGTAAAAGGCTACAAACTTTCAGCAAAGACAAAGAAGGTCTGAAGATCCACGGTATGACATGGAGACTGCAGTTGATAACACTGAAATGAGCCATTGAATTTGGCTAAGAGACCAGCACTGAAATGTTCTCACACACATACAGAGTGAAGATGGAAGGTGAAAACAACAATTGGACAGGAGAACAGAGGAGATTGTGAGAGGAGAAACCCCTGGGAAATACCCAAATTCCTGGGAGAGGTCGGACTTTGGAGGCTAAGAAATTGGTGGGTTCAAACAAAGATTTCCAAGAGATCCAGGGAACCAGGTGATACCTGGCTTCCAGGGGGAAGGAATAGAAAATCAATTAAGGTCAAGAAGGCTCAGGACGGAGGCCAGGAGTTGTAGGCTGGATGGTGGGGGAGGGGCTGTGGTCCAGCCCGCTCCCCTTCGGTCCCCTGCCCAGCCCTCAGGAGCCCTTTGTGACAGGGCCACAGATCTGTCATGGGGGCCTGGGGTAATCGTCTCCGGGCCACTCCCAGAGCTCAGTTGCCTCAGGGCAGCACTGCATTTCAGACATGGAGAATCCTCTCTGGTTTCTGAAAAGCTTTCTTGCCACCTGGCTGAGCTCCACTTCCACTTCCTGGGCGATGGAGCCCATCCTCACTTTCTTGTGTGGACTGGGGCTCTTCCTCGTGCTGCTGCCCTCCCTCCACTGGAATCCATTCTTACGACCCCCAGTGAAACGGAGAAACGTCAGGAAGGAAAGAAACCCTTGGCCGAGACCCAACAGAAGATGCTTCTCTCTACTTGGCAACCGGGATTCCCACTTTTTCAGAATCAACTGGAGGCACTCTGAGGACAGGAGAGAATAGAACAGCATCCTTCTAGGGACGAGCTGGGCTGGTCAGGGAGGGGTTAGAGTGGGCACAAGGATGTCCATCCCAAGGTCTCAGAGCAGGAGTCCAGGTGTGGTAGAGGGCTCCAGGGTACAGTCCCCAACACAGCGACCATAGGCAGAGGACTGAACACTGGGTTGGATCTGTGTGGGAGCACAGGCCCTGAGGACTGCTTCCCCA
The DNA here is from genome assembly GCF_041296265.1 of Equus caballus. NCBI lineage: Eukaryota > Metazoa > Chordata > Mammalia > Perissodactyla > Equidae > Equus > Equus caballus. The sequence goes on from NC_091700.1 coordinate 32,920,514, forward strand.
GCCACCTTCCCCTGGAGGAGATCACGGGCGAGCCATCCTCTGTCGGGGCAGATGTGAGGGCGGTGCTAAGCCCCAAGAGTCTCTGGGCAAGGGCTGGAGGGGGGCTCTGGCCTCGGGCAGCAAAGTCCTCCCTGAGGAAGCTCAGAGGCATCTGTAGGTCAGACAGCATGCGTGTTATTGAACTGAGGAACGGTGGTGGGAGCAATCCATGGTGGGGTCTCACCTAGTACATCCTTCTTGATGTTCCTCAATGAAGTAAGACAGAAAAACACCCGATTTAGGTTCAATTATCCACTTTCAAAAGGAGTCGAAAGAAAGAACCACCACAGAGCTCCAGGAGTTCAATGTAGAAAGTCATCTTGCTCCTGAACGCTGAGCTTCTGCCCCTGGTCTAGAGAGAGCGCAGGGAGCCTTAGCTCTGAGCCCCTGGAGTTGTTTGTCTGTTCTCGCCTCTCAGCCTCAAGTGGAGCCAAGGGGGAGGAACAGCAGGAGTCCGAAGACAAGTGCAGCTCTGCAAGGTAAGCTTCTGCCATTGGGTCCTTTGCCCCGCAAGCTAGCCACCATCTCTCTGGTCCCTGAGCACCCACCTCCATGAGCTCCGAGGATACCAGGGGCAGAGTGTGTCCCTCAGGAAGCAGAGCTCTTGGGAGGCTCCAAGGAAGGAGATGACAACCCAGATCCTTGCCAGAGTTTGTGCCGGGAAGGAAGCCCCAAGCTGGGAGGGGCCTGGGGATGGGTGATGAGTAGCAGGGGCCTGTGGGCTGTAGTGGACATGGAGGCACTTGGTCAATGACAAACGTCAACCCATCATGTGCCTTGCAATCCTCCTCGGGGATCACGTAGCCTTGGACACTGATGCCTGAACTCCAGATTCTGCCCTCCCTATGATCGCCCCTAAAGGGACATCGCAGGCAGCCTCCGGTAAGAACCCTGGGCCACTGCCTTCAGCGCCGTGACCCGGTCTCCTGGTTTCTAGCTTACAGACAAGGCCTGAAAGCACTGGCAGAAGCTTGCGGGCTGACTTCCCTTCTGCAAAGGTGAGAATCTTCCCCTTCTCTCCTGGCTGCTTCTTCCTCCCAGAGCCTCGGAGGTGGCCCCAGGGCTGCAGGCAGCTGCGGGGCTAAGCTGGGAGGGGGACCATGGCCACAGGGGCTGGCTAAGGGCCTGGGGGCAGGGCGGGCAGCAGAACTTTGTGAAGTGAGAGTGGGGCCCGGGGAGGGCCCTGGGCCTCAGTGGCCCCCTGCCTGGCCTGCCCAGCCTGGCAGGCCCCTCAGCCCCTGGCTGCAGCTTGCGCCTCCTGTCTCCCGCAGCGACACTGGCAGGCTGCCTTCCAATGGTGCCTTTCATCGGCTGTCCTGTCCACACTCCCCTGGGGAGGTGTGGAAACCAGTGTCCGCCGGAGCCCAGCAGCCATGCGTGGAGCCCAAGGAAGATTTTGTTCACACCAGGTCTCCAGCTCTTTCCCCAGCTACTCTGACTGAGCACCTTCTGCCTATATTGGCGTCCACTGCTCCCCCCCTCAGCCTCCTATGACTCTGGGGCCCACTCAAAAACCAACACTGTCAATGTCTTGGGAAAACCTCTTCAGCCCCATGCGGAGGAGAAACATAAGTGTTTGATAACGAAAGAGTCGCTTCCCACCCTGGCCAGTCCCCTCCCTTCTCCCTCACCTGCCTGTGAGGAAATCCAGAAGGCCCTGAGAGGGACCCTACTTTGGGATGGCCAGGGTGACTTGAGGGGCCCCTCTGACTAGACAAAAGGGCAGGCTGTCTCCTCAGACCATCACACTCAGCCTCACGGGCAGAATCTGGCAGAGCAGGACCAGCATGGGGGCTGAGCAAGGCCATCTAGAGTCAAAAGCAGGTTCATCAATGGCCTGACTGAGCCCAAGGAGGAGAGTCGGACAGGGACCTCTCAAGACATCTGCCCTGGGGTAGCACGCCTGGAGAGGAAATCAGGGTCCCAGTCTTCAATGGCTCAAGGGGCCAGGGCACTTGTGCAGGCTTAAGAGGCCCTTCTGTGGTGCGTCACCTGGAGATCCACACTGCCGGCCCCCTCTAGAACCGGCAATGTGCCTGGGAGAGATCCAGCATCTCCAGGGTCCGGGAAAAGCCCCTCTCCACCCACACATTCAGCTGCAGCTGCGCAAGATCTTAAGGAGCTTCGCCTTCCAACAAAGCTTGCGAGGGAGCTGGAGCTGCCAGGGAAGCTCCTGTCCCAGAAGCAGCCTCAAGGCCGTGCTGCCGGCATGCTCCTTCAAGACCCTCACACTCATGTGCACCATGACACACACATCTGGGCATCTCACACGTCACTCTCCAGTTCCCAGGGTGAACAGACCTGTGGGGATGTGCCCAGTGGCCAAATGCCACATGCCCTCCCATCAAGGGCATGGAGGAGCCAGGGGTAACAGCAGTCCAGGAGACCAAAACGGAAGGCCCCGTGGAAGAGTCAGCTTCCCCCGATTAAGGAGACAGAGGAGGATATAAGTCCTGGCCTGGAGGGGATGAAGAAAGACTCCTGGGACTGAGAGCTTTCAAGCCAGCAGGACAAGCCACCCTCCTCAGGTCAGGGGACTAGGAGACATTCTTGGGAGCAAATGCCTCCAGCTCATGCCAGAAAAGGAATAAGTTTTGCCAGAAGGTCACTACAGAAAAGGGGTGAGACGCTTTCTGCCCTGTCTGAAGCCCAGCAAGGAAGACCCAGCACCAGCAGATCCCCTTCCAGAAGGCAAGCCTGCAGCAGCCACAGCCCAGAACCAGGGACCCGGCAGAAACTGCTCCGCTGTGGATGGCAGGGTTCTTGAAGCTCGGCCGACAGTGACATATTTTGGACAAGCCCTGGGAGAGAAACTGGGGCTTTGTTCAAGACATCATGCCTCCCAGTTAAGGCAATGCAAACTGATTTCAGGCCTGGGTACGTGAACATTCCTGCTCCCACGGGGTTCCCACCTCCCCAGAGCCAACAAGAGTGATGACAGATGAGAGTCACCAAGCCACCCGCAGGGGCCACAGCTGTCCTAACAAGAGTGAGTAGACCAGACACGAGGATTGCAAGTGGACCTTGCCACCTAGGCAGCCGCGGTGTTTCCCAAAATAAATGTATTTTCCCATGAGAGGTGGTGGCCTCTCTCTGTACCCTTCTAGGGGAAGGGACAGGATCTGGGTCTGCCCTGCCTGAGGGTCTGCTTTGGCTTCCAGAAGGGGCGGGGCTGTGGAGGGAGGCGGATCACAGCATGGCCTACCCACTCTCACCCTGATTCCCTCACTGCGCCGGAAGTTTCCTGCCTGCCCCAGGAGCTTCTTCTCTCCTGGGTGGAGCTGGATGGAGAAGGGCCTGTGGACCCCTCTCAGCTCAGCGTTGCCCTCCCTCGGTCCCTGTTCCACTCTGGAGCAGCAGCACCGAGGAGAAGGACTGTGCTCAGGCTCTGAGGGCGGGTGGATGGGCATCACAGATGACTCTGAGGGCCTGTCCCCTCAGCCTCAGAGGAGCGAATGGCCCTGCTCTCCTGCACCCGCCATCTCCTCCTGGAGAAAGGATCTGGATTGGGACTGTGTGGTGGTCGCCATCTGATGGTGGGACACTGTGCGCCTAGGGTGCGATGTGGAGGAAGGAGGCAAAGTGGCACCACACTTTCCCATTGACCTTCTAAGCATAGTTTTTCCTTTGTCCAGAGTTTCGCTATTACAAAGAAAGCTGCTTTCAGTTCATGTGCAGCTTTCTGTGTGAACACAAATGTTTTTTCTGTACAGTAATTATCAACGGCAATGAAAGATGCCAGTTTGAAAATGGGCACACTGCCCAGGATCTTAGAAAGAAACGCAATATGCTTTTAGGATCAAAAAGGTTGAAAGGTTGAAACAGGTCACAGAGAGTAAACCTAATACCATATCATAGATGTGACCAGTTTCCTGAGGAAAAATCTAGTACCTAACGCCCTAGATAGGAGCTGACAAGGTTCTCGGGAGCTGTGCCGTCATGTATGATCAAACACTATCCAAAAGTATTCCGACAGGAGACCAATGACAGTTCAACTGTCAACAGCTCTGTGAAGCTTCCTCCCCAGAGAACGTTGGTTAGAAAGAGATCCGCACTGTGGAGCAGGTCACCTGGATGAACTGGAGGACCTGTCATCCCCTTGAACAACTAAGGAAATGATTGTTGCTGAGGACTCAAATTATCTGTCAAAGACAGAGAACTTAAGTCTCTCCGGTGAATATCAGCTCTCGATCACTAGATTAAACGATGACACCAGAATCTCTAGAATTGGAAAGGGAAGCAATAAAATGTGCATTGTATTCGTGGCCTTCCTATAGCTCTGCAGGTCCTATGGAAATCAAGAATCTTCAATGGAAGGGAAAAGGGAAACTTTCTGAAACTTGTCTTCATATGTGAGCAGCAGGCACTTCCTGTACTGCTGTCTTCTGTTATGAGAGGTAGAAACCATCATGTATGTCAGGGAAATAGGCCCATGTCTCATTGCTATATTGTGGAAGGAGGGGGGAATCTTTCTTTAATCCCAGGGGATCCTTTCTACTATTCACACTGTTCTAGTTGGATAAGGTGTTCTGGAAGATTTATCTATGATTTCTATTTTAAAACACACACACCCCCCCTCAGACTGTCTCTGAGGTAGGAGGCCAGGCCATTCAGGGAACATGCGTGAGGCCTGAGTCAGGTCAGTCTCTGCACTGAGTGGCCAGCTGTGAGGAGGACCTGACAGTCCCAGAACTCTTGTGCAGGAGAGCCTGACACTGGGACTCACTGATCACTGTCATCGGTCCTTCCTGATGGAGGAAGGGCTCCCCCTCCAGGCTGCGAATCCCAGGAGACAGCTGCTTCCTTGTGTGCTGCTCCACCTGTGGGATGAGCCCACCAGGCCGCCAGCAGAACTGAGCCTTCCTCTGAGCAGCTGCCAGCCACCAGAGTGGCGTTCCTTTCTTTTCTGCTTCCTCAGCATTGACTCAAGGTCCCATGCTGCCTCAGAGAGACATTCCAAGAGCTGGCATCCCTGGTAATGCCCTGACTTGAGGCCCCAGTTCCTAAAACCCTTTCCTATAAAAGAGTGACTTCTATGTAGTCGCCAAGAGAATCTTCAGGGAATCTATTATGGGGTGTCTTTAAAAAGAGGCCAAAGGGCTCCATAAGAAACGGACATGGAGGTCTAGGACAAGTACCGAAAAGGATTAGGTTCTAAACTTCGTAAAGTATAAGAAAGACAAATGAGGATAGGCAAAAATATGACCCAATGGGAAACTAAGTCATTTAAGATAGTGAATTGCACCAACTCTTTCTTCATTGACTAAGGCAATCATTGGATTTCTATCCTTCCTTCTATTCATGTGATATGCAATAATGATTAATTGTTCTGGAATGTGAAAACAATCTTGCCTTCATGAACTTAACTCTCATAAAGCTTTTCGTGTTGCATTTCCTCCAGAATTTTCATTTCTTTATCTGTAGCACTGGTGCATTTCTGTCATCCTGTTTCATGACTTCCTCCTTGCTGGAATTGACCACATGTTACAATGCAGACGTCAGCATTGCACTTCCTAGCAGGGAAGGCTTGGACCAAAGAAACGGGCAAACTGGAAGACTGTGGTGAAGGTCCTGGATTAGTGTTAACAAGACCGGGAACCTTACATTTCCAGAGAAGCCACAATCTCCTTGTTGAACACAGCAGCAAAACTCAGAGACAAACCATAAGCAAAATGTAGCACAGTGGAAAGAGAAGATTTGTGATACTAAAGTGAACACATACATTGTGTTCAGATCCAACAACAACTCGTATCATTTGCAGTTCATAAATGGGGAAAAGCAGTAGCAGATTTCTTCAAAATGGTACTTTATTCTAGGGATGAAGTCTAAAAATTTCTATTGGGTGCCCTATTAATAAATACATTGTGATTCTTTTCAGTTTTCCCTTTTTGCCTCTTTAGTCCAATGTTGCTCTGCTACACACATTTGAGCGCCCAATATCTCCGTATTGGCTTATTGGAAGGCCATCCTTATGATACAAGGGCAATCAGGTACAAATTGTGTTGAGCTGTGTGGTGTCAAGAACACAGGACTGAGAGTCAAGGGACTGTGTGATAGGCCTACCACTGACGCAAACTAGACATATGACTTGGGCAAGAAAGTCACCTGGCTTAACAGTTGTGCCTGGAAGCAAGAGGTGTGCCTGGGCCCACACAATCTCCAGGTTCCCCTATATTCCTTGAACCTGTCCAAACTAGTTCCTGCCCTCCAAAAGTTTGCTATCCAGGAGAAGAGTCAAACATATCCATGGACCATTCTGCTACCAAGCAAATGCCCATGGTGGTTTCATAGAAGTGGAATGATGCATGTGGAGAAAATGACTTTGCAAGATTCTCTGAAATTCTCTAAAAGGAGGCATTTACAGAGTTGGACTTTGAGTCATGGTTCAGATGTTATAGAACTGTTGGGAAAGTGCAGAGGGAAGGAAAACCTTGACCAGAACAGCAAAGTGGGGTTGTAATATATAGCAACTTCAGAAGTGGTGAGCGCACAAACTGTATTGGTGAGAAGTAAGCCACTGGGAATGTGCTGGTGAGAATGCCTGGACAAAAGGCAGAGTATGGGTTGACCCATAGCTCACAGTAATTCCATGTTAAGACGTGGTCACAATGCTCTGTTTTGTATCAGATTCTACAGATAGATATTGTTTCTGCCACACTTGAACTATTAAACTACTCAACAGTCAGTATTTTAAGTGGAACCATGCCTGGCACTTCATAAGTTCTATATAAGTTTTCTTAAATAGAAAGTAAATAAAAGAACTTCCCAATATTCGCACTCGCTTTCTTGACATTCTTTGATGTGTCTCTTAATTTCTCACTATGTCGTTTGACGATAGGAGAACGTAAAGTAGCAGACTTGAATGTCAGTCCCAGCTCAAGAGAAAGATCTTTGTTTGACTTATAAAGAATCAAATGGTTTTATCTGTTGAGAAAGACGTTAAACATCATTTGGGTGACTGTTAAGTGAGTTAACTCTGCTGCAAATTATTCTGTGATCAAATATAGTCATCCACTGAAAGTATATTTGTCAGCTTAAGATAATAAGAACAACTTATGCAATACCTGTTTTCATATAACTAAGACTATCTTTTTATCAACTAAAAGATTGTCTTTCCACGGGTGTTTCTAGGTGTAATTGTGCAATAACTACACAATCGGATATCTAAGCGTGCTTTTATACCAAATCATTCCCAGAATCCATCATCTGTGGTCGGGAAACAACGCCTCTGTTCTTCAGGTGGATTTCTAGATGATCAAGCCCAAAGGAGGAGCCACACCTAGCGACGGCTGGTTTCTTGCCCACTAAATCCAGGCTCCAGGCACTCTCCCATCAGCCCACATTATCTCACTCACCTTCGTTCCACACACATTAGGAAAGGAGGATGGGCAGCGGGTTCAGAAAGGCTCACAACCAAAACATACTATGAAATGGAACTCAAGGTCTCTAATGAGACGGACACACATTTACTCTGAGGTGGCTATGCTGCTGACTGAGGTGTCATGAATGTCTTGTATATGCAACGGGACGGTTAACTGGAAGGAAGTTATATTTCCCAATATGAAGTGCCTGTGTGGGTATATTTCTTTGTTTTATATAATGCAGGATGATCAAAGAATACAAGAAAAAAAGCTACTCTGCCCCATAGAAATTCACTTTCCCTTTCTGAGACTGTTTTCATTCTTCTCCTTCGCAGCAATTGAAATATGTGGGAGAGCAGAGTTGTGACTCAAGCCCATGCCAGAGTCCAGGAGACTTCTAAGACCCTAGAGATGCCCGAGGACCAGGGGCTTGTTAAATGAGAGTTGGCCATGAATTAGAGTAAACTCTGGAGTGACAAGACCAATTAAGCCAAAACGCACCCAGTTCTGCCCACCTAGGGTGAGGTGCAGAGCTCACCCAAACAGGGTGTTGCAGCCTGTAACAGCCCCCAGGGAGCAAGGATGGGCTGAGTAGCGTGGGGAAGTGTGTGTTTCATCTCTAAGACCAAAGAGCCAGGGGCAGGCCCAGGAAAGAGTCATCGTCTTTGTAGTAGACACATAGGATGAGCAGGTGGATGAACAGCACTTAACACTTGTGTCAGTAGAGTCAAGTCTGTGATGGAGACGTATACTGATGAAAACACACAAACGGAGCACCAGTATCTCAGAGAACCCCAGCAGAGCCTTGCTGTCCTCTGGCTTCTCCAGAAAAGGGAGCGCAGGTTTGGAGAGGCGTGGCTCCTCAAAGAAATCTTTGACCTCACTATGGAGCAAATGTGGCCACTTCTCTCTGCTCCCCAGTTCCTGTTCTTTCAGCCAGAGCTCACTTCCTGGCAGATCAGTGGCCTGCTGGGAGTCTGTGAAAAGAAAATGCAGTCTTCTCCTCCTGAGTAGGGAAAAACACACCTCTCCAACTCCCTTCTCCCTGTGCTTCTCCCTGACTTTCACACAGAACACTTCACTGCTGACACTTAAATGCTCCCCAGATGTGGTGGGGGGGAAGTTTCCCCACCCCAAGCAATTCTCCACGATACCAGCTGGCTGTCCTCCAGTTTCACTCGATTCTGACACTCCGGTGGCAGAACCCACAAGTTAAGGGCTCAGTCTCACGAGACTGCTCCCACCCCACTTCAGATGCAAATCACAAAGAGCAGGCCCCGACATTCCCCACAACTTAGATCGGATTTGCTACAAATCCGAGGTAGCCACAACTCCTCCTCGGGTTCCACTGACTTGCTAGAGGGATAAAAGAATTCAACGAAACCCTTCCTTCCACTGACCAGTTTATGAAAGGATATGAGAAAGGGTATAGATGAACATCCAGATGAAGAGATCCAGTGGGCCACGTCTGGGAGGGTCTTGAGTGCAGGAGCTTCTGCTCCCATGGTCTTAGGGTGTGTCACCCGCCTGGAACACAGATATGTTCACCCACCTGGAAGCTCCCTGACCCATGTACTACTGACATTTTATGAAGGCTTCCTTATGTAGGCATGCTCCATATGAACTCCATTTTCAGCCCTTCTCCCTTATCAAGAGAATGGAGGAGGTGAGACTAAAAATTCCAAGCTTCTACTCACGGCTTGGTCTTTCTGGTGACCAGCTATCATCCAGGAGCTATCCAGGAGCCCACCTAGAGTCTCCTCATGAGAACAAAAGACAGTTCTTTCACCCAGGAAGTGACAACGGTTTCAGGAGGAGTGTGTCAGGAACCAGGGTCAAAAACCAAATACTAGAACCAACGATGCCCCTAGTGCTGTTACTTCTGAGGAAATTCCAAGGGTTTCAGGAGCTCTGTGCCCAGAACTGCCACAGAGGGGCCAGAGACCAATGCATATGATCTCACAGAGCCATACTGGAAGGTGACTCCTTGCATTCCAAAGCCTGATTTTCTACGTCAACATGACACCCACCACTCAGTCCCTCGGCAAACAAAGCAGAAAATCAGGACTCATCAAGCTCCCTGCTGGTCCTAGTTGTCCACACTGGCATTCTCCATGTCCCCCAGCTACTGTAGCTGTTCACACTGGGGACTGTCGTGCACCACGGAAATTATCCCGAAGGGTGAAGAGGCTGTAGACAGATGAAAACAACAGCAGATACCATAGGCATGCTCTTGCACATGTGCCTTGACGAGAATATAGGCGAATGCACTGAAATGCTCTCATTCCCGTGAATGCCGTGTGAAACTCTGTGACTTACAGAGAACAGACATTCTGTTCAAGCCCCTATTCCAAGGAGTCAGAAAAATTAACCACTTAGTCATCAGAAAGGACAATCCCTAAGGGAATCCCCACTTCAGTTCCCCCTGCCAAAACATGTCCAAGGGTGTCACCAGGGAATTCCTCTAGGACTCAAAGTGCCCTCTCTAAAAGGTACAGGCAAGACGTGAGGCTTCAAGGGCCTGGACGGGGTAGGAGGGGGAAGGTAAGGCCTACTCCAAGAAGGAGAATATTTGTAGGGCACACCATGGAGCCTGGAAATGGCTGCTGAACACTGGATTCAAACCCGGACCGTGGACTTGGCCCAAACGTCCACTCTAAAGATCAGAACTTTAGCTCACCTGACCCAGGCCTGGCGTCTGGCTGGGCCACACATGGGTCCAAGATCTAGAGAGTGAAGACTGTCTAATTTAGGCAGAGTGAGAAGTAATTTGGTCAAGACAGCATATGAAACATTCAAAGAAAATGAGAATGTGCTTAGTTCCTAAGTTTGAAAGTACTAAATTGGTCTGTGAAAAGATTTGTGGGTATCAGTACGTGTGTGTGTGTGTGTGTGTGTGTGTGTGTGTGTGTGTTTACGTACAGCAAGTCCCATTAGGCTTGGTGAAGCTTTGCTGACTTTAGAAGTGTAAATGCTACCAACATAAAATACAGCATTTGGAGATTTAATGACTTACATTTTTAACATGCTTATTTTAAATAATAAATCATTTGTTTGAATTTTTGTGTCGTTGCTTTTGAGTGAAGATTGCAAAGGTTGATGGAAACGATAACAACTTAAATACTCAAAATTAAAGAAGTATAAAATAAAGTTCAACTTCTGGATTGACGACACCAAAGAACTTGTTCTGTGGAAAAACGGAGCTGTGATTGGAACAACATGGAAGAAGCTGAAGGACGTTATGCTCAATGAAAGAAGCTACACAGAGAAAGACAAATACTGCATGGGATCAATCATGTGCGAATTATAAAATAAAGAAAAAAAAAGGTTAACCTCATAGAAACAGAGTAGAAAAGTGGTGGCCAGGAGCTGGCTGTGGAGGATAAATAGGGAGAGGCTGGTGAAAGGCTACAAACTCTCAGCTCGGAGACGAAGAAGGTCTGAGCATCTACAATATGAAACGGTGACTGCAGTTGATAACACTGAATGGAGTCCCTGGAATCAGCTGAGACGCCAGCCCAGAACTGTCCCCCCCCCACACACACACACACAGAGTCAAGATGGCAGGTGAAAACAACAATGGGACTGGAGGACAGAGGAGAACGTGAGAGGAGAAATACCCAAATTCCTGGGAGAACTTCCCACTTGAAAGGCTAAGAAATTGGTGGGTTCAAACCACGATCTCCAGGAGATCCAGGGAACCAGGTGATACCCGGCTTCCAGGGGGAAAGAATAGAAAGTCAACTAAGGTCTAGAAGGCTTAGGACAGAGGCCTGGAGTTGTAGGCTGGATGGTGGGGGAGGGGCTGTGGTCCAGCCCGCTCCCCTTCGGTCCCCTCCCCAGCCCTCAAGAGCCCTTTGTGACAGGGCCACAGGTCTGTCATGGGTGCCTGGGGTAATCATCTCCGGGCCACTCCCAGAGCTCAGTTGCCTCAGGGCAGCACTGCACTCCAGACATGGAGAATCCTCTCTGGTTTCTGAAAAGCACTCTCGCCACCTGGCTGAGCTCCACTTCCACTTCCTGGGCGATGGATACCATCCTCGCCTTCTTGTGTGGACTGGGGCTCGTCCTCATTTTCCTTCCCTCCCTCCGCAGGAATCCATCCTTATGACCCCTGCTGAAACGGAGAAACGTCAGGAAGGTAAGAAAGCCTTGGCTGAGACCCAATAGAAGATCATTCTCTCTTCCTCTCTACTAGGGTTTCCACTTTTATGAATCAATTCGAGGGGCTCTGTGGATGGGAAAGAATAGAACAGCATCCTTCTAGGGACGAGCCAGGCCTGGCAGGCAGGAATTAGAGTGGGCACAAGGATGTCCATCCCGAGGTCTCAGAGCAGGAGTCCAGGGCACAGGCCCCAAAGCAGCGACCGCAGGCAGAGGACTGGACACTGGGTTGGATCTGTGTGCGAGCACAGGCCCTGAGGACTGCTTCCCCAGCCCCATTCCCCTGGAGGAGATCACGGGCGAGCCATCCTCTGTCGGGGCAGATGTGAGGGTGGTGCTGAGCCCCGAGAGCCTCCAGGCAGGGGCTGGAGTGGGGCTCCGGCCTCGGGCAGCAGAGTCCTCCCTGAGAAAGCTCAGAGGCATGTGTAGGTCAGACAGCGTGCGTGTTCTTGAACAGAGGAACAGTGGTGGGAGCAATCCATGGTGGGGTTTCACCTGGAACATCCTTCCTGATGTTCCTCAAAGAAGGAACACACAAAACACCCATTCTAGGTTCAGTTATCCACTTTCAAAAGGAGTCGAAAGAAAGAACCACCACAGAGCTCCAGGAGTTCAAGGTAGAAAGTCACCTTGCTCCTGATCGCTGAGCTTCTGCCCCTGGTCTAGAGAGAGCACAGGGAGCCTTGGCTCTGAGCCCCTGGAGTTGTTTGTTTGTTCTCACCTCTCAGCCTCAAGTGGAGCCAAGGGGGAGGGGCAGCAGGAGTCGGAAGAAAAGTGGAGCTCTGCAAGGTAAGCCTCTGCCATTCAGCCCTGTGCCCCGAAAGCTGGCCGCCATCTCTCCTGTCCCTGAGCGCCCAGCTTCGCGGCCTCCCAGGAAGCGGGGGCCAGAGCATGTCCCTCAGGAGGCAGAGACCTCTGGGAGGCTCCCGGGAAGGAGAGGAGATCTCAGACACTTGCCAGTGTCTGTGCCTGTGCCGGGAAGGAAGCCCCAAGCCCGCAGGGACCGGGCAATGGAGGATGAGTAGCAGGGGCCTGTGGGCTGTAGCGGACGCGGAGGCACTTGGTCAATGACAAACCTCAGCCCATCGTGCGCCTTGCCGTCCGCCTCGGGGATCACGTAGCCTTGGACTATGCTGCCTGGGCTCAAGAGTCGGCCCTCCCTATGGTCGCCCCTAAAGGGACATCGCAGGCAGCCTCGGGTAAGAGCCCTGGGCCCCTGTCTTCAGCACCGTGACCCGGTCTCCTGGTTTCTAGCTTACAGACAAGGCCTGAAAGCACTGGCAGAAGCTTGCGGGCTGACTTCCCTTCTGCAAAGGTGAGAATCTTCCCCTTCTCTCCTGGCTGCTTCTTCCTCCCAGAGCCTCGGAGGTGGCCCCAGGGCTGCAGGCAGCTGCGGGGCTGAGCTGGGAGGGGGACCATGGCCACAGGGGCTGGCTAAGGGCCTGGGGGGAGGGCGGGCGGCAGAACTTTGTGAAGTGAGAGTGGGGCCCGGGGAGGGCCCTGGGCCTCAGTGGCCCCCTGCCTGGCCTGCCCAGCCTGGCAGGCCCCTCAGACCCTGGCTGCAGCTTGTACCTCCTGTCTCCCGCGGCGACCCGGGCAGGCTGCCTTCCAACGGTGCCTGTCATCGGCTGTCCTGTCCACACTCCCCTGGGGACGTGTGGAAACCAGCGTCCGCCAGAGCCCAGCAGCCATGCATGGAGCCCCTGGAAGACGCTGTTCACGCCGCGTCTCCAGCGCTTTCCCCGGCTCCTCTGACCGAGCACCCTCCCCCTCCACCGGGCTGCACCTCTGGAGGGGCCCACTCAAAAGCCACCTCTGTCACCGTCTTACGAAAACCTCCTCAGCCCCCAGCGGGGGAGAAACAAAACAGGCTCCAAACTCCAGAGTCCCTTCCTAGCCTGGCCCTTCCCCTCCCTGCTCCGTCACCAGCCTGGGAGAAAATCCAGAAGGACCTGGGAGGGTCCCTAACTGTGGGCGGCCAGGGACCCTCCGGGGCCCCTCCGACTGGACAGGTGGGCAGGCCGCCTCTTCTGACCATCACACGCAGGCTCATGGGCGGAAGCTGGCAGAGCGGCACCGGAGTCGGGGCTGAGCGAGGCCGTCGAGGCTGGAAAGCAGGTTCCTCCACGGCCAGGACTGAGCCAAAGAAGGAGAGTCGGGCAGGGACCTCCCCAGACCCTGCTGTGGGGTAGCAGGCCTGGAGGGGAGCTCAGCCTCCCAGTCTCCCACAGCTCAAGGGGCCGGGGCTCTTGTGCAGGCCAAGGAAGCCCTTCTCTGGTACCTCACCTGGAGATCCACACTGCCGGCCCCCTCCAGAACCCGTAATGTGCCTGGGAGAGATCCAGTGTCTCCAGGGTCCCGGAAAAGCACCTCTCCACCCACACATTCGGCCGCAGCTGCCCAAGAGCCTAAGGAGCTGCGCCTTCCAACAAAGCTCGCGAGCCAGCTGGAGCTGCCAGGGAAGCTCCTGGCCCAGAAGCAGCCTCAAGGCCGTGCTGCCGGCATGCTCCTTCAAGACCCTCCTACTCATGGTCTCCATGCCACGTGGTCTCCAGGCCAGGTGCCACATGCCCTCCCATCAAGGGCACGGAGGAGCCAGGGGCAGCAGCAGCCCAGGAGACCAAAACGGAAGGCCCCGTGGAAGAGTCAGCTTCCCCCGATTGAGGAGATGGAGGAGGAGATGAGTCCCGGACCGGGAGGGGATGAAGAAAGACTCGCAGGACCGAGGGCTTCCCAAGCCAGCAGGACGAGCCACCCTCCCCAGGTCGGGGGACTAGGAGACACCCTTGGGAGCAAATGCCTCCAGCTTCTGCCACACAAGGCACCGGTCTTGCCAGAAGGCCGCTTCACTAAAGGCCTGAGCCGCTTTCTGCCATGCCTAAGGCCCAGCAAGGAAGACCAAGAACCGGCAGATCCCCTTCCAGAAGGCAAGCCTGCGGCAGCCACGCCCCACAGCCAGGAACCTGGCAGAAACAGCTCGGCCGTGGATGGCAGGGCTCTGGAAGCTCAGCAGTCGGGGACGTCCTTTGGACGGGCCCTGCGAGAGAGACTGGGCCTTGGCCGAAGACTTCGTGCCTCCCTGTCAAGGCAACGCAAAGGCCGATTTCTGGCCTGGCTAGCTGGGCTCTCCTGCTCCCACGGGGTTCCCTGCCTCCCACACCAACGAGAGTGAGGATCCATGACAGTCAGCAAGCCACCCGCAGGGGCCACGGCTGTCCTAACAAGAGTGATTAGAGGAGACGCTGGCATGGCAACTGGACCTTGCCACCCAGGGAGCCGCGGACTTTCCCACAATAAACGTGTCTTTTTGGGACAGGTGGTGGCCTCTGTCTGTGCCCTTCTCGGGGAAGGGACAGGACCTGGGTCTGCCCTGCCTGAGGGTCTGCTTTGGCTTCCAGAAGGGGCGGGGCTGTGGAGGGAGGCGGATCACAGCGTGGCCTACCCACTCTCACCCTGATTCCCTCACTGCGCCGGAAGTTTCCATCATGCCCTCATGACAAAGACAAATGGAAGCCTTTAGGATCCTTGAAGACAAGCAAAAGCTTTAAACACCCAGCCCAGGATGGGGCTCAGCCTGTCCTCTCCTGTGTTCTCTCTCCCTTGAACTTGTGGGGCTGTGGGGAAGGCGTTTGCACAGGCTGAAATTCCCCCTGAGGCTCCGGGAAGTGTCAGAGACACATTCACACGTCCCAGGGTCCGGAGGGGAGTCTGGGGGCAGTGCCAGCCCCTAGTCCAGAGAGGGGAGACACCTGGCCGCTCACTCCCAGCTCGTGGTGGGACAAGAATGACGCCTGCCCCAGGAGCTTCTTCTCTCCCGGGTGGAGCTGGATGGAGAAGGGCCTGTGGACCCCTCTCAGCTCAGCGTTGCCCTCCCTCGGTCCCTGTCCCACTCTGGAGCAGCAGCACCGAGGAGGAGGACTGTGCTCAGGCTCTGAGGGCGGGCGCGTGGGGAGCACGGAGGCTGATTCGGGGGCTGTCCCCTCTGCCCCAGAGGAGCGAAGGGCCCTGCTCTCCTGCACCTGCCTTCTCCTCCTGGGGAAAGCAGCTGGGTTGGGACTGTGGTGTGGTCACCATCTGATGGTGGGACACTGTGCGCCTAGGGTGCGATGTGGAGGAAGGAGGCAAAGTGGCACCACACTTTCCCATTGACCTACTGAAGGACATTTGGGGGGGGGCACAGAGTTTCACTACGAGAAAGAGAGCTGCTAGGAACTGCCTGTGAAAATTTTTCGCGTGAACATAAATTTTTATTTCTGGATGGGAACCATCACCTGCAATGGAAAAGGAAGGTTTGCCAATGGGCACACCTCCCAGGATCTTAGAAAGAAATGACACATGCACATAGGACTCAAAGTGGTTGAAAGGTTGAAACAGGCCAGAGAGAGTAAACCTCCTCCCCTGGCATAGATTGGGAGCAATTTCCCAAGGAAACATCCATTCTCTAATGCCCTAGAGAGCTGCTGAGGAAGTGGCCAGTAACTGGCCGTCACCTACAATAGAACACCATCAAACGATTCCCACAGGAGACCAAAGGCAGTGCCACTGTCAACAGCTCTGTTCCTCTTCCTCTCCAGAGAACACTATGCCCCCTCCTGTTCTTGAGATGCTTCTAGCTGTCTCTTCATTTGTCCCTGCATCTTTTGATGATAGGAGACCATAAAGGAGCAGCCTTGAATTTCAGTCCCAGCTCAAGGAAAAGGTCTTTGTTGGATGTGTAAAGAATCAAGTGGTTTTCTCTGTCGAGAAAGACGTTAAAGATCATTTGGGTGACTGCTGAGAGAATTAACTCTGCAGCAAGTTATTCTGTGATCAAACATAGTCCTCCATTGGAAGTATATTTATCAGCTTAAGGGAGTAAGCACAATTTAGACAATCCCTGTTTTGGTATAACTAAGACGACCTGTCCAGAGGTGTGTGTATGTATAATTGTGCAATGACTATCAAATGGGACATCGAAGCGCGCTTGTGTAACAAAGGCTTCCCAGAATCCATCATTTGTGGTCGGGAAACGATGCCTCTGTTCTTCAGGTGGATTTCTAGATGATCAAGCCCAAAGCAGGATCCACGCATAGTGACGGCTGGTTTCTTGCCCACTAAATCCAGGCTGGGTTATCTGTGTCAGAAAAACGTGGTCGTCCCCTCCTGAGTAGGGAAGAACTCACTTCTCCACCTACTGTGTGCTTCTCCTTGACTTCACACAGAACACTTCACTTCTGACACTTACTGTCTCCAAATGGGGGGTGGGGGTAAGGGAGACATTTCCCCACCCCAAGCAATTGTCCACCACACCAGCTGGCTGTCCTCCAGTTTCACTCGATTCTGACACTCCAGCATCAGAACGCACAAGTTAAGGGCTCAGTCTCACGAGACTGTTCCCACCCCACTTCAGATGCAAATCACACAGAACAGGTCCCCAGGTTCCAACAACTTCCATCTGACTTTGCTACAAATTGGAGTTTCCAAGACCCCTGCTCAGGTTCCATTGACTAGCTAGAGCTGCTTGCAGAATTCAAGGAAACACTTCCTTCCGTTGACCAGTTTCTTCAAGGATATGTGGAAGGGTACAAATGAACATCCAGATCAAGACATCCAGTGCGCCAGGTCTGGAAGGGTCCTGAGGGCAGGAGCTTCTGCTCCCATGGTCTTGGGGTGTATCCCCCCTGGAACACAGATGTGTTCACCCACCCGGAAGCTCCCTGAACCGGGTACTACTGAGGTTTTATGGAGGCTTCCTTATGGACGCCGGATCCATACTAACTCCATTTTCAGCCCTTCTCCCTTCTCAAGAGCATGGGGGTGGCGGGTGGGGGGGGACTAACACTTCCAGTCTTCTCTCATGATTTGGTCTTTCTGGTGACCAGCCCTCATTCAGGAGCTATCCAGGAGCCCTCATTAGAACACAAGACAGTCCTGTCCCCTGGGAAATGACAAGGGTTTCAGGAGCATTGTGTCATGAACCGGGGTCCAAAACCAAGTAGGAGAACAAAGGATGCTCCTAGTGCTTTGACTTCTCAGGAAACTCCAAGGGTTTCAGGAGCTCTGTGCTAGGAACTGGGGCAGACACCAATACATATGATCTCGCAGAGTCATACGGGAAAGTGACCCCTTGCAGACCCAAGCCTGCTTTTCTATGTCAACAGGGGACCCACCTCCCAAGTCTCTCTGCAAAAGAAGGAGACATCAGGACCCACTACGCTGCCTCTGGCTAGAGTTGTTCACACTGGCACTCTCCATGCTCCCCAGCTACCTTACTTGTTCACACTGAGGACTGTCATGCACAGGGAAAATATCCTAAGGGGTGGGGAGGCCCTGAGCTAACACCTGTTGCCATCTTTTATTTTTTTTTTTTGCTTTTTCTCTCCAAATCCCCCCAGTACCTAGCTGTATATTTTAGTTGTGGGTCCTACTAATTGTAGCATGTGGGACTCCGCCGCAGCGTGGCCTGATGAGAGGTGCCATGTCCACGCCCAGGATCCAAACCACGGAAACTCTGGGCCGCTGAAGTGGAGCACGCGAACTTAACCACACGGCCACGGGGCTGACACCCAAAGGTGTGCTCTTGAACATGTGCACTGGGACAGTACACGCAAATGAACTCAAATGCTCTTATTCCCATGAAAGCTGTGTGAAACTCTGTGATCAACAGAGAACAGACATTCTGTTCAAGCCCACATTCCAAGGAGTCAGAAAAATTAACCACAGTCATCAAAAAGTACAATCCGTAAGGGAATCCTCAGTTCCCACTGTCAAAACATGTCCAAGGATGTAATAAGGTAATTCCTTTCGGACTCAAAACACCCTCTCTAGAGGGTACAGGCAAGACTTGAGGCCACATGGGCCTGGAGGGGGAAGGTTAGGCCTACTCCGTGAAAGAGCTATGTGCACGGCAGACTTGGAGCCCTGAAAGGGCTGCTGAAAGACTAGACTCAAACCCAGACCGTGGGCCCAGTCCCAACATCCCTGCTAAAGATCAGAACTTTAGCTCAGCTGACCTAGGCCTGGCTTCTGGGTGGGCCACACATGTGTCCACGCTCTGGAGAGTGAAGACTATTTTAGACAGAGTAAGAAGAAATAGGGTCAAGATGACATATAAAAGATTCAAAGAAAATGAGAAAATGCTTTACTCTTGGGATTGAAAATACTGAATTAGTCTGTGAAAATGTGTGTAGGGGGGTGTGTGTGTCTGTTTGTATGTACATCATGTCCCATAAGTCTTCTTGAAGCTTTTCTAATTTCAGAAGTATCAATGCTACTAACATCAAACACATCCTTTCGAGGTTTAATTATTTATATTTTTATCCTACTTATTTTAAATGATAAATCATTAGTTTGAACTTTTGTGTCATTGGTTTTGAGTGAAGATGGCAAAGGTTGATGGAAACAATAACAACTTAAATATTGAAAATTAAAGAAGTATAAGGGGCCAGCAATGATTAAAAAGGCTTGGGCTCCAGCTAAGACTTTCACTTCCACCTGCTTGAAAAGAAGGTAAGTTATGGCAGCATTTCCTACTACGTGCATAGTCGAGAATGCTTTCAGTCAGTGTGCTTACTACAAAAGTTATGAAAAACCAATTGCAAACATGTGAGGCAACATTTTAAACTAACTTTAATAGACTTAGCAGAAAATACTAAAACATAGACATAGGAAACAGACATCTCATTGAATTTCAATGAAACATATTATTTTCAAACATTTCATCTTCATATATATTTTAAATTTTTAAAGTACTATGATAAGATATATATGTTATGAAACTTACATTTTGAAACTAGTTATTTATTATTTGTTTTCTTGTTTTTTTCTATTTAATTATCATACTCAGAGTCCCCAAAGGTCTAGCACAATCTCTCTGTATCCTTTTGTATGAGTGTCTTTTTTCCAATCTATTCTCTATTCATTGTTGCTTATTAAAGAATGGTCTTTGACATATCTATTTTCAATTTCTAGAGGTTGGATGTATAACTAAATAAATCATGAGATCTTTAGATAGAAGAAATATCATCTGAGATACTCTAATTGGTATCCCATGTCATAATACAGAAAATTATTTCACCTTTCATTTATAAATAATGCCCAACTCATTCTTCACCATTTTTTCTCTTTGACAGTCCATAATTGGTCTTCGAGCGTTTTCCCTAATTCAGTTAAATGTTTCCCCCTCTTTCTTATCATATGCAAACTAGTCTGCTTTGTTTTAGCTTATCCTAAACTATTTCTATTCTGGTGTCCTCTGTGCTTTGCTCTTTCCTTGTCCTGTAACCCTTATAAGGAAAGACTTGTAATTTTCTTACTCATTTTAGTAGATGAAGGCATCTGACTACATTTCTTTCCAGCCTTAAGTGTGCCTAAAAGTTAACCTGCTGGATACATACATTATTTGATTATAAGTTACTTTCTTTTTATATCTCCTTTATATTACATTTAGGACAATGACGATTTTTTTTAATTATGGTAAAATACACATAACATAAAATTTTCCATCTTGACTGTTTTTAAATGTAGTTTAGTAGTGTCAAATATATTTACATTGTTTTTCAATCAATTTCCAGAACATTTCCATCCTACAAAACTGAAGCTCTATATCCATTAAACAACTCCCCCATTCCTCTCTGAGGACAATGTTGATTTTTAAATTATGCATGTGCATAAGTACATTATATTAAATGTGGATTTCATTTTGGGATAGAGAAGGAATTTTACAAAACATTTGTTTAAAAAAAGAGGGACTTTTGGGCCTTAGGTTGTGATAATTTTATGTATCAACTTGACTGGGATGCCCAGATAGCTGGTAAAATATTATTTCTGGGTGTGTCTGTGAGGGTGTTTCTAGAAGAGATTGGCATTTGAATCAGGAGACTGAGTAAAGAAGATTGCCTTAACGACGTGGGTGGGCATCATCCAATCCATTGAAGGCCTGAATAGAACAAAAAGGCTGAGAAAGTGAATGTGTTCCCTCTGCTTGAGCTGGGACATCCATCTTTTGTTCTAGGACACTGGTGCTCCTGGTTCTTTATCTTCAGGCTTAGACTGAGTTACACCACAAGCTTTCCTGGTTCTTCAGCTTGCAGACAGTAGATTGTGGGACTTCTCAGCCTCCATAACTGTGTGAGTCAATTTCTATAATAAGTCTCCTCTTATGTCTATCTATATATGTCCTATTGGTTCTGTTTTTCTAGAGAACCCTGACTAATACATAGGGTCAAGGACCACTACTCGAAGCTACTGGAAGGAATGTGGAGTGGGGGCAGGCAAGGGAGACTCCTAGGGGGTAGCATTGGAACTGGAGTTATCAGTAAGCAGTATGAATTCATGATTAGAGATACAGACATAGATATATATATAGATATGTACATATTTGCATATATATTTTTTCCCTTTATCTCTATCTACTGAAAGCACCTAGCAGCCACGAGCACATCTAGCACCCAGATCTTGGTTTCTAGATATCATTCCCCATTAAAGGGAACCAAAGATTCTAGAAGAAATGAGAAATGAGTGATTCCAGAACTGGAGTTGGGAAGGTATAAGACGAGTCTGGAACATCTTCTTGTACCAGAAAGTAATTAAGTGCTCAAAAGGACAGAGGGGCCAGCTTGAAGGACTAGTACCAGCCAAATTCAGAACAATTTGAGCAGCAACATCAATAAGTAATAAATTATAATCCACTAAATAAAATAGAAAACCATGAGTCCATACTCACAGTAAATAAATAAATGATAAATAAATATACAAAGTAAAAGCGAGGACTCTCCTTATAGTAAAATGCCAACTCAAAATAGAGAGGAAGTGGTAGAGTTGAAAATTATCATTTTGCAATGATTATAATAAAGATTCATTCAGGCAAGAATTATCAATCAATCAATATCACATAACATATTTATGATATATAATGCAGATAAGAATTTTATTTTCTTCTGAAATAATAAAATGAAATCCAAGACCCAAAGATTTATTTCCATATGAGTCTTTTTAGATATAAATGAAAGTTATAACTGGTTTTAAGAGCATTCTATTATGCTGTCATCATAATGGTAAAGTTCTGTTTTGGTGAGAATTGGTCCTCTGTGAACACCAAGTTTCATAGTTTGAAAGAACACCTAGGGGGACTGACAAAGGGAAATTAGAATGGTTCTTTCCCTCAGCCCCCAACACACAGCATATATTACTTCTAGGGGAAGCATAATACAATTGTCTGAGAGTAAGAAAGGAAGACAAAAATAAACTAGAGAAGGTGAACTCGTCTACAGAGTTTGAAATAAATAAAAACAGGTGTGAAACTCTGGTTCTAGGTATAAAATAATTTTATTTGAGTTAAGAATCACATAAAAATTAACCATACATCATTTTCTTGAGCAAAGGCAGAAGACTAAGTCAGAGTTAAGTTACCTTAATATTGAGAAAGGAGAATTAAAGCAACACTGCAGGAGTCGATTGCTCCCTGCCCACCTACATCCCCTTTTAAGGGAAACTGTGCTGGCCACAGCTCCCGTGGCAACCATGTTCTGTATGAAGAGATTCCACTTCCAACCACTGACTGGATCAGGAATGAGCAGCTTACCCAAATGCAGACCATCCATTGGCCTTCCAGGTGATCTCTCACCAGCCCAGTAATAGGAACAAGCTAGGTGAAACAAACCTCAAGAATCTGATTGGAAACCCTGGAGAAATGCAACTAGTGAGCAGCGGGAATTGAAACCTAAGGGTCCTGAGGAACTGCGGAACATGAAATCCACTGTCAGCCACTATATCATTCAGAGACCCAGCAGGAAACAGAAGACACAGATGGTTCAAAGGAAGAGACTTTAATCAACGACTATTTGAAGAACTACAGGCAGGGTTAAGAGAACAAACAAAGGATGGTAAGGTCACCCAGAGTAATAGTAAGAAGCCATTACTACCCTGGGCCTGACAGGACAGGAGGCAGAAATAGTATTACTGGAGCTCAGTGAGGCCTGGAAATGTGGAGAGGGCCCCTCAGGGGGTGCAGCAGCCTTGGAGGGATACAGATAATGCCAGAGATGAGAAGTGGGCCAGGGAGGGAGGGGGAAGAAATCCCCTGACCTCTCACTCTCCTCTTGTCATCTGGTGACCCACTCCTTAGCCAATTCCAATGGAAAGACTGCCACCACGGGAGTTCTGGTGTGGTTCAGCCCTCCAGAGGACAGAGAAGAGACAAGGAAAGTGGGTATATCTGGGGATCAAACAGAGACCAACCAAAGAGCCACATCCAGGCCAACGTCACGAAGGATCTGTAGACAGCTGGTAGAAAGAGAGAAGCAAATGACTTGAGAGAAAAAAGATGGGGAGAGTAGTCAGTCCCTAGTGCTGCCTTGATTCTGATGCCTTTCTGGTTCTGGTTCCATCCACTCACTCGCGGCAGTACCCCAACCCAGCCCCGAGAGCCTGAGTCCCCTTTAACAGGCCTCTCATCCTTGCATCCAAAAAGCCCCTATAAACCAAACACCATCAGGGAAAAAAGTCTCATTTAAAGGGACTCTTTTGATAATAAATAAGCCTTATTATTAAAAACACAGAAGGAGGAATGTGCATGGGTATAGGGAAATACTAAAGAGATAAATATACTAGGTGAGGAAGCCTACCCAGAACTTAGAAAATGCCTTGTCTTGAGTAGTATGCTTTCAAGGAAGATTTAAATGAATGGAATCTACATGAAACAATGACAACAGTAATAATGCCAAAATTTTGTTGTGACTATAATCTGAGTTTCTACCATATACGTCAAATCTTATTGGTTGGTAACAAATACACTATGTTCATGAATCCCTGAGGTAGACTATTTGCATATACAAGTCTACTAGATTACATTTTGGCTATCAGTGAGAATTTAGTGGTTCTCAACCCTGATTATATAATAAAATTAGCTAGAGATCCTGTAAAAATTATGCCCCACACCAGACCAATACAATCAAAATCCCAAGGAGTGGGCCCAAGCACAGTAAAAGGTCATTACAGCATTCTATATTCTAAACTATACTCTAAATTTAGGAAAGAGCTTGCAGATAATTTAGACCAACTTGATCATTTTATGGTTAAGAAACTAAAGCCCAGAGAGTCCTGGTCCTGGTGCTAAGCACTAGATAATACCACCTGCTGCTATTATGGAACATCGTCGAAAATAATCCAATTGTCCATCAACTGGAGAAGTGATAAACAATACAATGAAATAATATTCAGCAACAAAAAGGAACAACCTACTGATACAATCAACAAAGCGGATGAATCTTAAAAACATTATGCTAACTGAAAGAAGCCAGGTGCAAAAGACCACATATTATATGATTATATTTATATGAGATGCCCACAAAAGGCAGACCTGCAGTGACAGAAAGTACATTAGCAGCTTCCTGGGGCTGGTAATAGGAGCAGGGATTGACTGAGAATGGACAGGAAGGATCTTTAGATCTCTTCTAAAACTAGATTGTGGTGATGGTTACACAACTCTAGAAATTTACTAAAGATCAGTAAATTATACACTTACAGTGGGTAGATTTTACGGGAAGTAAATTATATCTCAACAGAACAAACAAACAAAAGAACCTGCTGTCATTTATCGAATACCCTAATAGGAATCTGTACTACGAGTTAAATAGCATGGCCCTCGCTGGTATGCTGGTAAAATTTTTAAAAAACAGTCAATTGATACAAAGAATGTTTAGCACACAATTTACAAAACAACGATAAAATACACAAGACTTTTTATTTCAAATTCCATACACCCATACTCTTCACCGTGACTTGCTGTTTCTTGAAAAATCCACTATCAGTTTTTATAATTAGTCCACCAACAATAGTGTCACATATTCAAACTATAAATAAATGCTTGATTTCTAGCCAGTTCAGCAAAGAAGTTGCTCACATTATTAGAGCGTAGTTCTGACATGAATGTTGGCTGGTATTTTTGTTTACATTTAAGGAGTAAGACAAAAGTGAAATAATGAAGACATATGCCATTTGTTCTTCAACGATGTAAGCAAAGCAACTTCTTTGCTGAAATCATGAACATTTTCAAATACTGAAAGAATATTTCCTCAATTTTGTGCCAGCCACAGACATGTGCCAGCCACAGACATGAAACATTTTAAGTTTAATCTTCCTTAACATTTTTACTATCATTTTCTGAGTCTGGAGATAATCAACAATAAATCAAGCCCTGCTTGGTAGCACTGGACAATTTCTATGGTGTAAATATTCCCATCACGGCTGGTTTCAAGACACCAAGGTAACAAGACGGAATGCAGAGTTGGGAAAAAATGTGCCCCATTACACCATTAAACAGTATTTCCACATATGGATACAATAGACATAAGTAATCTTATAAGCATCGCTAATAGTAACTAGAAAGTGATGAGGGGCCAGCCACATGGCCGAACCATTAAGTTTGTGCGCTCTGCTTCAGTAGGCCAGGGTTTCGTGGGTTTGGATCCTAGGTGGGGACATGGCACCGCTTATCAGGCCTTGCTGAGGCGGCATCCAACACAGCACAACCAGAGGGACCTACAACTAGAATCTACAACTATGTACTGAGGGGCTTTGGGGAGAAGAAGAAGAGGGGGAAAAAAGAGAAGACTGGCAACAGATGTTAACTCAGGTGCCAATCTTAAGAAAAAAAGAAGACAGTGATGAGTTTTGAGTTTTTTCACCTTTGTTTTTAATATAATTTAATTATAAATTTGTGTAATTTAATTTTTAATAACAGCAGTGTTTCATTTCCAGCTCATTTTAATAACAGCAGTGTTTCATTTCCAGCTCATTAAAGTCCTGAAATTTTAACAACCGGCTCTCATCAACCAGCTCCAGCACATCACTGACTGCCCATTTTACCAATAAGAAAACTAAAGCTCAGAGAGATTGTCACTAACTAGCCCTGGTCACACAGGACAGAGCCACACAGGTCTGTCTAATTCCAAACCTCCTCCCTTTCACTGTGCCTCTTTAAAATGTAGCTGGTGATCTTCCCACACAGCAACACCCAAACACCTTAACGTGAATGGATTTATCATTTGTTGGACAGTCATTGCTTTCTTTTCCAATAGGTGGATGGGAAACCTGACCAGGCGAGGAGGAAAGAATAAACGGAAAGTGAACACGTACCTGACACCCTGGTTCAGGATCTGGCAGGATGTGGTCCCTCCAGAGATCTGGCTAAGTCAAGATTCAACAACCAGCAATTGGGTAACAACTGGAAGAAATAATAGATCATTCATCGTTTTTTACAACATCTGTATTCAATGTTCCTTTTCACACATTTTCACCGTACTTAACGAAAACGTTATTTAAGACTTATCTTAGAGGTCATAGAAAACGCCAAGTATTAAAAATCAACTAAAGTTTCCAAGAGAGAAAAACAAATTTATCAACAGTAAGTCGTTCAGCTCTCAACACAGATACAACTTGGCCCCAGGTCTGACCCAGCCCTCCTCTACCACAGCATTTTCAAATCTGCCGCCTCTGCCTTCAGCGACTGCTCACTGGCGGCGCCCTGTCGTGATGCTACCACAATCCAGGGTCACATCTCGCTTTCCAGGAAGTGTGCGGCGACATATCACTATAATCAGCGTCCTAACGCCACAAGTCGTAAGGTCGCTCAGGAGCCATCTTAATTTACATTGTGGAATTCTTGTACAAAAGTGCTTCGAAGCGTCTCCGACAGAGAACGTTCCAGCAGAAAACGCTGCTTTTCGAGCGCCACAAGCTTCTACCGCGGCCGTCGCCAGCGCAGACGACCGGCCCCCACCAGCTCGGGGATGAAGCAGCGCTTGCGCAGTCAGCCACTCCGGTGGCCGCTCAGCCCCGCCCCTCAAGGGGGCGCCGGGTTCTCCGAAAGGCGCCCGGCGTAGCGACGCTCACGCGCGAGCAACGGCCGCGCAGGCGCAGTCGGGTGTCTTCGTGGGGCAGGCGCATTTTCTCCTCTCTTGGCCTGGGTGTCGGTTTGTGAAGCGCCGGTGAGCCCAGCAAGTGCTGAAAGGCCGGGGTCGTGGACCCCTGTCAGGTCGCAGCAGCACGGAGGTGGAGGGTGTCGCCGAGGGCGCGGGGCCGGGCGCCGCCAGCGGCGTGCTCCGCCCCGGGGCCCCGGCCCCGGCTCCTGGCCAGGCGCTGGCTCCACCCCCCGGCCCGGCCCCGGCCTCGCAGTTCACCCTTCTGGTGATGCGCCCCTGTGGAGGGCAGGACGAGGCTGCGGCCGAGGGCGTCCTGAGGCAGGCTCCGGCCCTGGGGGGCAGCGCCGGGGCGGGCCAGCCTGTTAGGTACCTGTGTGAAGTGGCTGGGGATGCCGAGGAGGAGGCGGGCGAGGACGAAGCCGACCTGCTGGACACTTCGGACCCCCCGGGGGGAGGGGAGAGCACGGCTAGTTTGGAGGATCTGGAGGACGAGGAAACCCACTCCGGGGGCGAGGGCGGCAGCGGGGGAGCCCGGAGACGGGGCAGCGGCGGGGGCAGCCTGAGCAAGACCTGCACCTACGAGGGCTGCAGCGAGACCACCAGCCAGGTGGCCAAGCAGCGCAAGCCGTGGATGTGCAAGAAACACCGCAACAAGATGTACAAGGACAAGTACAAAAAGAAGAAGAGCGACCAGGCCTTGAACTGCGGTGCGGCCGCCCCGACTGGCAGCGGGGGAAACGTCAAACAGGAGGTATCAGACCCTAGCTGGGGTCTTGGGGAGTGGGAGGTGAAAGAAGAAACCCCACTGCTGCCGCACACCGCATTTCCAGCGCCTGCCCACCGGCTTCCAAATGGGCCGGGTTGCTGTGGCTGAGAGTTAGTGAGTGCTTGCCGTAAATAAAGTTTATACAGACATGTGCCAAGCCTTAACAGTTCTGTTGCATCTTTGTGATAGATGAATCAATTTCGGTGAAAATGATGTGACACCTCATCAGAGCTGTCATTTCAAAGATCTGAGATACGGGCTGGAAGGACAGATAGGAAATGATTGTTCTGGTTCATCACCAAAGGAGCAGGCAAAGAGACTTAGGAACCTAGATGAAGTTGGTGCTTTGGAAAAGGTCCTGTTCTTGGAATCCTATTTTTAGCACCTGTTCTTAGTACCCCAATTCTCAGTACTCTATACTTAGTATCCTATTTTCAGTTAACCATATTCTTAGTACTCTGTTCTCGGTATCCTGTCCGTAGTACCTCTATTCTTAGTTCCCTTATACTTAATACCCTGTTCTTAGAACCCTGTTCTCAGTACCCCTATAATTAATACCTTGTTCTCAGTATCCGTGTTCTTACTACCCTGTTTTTTCTTAGTACACCTAAGGAAAAAAATTGAATGATAATGGAATGTAAATCTCAGAAGATTTTTGGATTGTTTGATTTGAACTATGTTGAAGGTTAAAGCCCGTGCTGTGGAGTTGGACTTCTGGCCTTGAACAGGTT
This sequence comes from Equus caballus, assembly GCF_041296265.1. Lineage (NCBI taxonomy): Eukaryota > Metazoa > Chordata > Mammalia > Perissodactyla > Equidae > Equus > Equus caballus. The sequence continues at coordinate 32,948,475 of NC_091700.1, forward strand.
ATTAAACTCTTTGAGCCTTTCAGCTTCTTCATCTGTAAAATGAGTGTTAAAATAGTACCTAGTTCATAATGTTGCTGTGAATATGTGAGATGTTCCATGTTGAGTGTTGACACAGTGTCCAGCAGATAGTAAGTCATTAACCTTAGCCATTGTTCTCCTCAGTAGGGGTGTACTTTGAAGTTGTTACAGGTAAGCAGATAATTCATCTTGTGTGTTTTAGGGCTTACCTATTTTGTCCATACCAGTGGCAGGAGATTATTTATATCACTACTTTCCAGTCTTTTCAAAGCCAGTTTGTCGTTTTTCTCCTAAGGACTTCCAAATTTTGAAAGTATTATCTATCAGTTGCTTCCCTAAGTAATATTTTTTTGCCCCCCCTCCATTTTTTGTTGTTAATTGGGCAAAAAACTATCAGTGTTTCATTAGCAATATATAAATTGCTTTTGAGTTCATATATCCCATCCAAAGGCAGGCAAACTTTGTTTTGGGCTGGACAGCTTTATCTAAAGAGAACGTTCAGTTTCCACTTGGCATTTTTTGTAGTATTGAAAATAGCTTACAAGTAACTCTTTGCTCCCCTCCCCCACCTTTGCCCCACTGTTGATTTTGAGACCTTCAGGAGACTGAAGAGCCCAGGTTGGAAATCCTGGAGGGAGAGGGATTGAGGAGAGTTGTATAAAATTAACTGCCAACACTTTGCCTATGACTTAATGAGGGACTTTCCCCAAGTCCCACAGGGACTGAGCAAGAAGGAAGAGAAGCAAAGACCTGTTCGTTACATCATTGAAATGCCTGTAATCATGGGTTATTATGTTAACTGTTAATCCTATTTGCATTTTTGTCATTTACCCCAGGAAAATGCAGACAACATACTCTCCGTTGTTAAACAAAGAACGGGATCCTTTGGGGATCGTCCTGCAAGACCTACTCTTTTAGAACAAGTGTTAAATCAAAAAAGACTGGTAAATATCTGTTTGTATAGTAGTTACAAATCTATTAACTAAGTTGTTTGTTATAAATGAAACTATTTAGATTTTTGAGATTTTAAAACTTGTTAAACTGGTCATCAGGATTGAATTGTGCCTCTGCCAGTACACCCTGGAATCTCATAATGCTCTCCCAGGACTATCTGAGCAGGAACACTTTTAATCCTCTGTCTTCATTGACTAAACCTTGATATCTGAGCAAGATGAGATTTTAAAGTGGACTTTCCTTGTACTGAATTTTGGGGTTTATGGAATAATGCTTTAGTAGTATTGAGGTATAATTAGACCAATATTGAATAAGGATCTCTATTATAAATTTGGTAGAAGGCATCAGAATTCAGTCAGGAGAGATTATTCAATAAATACTGAAGTAATTAGATAATAATTTGAGGACAAAATAGAATTTAGCTCGTCACATCACGGTACATCAAATTAATTCCTGATAAATTAAAAATTTTCTAAATTAAAAAAAATAGAATTGGGACTTGATCTCAAAAATCTGGAATGAGAATTTTCTAGCTTCAAAGAAATAGACAAAATTACAAAGACAAGATTATAAATTTGACTACATACAAATGAATACTGTAGTCAAAATGGTGGTAAAAACAAAAACTTCACAATAACATAGGAAAAACGTTTGCAACAAATATAAAAGACTATGGTTAATATGGTTGCTATTTGTATTGTATAAAATATTCATATAAATTGATGGAAAATTTTGGCCTCAATACATTCTGTCTATACAAAAAGTAAAAACAGAAAAAAAGAAGAAAACAGAAATACTACCATTAAGTGATATGGAAAGGTATTCAATATCAGTAAAAATCATACGATAAACTACACAATAAATGAGAAGCGTTAAAATGATAACACACAAGGATGCTGAGGGTTCCATGAAATGAGCACTCTCATTCTGTTGACAGCGTCATATATCGGTTGCAACACTTTGTGGAAAGCAGCTGGACTGTATGTATCAGGAGTCTTTACAAAGGTCATCCCTTTGACTCAGAAGTCATACTTACTGTGAAGACATTCACAGGAAGTACATCCTAAATATGGATAAAATTAAACATAAGGATGTTGCGAGAAATGTATTTGTCACAGAGAGTAATATAGTGGTTTAAGGAGCCTGTGTTGAACAGTCTTATAACAGCTAAGTAGATTGTTGTACATTTCCTTAATAGAGGGTTGAGCAGTCTTTACAGATTAACTTTTAAAGAAAACTATTTAATAAATAGAAAATGTCCTACGCTTATAATGTTAAATTTTAGAATCAGTATTTAACAGTAGTATTTCCACTTTATTTAGTTTATCTTTTTCATTTTACTGAGGCCAAAGTATTCTTCTTCATCGATTTAAATAAGTATTGTATTATAATAAAAACATATTAACCCTAGTCTATTACATTTGTTATATGATTATAACTATACTTAAAAATGTTAAGTGTGCAAAACTGTATTGGTTGTTTTACAGCAGTGGTATTCTTTTCTGAAATTTTGGTAATGTGCTAATACTACTTTTATTAATATATGTATACCTATATACAGTTTATACACCTGTACCTATGCAGACATACACACACAATTTTTAATTTCTTTAGAAAGACTTAGTAGGCTAGTGGGAGAAACTTGAGTTCCAGTACTAGCCTTAAATGTATTTCCAAACTGATATTTAACTGCCGTTTTCACATGTGGCCCCTTTTCATTTTCCATTTTTTCTTGCTGGAATCCTGGGCCAGTGCTCTAGCTGTTTGCTCCTATGTTTCATAGAGAGTATATATGCTGGCATGTCATAGAAAGCATTTCCTTGATGTGCAAAGTTGCCAGTAAGATCACGCTTCACCCATTATTTTTAGGTTTTAGTATTTTGACGTGTGACATCAAGTTTTATTACTATTAGTTTGCAGTTTAATCGCAGTGCATCAGATGCAAATGTGAATTCAGTTCAGGAGTGTTTTGTTTTGTAAGCACATTGTATCTTGTGTGGGGACATATCAGAATAAGTTCATTGCATAAATGCAATCTAATCTCATAAGAATAATGATATTAATAAATATATTTTTTCTTTTTAAGTCATTACTAAGAAGTCCAGAAGTGGTGCAGTTTTTACAGAAACAGCAACAACTATTAAATCAGCAAGTTTTGGAGCAAAGACAGCAGCAATTTTCAGGAACGTCGCTGTGAGGGAATTTATGAAGATCTACATGTTTTTTATCTTATTGTAATAGATGAACATATTTTTATACTAAAGATAAGTGGGGGAAGACATGCTGGTACAACATAATCATTTTCCTGTAAATGTACGCGTGCATTTGGGGATAAATACGTATTGCACTTTGTGCATATAATCCTCTCAGATCACCATGAATTTGAAGAGATCAGCTTATCTTCCAAAAATAACATTTAATTACAAGGTTTTTTAAACAAAGTGTTCCTCTTCAGTCATTGTTACTGAAGGTAATGAAGCAGTTACTTTCTGTGGAAGTCATGAAGTTAATAGATATTAATCTTGGGTCATCTAGCTCAGTGGTTCTCATCCAGGGGCAGTTGGAACTCTGTGGTATGTTTTTTGATTGTCACAGTGACCTTGAAAACTGCTGCTTTTTAGTGAATGGGTCAGGAATGCTAAATGTTCTGCAGTGTCTGGAATGGTCCACACAACTAAGAATTGTCTTACAATGCCAATAATACTCCACTTAAGAAACACTGATAGCTACTTGTAATGATAAAATGTAGCTGGGCACCCAGAGTTAGGTTCTCATGATAACCTTTTCTTTGCAGTTAAGACTAGAGCTGTCAAAGAGGAAGCATATTTTATATGTATAAGAAAAGGGATCATTGTTAAATATCTGAAATTAGGATGTGCATCTCTTTTCAGAGATATGCTGGTAAAACCTAAGAGAGGGACTAAGTACACTGCAATGAAGGCATCTCCTGAAGTTGGCTTCCCTACTTCTTGTTACCTGTTAGTGTTGATCTCTGTTAAAGAGGACAATCTTGTGTTTTGAATTTGTGAACAGTATAGATATATCTCATCCCACAAATGCCAGGTCAAAATTACTCTTTTTATGCTCATTTCTTTTTTCATTTTTTTGTTTTTCTTTTTTTTGTGAGGATGATAGGCCCTGAGCTAACATCTGTGCCAGTTTTCCTCTATTTTATGTGGGATGCTGCCACAGCATGGCTTGATGAGTGGTGTATAGGTCCACACCCGGGATCTGAACCCATGACCCCGGGCCTCTGAAGCGGAGCATGCAAACTTAACCACTACACCACCAGGCCAGCCTTACTATTTCTTTTTCAAAAAGAGATCCTGAAAATAAGAACACCTCAGCATTTTGTCAGTGTTTCTCAAAAGTGAGCTATTTTCAGACCGTATTATTCCTAAGTAATGTTCAAAGAATGACTGGTAATCTGGATAGGTACTTTCTTGTATTTTTCCCCTAGGAAAACTTTTAAAAGGCAAACTTACCAAAAACAGTAACAAATCAAATGTCAAGAGAGTATTTCCAATGTTAGGACAATAAATGCACGTGTCTGAAGTTTAATAATGCAAAAATTTGTTAGTTTCTTGGGTTTTAAGCTCTGAAATATGTCATATTAAATTTAGTCACAGCTGTTCTAAGAAGTATTTAAGGAGGGAAAAAATCTTACTCATTTTTTAATGTGTGTTTTATACCTGCATATCTGTGCAAAAACGCTTTTACTGAAATTATTCATTAAAGTCCAGTTGCTGACCTTTGAGTTGTCTGATTCACTTATTCTGTTCTTTAGTTGCCTCACACTGGATGCAGAGGAATTGATTCACATTTGTTATTAACTGTTAGTTTGTTCTCTTATGGTGTTGGAAGCTTTATTGAAGCCCTGGAATGTAAGTTAACTTTGATGGCGAAAAGATCAGCTTATCCTTCTTCAAGTGGAATAGGAGGAATGGGAAAGTAATAGGCCCGTGAGGGCTGAATGAAAGGAAAAGGGATATATATCAATAAAATCATAAGGTTTTTACTTATTTGATATAGATTTGTTGCAGTGTGTCCCCAATTTTTTATCCCTTCATGTATTCATGACTTTTACAATGTAACTTTGCTGTTCCTCCCACCAAGAGATTGAGTTTGTTTACCTACCCTTTAAATCTGAAGGATTGGCCTCGTAACTTGTTTTGGCCAATAGAATGCAGAGGAAATAGCATTATCCCAGTCCTGAGTAGACTTCCAAAGATTTGTAATACTTCCACTTATTCTTTTACAACCCTACCCAGCTATCATGGTAACGAGTCCAGCCCAGCCCAGCCTGCTAGATAATGAGACACGTGGCCCAGTCACCTGTGGTGTACCAGCCAAGAGCTGCCAATAGCTGGTAAACAGCCAGACGTGAGTGAGGCTATGCTAGACTAGCTATCCCCTGCCAGCCTGCCAGCCGACTTCACATACACTGGATCCCAACATGTCGGCCAAGCCTGGCCCAGACTGGCAGAACTACCCAGCTGACCAGTAGACTGTGAGCAATAATAAATAATTAGGATTGTAAGCCAGAGTTTTGGGGTGGTTGGTTATGCAGCATTCTTGAGAGAGTAGGTAACTGATACACCACCTAACTGAATAGTTATTGCTATGTAACAAATCACCTGAAAATTTAGTAGCTTAAAACAACAATTTATTACTATTTCTCACAGTTCTGTGTTTGATTACTATGGTTTTAATTAGCTGTGCAAGTGCTTTCAAGCTAGGCATGGCAGACTTCAAAGGGGGCTGCAGCAAAATGTCCCATCCCACATGCTCTTATGCCATGAACCCGTTAAGCACTGGATTTTGTTTTTTCACCCCCTTGAATCTGAGCAGGCCCTGTGACTGCTTTAACAGAATATGGCAGAAGTGATGCTGTGGCAGTTCGTTTGAGGCTAGAGGAAAGGAGATAATGTATATAGATGTGGTATATCTGTAGCAATAAGAACATAAAGGAATTCACAGCTTCCGTTTTCCAGCAGTCAGAAGAGAAGTCATCTGTTTACATGGACTGAGGGAGTTGATCAGAGGCTTGAGGAAAATTAGGAAGATACATTGAAGTCAATGACAGGCTAGTAGCCTGCTAATAGTTCCCCGATACATTTTTTCCCCTTCTTTCATAGTAATGGAATTTTTGGTTGGGAACATAGCCACACAACAATATGGCTGATTAGCACATGATATCATGCCAAAGGATCTGGACACAAATGATGTGTGGATGATTCCATTTATATAAAGTACAAATGCAAGTAAAACCATCGTTAGAACACAGAGGAGTGGTTACACATGGGACAAGGTGGAGCCTAGAAGGAGGCACGAAGAGGCTTCTGGGGGTCTGGTAATACTCTTCTTGTCCTGGATGCTGGTTATGCATGTGTGTTCTGTTAACAAAAGTTCAGCAAGCTATACATTTATCATTTTTGCACTTTTCAGTAATTTTTTTCAATTTTTAAAAGTTTTTTTCTAAGACTATGTGTCAGCTGCCCTTGCAGCTGGGTGTGGCCATGTGACTAAGTTATGACCAATGGGCTATGAATGGAAATGATGTGTGCAACTTCCAGATGGTGCCCTGAAAAAGGAAGGCGGCCCATTTCCCCTCTTCCTCCGTCCTGCTGCTTCGAACGTGGACAGAGCAGCAGATCACCTAGGCCAAATGAGGGTAATTCACTGGGGAAGGTGGAACAAGATAGAAGGAACCTGTGTCTCTGGATGGCCTTGGGGAGCAGAGGCACCATCCGAGCCTGGGACCCTCTGTTTTTGGACTACCATGTGAAAGATGGAATATCTTGTGTCTGCCATGGTTATCATGATACATCTAGCCAAACTTATATCCTAAATAATACTATAGATAAAGAGATTGATGTGACATTACAGATTTGGCCTCCTGGCAACCAGGAATCTGTAATGGAAATCTGCAGTTACGTGACAGTATTTCACAGGGCTCAACCAGCCATAGTAATAGGAAGGATAGATTGCAAGCTTGATCTTGGGTTCATTTAATGGAAGAAGAGGGTGAGGAAGTTAGGATGCTTTTGATAATTTCAGTAAAAGAAGATAGAGTTCTGGGTGAGCAGAGAAGTGAGGCCAACAGACAGTGGAGTTTCCTATGATATTGCAGAGCCAGTGTAGGAAGAATGAGAGAGCACAAGATATTTAAGCTAGGAAACTAAGAGTACTCATTACAATGAATTAGCGACGGCCCCAATCTTGATACTCCATAACAGCGTGTATATCAATAATTCAAGCTCTTTGAAATCCTCAGTTATTAGACCATTCCCAGGCTTCTACTTGAAGAGCGTGGTTTGGAGGGACTGAATAAACAAGCCTGTAGGATGTAATGACAGGAAAATCACTCGGGGAGGGCTCACTTCAGTGAGAAGCCCAGCGTGATTTGCTTCAGCTCATCAACCAGCAGCTCTAGAGTATTGCAGAAACTTGCTAAAAAGTGATAATAAAAGGAAAAGGAAAGAAAACTATAAAATAGGTGTTTTGCTTCAGGAGTTATTAATCCAAACTACCATGGAGAAAAAGGAGACAACTAACCAGAGGGCCCAAATGAAGTGTCCTTCAAAGGCAATGTTGGCCAAAAATTAAAGTGGACTATATACTTAAGGACTTAATTATGAATAGGCAAATACAAAGGGTCGTAACTAATGTTACCAACAATTACATAGAAAAATATATTCACACAGACATACATGCTTGTATACAAAATTGAGAGTTGCTTCCATAAAGGAAAATTGGGGCACTGGTGGCGTGGGCTAGGAGAATGGGGGTTCAGTGGTTGGGAGACCATCTCTTATAAAAATAATCCTTTGTACTTCTTGAGTTTTTACTATGGATGTATGAGCTTTTCAAAAATGTTTTTCTTATTACAAACTGAAATCTTGTTACAAATTGAGAAAAGTAGGCAATTTATGCTTTTTCCTTGGCTTTCTATCTCAGTTTGTAGGAAGAAATGTGGTTTTACTAATGAATCTTTATTTCCATATACATAGCACTTACTTATAGTGCTGTTTTCTCCCCAGAGTTTCTTACCATCCATTCTGAGGCCTAAAAATGTAAACTTCTCTACCGGAAGTGCATGAAGAAAGCATCACCTATGGACAATATGACAAAATGATTCCAATTTTCTAGCACTTTATAATTTTCAAAACAATCCTGCCTCCATCCTTGCTGTTCACAATAATCCCATAATGTATGCACAACAGTTATGATTTCATCGATGCAGAAGCAGACTTGCAGAGCTTATTTGCTCAGGATCACACAGCTATTGGACTTAAACCCAGGACTTCTGATTCCAAGTTACTTAGCGCACTCTGCTGTAAGCAGTGTGACCTGTGTGAGTAATCATGGTGAGGCCAGTGCAATTGGAACATGTTCTTTGCATTTGACAATGAATACACTATCATTGGGCCATGAGAATAAAGCCTTTGTATATTAAGCCTTGGGTTTTGGAATGTGTTAAAAGACAAATTTTATTTAAACTAAGCCTAATTATGTTACTTTAGAAACTACTTTCCTATGTGCTAATTCATCTGAACCTCAAAACATGGCAAGGCAAGTATTCCTGTCCCTGTTTTTGGATGAGGAAAGAAACTCGGGGAAGTTAAGTGACTTATAAAACAGGTCTTACAGTTGGTTAGAGGCAGAGCCAAGATTTGAACCTAAATCCTCTGTCTCCAAAAATGATGCTCTTTTCAGAGTAGATATCGTTGCTAAAGTAGGAGCTGACATTTCTAAGTGCATGGTTTTGAACACAGTAGGCATTTCGATAAATGCTTATTTTTTTAACTTTCTGTATGCACACACATATAATTTATATAAATAACTCAACGTAATCATTTGTATATACTGAGGGGTTTTTGTTTAGGTTGCCCCTTCAATCCTTTTGTTGGTTGTCCAAACTTCTGTCTTCCATGCACTGCCAATTTCCAGGTAACCTATGTCAGCAACTGGGCATGTATTCTTCCTTATTTTTTCCATGCTTACAACTTTATATAAACACACATATATACACACTGGCAACTGTCATTGTTACATAAAAATGTGAGTGTATTATACACACATCAATATATTGATTTTTTATGCACCAGGACTGTGTAGAAGACCCCTGGAGTCACTTACATAGCTCTGGTTCATTCTTTTAGATGGCTGTAGAGCATCTCATGACATGAATGTACTGTCACATTCAATCGTTCCACTGTTGGTGTCCAATTTTCTGCCACTATGAACAATGCTGCAGCAAACATCCTTGTCACGTGTCCTTATGTACCATTATGTACTGATGGTTCTGTGGCCTTGGGATAGATTCTCAGAAACGAGATTGCTTGGTGGAGGGAGATATATAGCTACACGTATCCTTTAAATAGATATTGTTATATTCCTTTCCCCCAAAAAGGCTATACCACTTCACACGTCCACCAGCAACAAGAGTTTCTTTTCCCAACATCTTTGCTAGCAGTTGGAATTATTGTTCTTTTTTAACTCCTGTCTTTTTGATAGATATATACTGCTAGTTGTTAAATTTATTAGCATTTTTGAATACTGGTAAATTCAAGCACCTTTTCATAAGCCTGTTGGTTATTTAGATCTGCTCTTTTGTGAATTGCCTTGTTATATGTTTTGTCTATTTTTCCATTAGGTTTCCTTTTCCTACTCAATGTGCAGAAGTCTGGTGAATATTATAAAAATTAACCCTATGCCATTTTTATTCACTTTCCCCAAATCTAGAATTGTTCTATAAACTTTTTTTAATGGTATCTTTGCCATACAGCTTTTAATTTTTGTATATTTCAACATATCTGACATTTCTTTTGTGGATTCAGGGTTTCTAGTCTCGGTTTAAAAGGCCTCGATTTGGGATCTTTCAAATGACTGTTAATTTATAATTTCCTGTTTCTCTTTCTAGAATTAGAAATTATAACTAATACAGATATTGTCAATTAGCCCTGATTTCTTTTGCATAACTAATTGACATGGAAAATTTAGTATTGTTTTATCATTACTCCCTCAGTTTCTGACTTCCTCTAGCTACGATAATGAATATTACAATCATGACAACAGATGCTATTAAATGGTACAGACATTAGAACCTGTGTTTGGTTAGCAATTTATTTGAAAAAGAGCTGAACCGTCATTTGTGTAGCAGACTTGTCTCACTATAGAAAAAAGTCTGATTAAAATACTGCTTTTATTGAGTTTAAAGTTAACCAATGTTTTTAAAACATTTTAGTGAAAATGTGACATGATTAATAATTAGGTGATTTGATCTCATCTTCTAATCAGGACATGGGTGACCTTCCCTACTATCCTCAACACATATGACTTCACCTTCCAAGTAATCATTTGTATTCTTCTAAAGCATTGGAGGTGAACTTTTGTTATCATCTACCGCAGCAAAATAAATAAATCTTTCCTCTTCATGGCTTTAGCCTAGTAATATAGAAATGCATGCAGCCTCTCTTAAGATATATTCACCAAGCACAGACGCTGATTTTCATGAGCTATTTGTAGTTTGGGCTTAAGAGGACCCAGGAGTACATGCAGCAGGAAAATGAAAACAGAGCTGAGCAAAACAACCAGAAAAGAAGTTATGATTAGTGAGATCTTCTATTTGTTTTCCTTTCTTATAATTGCACTTTTTATCATTTACTGTCCTCAAATTGGAGACCATTGTCAGCACTAATAAGATTTTATACCGGTTGCCTTTGAAAATCTAATAAGAAGGAAGATATATTAATAGCATTATATTAATATTAAATATTTGCACAAAAATTTATTACTATTTGTTATGGTAATATAATTATATCATGTTAAAATACACAGATATACCTGCAAGTCATCATGTTGATTAGAATCATCTGTGGGGGGGATGGTGCGGGTAATTGTGACAGCATTATTTCCTTTCAAAAAATGAGGGAATCTGAGTCTTAGGTCAATATTTTTCTAAGATCACAAAAAGTTGTCTGCTAGTGTGGGAGCTCAGGTTTGCTTTTAGCAGGACAGTGCCCAGAGAGCCTTGTTCGCAGGCTCCTACGGTACTTGCAAAGCCTCCATGACTTCTGTGCTAGTAGGTGGACTCTTCTTGCCAGGGAGATGCCTGTGCAAGAAAAGCCAAGCATCCTCTCTCACCTGGGTACCCTTCTCTCTTCCTTGTGTCCAAACAATGTGTTCCCATGTTTCCTGTGTCTCTTCTATTTCTTATTCTCTCCTTTAGAGCCAGCAACAATCAAAATTGCCCTCTGCTCACTGGTCCCAGACACTTGCTACCTTTAAATGAGACACACAGTCCATCTAATGTCTCACTTTCTTGAACACTTCCTGCTTGGTTAGCAACTGGAAAGTGACTGCAGCCCCTGCCCAAGCCAGGCGTTACCCATTCCAAAGGGCAACAAGAACTTAAAACTGAGACACACAGAGCAACGCTCAAGTGCCCTGTTTGGAGAGGCAGCCTGAGTGCTTTCTGACCAGGAGAGCACTGGGCCGTGAACTCTTCTCGAGCTGCAAACTAAGGCCAGAACTGGGCTCAGTGCAGTAACTGTGCCAAGTGCTGCAGAGGCCAGACCAGCAGTGTCCTCAGAGGCTGGTACTGCCTTACTGCCTGCACTGTACACTTGCTGGGCAATGTAATAGCTCACCTCTGGTGTTAATAATAGGAGGCGAGAATTGATTGTTTTATTTCTAGCAACCAAAATGGCAAGCCTTCCCACATACGCTGGGAGAGGGAAGTAAGTATTTTGAACAGAGATGTCTTAAACAGCTGACATACTGGCAAAGCACATCGAGCCAGGAGACTGATCAGGACCAGGGTGGCAGCCATATGATACATCGCAGGTGCTCTCACACAGGCATGCCTGCCCTTTGTAACAAGAAGTGATTTGCTGAGGCCTCTTGATGAACAAAGTTTCATCAACATTCCAAACGCGTGGATGATGGTTAGGACCACTGTTTCAGTTGTCTATCACACCACCCCAAAGTATAGTGGCTTCAAATAACCACCTTTTACTTTCTTGGCTCAAAGTGTTGTGGGTTGGCTGAACTTAGCTGAGGGGTTCTGGTGGTCAGGCTTGGGGTGTCCCACGAGGCTGCATTCAGATGGGAGCGTGGCTATGACTGGAATGTTCGAGATGGCCTCTCATCCTCCAGAGGGTTGGCAAACTAGGACACCCAACCCCAGGCCAAATCCGACCAACAGTCTGCTCTCTACTGCTGCAGGCTAGGAATAGTTCTTACCTCTTTAAATGGCTGGGGGAAAAAATCAAAAGAAAAATTTTTTGTGACACGTGCAAATTACATGAAATTCAAATTTTGGTGTCTGTAACCTTTTATGGACACATGGCCAGGCTCATCCGCTGACACAGTGCTTATGGCTGCTTGTGCTCTGCAATGAGAGAGTTGAGCACTTGCAACAGTCAACAAAGGCCACATGGCTTACACAGGTAAAAATATTTTCTATCCGGCCCTTCATAGAAAAAGTCTTCTGACCCCTGCTACTGTACCTCTCTCCACAGACATCTCTTCATTAAACCTCAGTGGGTTATTTTTAGAATTTTCAGAGTTTTTTCTTTCTAAATAATGATATTAGAGAGAAGTTAGCCTGCCACTTGCAAGAATTACCACCAAATAACATGTCGCAGGTGTGAGTAATTTTTGGCTTAAGAGCCAAACTGAGTATAATTTTCATTATATTTACTCTATTTAACATCGTTTTTCAGACTACTGGACTAATTCTGAGGCCATACCTAACATTATCAGATGCATACAAATAACGGAACCATCAACGATCACGCAGAGAGAAACTTTCAGAATTGGCGTCTTTTTCATCCTCCTTGTTAACTTGGTGCTGCAACACCAGAATTCCTTGTGCTTCTTATCTCTACTCAAATTCACATTTTGGAAATAAATTAAGTGCTTAGACTAAAAGCAATTTTAACTGCTTAACTGTCAAAGTTACCTTTCTTTGCTACTGCTGTGCAGCTGAATATCTATTTCCAAACTAAACCATGAGCATCCTTCCCTCATCCCCACCAGCTGCAGCATGGTCACTGGACAGGCACTTAGAGGCTTGCCATTATTTTTATTTAGAAGGGGAGAAATTAAATACTCGCTGATTTTTAAAAAGGAGAATTGGAAACAAATAGCATTTCTGCCTTTTCGATGTAAACCCCAAATGTCTTTTTAAACAATAGCTGGAAAATGCTGGACATGAATAGATACAATCCTTGCCCTTAAAGAGCTCCCAGCCTGGTAGAGACAAATAAACAATGTGATGCAGGAACTGAAAACTGACCATTGATGACCCCAAATTATGATGGGAGCACAGAAAACAGGCACCTGACCTGGCTTAGGAATGTCTGGGATGACTTGCTAAGGGAACTGACGGGAAGGAAGGCAAGTGGGACCAGCCCAGAAGCCTCCCCAGGAACCCACCCAGGGCCTGATGGAGATGTCACTGCTTGGTCCCCCGCAGCCTGTCATAACTGATAGCCACTGATCTTTATTGGTTTACTTGTTCCTCTTCCACTACAACCTGGTAATCCCTTTAAGGCAGGAACTGTGTTGGCATTCGATCTACAGTGACTGCCTGAAGGTAGCTGATGCATGAGAACCATCTGATAAATGAATATGTGGAAGTTTCTGGATTGATGAAAATATTCCTTCTCTAATATGGGCTAATGTTTAAAGACAATATTTTATGCCCATACCGTGATATATTAAAAAATCTGTACTAGTTAGTGTTTGAAATGCCAATACCAGATATTAGATGCAAGAACAGGGTGGCGAACCATGGGAGGGGCAAGAACAAACAAGCACAATCACCGCTAGCCAAAAACTCACAGCTTAAACTGGAGGTTTCATGATCCCCACCTATAATTCAAATAGCTTGTCTTTCATTTGCTTATATTTTGGAATTCCACAAAATATTTCTTTTGAATAAAGGTTTCCATTTCCAAAAAACATTAAAAAGGAAAACCTGGATCAAGGTAATAGGAAGGCTAAATTTTCTTGAAATATTTGCATATTTTTCTCCCTCCATTTTAAGACTGGAAAGAAACTTTAATGGAGGGAACTGAGAATTTACATTTTCAGAGATGTTCACATTCCTCCTGGATTTCATCTTAGTTTTTCTTCACCAGCCTTCGTTAGCACCTTTTTGATAGGTAATATACAACAACATACAGATGTTTACAATAATAAAATGGTTCGTTCTTTCCTATATACTGCAATATCACTTAATATTTCCTACTGTTCAGAAAAAAAGCCTCTATGCATATCATGTTGGTTTTTAAGAACATCACATTTTCAAAATAGGATGGTTTAAGATCATCTTAAGGACTCATATGCAGTGAATCCTTCTATGAGGTGCGTAGGGAAAAATAAGCCAAAAGACATATAGGTACAGTATTCTTTATTATAAACAATCAGATAACAGTATAGGTGTGCATCTGAAGGATGGCTGAAGCCCAGATATTATAATCAAAAGCATTACTTAAAAAGAAATGGTTTCTTTTTTTGTTGGTTTGTTTGACATTAATTTGAACTTATCCTTAACATATGCTAGCATCACCTAATCTTGTCATACAGTTCAGCTGTTAAATCATAAGAGGAAAAGACAAAATTTGGAATGCTTGTTACATTTTGCTTTATTTACTGAATACATATACCAAATATTCAGGACACATTCAAAGTTAAGCAGGCGCTTAAAGCCTAGCAAGCGATCTGTGTAAAATGCTTTTGCTGTTGTCATGGGGGTATTCAGTTCCTTGGAAGACAATGAAAAGGGATTCTAAATGCTAGGTTGTTGCCCGTTTCCTGATTTACACTGAGTGTAAAAAAAAAAAAACATAACACAACATAAAGTGAATGTGTTGAACAGTGACATCTTTATAGTTCCAAAGCACTGGCAGATATTAAAATACCATCTAAGTAAAACAAACTTTCCACATCTCCATTTTTTAACAGGAAAAAAACCAGAAAACAGGCTTGAACAACAGGATAAGTGTTCTGGGTCTTGTGAGCAGGCCAAAATGTTATTATTCTCTATTGCACAACCCTTGTCCATGGCAACCTTAGACATGTTTGGCATTGCTGATGCATTTAATGGCTTAGTATGTTCACTTTGCTGTAAAAAAAATGCTATTACATTTTTCAGATTGTCTACCTCAAGGAATGAATGCTAAATGAGCACATTTAGAAGTCTGAAATCAAATACTGCAGTACAACATTGGACAATTCTTGCCAGCAAAAATAAAAAAAGGCTGATTAAAATGTGACTGTGTTACAATGACTGAAGGGTTAATTTCTCATCAATTCTAAATTCTCTGAATTTCACATATATCCTAATGACGGCTTTTGGTGAGACATGACTGGTGATGATGCATATGTACCACTTTAATCATTTATTTTTGAAGAAATAATTCAGGTTCACTGGAATAATTTTGTCCTGGTTTCCCAAAGCTGCATGAAAATTCAAGATTTGGTTTTTTTAATGTCATGTGTAAGCAACCAGTTCTGATTAATTCTGTAAAGGTATAAGATCACCAGAGGGTGAGTTTGATCAAGAAAGCCATGTTTGGAGCGATCCCTGATGGCCCAGCAGTTAAAGTTCGGCGCCCTCTGCTTCAGTGGCCCAGGTTCGCCTCCTGGACGCAGAACCACACCACTCATCTGTCAGCAGCCATGCTGTGGCAGCAGCTCACACAGAAGAACTAGAAGGACTTACAATGAGAATATATAACCATGTACTGGGGCTTTGGGAAAGAGAACAAAAAAAAGAGAGAGTGGAAGACTGGCAACAGATGTTAGCTCAGGGTGAATCTTTCCCAGCAAAAAAAAAAAAAAACGAAAAGAAAAGAAAGCCAGGTTTGGTCTCTGGAGCAGAAACCATGTGTACTTGCTACTCTCTCATGGAATGATACTCATATGAGGAAGACTCACCATATTAATGCCTTTCCCAAGAAAAAGGGAGATGGAGAATTATTGGAAAACAGGGAAGCAAGGGGAGAAAAAAAACCAACTTTGAGACATAGAAGAAAAGTGGCATTTATCCAAAGACATCTTCATCCATTACCTGATTGCTCAGAAGAGAAGGGAAATGAGTTTTGAAATAGAGATAATTAAGATATCAATCACATTTTCTTTCAAGCAAAACAAAAACTGTGTGTTGTGTTTTGTTTTACAAGTTCTGAAACATGAAGATGTCCATACAAACAGATTTACTATTAGACTCTCAGCCCCAGAGGGACTGTCTCTTGTTTATACTTGATTCCACAGTACTTAACATGGTACCTGCACATACAGGTGCACAATACATAGTTGATGAACCAAGAAACTACGGGGTTTTCTTAACACTAAATGGGCCACCTAGTTTTAATGTAAAATGTAATATTTATTTTCTATTGTATATATGAAAGTTCCTATTAGATAATACTAGTCATTACAAGCAGTGACAGTAGTAGCTCACTCATATATCTTTGTCACATGATCATTTCTACCTTGAATACAATTTAATGAGAAACAACTACCGTGTGCACTAATGCTAGAAAGAGTTGAGACAGAATGTATAAATGAAGAAACCTCTTGGATTACTGAAGTACCGTCTGTTACAAGCATAATTACCTTCTTAAATTATACATTTTTAAGAGGGTGTGAAATAT
Source organism: Equus caballus (assembly GCF_041296265.1). Lineage (NCBI taxonomy): Eukaryota > Metazoa > Chordata > Mammalia > Perissodactyla > Equidae > Equus > Equus caballus. The sequence continues at coordinate 32,965,121 of NC_091700.1, forward strand.
TTTTCCAAGCAATGCAGTGTTTAGTGGGTGGAAATTATATATATGAAAGTACCTAGAAATTTGGGGAATTTTCCTCTCTTTATCACCCAAGGGTAAATAAGAATAGGTTTTTAATATTGTGTATTTTTTTAAGTGTCCTGTCATTCAGTACCACTGTTCCCCAGAAATTACAGGAATTATGAAACTATTATCATTTTACCTGGGAAGTTATTTCCAAGTATGAGACTTTAGCTTTATAAGAGACTACTAGATTTGACCAGTAGATAATTTAATCAACAGAGACACTGAGTCAAATAACTTATAAATTTGACCCCAGTAATGGGATTTTCTCAAAGTCTTCACCATTGTTTTAGTAATCTGTAAATAGTTAAAATTTTCTAACAGGCAAGGAAATATGACAAAAGGAGGGCCCTCACCTAGAGGCTTTTACTGTGGGAATGTGGGAAGGCATAAGTAAACACAGAGGATGCTTTTGTCCAACTCTCTTATTCTACCTGCTGCTTCTCCACACAGGACCACACATGGCCTCACAGCTCACCATGCAGACGTGGACGTCTGACGGACTGCCCGACACAAATAACCAGGAAACAGGAACCTGATTTCCTATGTGGAAAACAGGAGTCTCCCTGGTTGATTCTTGGACTATGTTCTGGTCTTACCTTGCAATTTAGGGATATAGCTCAGTTCATGCTATTTTCATGTTTTTCTTGCCATATTAGATTCATTTTTTTTCTTTACAGTAGTAGATTATGAGGCAACAGGACTCTCAGCTTCACAGTTTTTTCTTTTCTAATCACAGTTAAAATTTGTTTAAAATGTACCCTTAATATCAGCACAATAGTCCAGCTATAGGTATTTCAACTTCAGAAATAAAATAAAGTTTATGTGTCCGATCTTACATAATTGATTGTATAAGCTTGGGTTTTTTTCTTGCCAATAGCACTAAAAGTGAGATCACTTAAATCACATGGGTTTGATTGCTTTGTTTTGTCTCAAAGTGTTACTTGCTCTAGTGCTGCTAGTACCTGACTTTTGCCGTATAAACAGTTTTAATATTTTTCTGGTGGCCACACAACATGCCATACAATGACATGGCTGACTAAAGCTGCCTTTTATTCTGCCAACGCCCTTCAAATACTATTGATACAGTTGCCTTTTGTTTGTTTCCTCCCACAAAAGAAGCTGCTTTTTATAGCCTAGGGACAAAAAAACCTGCTTTTCTAATCACATTGCACTGGCATCAGGTTAACCAGAAAGCACAAAACAAATGGTGACAAAAAATATGAATAGTATATATTATATGTATTTACATGTGTACTTAAAACTTCAATTAGTTGCAAATCTGAAATGATATAAGCCACTGCCTGCAATAGCATCTATTCTATAGAAATGTAGACTGAGACCTGACTGTTACGACACTGAAGAAATCGGGTTATGTGGAGAGCCCATTTGAGTCAGAACTTTGTCCAACCACTGCAGCGGTCCGTGAAGATGAATCTCAATCCAGCAGGGGGTGCTCGTGACATCCTGGCGATGATACTCGGCTCCCCAACCCTGAAAGGAAGAGTGGAAGCCAAGAGTGACTGTGCCAGACTTTACAGTCGGCTTCGAGAGGCATGAGACAGAGCTCAGTGGACTCGGAGCCCACGCCCCAGCGCAGCTCCAGAGACCTGGGGGAGAGAGTGTGGCCTCTACCTTCCCGTAAGCACAGGCCAGCTTTTACACCAACCAGACAGCCTAATCAAGCCCTGCCCTCTGGGTTCACAACCAAATACACAGCCCTAGAGATGGCCTGGGCTCTAGTCATGCTGTAAACACTGGCATATCATTTTCCCTTCCACAAGGGAAGAAACTTGACCTTATGTTCACCCCCTTCATGCTGAAGACAATGTTTTGCACAAAATGATTACTCTCTACAGACCTGTGACTGGCTTTGAACGTGGTAAAGAGAGAACTGGAGGGTGCTCTTGATTATTCAGGGTTGACTAACAAAGCTTGTTTCTCCTATCTCTCTCTCTCTCTCTCTCTCTGGTTCATCTCTGGCCTTTCCTTATTTATTACCATTCACAGGAGAGAGAGTATAAACATTAATTAATTAATTAATTGGTGTATTTTTCTCTATATGTTATACATCAATGAAAAGTTATTTTTAAAAGAGGGCTCAGGGGCCGGCCCATGGTGCAGAGGTTAAGTGCACATGTTCCGCTTCTCAGCGGCCCAGGGTTTGCCGGTTCGGACCCCGGGTGTGGACACAGCACCGCTTGGCACGCTATACTGTGGTAGGCGTCCCACGTATAAAGTAGAGGAAGATGGGCACGGATGTCAGCTCAGGGCCACGCTTCCTCAGCAAAAAGAGGAGGAGTAGCAGTGGTTAGCTCAGGGGTAATCTTCCTCGGGGGAAAATAAAAAAAGAGGGCTCACAGTCAAGCAAATTAGTTTTGTTACTGGCAACAGTGATTCTCTGTAGAGTTTTTTAAAAATTGGATTTCAACACAACCATGTTGCCTCCTCACACTTTACAGTGATGACCACGAACCTCAAGAGGACCTCTGATGCCCCCCGGCAATTGTACCACACTCCCCGAGTCCCTTCGTTCTCCCAACCCCCGATCCCTGCTGCATGCCCCAAATGACTTCACTCCTACTCCTCTCCCCTAAAACCTCAAACACCTACTCCACAGCCTGCTTGCAACAGATGATCTTCTTTGTTACTTTAGTGAGAGAAATGAAGCCATCAGAAGAGAATTTCCACAGCACCTGCACCCACAGACTCGGCCTTTCTACCTCTTTCCAGAGATTAATTCTCTGTGTTTCCACATAAGCCAGTCCGTCCCGTTGTGCATTAAGACTCACTCGCCTTCCCAGGGCCTTTGTTCCAGCAAACTCTCCACTGTCTCCTACAATCTTTTGCTTTATCCTGGATCGTCCTTATCAATATACAAACATACTCAAATATTTCCCATCTTCAAAATACTTCTCTTGGCCCTGCCACCTCCACCAGTTACTGCCCTATGTTTTTGATCCCCTTTCTAGCAAAAATCCTAAAAAAAATTGCCCAGTCTGGCTGTCTCAATTCCTCTCCTTCCATTCTGTCTTAAATCCAATCTAAGTAGCATTTCACCCTAGCCTTCAACAAGATCAAAAAAACCCTTTAAATCGCTAGAATGAACAGCGCCCTCAGTCTTCGTGCCGCTCGGGCAGCATCTGAGTCAGTTCACCCTCCTCCTCAATGACCTACAAAGCACCCTCCTCTCTTGCTCTTACTACTACTTCGCTAGTTGCTCTTTCTCGGTTTTCTTTGCTGGTTCTCTCTTCTTCCCCATCTTTTAATGCTGAAATGTCCCAGGGCTCCATCCTAGAACCCCTTATCTTCTCTGTTTAAACTCAAACTGTTGGTGATTTCATCCAGGCTCATGGAGTTAAAAGCTGTCCCTGTAGTGACAATTCCTAAATTTACATCCCCAACAGCCCTCTCTCCCCAAATCCAGACCAGACTGCCTACTCGGCATCCCCACTTGGACGTGTGACTAGACATCTCAAAGTTATTTTCCCTCAAACTGAACTCTTAATCTTGTATCTAAACCTGATCTACCTGTATCATCTCCATCTCGGCTGAAGGCAACGTCACCTAACTCCTCTCTTTTTATCATATCCTGCATCAAATCCACCTTCACAATTCAGAATCCTTCTCCTTCTCACAACTTCTACGGGAACTCTCCTCGTGGGAGCAACCCTCACCTCTCATCTGAATATTGCCACAGCTTCCTGACTGGTCTCCCGACTTCCACCCCTGTCTGTAGCATACCTGTTCTCCACACAGCAGCCAGAGCGATCCTTTAAAAACGTTAAGTCAGTTCATGAAAATCCTCTGCTCAAACCCCCACAATGGCGTCCCATCTCTCTACAGGAAAAGCCAAAATCCCGGCAGTGGCTTACAGAGCACTGGGATCTGGTTCCCTGCTACTGCTCCAATCACCCTCACCTCCGGCTCACTCATCACGCCCCAGTCACACTGGCCTCCTCACTCCTCCAAATTCCCAGGCATGCTCTTGCCGTGAGGCTTGCCCTTCCATCTGCATCTATTGCTCTTCTCCAGACACGTTTATGACTAACTCGATGTCTTCTTCAAGTCTTCGCTGATGTGTCACCTTTTCAATGAGGCCTACACTGACCACCTTTTAAAACTTGCAACCTCCCTCTACCCCAGCACTCCAATTCTCCACGCCCTGCTCTACATTCTCTGTCCACTCAACTTCTTTATCATAGCTGATGTTTATTGTCCATCTCTCCCTACTAGAATATTGATGCCGTGAGGGCAGAGATCTTTGAGTCATCATTGATGTGTCCCAACACCTAGAATGGTGCCTGGCACATGGTAGGCACTCAATAACTATTTGTTGACTGACTGAAAGAGTCCTGGAACCAGTAAAAATCAGAGCAGAAAGAGACCTTAAAGATGATCTGGGCTATCACCCCCCAGTAGAAGTCACCAGTGTTTAGTCATCCATAATTTTTTAAAATTCTAATAATGTTTTATTTAACCCAATATACCCAAAATATTATATCAATATGTAATCAATATGAAATTATTGAGATATTTTATATTCTTTTTATTTGTACTGTATTTTTTTCCAGTTTTACTGAGATATAATTGACATATGAATTGCATTGCTTTTAGGTGTACTGTACAACATAATGATTTGATATATGTGTATACTGCAAAATCACCACCACAGTAAGTTCAGTTGACATCCATCACCTCACTGGGTTACAGTTTTTTTTCTTGTGATGAGAACTTCTAAATCTCTTTTAAACTGATCATCTATAGTTATATCTGCTAAGGATTTATTTTCTTTAAAAGTTTCTGTACTATTAGTAACAGTTTGTTTTCTGTGAATTGTGTAGCTTTATGAATTTAAATGTTGCGTATCTGAGAACTACATCTAGTTGATCCTGGGAAAATCAGATTTCTTTGTAAGCTTATGTTACAGTGAAATAATTACCTCTGGGGTATTGGCATTTCATCCTAATTTTAAAAACAGAGACCTGGAAAGAATAACCATATGATTCAAATGATTGTTCACTAATGGCAATTTAATGCCCTCTGCTGGCTCTAAAGCATCAGAACGTTTGAAAAGATTTCTAAGCATTTGTTAATTGCTTTACAATGTAAAAATGCTTTTAAAACTTAACAGTAAATTTGAATAAAACTGCTTTGTCATCATGAAATAGAAATGGTTTCAAGAAGCCATTTTTTAAATTGGAAACTATAGTCTTGATTCTTATTTTTAAAATAATTACTAGAATTACAAATACAATAAAGTATAATTTGAGTATAGAACATAGGACAATTACTTTTTATGATAACTTTAAAGGATTAACAAAATTCACTTTGAAAAAAACCTAGTACAAGCCATACTGATTCCTTGGATGGATATGTGACAATGCAGAAACTGTGTCACGTGTACCCAAATAGTTTGATAAAGAAGCTCAGATTTTGAAATATTAGAATTATTTGTAAGTGCTTTGCAAGAGCCGAAACAGCAGATGGTGAAAGAGAGGGCTTTAGCTTTAATGTGAAAATCCAGTTATTTTTCCTTCCCACTAAATAACTTGTTGGTTCTCCAACCTTCACATCAACCTTAATAAAATCTAATTTGAGAAATTCATCAAATATTCATAAATAGAATATCTACTGCTATCTCAGAATTAATCATACTCAGCTTAATGTTTCTATCCCAATTTGTTCATGCCTTTATACAGCACTTAATTTACACTATCTTGAATTAGAGCCAGTACTGTCTATTTTGTAGCTTATTTATAAATATTATCTCCTCTGTTTGCCTGTATGCTTTCTAAGAGTACGGAGAACGTCTTATTTAATTCAGGTACATTCATCATCATTTACTGAGTGACAATAGTACCCAGCAATTTGAGGGATGGAAAAATCTCTGTAGCATTAAGTTCTATAAAATTATTGTCACTTTATCTTTTGCCTTTAAAAAAATCAGATAACTACCTTACCTTGTTTTTCCTCCAAAAGTAATATGCTTAAGAATCTTCTTATAATTGCTTAAAAAGAGAGGTCATACTCATAGAGGAGCTCTTCCTAAAAACAATTAAATACAGTTCCAAAAAAAGGCTGTCTACTCGAACTGGCTGTATAACTACCATATCAACCAAAGAGCGCTTTTGGTTTTGTTTTGTTTTTCACTTTCCATCTTGTAATCTGGCAGCAAGCACTCCTTACCTTAACAAAACTCATCCGGATAGTGCACATCTTGGTGAGCTCATAGACGACTTCAAAGCCATGGTGGACTGACTGAGCCAGCAACTGGGCAAAGAGCTGGTTGTTGAAGATCTTGAGGCTGCAGCCACTGGGGATCTTGCAGACAGTGGCTGGGTGGAAGCCGTGCTGATAGTTGCAGTTCCGGCTCTGTACAAAGATGCTGCTGTCACTCACGCACTCGGCGTAGACCTCTCCCCCGACATAGTACAAATGCACGCCTACGGGCAAAAACACAGCCTTCAAACACCAGCACCGTATTTACTTCAGGTGAAACACCGCTCCCTTCTCACTGACCTCTGTCACCTCTAGAGATGGGACTGTCTCCTGTGAGGTTCATTCTGATATCACCGATTACAGATTAGTAAAATGTGTGACCAAAGTACCCACTGGCTTTAATGATAATCTGTGTTTTTTCCATAAACCCATTCAAAAGCAGACGGCAACCCATGTTTACAATCATTGCCGAGACCAAATAAGCAGGCTCTCACATACCACCCCCATCACTCTCCATCTCACGCTGATGCGTTCTAAAAGGCAGAGCCCATAACAGCAGATACAAAATAAATACATAATGCAGACATCACAGAGTCCTTTGGGTCCATAGATAAATAAAAAAAAAAAAAATTGGGCACAAAGAATATCACGGAAAATGTTACTTAAGTGCATCCACTACACCCATTTCAGAGGGAACAAGAAATGAAGTTTAAATTTTATTTTACCAACAATTAGAAATCCATTTCTCTTAATAAATCCTTCAAAGAGACCTATTTCATTTTAAAGCTTATCACTTGCTATTATAGATCACAGAAATAATGCCTATTTTTTACTTATGAACAACGAAATTCTTGCCACAGTTTAGGATATAAAGACTCCCAATCAAAATGTGGCTCACGTTCTCTTAGCTCACATTCTTGCAGTCAAAAGGCAGAAAACATCCTGAGCACGCTGCTGCTCACACTAATTTTTATTCCAAATTAAATTTTACTTGAGTCTTTCCTTCTAAACGTCTGGGTTTTAGATTAAGCATAAATTTATAGCAAGGGACTGGGGTTAGATAAAATAAACAAGTTCTAGTCTAGCAAATATTAAACACCAGACCAATTTTTCTCCAACCTTTTAGCAGAAACAAAATTCGCCAGCACTAGATGTCAATAGGGTCGAAACAGTCACCATGCAGTGACATGGTGTTTGTAGAAATGAGCCTGATATACTTACAGTGATATATTTTGGATCTCCTCAAAATGAAAATACAAAACTTTTAAATAATAGAACTTACAGACCTGCAGGGGTTCTCAGGCCCGGTTCGCATAACTGCGTTTAGGAGACATGATGAGAGAGCTGCTCAGCTTCTCCGTCAGGTTCTAAGGGGCACTTGAGGCCATTGGGCACTTAATGGGACTACCACCCGCCAGAATTATTGTTTCCTTTTCCAATCTCCTTTCCCTTAATACAATTTTCGAAAAGAACGTTGTTCAGTAGGACGTATTCCAACCACGTCACTCTGAGGAAACGGATCCAGAGTCACAAAGATAAAGCACAGCTCTGGATATTCAGGCCAAGGTCCCCTCTCACCACCCAGATCAGACTGGCTCCCCTCTCCTCAGCCTTCCTCTCCCTTTCTTTCTCATCTCCACTATTCACTCTCCCTGAACGGCCTTGGGTCTGACACCCATGACGCAGGCGATGAGCAGTAGGCAGAAAGACAGTGCTAATCGGCTGGGACACAGTTACTTCGCTGGGCTGACTTGCGGGAGGTGAGGCAGGGGCAAATCAGAGCAGCCTTTCTCTAAAGACCCCTGTGACCTTTCGGGGAGAAGGCCTGGCCCTGGGGTGGCTTTTTTTAAACGAGAGTTTAAAAAGAGAGCAGAGAGTGGGGCTGCTAAGCGTTCAGTATGTGTTTGAATTGAATGACCTTCAAATATATAATCCTCCCAGAACCCATTAAGTAGAATAGATAAGATTTTTGTTATCTGACTCTGGTCTTTATTTAGGGGATGATTTTCAATCCTGTTAAAGTCTTATCCGCAACCACAGACATGTTGGCAGAGTAAGGAAAGCAGAGAAGAGCCTGGGCAGGCGGGCAGTGGTTTAGCATCCTGAGTGAGAAGAGGGAGCAGAGCCAACAGGAAGAGCGCCTGGAGGCCCGAGCCGGCTCTGAACAAGAGGACAAGGATGGAGCTCAACCCCAAGCTGAAGGAGCCTCAGTTTTAGCTCGAGACAGCAGCACCTAAAGAAGAGTCAAGTAGGCAAATGATTTGCATCCATTTGATAGGCCAGAATAGTGGCTATAAACCACATGTACTAGATTCAAAATCGCCAAAGAGAGCAGTGAGCAAGAAGGACAAATGCCCAAAGAAAGTGCTTCCTGAAACGACAAAGAGAACCCAGGCAATGTGGTCCTCCAGCAAGTTCAACCCACATCTTGGACTACATTTCTTCTACGGTGGCGTCTTTCTTTATCTGAGCTTTCCACTTGTGTGTGGTTGCAGCCACCTTTTATGAGATTAGGGAGTCTGGAGTCCTGTGTTGCGGTTAATTAGGACCAGAGACACTTTGGGTTTGACTTGGGTCTGCTGAGTCAGACTGTAAGTGTGCTCCCTTTGAGTCCTCTTCTGTAGTCTTGAGTGACAGAGAAATGACGGAGGAAAGATTGGGAGGAGGATGGGTGAGTTAGGCTGGTGAGAGGGTTCCAATGCTCTGGAATCTAATAGTCAGAAGAGAAAGTCAGTGTCCCAAAGTGGAAGGAATGTGCATGGGTCCCCTCTCGACTGGGAGGGAGGGAAGATACCACCACAGAAAGCAGATCTCATTACCCCACCGCCCTGCTCAGAGACCTCTGATGCCTTACTCAACTTCCGAGCACAAGCTCAACACCTTCCCTGGAGCTTGTAATCGATCTTCTCCTGGCCACTGTTGTCCTCTCTTCTGAACAGTTATCTTAAAAGCTGGCTGATTATCAGGATCATCTGGAGCTTTAAGAAAGTGCATATTTCTGAGTATAGTAACGGCAGTTTCAGAAATTCCTTGCATAGTTGGTATACACTCAAATATATGGGAGAAAGGATGTGAAGTCAGATTTGCTTTAAAATACTCTTGCAAAAATATTGTAGAGGGATGGAGGAAAAGAATGGCACAGGGTGTGACTCATTATTGAAGGTGGACATGTTAATATGAAGATTCATTACACCACTCTCTCTACTTTTGTGTGTTCGAAACTTTCCAAAATAAAAAATGTTTTAATGGATGATCAAAAAATAATAAGATAAAAGTAAAGATTTCCAGATCTACACCAGGCCTTTGGTTCAGAGGATGCACATGGGCCCTCCACAGGACCGTGCCTGCAGTTGTGCACTGCACAACTCCAGGTTGCCTCATAATTATTACAAGACTTCTCCAGCAGATGGTAGTAACTTCTCTTGAGAAAGGGGCTCCTAATTCACATAAAGCAGCCTCTGGCCTGGTAGCAGGGTTGGTCCCCCAAATCTGTACTTGAAGACTTTAAGTCTCTCTGGATAATATGGTGAACAAGCAAGGTTTGGGCCCATCATTTGAGTATTAGTAGGGAATTATTACAACATCTCCAAGTTGATGATGACATCACAGCTGCAGCGTATGATAGGTATTTTCATCCCACATCGAAAGATTCAGTTCTACAAACAAGGCACTAAGAAGGGTCAAAGATAAAAAGGCAGGGGGGTCCCTCCCCTCCAGTTGAGGGGAGCAGCCGGCCTGAGACAGTCATGGGCGCAAATGCCTGGCATCCCTTGTGTGACCGTGGGTGAGCTACTGAACTCTCTAAGCTGCAGCTGTCTCATCTGCAAAATGGGCCTAAGAAAACCTTGCGTGTAGGGTACTATAAAATCAACATGGGTAAGTGCGTGCCAGGGTGCCTGACACGGATTAGGTCATCAATGGGGGTAGTTGTCAGTCATTTAAAAGAGTTCAAGTGGTTTCCCAGTTTTCAAGGAAGATATGGATAGACTTTACATTAGAATGCAGCGTTCCAGGTTCTTCGAGGTATGGCCTCTGATACTTAACCTGTTGCCCCTGGTATGCCAGAGATAACTTGCCAAGGGCTATTTAAAGTACTTTGTTTAGTTAGTGAGGTCAAAGGAAAAGGTTCAATTCCCTTTACAGCAGTTGATTGTTGCGAGGCTGCAAACTGATGCTTTGTACCAACCCTGGCGCCGCACAGTGTGTCCCACTGGATGCAAAGCAGGGTGAGAGCACAGGTGAGTCAGCACAAGCCATCCCCACCGGAGAAAACACAACTCAAAGCACCTGCACTGCTCACAGGGCGGCCGCACAAACGGCCCTCAAGAGGACCAGCCATCTTAGTTAGCTTTAGTGGCAAGGAACTCAAACCAGAACTGGCCTCAAAGCTAACTGATAATTGCTGAGGGGAGAAATGGCTCATCACTGACTATAATAAAAAGAATTATTTCTTTGTAGCTACCGTCCTCCCTTGCCCCCTACAGTCTAATCTGAATATAGCAGCCAGGGGATCCTTTTAAAGTGAAAACAGATCATGTATACTCATCTTAACTCCAACCTACTATTTCACAGAGTCAAAGCTAAAACATGCTAAAGGGCTCCAAGCCCCCGGCGACCTGGTCCTGTCCCCTCCTCTTGCAAGACTTCTTTACCCCTTTGCTCATTCTGTTCCACTCACACTGGCTTCCATGCTGTTCCTCACAGTATACCAAGCAGGCTTCAGGGCCTTTGCACCTACTGTTCCCTTTGCTTAGAAAGCTTTCCTCCCAGACATCCACACAGCTGATTCCCTCGTTAGCTCTCTGCTCCAATGTCACCTCTTAGGAAGGCCTTCCCAGGCTCCCCTGTTCTAAATTATAACATGGCACCACCCTACTCTCTTCCCTTCCTTTGTTTTTCTCTAGACACATATCATTTGACAAATATATATCATTTCTTGTCTGTCTGTCTTTAATAGCATATAGTCCATGAAGGCAGGATTTTTTTCCTGATGGCTTTTTTGTTTGTACTGTTTCCCGCTGCTCTATCCCTAGGAGCAGAACAGTCTGGCTAAAAGTAGGTGCTCAATAAATATTTATGAGATGAATGCACATCTCTAAAATCTAAATGTCTCTATTAATTAACTCCATGGAACAAGCTAACTTATTCACTAATCTAGGAGGGCATTTTGCTGCAAACTGAGTCAGGCTGGAGCGCCAGGAAGCCCCGCTGCTGGGAACCAGACGATCCAGGGCAGCACCTGAGAAACAGTCCCCAACCTCAGAGAAGACTCACAGCTCTTGCTTTAAAAATATTCCAAGCCAACATTTTTCTTCTGCCATGTTTTGTGGCCTGGCTTTACAAAAACGTTTCACATTAAAGCAGTTCCAAAGCAGTCTTCCGAGAAAACTGTGACTTTGGCTTGGGGACCACCTGAGGCTGGAGTGCCTTCTATCCAGGTGAGCACTTGACGCTTTCTGGTTTTTGTACAGGCCATCAGTACTGGCTCTTGCTCCTAGGGCTTCTTAATCCTGTGGATTAGCTCTCAGTCAATAACACAGAACACCAACTCCATGTCCACATCAGCAGCACCTCGAACAACTACCTGCAGAAAGGCTCCCAGAAGGTATTCAATACTCCTTAATGTTTTAATTCTATCTTTGGATCCAGTGGCAACAGCAGAAGTCTAATACACAGACCAGTCTGTAAAGCCTGTCAGCAAACAGCTCTACAACACTGTGTTTTAATGTTCTGCCTTTAGATTTCACCTGAAGATTCTTTAAAAATCATCTGAAAGTAAAACCATACCTGAGAAATTTGTTTAAGAAGTCAGTTAAAGTGAAAGTATTATTTCCTTTGAGGAACAGCTATGTTTCCTCCTTCAGGATGAAGATTACATCACAGACCGAGTTTCCCTTTTCTGGCCTCCCAGTCAGGAAAACCAAAGCAAAACTTGAACCACAATCCCAATCCCACTGCTGACCCTAAGGGATGACAGAGTTGTATTCGTCTTCTCCCCCACCCCTCACCTCCAGGTTCTGATTTTCTATTTTTCATTTATCATTTCACTGCAAAGGTTTCTTGCAAGCTACTTCAAAGCCACGATGCAGAGATACAGGATGTGAACAAACATAAAGTAACTGTCACCACTAAGAGTCAACACCAAAGAATGGATTCAATCTGCTTCTAATCAATAGCTTGTAGGTTTATGACAACAGGAGACATTTAGGAGGTATGTTAGGAAGAATATTAAAATGGACCACCAAGTGAAATAATGAATCTCCCCAGGAAATGGAAAAAAAAGGCTTGTGGCTACCTTCCCGAGGTGTCTAAGTGCTGTCTGGGGACAGAAAAGATCAAATGACACTTGTGATTCCAGAGAAATCTGACATAACAGTGGACAACCAGGGATCACTCAGGCACTAGCAGTGATTCTATATAAAAGAAAATGATTTAAAGATCCTCCATGACACCTCCCACTCTGCTGGGAATTGTTACCATCGAGCACACTGATGAGAGAGCCTCCAAAAGCATCGCCAGCCAGATCCCAGTGAGGCCTGGGCCCGTTCAGCTGTAAGAACACAGCCCAGACAGGAGAACCCCAATCACCTACCAAAAGCTTCCAAACATAAATAAGTAATGCTTTTTAACTACCTAGCTTCTAAGTCTCCACAGGTAACTTTACCTGATCTAAGTAATCATCCAGCTAGAATCCTCTTCTTTGGAAGTTATCCTACTTAGTATCTTTAGGCAACTCAAAAATAACTCATAATACTTCCATTCAACAATTTCATCCTGTTTTTCATACTCATCAACTTGTTTGTCTCCATAATACCCGCCCTATGCCACCCCTCGGAAGATGCCATGCCAACTTTGGAGGCAGAGAAAATAAGATCCTGAAGGCCCATGCACTTTTTCCAACGATAACCCTAGGACGGTCTCCCAGCGCACCAGCCCTGGGATCATCCACTGCGTTATGTGGCCAATACACGGCTTGTTCCTACTTCCACGTTCAGTTCAGAAGAATATATAAAGGAATTACACATTTGTTTTTACCCTTTCCTATGTGTCTCCTGGTATTTTCTATTGTTGAGTTTCTGTTGACATTAGAAAGAAGTCCAAGACAGAATCTGTTCCTGTTATTTGAAGGGTCTGTGAATCCATCTATAAGCACGCTTCGGGAGGAAGCCTGGAATGTCTCCCCAACTCGGTTGTTTAGTTCATAGTAGGCGACCGAGCACCAGTGCTGTGGCTCCTCGTAGCAAACTGGCCGAAAGTCTGAAAGAAAATAGATCAGACAGCGAATCACTACCCTCACACCTGGGCTTCCCATCTCCTGATCCACCGGAAAACTTAAATTGATGCTGTTAACTAGAATGTTGGCTGCAAGACCAAGGACGCTCTTTGCAATCTTTGCAATCTTTTCAAACCCATCACTTTAACGGAAGCCGTTTGTGATCAGCTCATCTGGGTAACGTACCTGTGGCACAAAGGCCAGGGTCCCGTGACTCTCCCACGGTTAGAGCATTTGTAAACATATTCATTAGTACTGAGGGGGCCAGGCAAACAACAATATGAACAGATCCATGCAAACTTCATCACCCCAAAGGAAACACAGCTAGAAGGAAGTTGGCAGGTCACCTCGTCTTTACATATGAAAGAAAGCAGACGACTGTTACTGTGCCAAACTGAATCCCTGTGGCCAAGAGCATCCTTTTCTAACAAACTAAAGATGAAAAATAATAGTTTAGATATGATAAACACCAAACTGTAAACACCAGATAGGACTTTAAGAAAGGAAAAACACTTCCATATAGACTCACATTCTCCTTTGTGTACATATGGAACACATAATTATTTATAGCATAAAAATATTTCAAGAGCGGTATACTTCAATAGGAAATCCATGAATGGTATACTATTACCTCAAATTTTTCCAAGTTAAGTAAGTTGTCAGTAACCAACCAAAGCTCAGAGTCCTGTCTTTCTTTGCCACTCACATTCTCTCTCTGCCTTTCTAGTCATTATATTATCTTTCTTTTCTTTGAACATCCTCATAATTCTTTTATCTAGAGTGTGTTCTTATATGCACTACAATATAAACTTATGAAACAGATAAATTAGGGGGTGATTATTTGACTTACAAGAAGACCTTCAAATATACAAGAATTCACTCTTGGATACTTTAAATAGTTAACTCCTTTAGACTCTCCCTGCTCAGCGTGGTTCCTAGAACCTACATCACCTGGGAGTGTGATAGGAATGACGAGCCTCGGAGCCCACCTCACATCTAGAGAATCAAATCTGCGCTTATAAGAACGGCCAGGTGGCTTGTATGAACACTAAAATTGAGCAACATCTATCTGGCCTATTATAAGACACAAATAAAATTTTGTAAAACCTTACTTACATATATTTCTAGATGCATCCCTCTAAGATAAATGAAAGATACCACTACAACCTGTAGTAGAGACACAGTGGGATAAAATCACTAACTTCTTAAATACCCAATTCCATACAACACATCAAGAACTACCAACTTCTAAACGTTAGGTTAAAATAAGAAATGAATTTATTCCAGTAACCGGGGTGATAAGTAAAATAGTCACTCCACAGTACTGAGGAATGTCAAAGTTAAAACGCAAAGCCACGCCATCTGCCCCTTAACACACGCGGGAAATGGCAGGCCAGCACATTTTGTTTTGTTTTGGTCTTTGATTTGCTTTGTTTGGGGGTAATAGGAAATACTCTCGGAAAATAGCTACCTTTAGCTGTTCATCTGCAAATTTACCTCCATTAGGCATTGACAGCACTAAATGACTATCAACTGTGGCATCTACAGGTTGGCCATTCTGGGTCCCTGGGGCTTCTGCGGCATGATAAGGCGGGGGTGGGGTGTCAAAGAAAAGAAAGCAGTAAAACAGGAATGTCAACCTGGTAAGCTACACAAAGACAGCTTGATACAACGTTTTTTGCCATTAAACTCCTGGGCTTGGTGGACAGTGCTATTGCTAAAGAGAGACCAGTAATGTAATAAGGCTATTCTGTATTGACACTGGGCGTGTCCTACAGGAGAAATCGGGTGGCCTGAGCTCCTCACTAAAGGGCTGATTAGTTTTCCCTCCGACTTACGAGTTATCATTGAGTTCAAATGACTTCAGGATAAGAGTTTCAAATCTAAGGGCTATTCTCTTAGCTTTTCTTAATAGCAGAATAGTCTGTTATCTGGCTTTGAAAACAGAGAAAGCTAACCCTTCTTTGAAGCGAGCTTAATTTTCAGTTTCTCTGTTGCCATGGATTGTACAATGGCCACACGGATGCTCTGTCTCTGAGACAGTTCAAAATATGCCCCCAAACACAAAACAGCTGAAACCTGACTGTAACCTTGTGTTCAAGGCATGCTGAGAAGGGCTCTTCTCCCCAAATATCTGTTCTGTGATTGGACAGTGATGAGGGAAATGGTAGGCATTGAGTAGATAATTTCTCATTAGAAATTAATTCATAACAATCCAAACTCCCAAGGCAGAGGGAAAACTCTTCAGTGAGGACCTCAGAACAACTGATTCCTTCTGTATACATTCCTAGTCTCTGTTCAGAATGGTCCTGTGACATCAGCGGTGGAGTTCAATGGCATAGAAGGTGGGGTCAGTCTGCCTTTGCTGAACTGAACTGTCCATTCAAGTAGATCTCACACACAGGGACACACAAAAATCGCCAGTGGAACCTGTTACAAATGCAGATTTCTGGCTTCACCTGGAGAAATTCTGATATAGCTTAGCGGTTGGATGTAGCCAGGTATATTTTAACAGGCACTGCTGGCGGTTCTAACGCAGGTGGTCCGTGGACCACTCTGCAAAACCACGCATAAGGATTTCCTTGTGAGAAAATGAACTATGACCCTGGTGAAGAAGTTATAAAGTGAGGTGATCCTTTTGCAGGTCCTTGAGTAAATTTAAATATAAAATTTAAGGGCTAAACGTAGACTCACCATATGACCTAGCAGTTCCACTCCTGGGTACACACCCACAGGAACTAAAAGCAGGGTCTTGAACAGATACTTGCATGCCAATGCTCATAGCAGCATTATTCACAATAGCCAAAAGGTGGAAACAACCCAAATATCCATCAACCAATGAATGGATTTTTTAAAATTTGACATATCCATACAATGGAATATTGTTCAGTCACAGAAAGGAAGTAACTGATACATACTACAACTAGGATGAAGTATGAAAACACTATGCTAAGCGAAATAAGCCAGAAACAAAAGGACGAAACATTATAGGATTCCATTTATATGAGGTGCCTGGAATAGGCAAATTCATGGAGACAGGAAGTAGATTAGAGGTTACCAGGGGCTGGAGGAAAAGGGGATTGGGAAGCTATTGCTTAATAGGTAAGTTTCTCTTTGGGGTGATGAAAACGTTTTGGAAATGGATAATGGTGATGGTTGTACAACATTGTCAATGTATTTAATGCCACTGGATTGTACACTTAAAAATGGTTAAAATGGCAAATTTTATGTGATATATGAAAAACCACTGAACTGCATACTTTAAATGGGTGAACTGTATAGCACGTGAATTATATCTCAATAAAGCTGTTAACAAAATTTAAGGAGCTGAACCAGTTAATCTCAAAGTTCCTTTTAGTCTTATTTATCTATGGATATGATATTCAGGTCAGCATTTTGCCATTAAACATTCAGAAAAGAATTATTTTCTTTCAAATTAAAAGGCTATTCCCTCTGTGAGAAACTAACCAGCTTCTGCATAGATGTTGGGGTCTCTACTTCCCAGGTGGGAAGAGGAAAGAAAATCAACCTGTTAGTTTAATCAGGGCAGGAATGCAAAGTCAGTACAGGAAATCTTTATAGCACAGATATGTTTTATGTAAACACACATTTTGTGACGTAATTATCCTCCTGTTCTTTAGCCATGGTTCTGTCCTCAAATGACTTCTCTTTGTGTTGTGTCCCTTTCTCAGGGAATCCAGCCACTTGCAAGACTTCAGCCACCTCCTCCACTCTGTGTGAACGACTCCTGGCCTTCCTTCCTAACCTCAGCCTTCCCTCCACATCAAGTCCTACTGATTCTACCTCTTCAACTTCACTGCCTTCTTTCCATCCCCACGTCCTTTCTCTACTCCAAGTCCTTAGAATTACTTGCCTGGACTGCTACAGCCCGCCCCACACTCTGTTACTCATTACACGATTGTTCTCAATGGTCACTGCCTCCTGAAGGTCAGAGACCATTGTCTAATCAATCATCGCTGTACCTCTAGTACAGTGCCTGGCACTTAGCAGGTGCTCACTCATGACTTACTGGCTCAATATAATCTCTATCTACAACCCTGCGCTCCAGTCCTAGTTCCAAACGCCTACGTGGTAATTCATTTAGTCGGTAATCAACTAATGAGCAACTACTGCCTTTCAGGCTCTGTACTAGACATACACAAGGGAAGACAACTGCCAGCTGAATGTGGGAAGTAGACACCAAAGGAATCACAGAATATAGTGTGATAAATGTAATGGTAGATGTATATGTAAAACAGGAGATGGGCTGCTGAGGGGGAAAGGGAAGAACTGAATAACTCGGAAGGGAGGAGGCAACTCCTTTATTTTCCCACATTTTATAAGTTCTTTGAGGACAGGGACAATTTTTACTAATCTTTTAATTCTCTTTTGAGCACTCTAAGGCAATGCTTGCATATAGTAAGAGTTCAGTAACTATCTGTTAAATAACTGAACGTATGAGGAAATGAATGAGGCAGATCACAACATCCGGCACCAAATGCATGCCTCTGGGAACTTGTCAGCCCAGGCCATCATTCAGCCCACATTCTGCCTTTCACATGGGGGCATGCACATTCCCTCTCTCTTCCGTATGCTTTTTCAGTTCAGCAAATACTTACTGACTAGCTCTGTCTTCAAGACACTGTGCTGGCTTCCCATAGCAAGAAGGGAGAATGCCCCCGGCTAGAGCTGGGGCCTCACTCTCTGCCCCCTGAAGCTGCACAGACATCTTTTGCAGGCAGGGACTCCCTTTAATTGTGGAAAGAGGCAGTCAGAGAAAGGCCAAGCGCTGAGCCCTCACACTGCCTGCCCTCAGGCCAAGTCTTCCTGCTTGCGTTAGAGAAGGATTTTATAATCTTCTTTCTACTGCCTTTTAAAGAAAATCCCTGGAAATTCCCAGGGATGCTGCTCTAATCCATTCAGTTTCTGAGCTTCCAGACGATTAGGACCAGAAACCAGAGCAAAGACATGTTGTTGCTCCAGGGTAACTGCTCCAAATGGGAATAGCCCGGATCATCTTTGAGGGTGGGCAGGGCCCAACGGCCCACAGGAGATCCCTGTGAGAACTGTAAAGCTCTAGATAAATGTTAGTTACAGTGATTGGAATGATGATGGTCCCACCATAAATAATTGCCTTAGGTCATATTTCACATCCCCAGCAGCTTTTACTGACCTGAGTGTTGATAGGGACTCTCCGGCTCGGAAGGGCTTCCCGGGGAGTGAGGGTAGCTGGCTGTGCACGGGGACTGAGAGAACACGTGCCCAGGTGAGGGAGGGAATGCAGAGCACGGAGGCTGCTGGAAAGAGTCCGGATAGGTGGCGTTGTGTGGCATGAGCGGCTCACTGTGGAGGGAGGCACTGCGGAACTTGGCCAGCAGGCTGAGCTGGGGGTTATATTCGCTGTGTCTTGGCACAAGTACAGGAGGCAGCACTAGGATAAGAAAGGAACCAGTGGGTTAGAACTGAATATTGGCTTGTTGGCACAAAATAGAGTGAACACTTGCTTGTTTGTTGTTTTTTTTTGGTGAGGAAGACTGGCAACAGATGTTAGCTCAGGAACAATCTTTCTCTCTCTCTCTTTTTTTTTCCGCTTGAGGAAGACTGTCCCTGAGCTAACATCTGTGCCAATCTTCCTCTATTTTGTATATGGGATGCTGCCACAATATGGGTTGATGAGTGGTGTGTAGGTCTGTGTCCAGGACTGAAGCCGCAAATCCTGGGCCGCCAAAGCAGAGCGCGTGAACTTAACCTCTACACCACCAGGCCGACCCCAACACTTGCTGTTTTCAGTCCACATTTTTTTATGATAAAACTCAGTTTTTCCTTTGGGAACTATCCCTCCACCATTCTTTGTGCTCATTGTGAAATGTCAATTGAGGTCCCATCTCTTACCAAAAGTGAGCTGGTGAAGCAAGCTAAACCAATGGCTTCTCTCCTTGCAGCCTGTACATCACGCAGACTCTCCCAACAGGAAGTTTAGAGGAGAATCATTCTGATGTCAGCACTCTAAAGAGACAGCCTGTTCATTCCTGCCACGGAAATGACCAGAGCTGCCCTATTACCCGGCCTTCTAGACACCTAATTGTTCACATCTTCCTTCGATTCTGCCAATAAAGGGTTTTGGTGTTTTTTAAGGTGATATCAGTTTCTCTTGCTTGCATTGAAACTCTGAGTGGTGCCCAGAATATTCTTCCTTCAGTGCCCATGCTGAATCATTTAGATGACCAGCCTAAATTTAAGGCTCAGTAGTGCTCCTAAAGTAAAAACATTCTACTTGTCTTTACCAGAAAGATTTGAAGGTAACAAAAGTTATTAAGCAAAAGATAAACAGTGAGTAATAAAAGTGACCAAGTAAAAGATAAACAGCAATAAGAGAACTTATAAATAAAGCCCGTTCATTTTAGTATGTTCCTTCTGGGTTCCATATTTTAAAAAGAACACAAGTGTTCTTGACCCTGTTTCTATACAACACCTCAGGAATGGATGCAGTTCTCAAGGGCAAGCTCTGTCCAGGCATTCCTAGCTCCTGTTTACTTGTAAAGTGTCACAATTGCTGGCAGAAAGAAGGGACTCCATAAATGTTGAGGTGCAACCTGTGACCAAGGATAGATCCAGACAGAGAAGCAGAGAAAGGAAGGAAATAACAGAAGGAAATTTTCCAGAGCTACAAATGGATCCATGTCATCAGACTGAAAAGACTACAGGGTGTACAGCCCAATTAATGAAAAAAGATCCCAACCTAGTCAAACCGTCTTGAATTTCAAACATCTAAGGACAAACGGAATAGTATTCTAAAAGCTCCCAGGGGATCATCTCAAAGTCACCTAGAAAAAAATGAGAATCCAACTCATATCTAACTCCTCATCACCAACGCTGGACACTAGAAGGCAATGCACCAATGCTCTTCTAAGGGAAAATAATTCTTAGTCCCAAATCCCACAATGAAAACCAACAGAACATCCCAAAATAATATAAACTATAAACCAAAACACAGATATCAGTGATTGAGAAAAGAAAGAAAGGAAGAGGCTATTATAAATTAGCTAATTCTCATCTTTTATGAAGTTATCTAATGGTGATAAATTTGGAAACAGATATTTAAGCATATTATCCAGAGTTACCTCCATAATTTTTAGTAATAATGGAGGAAACTAGCAAAAGAAATTAGCAAGAATGATTAAAAGAGGTTGTTCCCAGAGATGGATGTGGTAGCACTTGTGGTTTTTTTGTTTTTTTTTTAACTCTATCTCATAGAGTTCTTTTTATTTTGGCTGGGAAAGACTTTCCCTGAGCTAACATCTGTTGCCAATCTTCCTCTTTTTATGTGAGCTGCCACCATAGCATGGCTATGACAGATGAGTGGTGTGGTTCTGTGCCTGGGAACCGAACCCAGACTGCCCCAAAGTCGAGGACGTCTAACTTTAACCACTAGGCCATGAGGGCTGGCCTGGTAGCTCTTATTTTTAGTCACACTGTTGATTTGTTGCCACACTAAAATACTGATAAAACTTCCATAAAAAGTAAACGTTTTGAGATAAACAGATAATGATAGCAATACAATAACAAACACATCAGTCACAAAGTCTACCATTTATCTACCATAACACATTTATCTCTTTCTTAACGAGCAATCATTTTCTGTTCTACAGGCAAAAAAATAAACTCAAAAAGGTAAACGAAAAGTTTTAAACTAAACCACGAGAGGTGAGGGTGGCAGGGAAACAAATGACTTCCTCCCCCTTTAAAAGCCAGGATTTGTATACACTGCCTTAGCACATTACAGAGCACTCAACATCACCATGCAAAAACGACCTGGATGGTAAGCCCTTACCCTTCCTCTTATGTACCCCTTCCTGAATGTGCAAGCAGAAAAGATGGCTTGCCTCATGAATAGTCTGAAAGTGAAGGACCAACACAGCAAAGAACATATGGCTTCTTTTTCAATGATGCTTCCTCATCTCAATGTTAACACTGTTCAAATAAACACTCATTTTTCTTTTTTAGATGAAGAAGAATTTGAATAATCTCTGTGACTTCAGCTTTAATGTAATTATCTCTATGGTATATTCCTAAAATTGTTACACATAAGGCCTTGCGCTCTTCTGAATGCACAGACTTCTATTTCTTCAGGCCTGGAAACCTTAGGCACCAAAAGAAAAGAAAGGGTCTGCTTTTCTTTATTGAGACAAATATCTTGATAAAATATTTTTACCATCTGTGTAAAACCAAAGGCAGCGACTATTTGTAAAGAAAACCAATGGTATCATCCTGCTGTTATTCGGCCCGACTGGCTCAGTTACCCTAGATCTGCACTGTTCATATTTTTAAATACTTTCACTCTAAACATAGCTGTCCGAGTCCATTTGGGCTGCTATGACAGACATACCATAGACTGGGTAGCTGATAAACAACAGACATTTATTCTCACAGAGCTGGAGGCTGGGCAGTCTGAGACCAGGGGGCAGCACGGCTGGGTCCGGGTGAAAGTCCTCTTCCAGGTGCAGACAGCCGTCTTGCCACTATGTCCTCACAAGGTGGAAAGGGCCCAGGGATCTCTCTGGGGTCCCCTTTTATAAGGGCACTAATCCCATTCATGAGGGTCTGTCCTCATGGCCTAATCACCTCCCAAGGGCCCCACCTCCTAATACCATCACCTTGGGCAGTAGGTTTTCACATATGAATTTTGGGGGGACACAAACATTCAATCTATAGCAATAGCTATTCCTAATTATGAAATTCTGTTTCGCATTGCAACTGCTCCATGCACATACGATCGGGTAAGCTCAAAGACCCTGGTTTCAATGTTATGCTGCCTTTTAAATACTACACTATCTTACCATCTAAGTGTTACACAGGGGAAAATAGGGGAAGGAATTACTGAGTATATGGGGGTGCAAACGAGAGCTGAAAAAAGCTTTTGTATCTTTTTCAACAGTCATTCTTTGATGGAGTATGGGTATTTTATGTAAAGCAGAAATTACACTCATGAAATAACCTCTAGTCGCATAGACTACAATCATTATGTGACAGGAACACATTTTTGTACAGCTTCTACCAGACCTGACCCTCCCAAACTGTGGTCTGAGGACAGATGACACTTTACCAGCTGCTGGGTACCAGCCCATGAAGATAAAAACATGGAAACTGACAGTGTTTGGAAACTTTAATAGAAGTTTGACAAAGTAATTTTATGTCTATTGAAATGAATAATAAAGAAAATTGGGCTTGTATTTTGCAAGTCTTTTTAAAATTTCAGTTGCCTAGTAATTTGTTTTTACTGGTTTTTGAACAATCGGAGATTTAAAAAACAAAAACTGGTCTTTCACTACAGATAGTTTGAGAAGCACTGAAATAGGTTACTTAAGAGGTTGTGTGAGTGAAAAGAACATCAGAATGCAGCTTCAATGTTCCTAATGTTCCATGGGCAGTCAAAAAATGGGAGATTTCAAAGGCAAAACGTAAGCTTTATGATAATTAGCGACCCAGCAAACTTGCTTGATATTAACATCTTCATTGTTCTCAAAATATTTACTTTAAACAGGGCCATAAATCTCCTTTTTCTATTAAAAAAAATCAAAGTTAGGAATAAGAAAACCTGTATAGCTTAAATATTACCTTAAAATTTTTACCTTTCATTTTGGAAACTCAAACCTAAAATATGATGATATGAAATCTATGTGCCATATATAAAAACATTCACACTATCCTTCCTAAAAGAACCTTAAATAATATGAAAAACCAAACTATCAATGATCCTTTAAAATTAGGTTTTTGTTTGAATGTTTAATAGAACTCAAATCTTTGAAACAAAAAAAGGAATCAAGTCCTTTCTGTCATAAACTCAGACATTAACGACTTTTTTTTAAAGTATGCAAAGAGAGCCCAGAGAGAAGAGGGAAAGAAGGGAAGAAAGCAAAGACCCATTTGACTGAGGGAAAATGCATCAGATTCGCCAGGACCGTGGGACTTTCTCATCACAGTCTCATGCAGGGACTCGATCCCGGGAGGAAGTGACTTCGAGAGGCATCCACATCCAGGCAGGTGACTTCCTTGGTAACAGTTTTACAACATGATGGCAAGATTTGGAAACTTGAAAGGTTGTCTAGCTAAGACTGCTACAGGCTGGGCAGGAATCACTCACGGGTCCTGCTGGAAGGTTAACCGAACTCTAGAGACGGGAGGCAGGCTGCACTCCCACCACAGCCCGCCTAACAAGACGGAGCCAGTTCCTAATGGACACGGGCCATTGGTCTCCTGGAAAGAGGCAGATGGCCATTCAGGGAGAAGAAGCTCTCATAAAACTGCATCCCTACAGCCACAGGAAAACACAACCCAAAGAGAAATGCAGTCAACCTGTCACAGCCAGTGCAAAGGAACAAGGACATCCACTAGACTTCTTCAAAAGGGGGTAAAATATATGTATAAACACATACACATACGGGTGTGTGAGAGCTTTAGAACAACGCTTTCTCATATTTAAAGCCATATTTAAGAACAACTGCCAATCTCTCCCAACCCCCATTGTTTTCAGTCCTAGAAGGATTTCTGGCAACTCTTTCATTGGCTCTTTTCAGACACAAATACGAGATACCTCCACTTCCCTGAGCTTGGGGAACACGGCAGCTAAGAAACCTTCTTTAGTTTAGTGCAGTTCAGCTAAGCTGAGGAAGAGTGGCCAGGCAGGGGGATGTTCATTTTTACAGTTAATCATATCAAGGCCATATTAAAACCTTCAGAGGCCCCAAGAACTGGAAAAACCTTATGATGATGACTCCAAAATACATCAACATAAAACAGCATTTTTCAAAATCACACAGAGCTTACATGTACACTGAAATGAGAATTCTGCCTTCCAGATTTTTCTGACTACAAAATTTTGCATTAGTTCCTCAAAACTGAGCCTCCCTCTCTTCTCTTCTTCTCTCTCTCACTCTCTTTTTTGCTAAGGGGTGGGGGGGGGGGCGGTCCTTGTCTTGCTGGTGCCCCATCACTCTCCATCAACTGGGACGTACCTCCTTAACTTCTAAAATAAACCATGACATCATGAAGGAAGCTCACCTGGAGTCTCCACCCGGCGGTAGTGATAGGGATTAATGCACACCTCTTTCTGCTTGGAGCCAAACGGGAACTCACAGCACTCCAGCGGCTTCAGCTCGTGGTGAGACTGGAGGTCGGGCCAGCGCCACACTCGACAATAAATAACATGGGGCAACCCCTTGCGGTGGGACACCTGCAGCCGGCCATCCAGGGACCGGGGAATCGTAACACATTTGCTGGGCTGCCCCGGACAGCTGAGGGCCCTTTCCAGCTCGTCCATGGCTCCTTTCTTCTTCTTTAATTTCTTCACTAAGGAGTCTACCGCCTTCTCCGCCCACTTTTCCTCTTCATCTCCTTGCTTCCAGCCTAGCAGTCTCTTCACTGCCGGGCTGGTGAAGGAGAAGAGGGAGCTGATGGGGGTGCTGGAGTGCATAAGAGGTGAACCACCGGCGTCCAGTGCAAACAGGAACTGGACAGACAGCCCTTCACTGCCTGTGGGGCCTGAGGGAAGGAAGCAGCAAGTAACTCTCCAGGGATGTCATAGGTACAAACTCTTCAGGGGTGTCATAGGTCTTCCTTTTCTTCTGGAAGTAACTGAACAATTCAGGTTGGGACGTGTGTTGACTTTCTCCTAAGCCCTGCAACGGGCTGGCCAACTGTGAAAAACAAGACAAGACTTCCTTAGTTTAATCAGGATAATTTTCAGAAAAGGTTAAAGTTGGATATGAGAGAGAAAATGTTCTTCAAATATTTTAGACTGGAAAACTCCTAGTCATCTTTGATTCCTCCCACTCCCTTATTCCCCATATCCAAGTCTTAGTATTTCTGCCTTCAAAATTTCTCTCAGGTTTTGAACGTGTCTCTCCATTTCCACCAATGCCTGAGGCCAAGGCCACCTCATGACTCCCCTACATTACTGCAGCCACCTCTGAAGCGGCCCCTTTCTTCCAGTTGGAATCTTTTCACTCCCACATACGAATTCTAACAAGTCATTTTCCTGTTTAAGAAATTACAGTGGCTCCTTGGTTTCCCAAGTATAAACTTCTCTGCCTGGGTTTTTAGGGCCTCTATAATCTTTCCTCAACATGCTCATGCTTCCTCCTTTCTCATGTATTGTTTGTACAAGTAATCTACCTTTATTGTAGAAAACATGGTAATATAATATAATACAACAACATAAATGACAAAGAAAGAAATTAGCATCACTAATACTGTCACCACTCACATGTTCTTCCACAATACTTTATAGGACAGGGGCTCTTAAAGTGTGACCCAAGGACCCTCTAAGTCTCAGAGTCCCTAACGGGGAGCTGCAAGGTCCTTTCTTTTCCAACTACATATCTGTGTACACTAGATTTTCTTCATGTACTTCAACCCAAACAACATATCATGACAGACTGTATGCAGAAGAGGATATGAGAATCCAAGTCATCTATTTAAAGAGGCATTAAAGAGATTTGCAAAGATATAAAACAATAACACTCTTTTCACTAATTTTTCGGGAAAATACAGTTTTTTAAATAAGAATGTTTATGCTAATATATAATGGGTTTATTACTGTCTTCTAATGAATCCACAAATATTTTTAAGTTTCCCAGTTTTGATTCCTAAAATGGTAAAAATTGATAGATGTAAGCCACATAAGAAAGGGTTCTCTGGAGTTCTCAATAATTCTTAAAAGTAGAAATGGGTGATGAGACCAAAAAGCTTGAGAACTGCTTTTCTAGAAGTCACACGTGGTCGCACACATAAATGCGTACACGAAAAAAGTACTGCTGTCACCTTTGTTATTCTGCCAGAAAATCAGTTGAATTCTTCCTTGCCCACTCATCCAAAAGAGAGGTTCTTTCCCAGTTATTCAACAGTCCCATTTAAGTTTCCTGAGGTAGCACTGCATTTCCTCTTCTCTGAAGCAGCTGGCTTAAACAAAACCCTCTCCTTGTTCCAGATTTTAGAAACCAGCTACCTTATTAATGTTTAAAGTGGCTGTTGGTAACATTTTGGAGCAAGCTGACTCATTTACTATCTTGGAATCCATCTTGCTTATAATCTCCAACAACTGCTTGTTTCATATGCATTCAATGTAATTTTCTCTTTTGCTTCCCTGGCAGGAAAGCTTCACTTTTCTGAGCCCAATTATATAAACTTCTTTGAACGAAAGTGCCATATAAACCCCTGCTATTGTGATAATTATCAGGCACCTCACGTGAGGAGGAGGACAGCCCGGTTACACAAAAATTGACGACATTTAATAAATATAAAGCAACACATATCACTTTATTCCTCATATAGACTTTACTTAGCATTGTATAGGGGTAAACTCTGAAGAAAAGGAGAGCTGAGAGCTTGATAGCTGTTCTTTTTCACTTGGCAGTTTGACTTACACTCAGTTTTATTTGGAAAGGTTGATTTTGTGGCTTAACAATCATGAACTTATAAAGTATAGTTAAGTCACTGTGTTCAAGTTCTGTTTACTTAATCGAGACAGGCTACCTTAAGGCAATGGCTGAAGAGGGTTGGGAGAAGCAACACCATACAGAATAATCTGAACCCCCAAGAGCTTTGATTCTGCTTACTTTTACATTGGATCTGCTATTTGTAAATTGTGGCATAAATCTTTAAGCTTAGGTCAGTGGTAGAAAAAGGCTTTTCATAAAAATATTCAGCAAAGTTAAATTAAATATACTTTTTAAAAAAACTTTTGCTCCATGAAACAAATAACAGTTCTCTAAACCAGGGTTTGTTGTTATTTTAACTGTGGGTTCCTATCTATGAACAGCATGTGAATTCAATTTATTAGAACAAAACAGTGGTTGCAAAAACAGTAAAATAAACTACAGTGTAGTGCAGCTAACAGAGAAAGAATAAGTATTATTTCATTAAAACTTTTCATTCAGAGGTTTATGTGTATGTGTACATGTATAGATGTCAAGGGTCACAATGCAAAATTTATTTGTTCTTGTGGGTTACAATCAAAAATGTCTGAAAAGCACTACCTCTAAACCATACATTTCCTCAAATTGTTTCTTGATGAGTGACTTTCAGGGATCACCATCCCTCCTCGTCCCTTGGGGAAATCCCAACTGGTCAAGAATCCAGGGTCTGAGGGATCTTGGCTCTGCTGACTGATCTCATTGCCGCATTTCAAATCTTTATCATAGTCTCACAGTGGATCCAAAACTATGATTTTACTGCTACAAGACACAGCTCCTATCCCATTACACAGAAGCCCTCGCATTGAGGGGGGGCCCAAAGAACCAAATTTAGAATCTCAGAGTAATAAACACAAAATTTGTAATAGCTGCCTCTGGATAGGAAAGGAAGAGAATAGAAAATATCAAAAAGTTAAGGTTTAATAAAGCTGACTGGTGGGTACACAGATGTTCAAAATACCATTCTCTATACTTGTTTGTATATTTGATGTATTTTTTAAGAGAAAAAGTAAATTTAATGCAATGAATCAAACTTGGAAACTCACTAACACTAAGGCTTCAGGTTCTTGTCTATGTTAACAGCTCCTATTTGTCCAGCGGTGCAATTTAAGGTTCATAAAGGTTATTCCATTCTCATTCCTATAATGTTTTAGCCACTAGTAGAACAAAGGGTCCTTTGTTTATCTCCAGCTGGCCATCACACTAATATCAACAGTGTGGGCCCCCCGACCCCACCCAAGTTTGTTTGATAGTGTCAACCTGGCTCAGAACAGCTCTCCACTGTCAGATCATTGAAATGCCCACAGACTATATGCTCTGACCTGCGACAACCTCCTTGCAGATACCACCGCCCAGGCCCACTATAATAATTAACATAGAGTGCTCTCAGAGGGTCATTAAAAAGCTGTCACAACAATGGGGCGGGAGTTGTTAATACTGCTTGTAGTTACTCCATGCCTATAAAGTACAAAGAAGAATCAAACGAAATAAACCATAAAGATGAATATGCCTGAAGGATTTATAAACAAAAACATGACCAGATAATTTTTACAAAATACAAGAGTTAAGGAAGAGAGATGCAGGGGGTACTGTAGGAGGAAGAGCCCTTGGCCCAGTCTGGGGAGTTCTGGAGGATTCTGGAGATAACCGAACTGCACTTAGAAGGATTTAAGTCTCAGTTAAAAAATAAATGAACTTGGCAGATTAGGACAATTTTGTAATAATTTTTTTTGTGGTTAAATTCTCCCTTTTGTAAGAAAATTACATATCCCTGTCACAGATCAACTGTATGATCTTCGGCAAGTCACGTGTTCTCTCTGGGCCCCCTCATTTCCTCATCTGCAGATCAAGAGGGACTCAGCCTCCCTGGAAGTGTCTGTCTGGGCGATGGTTCCATGACTCCACGGGTGTTGGCTGTGTGACTGTGTGGCCCGCTCAGCTGCTGTCGATGCTACATTGCTACTCCCTGGGTAGTCTGAGAATGAGGTCTTCACTCACGAAGCCATACTGCATAGAGCAGGGCAAAGCAACACTTTTTTTTCCACGGTTGTCAAATTGACCCTTTTTATAACAAATGGTCATCTACCAACACAACACAATTTCCACCTTTCTCTCCAGCTTTTTCCTTCTCTCTAGCCTTATTTTTATTACTGCCAAGGAATAAGAGCGAAAACGTATGCTTGGCATTACTGCATCTGACACCATTTGTGGCACCTTCACCAAGGCCTTCAAAACCCCAGACGTCTCCAAACGCCATCTGTTGACCATTAGGGCTTTCCTTCTTTGGGCAGAAGGAAAAAAGCACCATGACCATGCCTCCTCCGGTTCACTCGTGGTCCACTTCACGCACTCGCAGCACAAAAACAGTCCTTTCTTTTTCTGGCATCTGAGCTTTATAATAAACCCCAAGTGAGTGAGCAAAACAACTTCTCGTTTTCAAGTTTTTAAATAAACAGGACCACGTAAAAGAAAAGCAGCACTGACCACATGCACGCACCATGATTTAACCATACGTGATTTCACACTGAAATCCAACTTACCAGGCTGGAGAGAAGTTCGGCAGATACGAGCCTTTTATTTTTAAGTTGTCAGTTTAAATCCAACTCCTGTTAGCAGTTACTCAAGATGATTTCCACCTACACGGCCTCCTTGGAAGATTCAACTGGTGATTTTAATTGCAAAGAAAATAAAATTCAAAAAATATCATTTAAGATGGATTTGTTGGTTGTCTGCTCTGGAGCATGCCTAAACCCTGGACATAAGGAACCTCTGGAACAATCCTTCATAGGCACTGCTTCTGGGTCCATGTGGCCAAGAAAAGTCTACACCACCTACCAGGCTGTACACCACAGTCAGTCCAGGGGATCAGGAAGTGCTTGTCCTTCTGCAAGGGCCACTCCAGAAACATTACCCATGACAGAACACTGTTTCATTATTTGCTTTGTTTTTAAACTTTTTAACCCTATCAAGCTGGATGCTCTAATCCATAGTCAGCATTAAGTACACCGTGGTATCTCCTCTATATAACAGTTTACTAACCAGATTTAGAATTTCAACACACTTGCCAAAGGAACACTTAACCTTAAAGGAACAGACTGTTCTCTTGACTCCTTTTACAGCACTTTCTGTACACCAGTAATTAATATGGCAATAATAAGTGCTTTTAAAGTGTAAAAACAGATCCAAAAGAAGGTCTATCTAGAAAATAGCTGGCTGTTATTATCACTAGTGGCACATATACATCATGTCTTACTACTGTACACACTTGAAGAGAAACCGGGTTTAAAACACACACACATACACACACACACACACACACAAATACACAGATGTATGTTTGATTAATTCAAATGTGTCTTCACTTAAACTAGCCTGTCATCTGTATATGCTCCAAATGAGTGGCAATCACAAGTTTGTACTGTAAGATACAAATAACTACCTCATACATGTATACGTTTAGTGTCACTGGATAAACATGTCAGTTGGATAAACATGGAAATGGTATCATGATGTCATATTCTGGGGGAGAGGCTTTTCTAGCTGTATTCAGAGATTTCCTACAAATCTGTGAGAGGGCACTTCCCATTCACCAGTCTCCTAGTAAGCATCTGGTTGCAGGGTAGAACATCTTCTGCCCACAGTGCCAATGGAAGATGACAGAGACACATCCGTATAGTAGGGACTCTACTCAAGAGGGCCATGGTGGGATTTCAAGGCATCTATAGACCCCTGAATTGTCTGCTTATTTTCAGTGATTTTTCTATATGGATTTTCTATATGGATTTTTCTAGGGAGACAGTCCATAGGAACTTTTCTTCAAATTCTTAAAAGAACCCATGACCTCCAAAAGGTTAAAAAAAAAAAAGTTCACTGAATTAGAAGAAAAAAGAAATGGAGAAGGTAAGAGAGAGAAGGGGAATATGTTGAAGAGATGGAAGAGAATAGCTGACTACTCTACCTGACTAAAGTGGGTGCTGGAAAGAGGCTTAAAAAAGACTTGAGTCAGCGGATTCTGGGAAGATGGCAGAATATGAAGCACCAGAAATCTGTCTCCCTACCTAGACAACAATTACACCAGCAGAATCTATCTAATTTAATATTATGGAACTCTGAAGTCAATAGAAGGCTTGGAACTTCCAGGGGAAGGCTTAGATGGTAAATTGTGGTTAATTTCAGTCCATTTCAGTTCTTAGCACAGTAGCAGTTACCCATCCTTTAGCCCTTGGCAGGTAGCTGTGCAAGTAAGTGTTCCTGCAGAAGCTTGCACACAGTTTGGGAGAGCCAGGGCAGGCAAAAAGGACCCTGTCCTCCAAACATCAGGGATCTGTGCTCTAATCACGGATTGCTGTTTCTAATCACAGAGGTGCAGACAAACAGGAGGGTGGCCATTGTTGTTCCACCCCCCTCTACTGTTGCAAGCTCCTCCCCCTCTGGCTGAAGTGACTTCCAGGGGATTTAAAGGGCCAGCACTCTTTCCCTCTCCCCACATCTTTTATTTTTCTCTTTTTCTCCTTTTGGGAGCCAGACATTCAAGACTAGGACATTCAAAAGCAACTGCATATATGGCGAAACTTAGAAAGTGACTGTGCACACTAGGGAAAGGTGCAGGCTCAAAAAAGACCTGAGAAGACCTTCAATTTACACCTCAGGCTGAGCCTTTGTGCAGAGACAGCCTACTACAATAAAAAAACAAAAGCAGTAACAAAAACCGGCAAACCCCAGCAAAGGAAGAGAATCTGATTTCCAGAGTCACTAATTATAAGATTCCTATTTTCAGGTTTCAACAACGACAACAAAATCAGAGACATACAAAGAAACAAGAATGTATGGCCCATTCAAATTACATCCACAGAAACTGTTCCTGAAAAAGACCTGATGGCAGTTCTACTAGACAAAGATGTCAAAACAATCATCTTAGAGATGTCAAAGAACTAAAGGAAGATGTAGAGAAATTCAAGAAAATGATGTATGAACAAAATGAAAATATCAATAAAGAGACAGAAAACCTAAAAAGAAACCAAAAAGAAATTCTGGAGCTGAAAAGTACAATAACTGAAATGAAAAATTCACTAGAGGGATTCAAAGGCAGATGTGAGCAGGCAGAAGAAAGAGTCAGTGAACTTATATACAGGACAATGGAAATTACCAAGTTGAGGAACAGAAATAAAAAAGATTGAAGAAAAGTGAACACAGCATGTGGTACACCATCAACGGAGGACCAATATACACACTGTGGAAGTCTCAAAAGGAAAAGAGAGAAAGGATCAGAGAATATTTAATGAAATAATGACTTAAAACTTCCCAAACTTGGGGGCCAGCCCAGTGGCATAGTGGTTAAGTTCATGCTCTCCGCTTCAGCAGCCCAGGGTTCACAGGTTCGGATCCTGGGCGTGGATCTAGCACGGCTCATCAAGCCATGCTGTGGTGGCATTCCACATAAAATAGAGGAAGAGTGGCACAGATGTTAACTCAGGGCCAATCCTCCTCTAAAAATAAAAAAAGAGGAGGCTGGCTTCGTGGCCGAGTGGTTAAGTTCACACGCTCCGCTGCAGGTGGCCCAGTGTTTCGTTGGTTCGAATCCTGGGCACGGACATGGCACTGCTCATCAAACCACGCTGAGGCAGCGTCCCACATGCCACAAGTAGAAGGACCCACAACAAAGAATATACAACTATGCACCAGGGGGCTCTGGGGAGAAAAAGGAAAAAAATAAAATCTTTGGAAAAAATAAAATAAAATAAAATAAAAAAAGAAAGCAAACTTCCCAAATTTGATGAAAAACATGAATATAAACATCTAAGAATCTAAGCGAATTCCAAGAAAGAGAACTCAAAGAGAGACACACTGAGACATAGTATGATCAAACTTCCAAAAGCTGAAGATAAAGAATCTTGAAATTAGCAAGAAAGAAGCAACTCACCAGATACAAGGGATCCTCAATAAAATTATCAGATTTCTCATCAGAAACATGGGAGGCCAGAATAAAGTGGAGCAATATATTCAAAGTGCTTAAAGAAAAAAAATTGTCAATCAATCGAATATCTGGCAAACTGTCCTCCAAGAGTGAGGGAGAAATTAAGACATTCTCAGATAAACAAAAGACGGGGTTCATTATCACGAGAACTGCCCTGGAAGAAATGCTCAAGGGAGCCCTGCAGGGTGAAATGAAAGGACACCAGGCAGTAACTCAAAGCCATATAAAGAATAAAGATCTCAATAAAGGTAAACACATGGGCAATTATAAAAGCTAGTATTACTGTAACAAAGGTTTGTAACTTCACCTTTAATTTTCCATATAATTTAAGAGAATAATGTATTTTTTAAGTTATTAGTCTAAAAGGTAGTGCAATTGTAACTCTGGTTTGTAATTCCATATGCAGTTTTCTACATAACTCAAGAGACATGCATTTAAAAGAATTATTAGTTTACGTTTTGAGGTATGCAATGTATAAAAATGTAATTTTGTGACAAAGTGATGGGGATGGGGCTGTAAAAAATCAGAGTTTTGTATATTATTGAAGTTAAACTGGTATAAATTCAAATTAGAGTGTTATAACTTCAAGATGTTAAATGTAATCCCCATGGTAACCACAAAGAAAATAGCTAAAGAATGTACACAAAAGGAACTGAAAAAGGAATTTAAACATTTCACTTAACACAAAAATTAATGTAACACAAAAGAAGACAGTAAGGCAGAAAATGAGGGATAACCAACTATCAGGCATATATAAAACAAATAGCAAAGGGGCAGAAGTAATTAATGATAAGTAATTACTTATCATTAATTACATTACATGTAGGTGGATTAAACTCTCCAACCAAAAGACAGAGTTTGGTAGAATAGATAAAAACACATGATCCAACTCTCTTTTGTCTACAAGAGACTCACTTTAGATCCAAAGACACAAATAGATTGAAAGTGAAAGGATGGAAAAAGATATTCCATGCAAATAGCAACCAAAAGAGAGTAGGGGTAATTCAAAGAAGGTTACAAGAGATAAATAAGGATATTATATATTGATAAAAGGCTCAATACAGCAAGAAGATATAACAATGATAAACTTCTACACAACTAATGGCAGACGAGCAAAACATGTGAAGCAAAAATTGACAGAACTGAAGGGAGAATGAGACAGTGCTACAATAAGAATTGGAGACTTCACTATTCCACTCTCAATAATGGAGAGAACAACCACACAGTAGATAAGTAAGGAAAGAGAGAACTTAACACGATAAATCAGCTAGATCTAACAGACATAGACAGAACACTCTACCCAGTAACAACAGCGTACCTATTCTTCTCAAGAGAACATGGGACATTTTCCAGGGCAGACCATACATTAGGCCACAAATTAAGTCTCAAGAGATTTAAAAAGACAGATTTCACACAAACTGTCTTCTCCAATCACAACAAGATAAAGTTAGCAATCAACAACAGAAATAAAACTGGAAAATTCCCAAGTTTGTAGAAATTAAACAACACACTCAAACAACCCATGGATCAGAGAAGAAATTACAAGGGAAATTAGAAAATACTTAGAGATAAATGAAAACAAAAATAAAAACAACATACCAAAACTTATCGGATGCAGCAAAACCAGTGTTAAGTGTGAAACTTATAGCTATAAATCATAAATACTTACATTAAAAAATAAGAAAGATCTGAAATCAACAAACTAAACCCAAAACTAGCAGAAAGAAGGAAATAATAAAGATTAGAGCAGAGATAAATCAAACAGAGAACAGAAAATCATTAGAAAAATAAATGAAACTAAGAGTTGGTTCTCCGAAAAGATCAACAAAATCGACAAACCTTTAGCTGGATGGACTAAAGAAAAAAAGAGAGAAACTCAAATTACTAAAATCATAAATGAAAGTGGAGACATGACTGCTGATTCCACAGAAATAAAAAGGTTATAAGAGAGTACTATGAATAACTGTATGCCAATTGGATAACCTAGATGAAATGGACAAATTCCTAGAAACACAAAGCTACTAAGACTAAATAATGAAGAAATTATAAATATGAATAGATCCATAACTAGTAAGGAGACTGAATTAGTAATCAAAAATCTCCTGATGAAGAAAAGCCCAGGACCTGATGGCTTCACTGGGGAATTCTACGAAACATTTAAAGAAGAACTAATACCAATCCTTCTCAAACTTCTCTGAAAAACGAAAGAAGAGAGAACATTTCCTATCGCATTCTATAAAGCCAGTATTACCCTGAAACCAAAGCCAAACAAAGGCACTACAAGAAAAGAAAACTAGAGACTAATATCTCTTATGAACATTGATGCAAAAATTCTCAACAAAATACCAACAAACTGAATTCAGCAGCATATTAAAAGGATTATACACCATGACCAAGTGGGATTTATTCCTAGAATGCAAGGGTGACTCAATAAAAAATCAATGTAATACACCACAGTAACAGAATGAAGGGAAAAAACCCATGTGATCATCTCAATTGATACAGAAAAAGCATTTGACAACATTCAATGTGCTTTCATGATAAAAACACTCAACAAACTAGGAAAAGAAGGAAACTATTCCAACATAATAAAAGCCGTATATGAAAAACCTACAGCAAACATCACACTCCACGGTAAAAGACTGAAAGCTTTTCCTCTAAGATTAGGAACAAGGTAAGGATGTTCACTTTTGTCACTTCTATTCAACATAAGAGGAAGTTCTAGCCAGAACAATTAGGCAAGAAAGAGAAATGAAAGGCATCCAAATTGGAAAGGAAGAAGTAAAATTATGTCTTTTTGCAGATAATTTTTGCAGAAAGACTTGTACCATGAAACCTACAAACCACTGCTGAAAGAAATGAAAGAAGACATAAATAAATGGAAACACGCCCCACCTTCACAGAGCGGAAGACCTAATATTGTTAACATATCAATACTACCCAAAGTTATTTCCAAATTCAGTGCAATCTTAAACAAAATCTCAATGAAGTTTTTTGCAGAAATTGAAAAACTTCTCCTAAAATTCATATGGAATCCCAAGGGACCCTGAATAGCGAAAACAATCTTGAAAACGAAGAACAAAGCTGAAAGACTCACACTTCCTGATTTCAAAACTTACTACAAAGCTACAGCAATCAAAACAGTGTGGTACTGGAATAAAGACAGATATACAGACCAATGGAATAGAATAGAGAGTCTAGGAATAAACCTTTGCATATATGGCCAAATGATTTTTGACAAGGGTACCACAAGCATTCAGTGGGGAAAAAATAATCTTTTCAACCCATGATGCTAGGAAAATTGGATATCATGCAAAAGAACATATACATGCAAAAGAATGAAACTAGACCTTTATCTAACACCATATACAAAAATCATCTCAAAATGGATCAAAGACTTAAATGTAAGACCTAAAACTATAAAACTTTTAGAAGAAAACATAGGGCAAAAGCTTCATGACATTAGATTTGGTAAAAATTTATTGGATAGAACACCAAAGGCACAGGCAACAAAAGAAAAAATACACAAATTGGACTTCATGAAAATTTTTAAAATTTGTGCATCAAAAGACATTATCAACAGAGTAAAAAGGCAACTCACAGAATGGGAGAAAATATTTGCAAATCATATGTCTGAGAAGGGATTAATATTCAGAATATACAGAGACATCTCAAAACTCAACCTCAAAAATCTAAACAACCTGATCAAAAAATGGGCATAGGACTTAAATAGACATTTCTCCAAAGAAGATATATAAATGGCCAATAAGCACATGAAAAGATGCTCAACATCACTAATCATTAGGGAAATGCAAATAATAACTACAATGAGATACCACCTTACACCCATTAGGATGGCTATCAAAAAAAAAAAAGAAAAGAAGAGATGTTGGTGAAGTTGTAGAGAATCTGGAACCCTTGTGCACTGTTGGTGGGAACGTAAAATGGTAGAGCCAATGTGGAAATGGTATGGTGGTTCCTCAAAAGATTAAAAATAGAAGTACCATATGATCCAGCAATTCTACTTCTGGACATATACCCAAAAAAACTGAAAACAGAGACTTAACAGTTACTTGTACACCAATGTTCAGAGCAGCATTATTCATAATAGCCAAAAAGTGGAAATAACCCAAATGTCCATCAAGGATGAATGGATAAACAAATGTGGTATATACATGCAATGGAATATTATTCAGCCTTAAAAAGGAATGAAATTCTGAAATGTGCTACAGTGTGAATGAACTTTGAAGACGTTATGCAAAGTGCAGTAAGCCAGACAAAAAAGAACAAATAATATATGATTCCACTTATTTAAGGTACCTAGAGTAGTCAAATTCAGAGACAGAAAGTAGCATTTGGTTGCCAGAGGCTGGGAGGGGAGAGGGATGACAGGTTATTGTTTAATGGGTGTAGAATTTTAGTTTTATAAGAAGAAAAGACTTATGGAGATGGATAGTGGTGATGGTACACATTATGAATGTTATCAAGATTACGATGATGCACATTACAAATATATTTAACACTGCTGAACTGTACACAAAAATGGTTAAGAAGGTAAATTTTATGATGTGATTTTTATTACAATAAATTTTTTTAAAAGACTAGAGTAAATGGAGATAATGAAAACAGGACAGGTAAAAAAGGCTTATGGCTAACACATACTGAGCATTATCATGGTGTTCTACATTCATTTACTCACTGAATCAGTGCAGTAGCTATGTGTGGTTATAAGCTCCCTCCCCTTTATATATGAGGTAACTGAGGCACATTGAAATTAAATACCTTGCCCAAGATCACACAACTAGTAAGTGATAGTGATAGGATTCAGACCCCGGCAGTC
The DNA here is from genome assembly GCF_041296265.1 of Equus caballus. Taxonomy (NCBI): domain Eukaryota; kingdom Metazoa; phylum Chordata; class Mammalia; order Perissodactyla; family Equidae; genus Equus; species Equus caballus. The sequence continues at coordinate 33,002,959 of NC_091700.1, forward strand.
TGGCTCCAGACTCACACCCTGAGCCACTGCACCATAACCCTCCTCCCAAAGGAGATGAGAGGAAAGCAACAATGGGTGTCTCCCCTGTCATGCTCAGACTGAGAGCAACAGAGCACCTGAACCCAAGGCTGGGTCTGAGCTGTATGAAATGGAGGACGATGCTGAGGGAAGGGGCACACATGGCAGGAAGGTAAATACAAACCCTCCAGGGTTTCTTCCATCTCCAAAATGTCGTGATTCTAAAAGGGCATGTAGCACAACTGAAGGGTTGGCTCTCTGTTCTCAAGAAAAGGATAAACCAGAGCCAAACCTCATTTGTTAGCCAGCATTCACTCACTCATCTATTTCAACAAATACAGCTACCAAGAATACTTACTATGTGTCAGGCGCCGCCTGGTGGTGACCAAGCAGACATGATCCTTGCCCTCAAAGAGCTTAGAGTCTTGTCTGGATATTAAACAAGCAAATATTAACAAACCATGAAGTACTATGCAGGAAACAAACATGGCGCTGGAATAGAGAAAAGCAAGGGCAAAGCATCCCCTGGGACCTCCTGAGGAAGATCTCCTGAGGGGGTAACAATTAAACCGAGAGGAGGAGAAAGTGCCAGTCTCTCCAGAAGCTGTGGAATGAGAATTTCAGACGAAAGTTCTAAGACAGTGGCTAAGGGGTAGGAAGAATGTGGTGCCTTTGGGTGGCCCAGGAGGAGTGGACAAGGAGGTGCGGAGCTGGAGGTGAGGCGGGAGGGGTGGGCTGGAGGCAGCTCATGCTGGACCTTGAAGGCAATATATGGAAAATGGATTTATGTTAAGTGCAAAGGGGAGTCTGTGAATGGGTCTAAAAAGCAAAGAAGTTCAATGATATGATGTATTTTTAAATGCTCACACTGGCTGCCTATGTGGAATATAATCAGATGGGAGAGAAAGCAGGTAGACCAACTGGAGGATATCATAAAGTACAGGTGAGAGACCATAGACACCCAACAGGGTGGGAGCTACTGGGGAAGGTGGGATCAGTGGAGTGTTATTTTGTTTTGTTTTGTTTTAAAATGGGGGCTTCCAGAAAGCACCTTATTTATCAAGAGGAATTAATCAGTACAAAGGAGAGATTCATGTTGCATAAGATAGGGAGAGGAAGTGGGACCACAGAAGGGAAGAGGAGAGAATGAGGGCAGATGCAGGTAGGTTTGTCCATCTGGTCACGGGAAAATGAGAGCACTCCCTCTGAAAGATTCTAATTCTCAATGATATTCAAGTAAGACTAGGAGGAGGAGGGGTGAGAGATTTGAGGGGCAAGGCAAAGGCGGGAAGTAGGGAGAGAATGGGAAAGCAGGAGCGTGTTCTGAAACGCTGGACAGAAAACAAAAGGCACGCTCCTACAGGGGCCCCTCAGCAAGGCTGAGAGTGAGGCCTTGGGAGGGCCCACCGAGGAGCTCCAGAAAAAGTAGCTCTACTCTCAGAAAATGAGCATTGCTTGCTGCTCAGACCAAAACCTGGGTCCTCGACCACTGGGCTCTTTTCCCCTTTATGACACAAGGAGGTGATCAGAGCGGGATAAAGAAGCAGGACAGCCAAGCAGGTACTCAGGCACTTGCCTGTAAGAGTCGCAAAAACATCACTACAAGAAACTCCCAAAATATACATGGGTCACATTCCTACCAACGTAGGCAGTGCCCTCAAGTAGGAAAAAAACCTAATACTTCTAAATATTGTTTGTGATGAGCATGCCACTCAGTGCTCGGAAGTTAGGAAGTCAGAAGAAACTATGAAGTGGTAATACAGAGTATTTACATTCCTTACAGAAAGAAGTGATTAACCTGGCTTTGGAAGCTTTTAATATAATAGCTTAGAGGAAGGGCCTGGAGATAAATACTTTCAGAACTCTGAAAGGATGCACAAGAAACTGACAATATTAGCTGCTTTTGGAAAGAAAATGGTGGCCAGAGAAAAGGGTGGAAGACACGTTACTTCTGTTCTTTTTGAATTTTGTATCAACTGAAAAACCCCTCTCAAGTCAGAAAAATCACAACAGAAAACTGAGAAGAGAAGAACTGCAAAGAAGTGGGGAATATTTTGCCCATTATTTTTCCCGGCATTGATTCTGCTTCATACTTGAATTTCTTTCTGGATAAACTTTTCCTTAACAAAGATTGATTTTTCCCCACCTTTCCTCAGCACAAGTTGAAGCAGTACCATATGTATGATTAGTCTCTCTGAAGTGTTCACAGATCTTGGTTCAGCTCTTGTTAAAACTACAAGAAGACTGGATTTCCAGTATCCATTCAGAAAAGAGTAGGGTGTTTACTCTAAAATGTGGCTCCATGTTTTTTTCACCCCCAAGAGAAGCTTTGCATTCCCAGTTAGAGAGTAGGTAGGGAATACCTTACAGACACAATCCATTCATCGGGAGCTTTTACTCGTCCTAAAACTTTAACTCCATCGCCAGAACTCAGGAAAGAAACAAGAGAGCAGAGACAAAATAGGTCTTTAACTCACAGTAGGACCCAAATAGGATTGCAACAAAGGAGACTACCTGTTACTTAGAGCCTATTCTTAATTTAGACCCAAATCGAACATCTCTCTTATTTGCATTAGAGTGCTTTGATTGACATTTCATGTATGCACAGCTGCACGTCATCATGTTATGATGCAATTTTTTCTTTCTTCCTCCTATATTTGTAACTCAAGGTGTTTATAAAACACTCCACATTCTCAAGGAGAATAAGAATCAAGGCCAAGTATTTCAGCATGAACAATTTATCAATAACAAAGTGAAGATCCTTAGATAGAAATCTATTTTTACTGAATTGTTTATAAACTGGTGAATAACTGTTGCTCTTAAAAAAAATATCAAACTTTCTGCACCTTAGCAACCTCAAAAAGCATAAACCAGAAGTTACACAACACAACGCACTTTAAAGGTGTCCTTATTCCAAGCAATTCTGAACTATGAAAATCTGGGCTTACCACAAATATAAATTTGGGATAGATTATTTGTCTTACAAAATGAATCAATAAATGTAAAAGTAAGATTCATTTACAAAAAACATTCATGTACAGCTTTTTCAGGAATAAATATCCTTTCATTTAATAAATATTTACCAGGTTCTTTATGTTGCAATTCCTAGAGTTAACTGCCAAACTTGACAGATTTTGCTTTTAAAGGTATATCTCTTTCTTTAGTCAGAAACAATCTAGACTCGTCAGTAGAACGAAGAGATCTCACTTTCCATTCCTACTTCTAAAATATAATCCTAACTTAAAAAATGTATTTTTTTATTTAGGCCATGTTATCACCTAAATGTTTTCGTGGGGCACTAAAGAATACCATTGTTAGCAAACTGCAGAAGAAATCAAATTAGCTTTGAGGACACTTTATCTTATAAACTCTTTGCCCATCAAAACACCAAACATCCTTAAAACTTTAAGAATTTTACAACTGTTCCAGCTTTTTTGTAAGCAATACAGTATTATTTTACTGATATAGTCAATAAGCCACTTTTTAAAAATGTTCCCAGCATGTCCTTGAGAAAACAGATAAGCTGTATTATTCTACATGTCAGATAATACCCGTGTAGAATAGCTTAGCTCAAATTTGGAAAAGGGATATTTCCCTTTTTAAAAAACAGATGTTTTTAAATTGGTTTTACAGGTGAGTAGGTCTATTTCCACCTTCTCATTGTTGTAATGTCACCTCAGGTCAGTTTGGATGTCTTTTTTTACCCTGGTGAGTGTTCAGGAACAACAGAAATGAGCTTCCCTCCAATATATACATCATCGCGTCACCACCTCAAAATAAATGCCTTTCAGCCCCAAACAGGGACATGTTAGCTGGTGGCACAGCAATAACAGTGCATCACAGCCACACCACACAGAGGACAGAAACATGTGTTTTAAAACTTTTCCTATTTTTCATTCCAAACCTCTCAGATGTCAACACACAACGTATATGGGACTTACTAAAAAAAAAATTGTTTTAATTAATTTCTGTAACTTCCAGCCTGTAATTATGGTAAACACAACAAACGACCTTTCACTTTTTCTCTTTCCCACTTTGGTCCTCTGAGAAATGCAAATCTACAGAAGAATGAATGGCCATTACCTGGTATTACCTAAAGCATTTTACTATCTTCCCTTGTGCTTAGATGCACTACAAGGATCAGGGATTATTTCTAAAAAGCCCTTAAAAATATCCTCTGGGGAAGACAAACACCATATGATTTCACTCATATGTGGAAGATAAACACACAGACAAAGAACAGATTAGTGGTTACCAGCGGGGAAAGGGGTTGGGGGTTAGCAAAGGGGTAAAGGGGTACATTTACATGGTGACTGACAAATAAGAATGTACAACCGAAATTTCACAATGTTATAAACTATTATGACCTCAATAATAATAAAAAAAAAAATATCTTCTGGGAAGCCATCCTGAAGTAATTCTCATTTTCATTCACTCTTTGATTCAGTCAACAAATATTTATTGAGTTTCTACCATGCGTTGTGTGCTGCACTGTGTGCTAAAATTGTACAACAGCTTTCCAGATTCAAAATCTTCATTACCCAAGGAATCAAAAGAATCTGAGTCAGGATGCAATACCATTAAACTGCTTCAAAATATTTAGAGACTTAAAAATGTAATAAGGATATTTGGGGGGCTATTTTTGGCTTTACTAAATAGTTTATGGGGGTGTGTATTGCTCTGTTTTATTTTTATTTTAAACAAAGGTGACAACAGAGTGACTTCATCACAGAGAGTCGGAGACTCTGGGCCAGCCCAGACGCAATGTACTTTCTTCGCTGTACCAGGCCCGGTGAGCCCCACGGTCTGTAACTGGCACTCAGCATACTTCTCCCTGTTCCCTAGACCAGAGCTGGGTGGACTCTGGGGCATGAACTTGAGCTGCCCCAACCTGTTATATTTTTCTCCAGGTGGAACTCTGAAAATGTAGATATGGTGTAACTGAAGAAATGACATCAATTAGATGTCATTAGACTACTTCAGCGCTGTGAATTCATCTATTCCTTCCACTCCATTTGCCCTCTGTTTACCACTACTTTCCCACAAGGCAAGCAAGTGCTTTTTTAGACCCACAGTTTGAATCCTCACTGTTGAGATGGAATTCCAGAAACTAAAAAAACAAAACAAAACAAAACAAAAACTGAATCTCTATAGGAGTAAAAGTGAGCTCATCGATTGTAATGAGCTATGTACATTCCCAAGCCAGAAAAACACACATCCAGAAGAATGACAAAGTATAAAATCATGTTGGAAATATTTTGGTAACGATGATGATAATATTGTTGAAATACATATAAAGTGGCATTATTGGGTGGCTAGGCTTGATTGTCCCACTGACTCGAAAGATTAACCTGGAGAGAAGTTCACCTCCTGTTGGAATGACCCAAGTCAGACGGACATAGGAAAGTGCCTTAAAAGGTTACGGTTGATCACCAGTTAACCAGGAGGATATCCATTAATAATGAAGTCGGTCATTGAGCAGAGCAAAAATTCTTCCTATGTAGATTTAGTCACTGAATCTAGACTAACACATAGATTTTTACATGCTAAGGAGTCATGAAACACAGCAAATGCCAAGAGGACATACAGTAGCATCCAGAATCATTACCCTAGCAAGTGTAAAGAAAATATCAGGGAAGACATTCTCAACCTTAAAAATAATGACAAGGTCCACAAACTAGCTAAACTAACTTCTCACTATGAAGCTAGGATGTAAGGCTAGGTCTACAAAAGACCACATTTTGACAAAATCAAGCAAAACTCTCCATCAAACAGCCTGCTGATACACTTAACCAATCCTCTGAGCTTTAAAATTGACATCACCACTCTCCATAAAAATTCGAGTCTTTTTAAAATGAAATGTGACATACAGCATCAGGGACAACATAGCCGTTTTCTCTGCAGGTTTAAGTTTTACTTAGCAAATAATTTCTTGGTGATGTTTAACTTTAAAATAATCAAGCACAAAGCCGCAACTGAGATAGATCAATAGTTGCACTCTTGAGCAGCAAAGCAAACAGAATAATAATGAGCAAGATGGACTTTTAAGCAAAGAAAATGAGAAGACGTTCCTAAGCAAGATCTCAAACAGAATACAGAACTCAGTGTTCTTCACCCTTTTAGAAACCCTGGCACTTTATTTGGCTAGAAATTTTTAGTTATAAAATCAGCACATAAGTAAAATTAATTTGTCCTCATTTTATTTACTAAGTTAATAGACTTCTTGTTGAAAACCTAATTTTGTCTGAAATACCAAGTGTTGAGAAGAATGTGATTAACAAGAATTGGCAGGAGTGGGTATATCATGTACGTTGGAAACAATCTGTCATCATCTTGTTAAGTTGAAATTTGCATATCACAAGACCTAGCAATTCCACAACCTGGTATATATCCTAGACTGGCATTCAAACCTCAGGCAGAAATGATTAATGTAATAAATTTATTGGGTCTCCATCAGCATTTTAAAAAATAGACTGGATGTTATCACAGTCATTGCTCAGAATAGGAAACAGTCTTATATCTTGAACTTTTTGAAGTGATCAATAGTTACACAAAGAGAGACAGAGATTTGTGTATATGTCCTGTCAGGTTATAGTTAAAAACAAAACTACCTGAAAGCCACTGCCCTAATGACACTATTGCACATACTATAATATTCATAGCAGCATTATCCAAAATAGCGAAAATCTGGAAATAACCCAAATACCCATCGACTGGAGAATGAATAAAAAATGAAGGAATAATCTCAGTGGAATGTTATATAATAATAAAAATATGTTAACTATACCCACAAGCAAGGATTAATCTTAAAGACAATGTTAAATGAGAAACAAAGTAGAGCCTAGAAGACTAAGCAGAGTATGAAATCACTTTTATAAAGTTTAAAAACAAATAAAAACTAAATTTCATTGAGATACACACATATGTGATTAAATTACATTTTAAACATCAAGGCAAGGAAAACACAAAATTCCAGATATTAATACTTGAGGCAGAGGAGTAGCACAACAGGAAGATGTGGCATTAGGAATGCCGCATCTTATTATATTATCATATATTAATTATTATAATGTTCCATCATAATTTTTATACATGTGCCACATATTCTTTTGAAAGTATCAAATACTACATAATAAAATATTTCAATTACTTTAAAACAAAATCTCACAGGACACGTATAACATGGTCCCCATTGTAACTAACAATGATATTTCTCAGCAGATGGAAATTCGAGAATCAAAATTTAATCAAAGATTAAGAAAAAGTGAGAATCCTAAGCAACAACTAGAAGAGCCTTAGAACAATGACTAAGAAGGTTAAGAACAATAACTTCTTGAGCATGCACCATACACAAGTTATAAAGTTACAAAACTAACACACAAAACATTTAGAGAGCACCCCAGGGGTTAACTTCTCTGCTATGAACTATTAGCCCTTCCTGCCTCCGTGTTTTCATGCATGCCTTTCCGTCTCCTGATCTTCTAAACTCCCCTCTTCAAGTCCAGTCCCCTCCATAGACTCCTCCTGATCCCCTACTTGAATGTTATCTCTATCTTCGCTGCTGATGCTTTATACTTCTCATACGTCAACTATCTCAGGTGGCCTCACACTGATTTGGGTCCTGGTAGAGAACCCCACCTCCTCTAAGGGTCCCCTTACCCTCATGTGAAGTCTCCCTGGGAATCCTGAGCCAAGTCATTAAGAAGATGACAGGGATCTAAGCCCTCGTTGATACATGTACCACCCCAAATCACTCGTTATGATGTATGATTGGCTCTTTTATGTCACACTCTCTCTTTCACTCCCATGGCAATGATGCCTATCAGTTTTCTCTGAATGGTCTGGTAGTGAGGGGCTCCAAACTGCCTAGCGCCACTCACCCCATCTCCTACAGCCAGCACACGTTAGCCTCAGGTCAGATTAACCAGCTAGATCGTCTACCATTCCACCAACCTTAAACCCTCAAATCTACGTCTTCAATTTTCCCAGCTCTCTACACCCATATGTAACAACTATTCGCCTACTGTAAACGATACTGTAATTATCTGGATATATATCCTTTACTGAAATGTGAAGTCTCATGCATCTCTGAATAGATCAAAGGGTCTAATACAGGTTTCTCCCTCTCAGCACTATTGACATTTGGAGCCGGATACTTGGGGAGCGGGGCGGGGAGGGGCTGTCCTGTGTCCTGTGCATTCCAGGATGTTTAGCAGCCTCCCTGGCCTCTATCCACTACATACCAGTAGCACACCCTCACTAAGTCGTGACAACTAACAATGTCTCTAGATATTGTCAAATGTCCTGTGTGGGGCAAAAATTGCCCTCTGTCAAAAATCACTGGTTTAACATAAATCATCATTCTGCTCAATAATCACAAGATCTTGATAATTTAAGATTTAGATTATTGTTAAATAAAAATGAAACAGAATTCCAGAGAAAGGTGTGTTCAATGTGGATTTAAAAAACGGAAGAGGGGCCAGCTCCGTGGCCGAGTGGTTAAGTTCGAGTGCTCCGCTGCAGCGGCCCAGGGTTCAGATCCTGGGCATGGACATGGCACCACTCGTCAGGCCACGTTGAGGCGGCGTCCCACATCCCACAACTAGAAGGACCTGCAACTAAGATATACAACTGTGTACAGGGGGGCGGTTTGGGGAGATAAAGCAGGGAAAAAAAAAAAAAAAAGATTGGCAACAGTTGTTAGCCCAGGTGCCAATCCTTAAAAAAAAAAAAAGAAAATGGAAGAAAACTTGCTCTGCTAATGGCTGCACAGAGAGTAAGTTTTGAATTCTAGGCATAGAAAATATAGTGCTTTTTTAAAAGGTTATCCTAGCGAATGTTACCCAGCGCAGTTGTTTAGGCTGAAGATTACAGAAGGGTCTGGATCGTGGTTTCTATACTCAGATATTAATCCACTTCAAAGCAATAGCATTTTCCTGGGCAGCTTGAAACTTTGGGATGTAGTGTTATTTTGAACTACCTTAGCAAAAGCCAAAGGGTTCAGACTTCAGTTATGATCACAGAACGAGAAGAATCAGGTACCTAAATTGAAGAGTAACACAGTTACAAAATAGACTTGAAATGACTTGGGTTCAAATTGACAAATATAAATGGGAGGGAAAAAAACCCTTTCCCTCATTCTCTCAGTCCGCTCCTACCCACCCTGTGGATCCACTCCTGTGGATTTTTTACTTTTCAAACATCTTTCAAAACCACCTCTTCCTCCCCATCCCCTTCACCTCCCTCCATTTCTCCCAAATCTCTTCTACGAATTGCCAGGTTTCTAAAACACAGATCTAACATTCTCATTTAAAAATGTACCAGAACTCCGTGCAGCACGTTTACAAATGCTCAGAACTGTTTATTTTCTCTTCCTTTCCCTGCCCTGCCCAGTCTTTCCTCCTTTCCTTCCTTTTTACTTTAATTGGGATAGGGAGGGGATTTTCTCCCCTTGATTTTAAAAGCAATTCGTGTTCATGAAGAAGAAAAACTAGGAAAATATGGAAAAGTTCCTTAAAAAAGAAGGTTCTAACAACCACTGTTGATTCACACAGATATAATAATCACTATTAACATTTTTGTGAATTTTTAAATTTTTTCTAAATAAACATATATTTTAAAATAGGAATCCATATAGATACAGCTAATATTCTGCTTCTTTCAATGAACAATATAGTATAACCATTTTCACATTAATAAATATTTTATGTTCTTAAAGTTCTGTGGTAGTCAGAACAATATGCAACTTTTAATTTTAATTCTAAGTAGCATTTTTACTTCACTTGCAATACTTTCTTGTGCTATAATTTGAAAAAAAACAGATTTAGAGCACTCCTTGTACAGATTTTATAAGTTGGTTTTCAATAGTTTCAGAGTAATTGCTAAAACAAAAACAAAACAAAAAACCTAGAGGCATTTTGCCTCTCGTTACATATAAATCTGTCAGAGTACTTTACAGTTCTAAATACATAAATTCTACATTAAGCTATTATTCTTACAAAAATTAAAACATTATAAATGAGGTTAAATTTAACGTGATCATCAATCACTATTCCCAAATCCTCATGTACTTCCTGCTATAAGCACTGTTACAAGTTTGGGATTAGTTTTAGATATTTTGCTCTGCATATTCATACACAGATAGGTCCTCCCACACAAAATATATTTGTGTGTATATATCCGTATATACACATATATATATTATGTTTGAATTTTTTAAAATAATCATTCTGCAACTTGCTTGAGGGTATTTTCTATGCTAGTATTACATAAATCTACTTCATTCTTTTTAACTGCTGTGTAGTATTCCACATTATATAAAGCCCATTTCTACTTAAGCTCAAACTGCCATTCGAAGAGTCTACCACAATGTAGGAAATCTAAAATATATTCAAGTCTGTTTGAAAACTGGCATGAACTTAAGGAACGTGGGATATCTTCAGAGGAAATTCTAAAATAAACTTTTTCCTAAATAACAAAAAAGAAAATGCAGAATTTGATAACCTGCTTTTAATAAAAATAGAACACAGGATATTTCTATTTTTGATAAATATCAACAAAACAAAACTAATAAATGGTTCAAAGAGATATATTACATATGCATTTTCAGTGATAATTGCTCATACAAACTCCAACTTACAAAGAGTTCTTTATCCAAAGTTCACTAGGGGGAACATTCTGAGGTGATGGAAATGTCCTATGGCTTCATAAGGGTGTGGGTTACACAGACGTATGCAACACAGAAGTTGATTTTTGGTCTACAGAGAAAGAAGTTGAAAATTTGAATGGCCTTATATCTGTTAAGGAAACTAAATTCAAAATCAAAAACTTTCCCTGGAAGAGATCACCAAGACTAGATGGCTTCACTGGCAAATTCTATCAAACACTTAAAGAAGAAATAATACACAAACTCTTCAGAATATCAAGGAGAGAGAACTTCCCAACTCATTTTATGAGGCCAGCATAATCCTGATACAAAAATCTGACAAGAATATCATAAGAAAACACAAATATTACTCAGAAACATAGATGTAAATAACCTTAACAAATATTGGCAAATCACTTCCAGCATCATAAAAAGGGTTAATACCTCATGAACAAGTACCATTTATCACAGAAATGCAAGACTCATATTACTTTCGAAAATAAATCAACGTTTCACCATATTAACAGAATAAAGGAGAATGCCATATTATCATCTTAATAGATGCAGGAAAAGCATCTGACAAAAGTCACCACCCATTCATGAGTTTTTAAAAATTATTAACTCTCAACAAACTAGAAATAGAAGGAAATTTCCACAATCTTTAAAGGGCAACTACAAAAACCTATAGCTAACATCAGACTTAGTGATGAAATACTGAATACTTTCCACTAAGATTAGAAACAAAGCAAGAAAATCCACTCGCACCACTTGTATTCATCATTATACTGGCTAGCTTAGAAAGGAAGATGCAAAATTATACTCATAGACAACAGAAAGAACAACAAAGGAAATCCTCAAGATTCTTCAAAAAAAAGAAAAAACTACTGAAACTAATTAGTGAATTTAGCAAGTTGCAGGACACAAGATAAATGTACAAAAACAATTATATAGTCTAGCAGCAAACAAGTTGAAAATAAAATAAATAAAAATATTTACAATACTATCAAAAGCCATATAACTCTTAGGAATATATTTAACAACAACAACAAATGGACAAGAACTCTATGATGAAAACTGCAAAACACTGCAGCAAGAAATTAATGGAGAGTTATATCACATTCATGGATTTGGAGACTCAATACGGTTAAGAATTCAGTTCTCCCCAAATCAATCTATAGATTCCATGCCATTTTGACTAAATTCCCAGCAGTAAGTTTTGTATAAATTGGCGGGATGATTTTGAAATTTATATGAAAAAGTAAGGAAGTTAGAATATCAAAAAATCTTAACTGTTAAGACCAAGAGACTGGGAAGAATCCAGATTTCTTGGGCAATGGTGATGGTATGTCATTCATCAAAGGAATTGAAGAAGGAATTGAAGTTGGGGGCAAGAAAGAAGCAATGAAGTCTATTTTGGATATACTGAGTCTGAAGTGGTGAGGTGGGTAGAGGGTTGGGGGAAGCATGATATTAAAGTGAAATTCAGTAGGCAGTTAGATACAGGATCTGGAGCTCAGGGGACAGGGCAGAACTAAACGGAGGGAGTCCCAAATTTATCAACACTTAAGGGGGAAAGGAAACTATAGTTTGGATGAGATTGTATAGTATGCAAAAAACAGAAGAAAAACAACATTTTCATGAGTTAATATAATAGACTTCTCACTGGTCTCCCTGCTTTTGCACTTGCTCCTCTCTGTCTCTTCTTAACACAAAAGCCTGGTTGACTCTATGAAAACATAAGTCAATTTCATGATCCCTCTCTGCTCAAAATCCTGCAATGGTTTTATTCACTCTAAGTAAAAGCCAAAGTTATTTCCATGATCTATGAGGCCCCACACCACTACTTCCTAGCCCTGGTGGCACATCAGAATGACACGTACTTGAGCATCCACCCCTGTTACTTCCCTGACCTCTTTTCCTTCTCCTCTCTACCTTGCTCTCTCTACTCCTACCACAATTGCCTCCTTACTTTCCCTTGAATGTGCCAGGCATGCAACTTCCTCAGGGCATTTCTGTTTCTTCAATGCTCTTCTCGCAGGTATGCACATGGCTGTCTCCCTCATTCTCTTCAGAACTCTACTCAAGTGTCTTATCAGTGAAGCCTTCCCTGACCATCTTATTTGAAATTGCAACCCACCACACCCCCATCTTCCTATCACCCTTTCCTGCTTTATTTTTCCCTAGCGGACTTATCATTAACTTACCATAAATTTTACTTATTTTTTAAAATTTTACTAACATGAAATTCACATTACATGAAATCATCTATTTTAAATTGAACAGTTCAGTGGCGTTTAGTACATTCTCAATGTTGTACAACTATCACCTCTAGTTCCAAAACATTTCCACCACTCCAAAACAAAACCCTATACCCATTAACAATTTCTCCCTAGTCCCTGCTCCTGCTGCCCCCACTCCTTAGCCCCTGGCAACCATCAATATGCATTCCATTGGGATGGATTTATATTCTGGATATTGCATATAAACGGAAGAATATAATATGTGACCTTTTGTGTCTGGCTTCTTCCACTTAGCATAATGTTTTTGAGGTTCATGCCCATTGTAGCATGTGTCGGTATTTCATTCCTTTTTATGGCTGACTAATATTTCATCATATACATACACACACATACACACACACACACACACATACACAAAACAATTTGTTCATCAGTTCAACCTTTGACGGACCTTTGGGTTGTTTCCACCTTCAGGCTATAGTGGATAGTGCTACTAGGAACATTTATGTATAAGCGCTTGTTTGAGTTCCTGTTTTCAATTCCTTTGAATGAATTGTTGGGTCACACGGTAATTTTATGTTTAACATTTTGAGAAACTGCCAAGCTGTTTTCCACAACAGCTGAAACATTTTACATTCCCAACAGATATGTGTACAAGTTCCAATTTCTCCATATCCTTACTAACACTTGTTATTTTCCGTCTTGTTTATTATAGTCACCCTAGTAGGTATAAAGTTATCTCATTGTGGTTTTGATTTACATTTCCCCAATGACTAATAGTATTGAGCATCTTTTCATATGTTTGTTGGTCATTTGTTTATCTTCTCTGGAAAAATGTCTATTCCAGTCCTTTGACCATTTTTAACTGTATTGTTAGTCTTTTTGAGTACATGTTAAGAGTTCTTTACATATTTTGGATATACAGACACTGAGATATATGATTTGCAAATATCTTCCCCTTTTCTGTATGCTGTCTTTTTACTTTCATGATAATGCCCTTTGATGTCCAAAAGTTTTAAATTTTGATGACATCCAATTTATTTCCTTTTTCTTTTGTTACTCGTGCTTTTGGTGTCATATCTAAGAATTCATTGCCAAATCCAAGATTATAAAGATTTACCCCTATGTTTTCTTCTAAGAGTTTTATGGTTTTAGCTCTTATATTTAGATCATTGTTCATTTTCAGTTAATTTTTGTATATAATGTGAAGTAGGGACCTCACTTCATTCTTTCGCATGTGGCTATCCAGTTGTCCCAGCACCATTTGTTGAAGAGACTATTCTTTCCCCATTGAATGGTTTTAACACCTTTGTCAAAAATCAATTGGCCACAGATGCATAGCCAATTGGGTTTATTTCTGGACTTTCAATTCTATTCCATTGATCTCTATGACTATCCTTATGCCAATACCACACTGTTTTGATTACTGTAGCTTTGTAGTTAGTTTTGAAACTGGGAAGCGTGAGCCTTCCAATTTCGTTCTCCCTTTTCAAGAATGTTTTACATTTTGCTAATTTTTATTGTTTACTGTCTCCTTTTCCCACCACAAAATGGGATTTTTGTCCATTTTTCTCACCGCTGTACCCCAGCACCTAGAATAGGGCTTAGCATATACTAGGTGCTTAATATTTACTAAATGAATGAATGGGCTCCTGAGAAGATAAGAGTCATGCACAGTCCAGAGAAAACGGTCGGGGTGGGAGGGCAAGAGGAGAGGAAGAGAATACCAGGATTAAGAAACTCCTGTCAGAGAAGAGTTGAAAAGGCAGGAAGGAGGGGTGGTTTAGGCCTTGGGCTCCAGTGCCAAAGGGATCTTTTCAAAACCATATTGTCAGGGAGGCACAAGCGGCAGCAGCCATTCTGGAGTGTGAGTCAGCCTTTACTAATTCATATGTACTAAAACTAAAAATCATTTAGTTACTATCACATTGAACATTTTCTATTTTTCAAAAATAAAACATCAGATAAGATGAAATAGATTGAATAACAATGAATTGTTTTCTCTGAACTGAGAGGGAAAATAGCTTTTGCATCTTATCTTGAGAGTCCCCATAGCTTTTAGTATATGTAAATAATTATCCTTGATAAGTTGATGTAATTTTACAATCATATCAGAAAACATACCCTGCAATGCAAAAGTACCATAGTGACCTTTTAAAAAAATTCTGAACAAAATCTTAAATAAACACATTTATCACATTTAGTCAAATTAAATAACTGGGCAGTGACATAGGCAAGTCTGAACACTATTGTTACTAATGGGACAGAAGCCAGTGAAGAAAGCTCAGAGCGGGAGATGTGGCGCGGTTTAAGAGAAATGCAGTGGCAACTTTCTTTGATGCTCATTACTTTCTTTTTCAATATAAAATTCTAAAAATGTAAATAATTAAGGAAGATGAAGAGCGCCACTACTGCTGATTATATATTATGTAAGCTGCCACTGAATCACCATATTTTTCTTAGATAACAGCAAATACTGATGCTATGAGATTAAGCAACATACTGCCACTCCACAAGTTAAGCCATATGGTCCCATCTATTTCTAGTTTCCATTACAGTACACCTACTGGTTAATAAAGAAACGGTTAACCAGAGGATGCAAATATGCCTCTTATTTAACTTTCTCAAAATCAACAAGATTTTGTGTATATAACTTGTCAGGGCGTCTGATGTATCATGGGAGTTAGCTCTGCATCTCCTCGTCCCCTTGGATTTAAAACAATATGGGAGGTATATAAACTGCCACTAAAATTGCATAGCTCCGGGATTTGCCAGGTGCTAATCGCTCTACTCAAGCCTCAGGGAAAATATACAATTGCCCCGGGCAGTCATCCCAGGTTTAATTATGATTCACCACCTCATCTGCAAAACCCACTCCAGGAGACAACATTGCTCTTCATCCTTCAAATCCAGCTCAGGTATCACAGGCCTCCTGTGACTTCCCCAGACGGAATTCTCTTCGCAGTAAGCCGCTTACACACATTACTATTTTCACTTTGGCTTGTAATTTATTTGTTCATATGTCTCTCCTCTATTAAATGACAAAGTCATTAAGGGCAGTGACTGTCTTATTCATCTCTGTAGCTTTAATCTCTCTCATAAAATAGACATTTAATAATCATTTGTCATTATTTATGTTAAATGACTATGTCACTGAGTGCTGGTGCCCAGAAAATAGTAGATACTTAATACATATTAATTATGAGAATTTTTTTCCTTTCCTTTCCTCAAAATTTCACTTGCTTTCCTTTTTTAATCACCATTCTGCTGTTAGAATTCAGCTCAGGCTCTTATCAGCCTAGACCAGTGGTTCTCAATGAGGGAAGAAGGGGTGATTTTGCCCCCCCGGGTCATTTGGCAATGTTTGGAGACATTTTTGATGGCTACAACTAGGCTGGAGGGAGTGGGTGCCACAGGAATCTAGTGGGTAAAGGCCAGTGATAGTACCAAACACCCTACAACACAGAGGACAGCACCTCACAGCAAAGAATTATCTGGTCCCAAATGTCAGCACAGTTAAGGTTGAGAAATCCCAACCTACACTTTCATTTCTTGAAATTAACTCCTTGTCATTCTACCCTATTCCTGCTCTTTCTCTCCCCTAATCTTTCTTTGTAAAGATCTTTTTTTTCAATTGAAGTATAATTGACATATAACACTATATTAGTTTCAGGTGTACAACATAATGATTCAATATTTGTATAAATTGCAAAATGATCACCACAATAAGTCTAGTTAACATCTGTGACCTTATACAGTTACAAATTTTTTTTCTTGTGATGAGATCTTTTAATATCTATTCTCTTAGTAACTTTCAAATATACAATACAGTACTGTCAACGATAGTCACCATGCTGTAGGTTACACCTCCATGACATTTATTTTATAACTGGAAGCTTGTACCCCGTGACCCCTTTACCCACTTCGCCTACCCCCGCCCTCCTCTCTGCCTCTGGCAACCACCAATCTATTCTCTGTATCTATGAGCTTTGTTTTTTCAAATTAGATTCCACATATGAGACTAAAAATCTTTGTCGTCCTTCAAAAGGTCTTAAACTTTTTTTTAATATCTTTGTTTTTTAGTTAAGAGTTGCCACTGGATTTCAATAACATTGTCAATAATCAGTATTTCAAAAGCAGAACTGGAACAAAGTTTTAAAATTCTTATTTCTAATCTACCTGCTTTACAACTCTCTTAACTCAAATGAAAGCTTTTAAATAAGGAGGAAACTGAGGGGAAAAAAACAGACTCTAGGGGATGGCAGCTAATCTTCTTCAGTGATCCAAATTTCTAGAGCTACAAAGGCCAAATGGCCTTCTAATTTCATTTGCAGAATAAATGCTGTGTCATTGAATGTTATATCACCCATGGACTGTTATCTCTTATGCTGGCTAGATAGCCTCTAATCAAACCATGATTTGCTTGAAATTAATGTGACCTCAGATTGGTGGTTTTTAGAAACAAAGAATTTTTTAAACATTTGATTCCTTTTATTTATATGACCATATGTTACGAAATTCCACAGAATTAATTCTTAAATGTGAAAAGTAATATATACAAATAGGTGATAAAAGTATGAAGTTTTTAGAAACGGTCCATTAAAAGTCACATTCCATGAAAATCATATATCTGATAAGGAATTCTGATCCAGAATATATAAAGAACTCCTACAACTCAACAACACAAAAAGAAACAACCCAATTCTAAAGTGGGCAAAGCAGTTGAATAGACATTTCTCCAAAGAAGATATACAAATAGCCAATAAGCACAAGCTAAGATGCTCAACATCATTTGTCATTAGGGAAATGCAAGTCAAAACTACAATGAGATATCACTTCACACCTATTAGGATGGCTATTAACAATAAAAGAGAAACTAACAAATGTTGGCAAGGATGTGAAAAAATCAGAACCTTTGCGCACTGTTGGTGGGAATGTAAACCGGCTTGGCTGCCATGGAAAACAGTTTGGCAGCTCCTCAAAAATTAAATGCAGAATGACCACACGACTCAGTAATTGCACTCCTAGTAATTGCATTCAAAAAATACACAAAGGAACTGAAAATAGATCCTCACACACACGTACAGAAATGTTCACAGCAACATTATTTATCAATAGCCAAAAGGCAGAAACAATCTAAGTGTCCATCAACAGATGAATGGATAAACAAAATGTGGTATATACATACAATGGAATATTATTCAGCTTTAAAAAAGGAAGGAAATTCTGACACATGCACAACATGGATGAAACCTGAAGATGTTATACTAATGAAATGAGCTAGACACAAAAAGCAAATTTGGTATGATTGCACTTACATGAGGTAACTAGAACAGGCAAATTCATAGGGACAGACAATAGAATGGAGGTTGCCAGGAAGTGGGAGGAGGGGGGATGGGGAGTTTTTGGTCAATGGGTACAGAGTTACAGGTTGGGAGGATGAAAAACTTCTGGAGATGGATATCGGTGGTGGTTGCACAACAATGTGAAGGCACTTAATACCACTGAATTGAACACTTAAAGATGGTTAAAATAGTAAATATTACGTATTTTTTATCACAATAAAGAAAAATCACATGCCAAATGTTACAATAATTTGCTTCATCACCACCTTTAAGATTTTACAAATAAAATCTCCCTCTGCCAAAATTAGAGGTTTTCTCTAAACTCTAATTTTGAGATGGAAAATAATGTACCATCGGTACGTGGAAGCTTTGAAAGAAATTAGAATCCCTGATAATATAAAATGCTGGGAAATCTTCACACACACTCCAGGCCCAATTAGGCAGGTTAATCTCCTTTCAACAGGCAGTCATAGTTTTGTTCAATTCCTGGCATTCTGCCTGCCTTTCAGATCCTTTCTTCCACTCAATGATGATTCATGATAACCTATCAATTTTCTCTGATGATGGTAGTTTGGGGGGAGAAGGGAATTATTGTTTTAAAAATAACATTAGCTTCTACACTAAGAACAAGGAAAAAATATGAAACAATCTCTAGAAAGATTATTTTTTTAAATGACATCTATTATCTATCTCAGAATCACTCAATAGCAATTTTATATACCATTAATCAATATTTTGAGCTTTATTTTCTTGGAATCAAGTATTCTTATACTGCAAACTATAAAATGCCTTCAGTCAAAGCAAATAATTAAATTCAACAAATATCCATAGATTCAACAACTCTGAGCATTCTAAAAGAAAGCAGAAATATAAATTTCTTATCATGCACTGACATATCTGATATTTACAATTGTGTTAATACCTACTAATACTCCAGAATCTCTATGACTTCAAACCCATTGGAAGGTCCACACAATTTGAAATTCAATCTTTCATAAAGTTAACCTTATGATCCCTCCTAGAAAGTAATATAATAGCATCTACTGCATGAAAATATTATTGTGTTAAATCTATCTTATAATACACAACTAAGTACAAGAATATTTGAAGTTCATTTTGAAATACACCTTGTTATCACCATTCCTGGATTTGGGTACACTGTGGCCCAGAGGAAGTAACATAACGATGACTTGTGTCTCATCTGATAGAAGCCCACAAATATATCAAAATCCTCACAGTGCACAGCGCACACACACCTTCAAAATAGAACTCCTCCAACAACGGCTTGGCTTCTTTTTATACTAGTACTGAATTTCACATGAAACAAAACGCCCTGCTTCAAAGTGGTATATTTTGTCCAAAGAAAGACTTGGTTATACCAGGCGTCCTTGTACTCCTGATAGGAGGTGCTACGGTAAACTGGTGTCACTGGAGTTTACACGTAATAGGTATTGGGGAAGTCTTGATGTATGTTCATTTAAATCCCTGGATACAATTCTCTTGGCCGCTCAGATAGTTTGTCTTCTCAGCTAGAATGCTGACGTTGAGTAGACATCATTTCTTAAGTTTTAGCAGAGAGTTAGAATTATTTTTTAAAATAAAAAGACGAGATACGTTTTTTATTGTTGCTCAGTACCACTTCTTTTGGAGATGGAACTATTATTCTGTTGCCTGTTTGATATTTTTATTTATGCCAAATCTACTAAAAGGGAAGTCAAACAGGCATTACAGCATCGAAGAGGGAATCTAAAGAACATGGCTAACCATTTGAGTCACTTTTAAAGTAGACTTAGAATGCTAGATATCTTTTCCATGTACTATTCCGAAAATTAAAAGCATGATTAAACATTTTACAGATAAGCAATTCAAGAGACATCAATCTTGGAAAGATTATGGCATAAATTTCTAGCATTTCAACCTATATTCTTTACGTTGTCAGCATATGCTTGGAAATACTGTACAACACTCCACAACAGTGACATTTTATTATTCAAGTTTGGAAGGGCCCACAATTAAACTGGTGCTTCCATGAATAAGAGGCAACCTGATGTATTGGCTATAACACAGGATGTAGAGGACGAGGACTTGAGTCTGAAGGCCAGCTCCATCACTATCTGTGACTTTCAAGCAGTTAACCACCTCGATCCTGTTTCCTCCTTTGTGAAACAAACAATAACCACCACCCTTCACACTGAGTGGATGTGCACAAAAGCAGTCTGAAAACTGTAAACTAATGTGAGGATATTATTTTTTATTCTTAACAAGTAGTTGTATTTCTGCTTATTCCTCCTGCATGCCTCATTGTAGAAGTAAAAGGTGCCAAGAAATAAAGAAAGAAAAACCATCTCAGAAACAGATCAGAGGCAAAGAAGGGGAAAAAAAGGATAAAAAATCCAGTATCTCACATCAAAAAACCAGGATCTCGAAGTGGGCGGAGCAAAATGGTGGGGTGAGCTGACCCAGGGTTCTCTCCCCTCCAAAATACAACAAAAGATTGGAAGAACTGAATTTCAGAGAATAAACATAATGCCAGCTCGTTAGAGACCTACAATACCAAGAAGGCAGAGCTCATAAACCTTGCTTACACCCTCGGAGGCGCTGGAACAGTAGGAGAGAACATCGCTCCCTCCGCTAGAGTCTGCCATCCCTGGGGCAGGGGTCGGGAAGGAGCGGGGAAGGGGCCACGCCACCGGGGGATCATCCAGGACTCCTGCCCTGGTTCAGTGGAGACCCGCTGACTGGGGGAAAGCTTCCGTCTGCGGGGACCCCATAAATCAAGGGCCTTGGGAGACCAGAGAACAGAACTGATCTGAACCCAGACCAGCGCGTGTGAGTAACAGCCCCTCCCCCCAGGCAAAGCCAGTGGGCGCAGCCATCTTGCCCCAAGGCGGAGAGCTCATAACATGCGGCTCTCGACCCCCATCTAGTGTCAACAGGCTGTAACTGCAACTGAATTCTCCCACCATGCGACAAAACCGCTCCTCTACCATCCAACAATTTATAAAAGCCCCAGACCAGAAGGAAAACAATAAAACACAGAATTAAGTCCTGAGGACTTCGAATTAGGTAAACTAAGCGATAATGAATTCAGAGCAGCTATAATCAAAAAACTCAATGAGGTAGAGAGAAAGATAAAGAAACAAGCCGAGTTCTGGAGTTACTTCACAAAAGAGATTGAAATCATAAAGAAGAATCAAACAGAATTACTTGAGATGAAAAACACAATGGACCAGATACAACAGAATACGGATTCCCTGAATGCCTGTGTAGACAACATAGAGGAGAAAATTAGCATAATCGAAGATAGACAGGCTGAATGGCGCCAGACAGAGGAAGAAAGAGAACTAAGAATTTAAAAAAATGAGGAAAATCTCCGAGAGATAATGGATTCAATGAGGAGTAAGAACATAAGGATCATAGGAATTCCCGAGAATATGGAAAAGGAAAATGGAGCAGAAAGTGTGCTTAACGAAATTATTGAAGAGAACTTCCCAAATCTAGGGATCAACGGAGAAATGTGTATAGAGGAGGGTTTTAGATCTCCTAGATTTGTCAATGTAAAAAGACCCACCGCAAGGCACATAATAGTAAAGTTGGCAAATAGGAATGATAAGGAGAGAATACTCAGGGAAGTAAGGGAAAAAAAGAGAATAACCTATGAAGGAGCCCCTATCAGACTGTCACGGATTTCTCTACAGAAACCCTACAAGCTAGGAGAGAATGGAGTGATATAGTCAAAGCTTTAAAGGATAAAAACCTTCAGCCAAGAATACTCTATCCAGCAAGAATTTCCTTCAGATATGAGGGAGAAATTAAATCTTTTCCAGACAAACAAAAGTTAAGGGAATTTGTAACTAAAAGCCCTCCATTACAAGAAATCCTCAAGAAGGCTCTCATACCTGAAAAAAGAAAAAAGGGAGAAAGGGGACACAATCCACAGACTAGGGAGACTGATGGATAGAACCAGAACAGGATAGCAAATATTCAATTATAGTATTAGGGTAAAGGTAAGAAACTACCAAAACAAGGACGATCTTAGCACTCTAACTACAAATTAATAAGACGAGTTGGAATAAAAAATGAAAATAATTATTTAGGAGGGGAAGAGCAAAGGGTCTAAATCAGTATTGGTCAAGTAGGTAAGAGACTACCAGAGAATAGACTATATTATACACGAGATTCTAAATACAAACTTCAAGGTAGACACTAAAATAAAGTACAGAACAGAGTCACAAATCATAAATAAGGAAAAATCTAAGAAACCCAGCATAAGAAACTGCAGTATTAAATGGGTAGTCTAAAGCAAACAGGAAAAGAAACACAGGAAAACAAGATAATGAGCAACAGATTAACAGCATTAAGTCCACATGCATCAATAATCAC
The DNA here is from genome assembly GCF_041296265.1 of Equus caballus. Lineage (NCBI taxonomy): Eukaryota > Metazoa > Chordata > Mammalia > Perissodactyla > Equidae > Equus > Equus caballus. The sequence goes on from NC_091700.1 coordinate 33,025,590, forward strand.
TCTCAATGTGAATGGATTGAACTCTCCAATAAAAAGACACAGAGTGGCAAAATGGATTAAAGAACACGATCCAAAAATTTGTTGCCTCCAGGAAAAATACCTCAGCCCCAAGGACAAACACAGACTCGGTGAAGGGGTGGAGGACAATACTTCAAGCAAATAGCAAGGAAAAAAAGGCAGGTGTTGCAATTCTCATATCAGACCAAGTGGATTTCAAAATAAGACAGGTAAAGAGAGACACAGAGGGACAATACATAATGATCAAAGGGACACTTCATCAAGAAGAAATAACGCTTATAAATATCTATGCACCCAACACAGGAGCACCAAGATTCATAAAGCAACTATTAACAGACCTAAAGGAAGATGTTAAAAACAACACAATAATAGTAGGGGACCTCAACACCCCACTCACATCAATGGACAGATCACCCAGACAGAAAATCAACAAGGAAATAGTGGAGCTAAATGAAAAACTAAAACAATTGGACTTAATAGACATATATAGATCACTCCACCCTGAAGGAGCTGAATACACATTCTTCTCAAGTGCACATGGAACATTCTCTAGGATAGACCATATGTTGGGAAACAAGGCAAGCCTCTACAAATTTAAAAAAATTGAAATAATAACAAGCATCTTCTGAGATCATAGTGCTATAAGGCTAGAAATTAATTACAAGAAAAAAGCTGAGAAAGGCACAAAGATGTGGAGACTAACACATTACTGAACAAGCAATGGATCATTGAAGAAATTAAAGAAGAAATTAAAAAATACCTGGAAACAAATGAAAATGATAGCATGCCATACCAACTCATATGGGATACAGCAAAAGCTGTATTAAGAGGAAAATTCATCCCAATACAGGCACATCTTAACAAACAAGAAAAATCCCAAATAAGCAACCTTAAAGCACACCTAACTGAACTACAGAAAAAAGAACAAATGAAGCCCAAAGTCAGCAGAAGGAGAGAAATAATAAAAATCACAGCGGAAATAAATACTATTGAAACGAAAAAGGCAGTAGAAAGGATCAATGAGACAAAGAGCTGGTTTTTTGAGAAGATAAATAAAATTGACAAACCACTAGCCAGACTTACAAAGAAAAAAAGGGAGAAAGCTCAAATAAACAAAATCAGAAATGAGCGAGGAGAAATAACAACAGACTCTGCAGAAATACAACAGATTATAAGAGAATACTACAAAAAACTATATGCCAACAGAATGGATAACCTAGAGGAAATGGATAAATTCTTGGACTCCTACAATCTCCCAAAGCTCACTCAAGAAGAGGCAGACAATCTGAACAGACCAATCACAAGGAAAGAGATTGAAACAGCAATCAAAAACATCCCAAAGAATAAAACCCCAGGACCAGATGGCTTTCCTGGGGAATTCTACCAAACTTTCAGAGAGGATTTAATACCTATCCTTTTCAAGCTATTCCAAAAAATTAGGGAAGATGGAACACTTCCTAACACATTCTATGAGGCCAACATCATGCTGATACCAAAACCTGACAAGGACACCATGAAAAAAGAGAACTACAGGCCAATATCGCTGATGAACATGGATGCAAAAATTCTAAACAAAATTTTGGCAACCAGAATTCAGCAATTCATCAAAAGAATCATACATCATGATCAGGTGGGATTCATACCAGGGACACAGGGATGGTTCAACATCCGCAAATCAATCAACGTGATAACACCATATCAACAAACTGAGGAATAAAAACCACATGATCATCTCAATAGATGCAGAGAAGGCATTTGACAAGATCCAACAGCCATTTATGATAAAAACTCTGAACAAAATGGGCATAGAAGGAAACTACCTCAACATAATAAAGGCCATATACGACAAACCCATAGCCAACATCATACTCAATGGGCAAAAACTGAACGCCATTCCCCTGAAAACAGGAATGAGACAAGGATGCCCTCTATCACCATTCTTATTTAACATAGTACTGGAGGTCCTGGCCAGAGCAATCAGGCAAGAAAAAGGAATAAAAGGAATCCAAATAAGGAGGGAAGAAGTGAAACTCTCGCTGTTTGCAGACAACATGATCTTATATATAGAAAACCCCAAAGAATCCATTGGAAAACTGTTAGAAGCAATCAACAACTACAGCAAAGTTGCAGGGTATAAAATCAATTTGCATAAATCAGTAGCATTTCTATACTCCAGTAATGAACCAACAGAAAAAGAACTCAAGAATACAATACCATTCACAATCGCAACAAAAAGAATAAAATACCTTGGGGTAAATTTAACTAAGGAAGTGAAGGACCTATATAATGAAAATTACAAGGCCTTTCTGAGAGAACTGGATGATGACATAAGGAGATGGAAAGACATTCCATGTACATGGATTGGAAGAATAAACATAGTTAAAATGTCCGTTCTACCTAAAGCAATCTACAGATTCAACGCCATCCCAATCAGAATCCCAATGACATTCTTTACAGAATTAGAACGAACAATCCTAAAATTCATATGGGGCAACAAAAGACCCCAAATTTCTAAAGCAATCCTGAGAAAAAAGAACAAAACGGGAGGCATCACAATCCCTGACTTCAAAACATACTACAAAGCTACAGTAATCAAAACAGCATGGTACTGGTACAAAAACAGGTGCACAGATCAATGGAACAGAATTGAAAGCCCAGAAATAAACCACACATCTATGGACAGCTTATCTTTGACAAAGGAGCTGAGGGCATACAATGGAGAAAAGAAAGTCTTTTCAACAAATGGTGCTGGGAAAACTGGAAAGCCACATGTAAAAGAATGAAAATTGACCATTCTTTTTCACCATTCACCAAAATAAACTCAAAATGGATCAAAGACCTAAAGGTGAGACCTGAAACCATAAGGCTTCTGGAAGAAAACGTAGGCAGTACACTCTTTGACATCAGTATTAAAAGGATCTTTTTGGACACCATGCCTTCTCAGAGAAGGGAAACAATAGAAAGAATAAACAAATGGGACTTCATCAGACTGAAGAGCTTCTTCAAGACAAATGAAAACAGGAATGAAACAAAAAAACAACCCACTAACTGGGAAAAAATATTTGCAAGTCATATATCTGACAAAGGCTTAATATCCATAATATATAAAGAACTCTCGCAACTCAACAACAAAACATCAAACAACCCAATCAAAAAATGGGCTGGAGACATGAACAGACATTTCTCCAAAGAAGATATACTGATGGCCAATAGGCACATGAAAAGATGCTCACCATCGCTGATCATCAGGGAAATGCAAATCAAAACTACACTAAGATATCACCTTACACCCGTTAGAATGGCAAAAATATCTAAAACTAATAGCAACAAATGTTGGAGAGGCTGCGGAGAAAAAGGAACCCTCATACACTGCTGGTGGGAATGCAAACTGGTGCAGCCACTATGGGAAACAGTATGGAGATTCCTCAAAAAATTAAAAATAGATCTACCATACGATCCAGCCATCCCACTACTGGGTATTTATCCAAAGAGCTTGAAGTCAGCAATCCCAAAAGTCCTATGCACCCCAATGTTCATTGCAGCATTATTTACAATAGCCAAGACGTGGAAGCAACCTAAGGGTCCAGCAACAGACGAATGGATAAAGAAGATGTGCTACATATATACAATGGAATACTACTCAGCTGCAAAACAGAACAAAATCATTCCATTTGCAATAACATGGATGAACCTTGAGAGAATTATGTTAAGTGAAATAAGCCAGCGAGAGAAGGATAATCTGTGTATGACTCCACTCATATGAGGAATTTAAAATTATGGACTAAGAACAGTTTAGTGGATACCAGGGGAAAGGTGGGGTGGGGGGGTGGGCACAAAGGGTGAAGTGGTGTACCCACAACATGACTGACAAACATTAATGTACAACTGAAATTTCACAAGATTGTAACCTATCAATAACTCAATAAAAAAAAAACCAGGATCTCAACATATTAGCATCTTATTAGGAATTAAAATTATGACATCATTTTCTTCCTAATCAGCATTAACTGCCACTATTCACCCAGGAGAGTTATCGGACAGAAATTTCGGAGCCCATAATCTACACTTTCTCTGTAATTCCAGGATCAGACAGAAAGAGGGAGAAGGTGAGACAACAAACAGACCCTGGCAGAGATGCAGCACTCACTGTGCAAAATTTGACTTTCCAGCAAGTGCATCTGTTCAAAACATAATTGAGAACAAGCCAGAAGCAAGAAAGGGTTCTACCTGCCAAAACAGATGTCACCAAGTCTGTACAGAGAAGATCACACAGGACCTATTTGCAACTACTTTCAACTCAGTTTAAACAAGTATGTTTCTAGGATTTCCAAGCAAACCGGGAGAGGGAAAAGGAGATGCCACCAGCAGGTGCAGCGACAGCAAAGGGAAATCAAAGCTGGCAGCCTGACCCCAAGAAAAGGGACCACAACAAGCAAACAAGAGAAAAAAAACCTATTAAAAAACAGACACCAGAGCTCAAGAAGCACAAGAGTTTGAGGTCACTGCATCCAGGATCTACCAGCCCTTCCTCTGAGCTCCAGACTTGCTTACCGTGCAGCTTGCAAACCGTGTCCTTCAGAACTCTGGAGATGGCAGAGAGCCTCAGACACAGCAACGAGAGAGCAGCGGGGAGGCGGCCAGCAGGCAGAAGGCAAAGCACGAGGCTCTGTCCCTCTGCAAAGGCCACCTTTCACCAAGGCAGCCTTTCTTCGTTCGGCTTTACTTATTGTGGCTTCCTTGATGAAAGGGCCCTGTGGGTAAAAAAAAAAAAATTTTTAATTAAAATTTGACTACCTCTGACTTCCACCCTCCAGGATCCTTAAATGCAACACATTCCAATGTAGAAGCAGAATCTACACCAGAAGCTGGGGAGAGGGCGGGATGAAGAGCGAGAGCACAGAGGACGTTCAGAGCAGTGAAACTATTCTATCTGATACTACAATGACAGACACACGTCATTATACATTTGTACAAACCCACAGAACAGAGAACACCAAGAGGGAGCCCTAATGTGAACTCTGGACTTTGGGTAATAATGATGTGTCAACGCAGGTTCATTGACTGTAACAAGTGAACCACTCTGGTGAGGATGTCCACAGTAGCAAAGGCTGTGCACGTATCGGGGCAGGCAATATGTGGGCACTCTCACCTTTAGCTCAACTTTTGCTTTGAATCTAAAATTGCTCTCAAAAATAAAGTTTATTAATTTTTAAAAAAAGAGAAAGAAAGGGAACCTACTAGCTTTCTGAAAACGCCATTTTTCTTCCTGCATTCCCTATTCGTGGCAGCACCACTCTAACCACGTGGCTAAGCTAGAAACCATGGGCCACCCTTGACTCAGAACCATCTCATGAAAATTCTATTCCTTGCTCTTCCTCAATCCCACATTCAATAGGTCACTAAATACTGAGGATGGGCCCTGCCACACACTTCTTAGCTATGTCCCATCCCAGACGTTCCCAATGAGTCTGTTCCACCCCAGGCAGCCGTAGGCTACTGTGCCTCCCCTCATCAGCCCACCTCCCAGAAAGCACTCTGCCTCTTGGGCTCCTCACGCAATGTCATTCCAAGTCCAGAGCTGATCCTGTCACACTCCTGAGTGACACACCTTGCTGTGACACTGCAGCCGAGTGGGACAGTACTACTTTCAGGGTTTGGGATTAAAAGCACTTTGTGCTTTACAATTTTTTCTCCAAATTTCTACTATGAGTATGTATTTATATATTCTACAGGAAAACGCCCCAGTAAATATCATGGGTGAGTATGATTTGATGCTTTTAACATCAATTCAAACCAGGCTCTTCACAATGCGGCCTCTTCAAACTACATTCCCCGCCCAATCACTTCTCGCTCCCTTTGCCCTTCATTCCCTCCCCTCTGCCCGGAAGGCCCGTGTGCAGTTACACCCTGCTCCTCCTTCAGGACAGAGCTGGAAGCCAGCTTCCTGGAACCTTCCCTGAGGCCCCCAGGCAGCAGCATTAATCAGCTCTCCTCAGCTCCTCTGGGCTTCCACAGTGCCCACCTTCACAATAGCACGGATCACAGTGGACTCATGTTTGTTACCTGTTTTCCACAGAGATGGTGAGATCCTTCCAAAGGCCACAGGCCAGGCCACAGAGTGGTCTGTTCCACCTCACACCAGGTCTGGCACACAATAAACGTGGCATGAATGAAAGTAAAATCCAGTTATCAATAACATTAACTATTGTATTATTAAACCTTACGCAATTAGTCTAACTTCTGACCTAAAGCCCACGGCTTTGCTCATGTGATACAACAAATTCCTCTGAAAGGCAGAATCATATAATGCATTCCCTCCTTCCTGTGCATTTAATAGTCTGCCCACTTAAGGTGATGTTATATAGAACACAAACCCATACTGGAATACTGCAAAGTGTTAAATGGCTATAAACAACACTATAAATGTTTTTTAAAATGACGTGTGGGCAATTTTTAAGGTTTTATTGATGTGTGTATGTTGTGGGAGGTTGAGTTTCCTGGCCAAAGGCTGCCTGAGGGATGGCGACTACAGACTGGTAGAGAAGAATCAGTCATAAACTGTGTTATGCTCTGCTGTTTGGAGAAGCTCAGATTTTTAATTGCCAAACATACTCCCAAAGCAGTGGAGCTGATGTGTCAAGCACTGTCTCCGCACTGTCTCCCCAGCTTCGCCAGGTGTTAATGTGGCATTTAGCAGTACCACACCACTTCAATGTGTCTTCACTCTCCTTCAAATACCCCTTCGATTATGTGAGTCTCCTGTTCAAACTCTTTAATATTCCTCTTTTGACCGCAGGTTAAAATTTAATAGTTCTCTTTTGCCTACAGATTAAAATCCAAATGGCTTGTCCTTCCTTCCACCTTACCGTAGAAAACACCCACCCATCTTAGGGAAGAGAAAGGGGTGGTTGAAGGAAGAAACTAAATTGATCAAGTATCAATGATGAAGCGCTCTGCTAGGTGCTGGGTATTTCAAGATAAGACATGGTCTCTTCTCTCTACCATATTACAGTCCACAGAGGGAGACGCAAATCTAAAGACATCGTTATCAGATAGGTGACAGATGCATTATTATAACCGCTATTAAAAGGGTCAGGGGAGGGGCTGGCCTGGTGGCTAGCAGTTAAGTGCACACGTTCCACTTCAGCAGCCCGGGATTCACTGGTTCGGATCCTAGGTGTGGACATGGCACCGCTTGGCAAGCCATGCTGTGGTAGGCGTCCCACATATAAAGCAGAGGAAGATGGGCACGGATGTTAGCTCAGGGCCAGTCTTCCCCAGCAAAAAGAGGAGGATTGGCAGCATATGTTAGCTCAGGGCTAATCTTCCTCAGGGAAAAAAAGGGGGGGGGGGTCAGGGGAGGTTCCCTGTGGGAGGGGCCATGCAAACTCACTCTCGAACAGTAGAGGAGAAGGGGAAAATCAGAGAAGCAGCGGCTCTCCCTCCTGATAGCTAAGGACATCTTCAGCATCCTTAAGTTCTCACAAGGACTTATTGCAAGAGTTTCTATTCCCATTATGCCTTCTACTTCACCTCTATTTAGAGTCCCAATCCCCAAATGGGACCATTCTAATTACAGGTATCCCTGCTTTTCGAAAGTTCCCTTTATGCCACTTCAATTTTATGAAACTCCTACATTAGCACCTGTTTTCACTAACTTAAAGAAATCTGAAGAGGATTTTCGCTTTTATCAAGAAAGGCGAAAAATGTTTCCACTTTACACCATTTCTGCTTACAAAAGTTTCCAGAGGAACACTCTACTTTTGGATAATGGGAGAAAACTGTACTTTTGTCAAGGGTGACTCAAAATTCATACACAGTAAAAATGGAATTCTAACCAGGAAAAATATACAGAAATCCAAATAGATGTCAATTTTTTTACATAAGGAATCTTACTATTGGATAAACATTTTGATATTTGCTTTCATGACTTTTCTCTCTCTAATTAGGCTATGAAATCCTGGAGAACAGGATTTTATTTTGTTCTGTTACTTTATTTTGTTATGTGGTCCCAAGGGCCTGGTTTGGGGCCTCATAAGCAGCATAGGTACAACCGGCACAGAGTATATATTGATTGAATAAAACACCTATATAAACCCCCAAAATTTATAAATCCTACTTTATAGAGCAATTACTACATCCACAACGTCACAATATTTTAAAACCCCAAAACATAATCAATATTTTGAAAAAAGTTAAAAGTGGGTATTTGCAATAAATCTAGACCAATAACAATAGAAAGGAGGTGCCACTCCTTTGAAACAACACCTAGGCACCAACTTGCCATTGTTTGCACATAGAGCAAACACCTAATGACAGCTTTGTGTAAACACACAATCAACCAATAAGCCCTAAGGGAAGCATTTTTGTACACAAAGGTTTGCCTTTGACAAACATCTGACCCAACTTCTGCTCCTAAAAACAAAATTCTGCTACCACTAGCAAATAGGGAAAGAATTATATAAATGCCTCAGCAAGTGAAAGAAAATCACGAGACCTAAAATCTTTTTAGTTGAATACATTTTCTCATCTTCCACATTCATTGGCTTCTAATAATTACTCATATTACTAATGATAATCACTCATATCATTAATCACTGGTAGTCCCGCTTTATGAACAAATTGTGCTCATTTCTGTGCGGTCGTTTGGAAACTGGAATTTCTCATAGAAACAATGTTCTGAGTGCTGATATAGTCCCTGGCCAGCCCACTTAGCTCCTAATCCCGGTGGTCTCTAATCTGCTCACACTAGCCCAAACAGGTGATGTCTACCCACCATCTGCCCACCTGCTTTCTGCAGCACCCCAGGGCCCAGGCTTAGGGGCCTCAAATCTTCACAACTGCCCTTAATGCACAAACTTTTAAACTGCCTACTCTTTCTCCTTCCTCCTCCAACCAAACTCCAATCTCTCCCGTGCGATTCTTAGCAAAGTAAAAAGCAAGATGAATGAATGGATTTATAATGAAGTGTGAATAACAGAAGTAGTCAAATATTCTACCATGGGATGGAAAACTGATGGAATCTGTGAATCCTTTTCCGAGTTATTTTCTGAAAAGTGTTACCACCAAGTCAGTTAAATTTAGATACAAGAATTCAGAAAGTAACTCCTAGCACTTCAGCTGAACTCTACCATCCATCAAACTCTCCTGTAAAAATATTTGCAAATCTGCTCTAAACCTTCCACAGCCCGCAAGTACTTAAAACAAAATCCTTCAAGGCTTTTGATAAACTGCCCCAATCTACGGTTCCAGGTCTGTCTCCTACCTTACCCATCTCACAATTACTGCATTTTGCAAAAACAAATTGAAACATACAGACACACATATGTGCATGTGCGCACGCGTGCGCGAGTGCGCACACACACACACACACACACACTAACTAAAGCAAATCTACATTGATCAGCTTCCAAACAGTTTAACAGATTAAAAGTGAAAAATAATAGGCTATATGGAAGAAGACATCCCTGGGTTAAAGCAGGGTTTGTGAAGGCACACAGCCCGCTCTACCTAGGGATGTGCTCTCAGGATCAGCGAGTTTAAGCAGCTGCTACCTCAGTGTTCACATTTTCACCGCTTCCAAACCCTAAGTTGTTTCAGAACCAATCCCCTATGTCATCAACACAGCTGGGTGGCCCCAAGAGCACATGTGCACTTTCCAGATGATTTGTCCAGTGGTAGAAAACTGGAAACTGGAGTTCTCGAATGAATGGTCATCCCTGGTAATCCCAGTGTTTGTAAACCAGACTGAGTTTCACAACGCAGCACTAAATCGATCCATTTCATGATTGAACAATACACGTTTCCAATTTATAGTCCCTCAAAGTTAAATTTGAAAAGGGGGAAAAGGAAGTGATCAGACATTAATATTTAATTTCCCCAAGGGGAATTTCATATATAAAAATAATCCTGACCAGTGATGTTAATCAGAATACCAAAAGAGAGAAAGATTTTGATATTTAGTATTTCCTTCAAAAAAAGAAAATAAAAATTGCCTTCAAGAGAAAAATCAGAACGTTGTAGGACTCCTTTACATTTATTTTATGGGTTAAATTTTTGTCTTTGAATTAAATATGGGTTAGGAAATGCAGGAAAAGAACTAAAATCCTTTCAGTGTTTATGACTTCTTAAAATGACACAGCTGCGTATACACATTTATAATGTTTCTTAATACTTATGAATTTCACTTTAAGTTTTGAATTTAATTTTTATGTCATAGTCTCTTTAATTCTTAGAAAACTGATTTCTAGTTGATTAGGCTTCCCAACTAAAACTGAATAGAATACATTATATAGGTATGATATTTATACACAAATTACATTTTTTACATTATACTAACTGCTAATTCTGAATCACTTGACAAAATATGATGCATTTTAACACGTGATCTAGTATTGCTTGGTAATATAATGAGCAAGGAACAAAGGGGGGTTCAGTTGACAAGGCTGATAACAAGACCCTTTCTACATCCAACGTGACCAAAACATAAGCTCATCTCAGTAGCAGTCTGCTTTTCCTTTTGTGAGCATAGTTTGAAACATATACACTAAAAACAGTATCAATTTTTACGTGGCTTTAGTGGGGGGGGTGGAGGGTCAGCATATCGTGTTAGCAATTTTCTGTGGAATCACATTAGAGCTTCATTGTGGTAGCCATATCACATTAAAATCTGTTTTTTGCTAAATGGCTTCCATTGTGTATTTGGTGAATCTGATATGGAAAATTGCTAATGCAATAGGAGGATCACATAAGCTTTCCTGACTGTAATGCTCAGCCACAATATTCAGGAAAAAGAGGCTCAAGGGGACTGGAGGGATTTCAGGGCTGGCTCTCCACAGCCTCTTAACAAGTCCTCAGCTCAAGTTCAACATTGACTTCTTGAAAAATGGACCGTTAAAACCTACTGTATGGGGGAAAATCCTTTTCAGATTTTATTTCAGAAGAGATCATGGGTTCAGTGAAAGATGTGTCATTTAATTAATATTTATTGACTGAGCACTATGCAGGGCACCACGGTTAGCATTAACGGAATGAAAAAGATAGATGAAACATGGTCTGTTCCTTCACAGATCTTGAAAGGATTGACTGAGGAAAAGAAATAAATTATCATATGAGTAACTTAATACAAGATGTGGCAAGAGCAGAAAATGCAAAGAGCCATAGGAGCTCAAAGGAGGACATGCCTGCAACCAGGGTCAGCAGAGGAAGTTCTGTGAAGGCAGCACCTGGACAGGGCCATAAAAGATGAGGACGATGTTGATAAATCTGAAGATCTGGTGAGGGGTGGGGATGCAGGAGAAGGCATTCTATGCCTTAGCAGGAGTAAAGGTGCAGAGGAGAGGACAGGAGAGCTATGCATGGGAAATTATAATTCATTATTTTAATTGCAGCATAAAATACGGACGGGGTGGGAAGATAAGCCTGGAAAAAAGGTCCAGGGTCAGCCTGCGGCTGACACCAAAGGAGAGCAGTATGTGGCGTTAAGGATGGTTTGGGGTGGAAGTGCCAGGATGCAGTCCACCGGCAAGATTAACACTCAGCTTTCAGGGGTATGACAGCTTCTAATGCTAACAGTCATCTTGAAATCTTAACAACTTTGGTTAGCACACATTTCTTAAGAGACACAATTTATAAGACTATTTATTTTAAAAGGTTAGTTTTCTGCCAAGGGATATTTGTTTATTTTTTGTTATACCCCTAGTCATGACATGGACATTCACTAGGTTAACAAAAAACATCACTAAAGTGTTCACACTGTTGTAACTATGTGTGAATTTACTGTTTGCTTTTTTTTTTCTTTAGAATAACTTTTCAACTCACTGGCAACTGTAACCAAGGAAATATAAAGCCAGAGGCCTAGAATTACAACTATTTGAAGAGATTCATGCTTTCAATGTACTGCTGTATTTACTGTTTCATTCTGGACACTTCCGTGTTTCCGAATTCCCCTCTAAATGCTAGAAACAATAAACAGAAAATCTGCACTAAGCTTCATTAGAGCTTTAAAATTTAATGTAGTATGTTTTGCAAATTAAAAAGAAAAAACTTCTTTATTTTCCTTAACCTGTACCTTTCCTTAAATCAGAACACATTCTGTGGATGAGTATTATTTCTGACACATTAAAGCAGAAAAAGATGAAATTGCTGTTTTATTTACTGCAGAATGTCAGACATAAACTAGTTAGTTGCCTAAGTGCTACAGTGACCACTTATTAAACACTCCAATTTGGTAGGGAAATTGCACTCTCATTAATCACAATTAAACTATTTGTAAAACTGAAATTGAAATTTTAATCCTTATGAAATAATTTAACAGATTTTTTTTCTCCTCCAACTGACCACACAATCAGAAAGGATAAACAAATTTACCAGTTGCTTATTACTTATTGATATCCTTGGCAATGTTTCGTTTAAAAAAACAAAACAAAACTCTTCTTTCTCATTACATGTCTTGGGCAATCAGAGACGCAGTGGTTGACATCTGTGAATATTTTCTGATTACTCATTAACTTGGGATATAAAAGTAAAAGAAAAAGATTTTAAAAGGAGAAAAGTCAAAGAGCTCATGCTGACTTTAAAAGATTGATGACAGAGATGTAAGAACTGTAAAGTATTTAGTGATTTAACCTAAAATTTGTTTATATCTTTGATTTTTTAGTAAACACTATACTAATAAAAATTAGTTAGCTCAGATTAAGAGTATGTTGACATTCCCTTAAACATAGCTTGAAACCACAGAGCTGAAGCATAAAACAACTCTGACAAAGATAGCCAGTCAAGCATAAAAATGGGAGTTGGTTGTGTCAGAATAGATTAAGAGGCTGAAGACTGTCTGCTAAAGACAGTTGTCTTGCCATCAATGAAGGCAATTATCATCACTAAAAGTTATTCTTCTGATATATTATTTGAAACTTCCGTCATATTATATCTAAAATGCTCCTTATTTATAAACTATTACATCATTTTCTTATCTGCAGTGTCCTTCTTGGACAACCACAAACTTGAAATCCGTCCAAAATCTTGTTGTTTATGGTTTCCTACAAGCATAGGGAAACTCACTTATTCAATTGTCTATTTGAAATTAGGAGAATGTGCTGGGTTTTACTTTTACTTCCTTTTTAAATATATATGACTATTTTTAAAATGCAAGTACTCAATGGCATTCCCTCACACCGACAGGACTCCTAAAGCGGAAGATCTGTCTGAAACAGAATATTTCACACACCCAGAAGGATGCCCCAAATCCTCCGCTTACTTATGGCCAAGGAGGCAGCACTACTAAGTGCCGTATGCCTTTACAGTTATCCTCTATTATTCCTGCTAAGCCACACTTTCAGAAGATCATCCGAGAAAGCTGGCAAGCCACGGAAATGGTACTCGTAAACTGCATCCATTAAAAGCAATCCACAGTGTCCTGTGGATGTGTATCCCACTGTGAGTTACTGGGTAAAGAATTTACATGCAATTTTATTCCAAAACTAGATGTACATCAGTTGTAGGTTATTTCTCAGGAGTACCAGTTCCAGCCCAGAAACAAGTCAACGGAGTTATTTCTAAACTATCATTTCAAATTTCCACTGTCAAGAGTGGGAGGAGGAAGGAATAGTAACGGGAAGACTCGTCAGCGATTAGCCATCCATAAAAATGTTTCCCCCGCGCTCCTCCTTCCGATCACAATGCTGGCGTCAGTTAGTCTCCTGTATCTGTTCCCCACCTCGCCCCCCTCCCCTCTGCGGAGAGCTGGCACCGAATGGCAGGCGAAGGAAAAGACAAACATCCCAGCTCCCAAGACAATCCAAGCGCTAGCCCAGAGACACTTGAACAACATTCCTAACTTTTTTTCCTTTTCTCACTTCGCGTGCCTCAAAGGTAAGGAGAGTGAAAAGCCTGTGTGATCGAAGGCCAGGGAGGCCAGCTGAGTCACAATTACTACCCCTCACCCTGATTTCTCCACTGTCCTCCACCCCCCACCCCGCACCCCCCGGCACAGCAAATGGTTACTCAGCTCCGAGTTTGGGGCTCCAAGGCCCCGGTCCTCGGTGCGCGGTGCCCGGCCTCCCCCGCGGAGAGCGGGCGCGCATCCCTGCCCACGCCCTGGGCCACAGCCCCGCGCGGCCCGCGCCCCCGCCGCGGGACAAGCATCCTCCGGCAGGTCCCCGGTGCCGGCAGCCCCGGCGGGTGCGGCCAACTCCCCGGGGCTGTCCCCTCCGGCTCCTCTCCCACCCAGCCCACCCCAAACAGGCTCTGCCAAGAAATACGCGGACGAGAATACAAAGAACCAAGCCACACGCCCAAGAGCCTCCAAGACTTCCCTTGCGGAAGAAAAACTTAGCCACATACGCACGCACCGGCCCAGCGCGCGCCGCAGAGGGCATCTCTTACCTGTCCCCACGGTGCCACTCATCCCTCCCCCACCCAGGTCTGGCTCCCCCCGCCCCCGGGGGTCCCGGCCGCCCGCTCCGAGCGCCGCGCACTCACTGCCTGGCTCGCGCGCCCAGGGGCTGCAGGGCCCGGCGGCGGCGGCGGCGGCGGGGACCGAGACAGCGGCTGCGGCGGCGGCGGCCCAGCCGGCGTCAGTCAGACTGGAGCCGCGCAGCCTCATCGCCCGTATTAGTGCGCCGACCTGGAAAGCGGCCAGCAGCCCTGTTCCCCGGCCCGCCCCCGCCGCCGCCGCGCGCCCGGCCGCTCGGGAGCCCGCCGGGAGGGGGCGGCCACGTGCGCGGAAACCTGCGGCGGGGGCGCCGGCCACGCGGGACCCCGGCCAGGGCTGCCGCTCGGTCCTGCCGCGCGAGCCCAGGGTCGCCTCGGTCCGCGCCCCAGCCCCGCTCCCGGCAGCGTGGGGCACCTCGCGTCCCTCGCTCCCCCGCCACTCTCGTCTCCACCTGGAGCCTGAGGCCGAAGGAGGGTTCTTACCAGAACAGATGCAGGACCAACAAACCGGTTTGGAAACCCCTCCGAGCCGCTCTTTCGGACACGTTTCTAAGCCCTGATGGTTCCTTACTCCTTTCAGAGTAAAGGGATCATTACACCCGTCCGCAGCGCCAGAGTAACTGGTTTGCACAGGCATAGGCAGAAGGAAACCTAATCACCCTGAGTGGTGAGTGGGGTTAAAACTAGTTATATAATTATGTGGATTGTCATTTCCCTACGTGTATTTGTTGAACAGCCTAGCGTATAATATATATTATCTAATCTAATAAAGATACAACCTCGTGGGCACTGAGCAATGTTAATGTACAACCTTCTTGTTCATGGCCTGCCTGCCCACTAGGTAGCCTGCCTTTTGAGGTCACCGTGGACTCCTGGAATCCACTCAGAATACGCTTAGGAAATGCCACCCAGTACTGATGGCCTTTGATTCCCCATCAGCCAGTAGCTCTTCAAAGAAAAGGCATTTACTGCAGAGGTGAAAGTAAAATAAAGCCACTCAGGACAGTATTCAGTTTGTTCCTGTGTATAGGAAAATCACTCCCCCAAAAGGATTCTCCCTGAACTGTAAACGTGAGAATTTAACTGCTTTTTCGAGTTCTTAAAGCACTGGGCTTTCTTCCCATGGCAGATGCCGTTTCTGTATTATCACACTGTTGTAGTGGAGCAATGCCCTTATTTAAAACAGCATTTGTAGTAGAACCTAAAACTCGAATTGAAGTCCTTTTTCTACCCCTGGCCCGTTTACCTCTGCTCCAGGCCAGGTGTTATGTTTGAGATTGCTCTGGGTGTGAAACACCAGGAAACATTTAGACTGCTGAAAGCTACCCATGGCACCTGTTGTGTACTTTATTGCAAGTAAACTAATTAGGTCCTCAGGATTGATACCATGTGGCTCACGTATTTTAAAAATGTTGTTAAGAGAAGAAATGGCTCAGTCACTCAGTTTCCTTCTCTTATGGCATTAGACAGTGCAGAGGACGCGATGCAGAGCAAGAAGTTAGAACCACTGCTGTGCTGGCTCATGCTTCTGGTGTGGAGTCTTTGTAAGTTCACGGAAGGCTCCTGGCTCTTGGCAGGACTTGGATTTGCAGATTCTTTGAGTGTGTGTAGTCTGCTTTTTCTGTACATTCTCATTTACATACCAAGACATTTTGGCACCTAAAAGTTAGCCTGTCACATATACGATTCTTATCATTTATTCCTCAAGCCTAGTATGGAAAGTTAATCCATTTCACCCAAGAGCAGTAAGATCTGGTGAGTTATAAGAAACTGCCCACTCTGGGAAAGGAGGCTCAGCGTTGACACTCCATTTTTCAGGAGCTGACTAGCCCTGTGATAGGAAATCCAGACTCTCTGCTTTATTTTTCCTCTTGATTTCTTCATTGGCTGCAAGTTTACTGCTTGTTAGAACTTCCACCAAAAAACTACATAATGGGAATCATATGAGCGGTGAGACTCAGTCACAGGTTGTGATTTGGTGGAACCTCCAGTAAAATTTTGGTTCAAGATCTGAAAACCGCAGTGAAACTGAGCTTCCCATTTTCTGAATTAGAAGGACTTGGCGCAACATGAGCTCCTACAGCCTATAAAACAGCGGTAGGAAGGGCAGCTTCCTTTCCCGTAAGAGGCTGAGTTCTCTTCACTTGTTCTATGCCCAGCATAGGATGAGATGATGACAAAGTCTATAGTACTCATAGATGTGCAGGTTCTGCTTTGTTCATCTCTTGTCCCTTACGTTTGATCTAGCATTATAATGGTTCCGCTCAGAGCCTCAACTAGGAATTGTTGCTCACACACCCCTCCCGCTTCTAGTCTCCTTCCTACATTTCATCTGTAACTCTGTCCTAGCTCTCCGTTATTCTGCCTCCCCCTTGAACTTTCCATCAAGAGCCATCATTCATTCCATAACCATTATTGAACACTGTCCTGAGTACCAGGTGCCTGGACTAAGCATATGAACACGGCACTGGCCCTCAGTCAACTCAGGCTCACTAGGAGAGACACACACACCAACGATTGTCATACAGCTTTGTGTGTCACTTTGGGGTGTGGGCACAGGGGAGGTGTCAGGGAGGTCTCCACAGAGGTGAAATTTTAGCTACACCTTGAGAAATGAGTATGAATGCCTACCCCCTCAGTAGCTAAAGAAGCCCCCCACCCCCCCCCCACCCCCAAGTCTCAGTGGACACAGCTCTGTGAGTACCAGCTTCGAGGCACAGTGCAGCCTGGATTTCAGCCCCCTGGGCCAGGCACTCTGATGCAGACACAACTTGTACAACTGTAAAGGCAGCCCAGAATGCCTACTATGTGCAGAATTCCTGGACATTTTGAGCATGAAAACCTCGTTGTTCCTAAGAGAACTGTCAAACTAGTTGGATAAATAAGAAAAATAATGTTACGAGGTAGGACATCACCAAATAAATGCTCTGGGATTGTGACAAGGTACTCGACTAACAGAACATCTTGATTTAGTCATGAAGAGTGACGGCTATCTCCTGTTGTGGGATTCTCCCTCCTGGGACTGTTGAGGGGAAAAAGATGAGAGGAAAAAAACAAGAAATCACCTTCATGTACAGTTGTTCCCCAAATCTCATTTATTTATTGTTTTTTTCTTCATAGCATCATCACTACATGAACTCATATAAACCATTCATTTGTGTGTTTTGACTGTCTCTCTATAAGAACGCTCTTTTTGCCCACTACTGTATCCCCACAGCCTGAAACAAAGCCCGGCACATGTAGATGCCCGATTAATATTTGTTGAATGAATGAAATGTTTAGCATGTGGTTAAAAATATCGGGAAGGTGATTAGAGGAGAGATGTAGATTTGGAATGTACCTGTAGAGGTGACAGCAGAAGCCACTAGAAGGAATGAGATCCCTGATGAAGAAATTATGGAGAAAGAACAGAGGAGTGAGAACACGCTCATTGAGGAAGTGGGAGGAAAAATTGGAGCCTTAAAGAAAGACCAAGGAATGGTCCCAGAGGTAAAAAGAGAACTCACAATTCTGTTGCTTACCTTTCCTCTTTCCGCCACTCCTACGGTTCCTCACAGTTTCACCTTACTCTGTAACTGGGATTGCAAACAGTGCCAGCCTGGACCAGGCTGGGACTGTCAATATGCAGTCGGCCAGGTGAGATAGCATAGTGAGGAGTAGGGACTGGAGAGCACATTTCCTTCTGAAGGGAGCTCCTGGTACGCAGCTCCAGCCAGTTGGCGCCATGTGAGAATGAGGACATAATTTCAAGGGATGACAGACATACAGAATTTTATGGAAAATCTTATAAATTAAAAAGTTTTGATAACAAACCCAATTTGTTTTTTAAAGACACAAGCCAAAGAAAACATATTTGAGCCAAATTTGACTAGCAATTTGCAACCTCTGAATTTTGCCCTCTCTCCAGTCCATTTCAGCATCTCTCTTTTTTCTATGAGAGAGAAAGGATAACTCAGGTCATTACTTCAGTCAAGTCATAGCTTCTCTTGGGAACAAAACTCTTCCCCCAGTCCACCCAGTATTTGTCCTTTACTCCACTGTCAAACTTCACAATGCATGATTGATATTTGTCTCTCCGTCCTACCCGTCCCTTCTTAATTTCCCCAACTCTGGCTTCTGCCTTCCATCCCCACAGTTTGATTTCAGTGCTATTCCAACATTCTTAGAGGCCACCAGTGACCTTTCAATTAATAATTCAGTGAACTGTCTTAATCTCCATTTTAAACAATTTTTTGAAATATGTCTTTATTATTTTAGTTAAATTCCACCTCTTAGTTATTATGAATAATGCTGCAATGAAGATCAGTGTGCAGGGGCCGGCCTGGTGGCACAGTGGTTAAGTTTGCATGTTCTGCTTCGGGTACTGGGGTTCACTGGTTTGGATACCGGGTGCGGACCTGCACACCGCTTGTCAAGCCATGCTCTGGCAGGTGTCCCACATATATAAAGTAGAGGAAGATGGGCACGGATGTTAGCTCAGGGCCAGTCTTCCTTAGCAAAAAGAGGAGGATTGGCAGCAGATGTTAGCTCAGGGCTAATCTTCCTCAAAAAAAAAGATCAGTGTGCAAATATCTCTTTGAGATCCTGCTTTGAATTCTTTTGGATCTATACCTAGAAGTGGGACTGCTGGATCATACGGTAGCTGTATTTTTAGTTTTTTGAGGAACTTCCATATTGTTTTCCTTGTGACTGCACCATTTTACAGCCCCACCAACAGTGCACAAGGGTTCGAATTTCTCTGCGTTCTCGCCAACACTTGTCATTTTCTGCTCTTTTGATAGAGACCATCCTGATGGGTGTGACTTGATATCTCATTGTGGTTTTGATTTGTATTGCTCTTACTATTGGTGATATTGAACATATTTTCATATGCTTGTTGGCCATTTGTGTATCTTCTTTGGAGAATTGTTTGTTCAAGAACTTTGCCCATTTTTTTAATCAGGTTATTTGTTTTTGTTGTCGTTTAGTTGTTGTAGGAGTTCCTTATATGTGCTAGATATTAACCCCTTATCAGATATGTGACTTGAAAATATATTCTCCAGGGGCCGGCCCGGCAGTTAAGTTTGCACGTTCTGCTTCGGCGGCCCGGGGTTCGCTTGTTCGAATCCCGGCTGCAGACGTGGCACCGTTTGGCAAAGCCATGCTGTGGTAGGCGTCCCACATAAAAAGTGGAGAAAGATGGGCACAGATGTGAGCTCAGGGCCAGTCTTCCTCAGCAGAAAGAGGAGGATTGGCAGCAGATGTTAGCTCAGGGCTAATCTTCCTCAAAAATTAATTAATTAATTTAAAACAAAAAGAAAATATTTTCTACCATTCCATAGGTTGCCTTTATAGTCTGTTGATTGTTTCCTTTGAAGTTTTAAGCTTGGTGTAGTCCCATTTGTCTCTTTTTGCTTTTGTTGCCTGTACTTGGTATCATATTTGATCCTCATTCTTTTTTTGTGTGTGAGTGTGAAGAAGATTGGCCCTGAGCTAACATCCGTTGCCAATCTCCTCCCTCTCCCGTTTTTTTTTTTTTTTTTCCTTGAGAAAGATTAGTCCTGAGCTAACATCTGTGGCAATCTTCCTCTGTGTTGTATGTGGGATGCCTCCACAGCATGGCTGATGAGTGGAGCAGGTCCACACTCAGGATCCAAACCCACGAACCCGGGCCACTGAAGTGGAATGTGCAGAACTTTAATCACTCAGCCATGGGGTAAGCCTCTGATCCTCATTCTTGATGCCTCTGCTGCTTTTAAGAAACCCATGAACTTTTTGAGTAAATTAAATGAATAGATGAATGAATGCAGCATGGATGAAATGAAGAACAGAAAAATTCTACTTAATTAAATGGCAGGAATTATTCAACCATGATTAATTCCCAATTCAAGTTTCACTTGGGCTTCATCATTGGGCTCCTCCTTCCCCTCCTTGCCTCATTAACACCCACTTTCCTCCAGATCTCAGTGCAAGTGTCATATCCTAGAGAAGCCTTCTTGCTCCTCTCTGACTTGGTCAGACCCTCTGTTTTGTAATCTTAGAGGACCGTGTATCTCTCATTCATAAGCAACATCATTGTTCCCAGTCGACTCCTATTTAATTACTTGATTAATGCCTGTCTCCTTCAATTACCTGTAATACCTAAAAGAATGAGGAGTCTATCTGATTTTGCTCTTGTTTATTCACAAAACCTAAAACAACGCCTGGTATATAGTAAGTGCTCATGAAGTGCTTGTTCAGTGTATGAAGATTGATTAGGCGTGGAAGAAGAGGACAGAGTAACAGATCTTGGGCTTGGATTCACACCAGGCTTTTTTTTTATTCCAAGGGCGTACCAGTGCAGGAGAAAGCAATGCCTGCCTCTGGTCTTTTTGGAAAACTAACAGAAATGTGTGTGTGTGTGTGTGTGTGTGTGTGTGTAGTGGGGAGTGAAGTCGGGGGTGCTTTGTGGTCATTTTGGGGAAGTGGCAGGCATATTAAAGGACCTGAAGAGAGAGAGCAATATGATCCACAAAACTTACCTCCACAGTAAGGATGAGATTAAGCTTTATTCTTATTTTTATGTGGGATTTAATTATTTGATGGTACATGTGACACAAACTTGAACGCAGTTATAATGACTTTTTAATTTAAACTTTATTTCTATATACTTTTTGTGCGTTATGAGGGTTGCTTGATTTTGTGATATCTGATCCCCAAAGAACTAAATGGGCTCCCATTGTTTTTGACTGCAGACCTTTGCTTTTGAGATAAAGATAAATTTAATTTTGATTTTGGAACTGTGCAATACTTTCTGAAATAAAAGGCAACATCCTAGGGTATCATGGAATTATAGTTGGGGGTCACTACTAATACCGGGTGTCTTAGTCAGATCAGGGACTATAACAAGATAGCATAGACCAGGGGACTTTAAACAACAGAGGGTTATTTCTCGCAGTTCTGGAGGCTGGAAGTCCAAGATCAAGGTGCTGGCAGATTCAGTGTCTGGTGAGGGCCCGCTTCCTGGTTTCCAGATGGCCCCCTTCTCATTGTATCCTCACACAGCTGAGAGAACAAGCTCTACTCTCTTTCTTTTATTATAAGGGCACCAATCCCATCACTGGGGCTCCACCCTCATGACCTCATCTAAACCTGATTATCCCCAAAGGCCCCACCTCCTAATGCCATCCCACTGGGGGTTAGGGTTTCAACATGTGAATGTTGGGGGGACAAAAACATTCAATCCATAGCAATGGGAAAACCCTTAGTTTAAAACCCTTAATTTGTGCCAGCCCCAGTGGCTTAGTGGTTAAGTTCCGCGGACTCTGCTTTGGTGGCCCTGGGTTCAGTTTTGGGTGCAGACCTACACCACTCACCTCTCAGTAGCCATGCTGTGGTTGTGGCTCACATACAAAAAGAGGAAGGTTGGCAGCAGATGTTAGCTCAGGGCGAATCTTCCTCAGTAAAACAAAAACAAAACCAAAAACCCTTAGTTTAAAGTCAAGTTTTTGCCCTTGATTCAGTTGATTGGAAACAGTCTCTCCCCTTCCTTTGAAGGACAGGCTGAGGCCATTAGACCAGCAAGACCCCTGCCTGTTTGCTGCCTGGCTGAAAGATGCAGATTTCTCCCTAGTTATTTGTTAGTGATTAATACGTTGACTTTTTGCCATTCTGTGTGGCCTTCTCTTCTTTATCAGGGCTAATAAAGCTGATACTCTTTGATCCATACATTGCTCTTCAATTTACCTTAATTTATAGATGACTTCTGGCAGAGTGAATTCTAGGAGAAATTAAAGAGATATTCAAAACGGTTTACATGAGAATAAAATAATATCTCTCAAAGCATTTTCTGTACAAATGTTTCATATTCATCCAGAATCTTAAATGCTTGACCAGTAAAACTTAATCATTTTTGGTCCTTAATAGTGGGCTGCTGTCTTCGCATATTATTTAGTGAGCCTTAGGTCTACTTTTAAGGCCTTTATTGAAAATAGTTAAGCATTAGAAGAAAACAGATCCATTAGTTTTTGCTTTCTTCTTTGAGAGAGAAGTTTGGGTAGAGAAATAAGATCTTTTAGAATAAAGTTACCTTTAGAATAAGGCAGGTCATAAACAAACCAATAAAACATAAGATAATATTCTGCATTTACCAAATACAAAAATATTCTTTCCTATATGTACATATAAGTTATCTTACATTTTCATAAAATTGTAGTTTTCAATGCTTAACCTCGTATTATTTCATGTGGTTCTCACAGTAACCCTGTGGGGAGGCAGCTCTGGTGTTCTCTCTGTCTTACCACCTCATAGGTAAGAAAACTGAGGTGGACGCAGCTTTCATCACTGGGAAAAGTCTCCTGACTCATCCAAACGGTTTCCAGCCACATCAATTGCCTGTCCAGAGGGAAAAATAATGCCCAAGAAACCACATTTTTAATGAAATTAAATTTTCTAACATATATTTCCTATAAGAAATAGAAATAAGGTTCTATTGTTGTTGAAGTATCTTTTGCACAATGATAATCTTTAAAAAATGAATGAGATGTAATTGCTGCTAAAACTCAACTATCGTGCACTTATTAACTATCAGAAAAGGTAAATTTGCAGATATTAGAGAAATTTAAAAAATTGTATGAGACTTGACTAAACTGATGGTTTTATTTTATTTATTTTTTTTAAGGTATGCTGTGTTTTTTTTTCCTTGGTGGGAAGATTGGCCCTGAGCTAACACCTGTTGCCAACCTTCCTCTCTCTTTTTTTTTTTTCTCCCCAAAGCTCCAGCACATAGTTATATATCGTAGTTGTAGGCCATTCTAGTTCCTTTATGTGGGATGCCCCACAGCATGGCTTGATGGGCGGTGTGTAGGTCCATGCCCAGGATCCAAACCGGCGAAGCCCCCAGCTGCAGAAGTGGAGCATGCGAACTTAACCACTTGACCACAGGGCCGGCCCCCTAAACTGATGGTTTTAAATTTGAAAGTCTCAATTCATTTTTCTCTTTATATAATTGGCCTGTGGGAAGAGAAAAGTAATCATAGTTGAAAACATTAATGGGTCAGAATCTTACACTGCCTACTTTAGTAGGACAAGCTGTCACCTGATTTGGGCTTGCATTTGGCAGATTCTGCAAATATGTCGTTTCTTTTAAAAAAGGACAAGGTGGGTACTAGTTGCATCCTTAGCTTATGGATTCTCCAACAGTGGGTCACAGCTCCCCAACTGCGATGCCAGAAGAGTTTCTAGGGGATCGCAAGGCCTATTTCAATGTTCAAGACTCATTTTTACCATAAAAGACTAGGACTTTTACATTTTGAGTTAAAAGCATCTCTGGACATTAAAAAAAAAAAATCGTGAAACAAAACTAGTAGTTGCTGCAGCAGTAGCTGATAGTGGTAATAGCAGCAGTAGAAAAAAGAAAAACTCTTTCTGTCCTTTTTTTAAAAATAAACTTTTTATTTTGACTTGTAGATTCACAAGCAGTTGTAAGAAATACTACAGAAAGATCTTGTGTACCCTTTACCCAGTTCTCCCAGTGGTAAAGTCCTGCAAAACTATGGGGCAACATCACAACCAGGATACTGACACTGATACAGTTGAAAGACAGAACATGTCCATCACCACGGGGTTCCTCATGACGCCCTTTTACAGCCACACCCACTTCCTCCCCACCCCAACCCTCTCCTCAACTACTAATATGTTTTCCATTTCTATAAATTTGTCATTTCAAGACTGTTTTATAAATAGAATCGTACAGTACGTATCCTTTTTTTTCACTCAGCATAATTCTCTGGAGATTAACCCAGGTTCTTGCGCGGATCTATAGTCGGCTCATTTTTATTGCTGCGTAGCAGAGCGTGGTGTGGATGTCCCACAGTTTGTTTAACCATTCACCTGTAGGAGGACTTCTGAGTTGTTGCCAGCTTTTGGCTATTATGAATAAAGCTGCTATAAACATTCATATACACATTTTTTGTGTGAACATAAGTCTTCATTTCTCTGAAATAAATGCCCAGGAGTGCAGTTGCTGGTGCCATGGTAGTTGCATGTTTAGTTTTTTAAGAAACTGCCAAAATGTTTGCCAGAGTGGCTGTACCATTTTACGTGCCCACCAGCAATGTGTGTGCAATCTGGTGTGGCTGCATCCTCACCAGCATTTGGTGTTATCACTATTTTTTGTTTTAGTCATTCTCATAGGTGTACAGTGATAGCTCATTGTGATTTTAATATGCATTTCCCTAATGGCTAAAGATGTTGAACATCTTTTCATGTGCTCATTTTTCATCCATATATCTTCTCTGATAAATAGCTCTTCGTGCTTTTGCCCATTTTCTAATTAGAATGTTTATTTTTTTACTGTTGAGTTTTAAGAGATCTTTATATATTTGAGATACTAGTCCTTTGTTGGATATGTGGTTTTTGAGTATTTTCTCCCACTTTGTAATTAGTCTTTTCATCCTCTAACAAAGTCTTTTGTAGAGCAAGAGGTCTTAATTTTGAAGTCCAGTTCATCAATTTTTCCTTTTATTGATTGTGCCTTTGGTGTAAAGTCGAAGAACTCTTTGTCTGGCTCTAGATGCCATTTTTTTCTTATGTTTTTCTTCTTAAACAGTTCCCTTTGCATTTAAGCCTGTGATCCATTTTGAGTTAAGTTTTGTGTAAGGTGTGAGAGTTAGGCTGAGGTTCACTTTTTGCCCATGGATGTCCATTGCACCACCACCATTTGTAGAAAAGACTGTCTTTCCTTCACTGAACTGCTTTTGCACATTTGTCAAAAATCAGTTGGGCGTATTTGTATGGCCCAAGTGTTCTCTGCTCTGTTTCATCAATCTATGTGTCTATTCCTCCACCATACTACACAGTCTTGATTATTGTAGCTCTATAATAAGTTTTGAAGTCAGATAGATTGATTCCTTCTACTTTATTTTTCTTTTTCAAAATTATTTTAGTTATTCTAGTTCCTTTATCTTTCTATATAAATTTTAGAGTAATCTTGTCTACATCTTCTGAAAATCTTGCTGTGATTTTCATAGGAATTGTGTTAAACCTGTGTAACAATTTGGGGAGAATTGACATCTTTACTATGTTAAGTCTTCCAATCCATGAACATGGTATATGTCTCTCCATTTATTTAGATCTTCTTTGATGTCTTTCATCAGCATTGTGTAGTTTTCTGCATATATGTCTTGTACATGTTTTATTAGATTTACACCTAAGTATTTAATTATTTTGATTGAATGTAAATGATATTACATTTTTACTTTGTGTCCATGTGTTCGTTGCTAGTATATGAAAATATAATTGATATTTGTGTGTCTATCTTGTACCCTGTGACCTTGCTGAATTCATTTATTAGTTCTAGGAGGGGTTTTTTTTGGGTTCCCTGGGATTTTCTATGTAGACAATCATGTCATCTGCAGATACAGACTTTTCCTCTTTTCTAGTGTATGCATTTAGTGCCATAAATTTCCCTTTCAGCACTGCTTCTGGTGTGTTCCACAAATTTTGATATGTTCTATTTTTTATTTTAATTCAATATATTTTTTAAAATTTCCCTTGAAATTTCCTCTTTGGCCCACGGACTGTTTAAAAGTGTGATGTTTAGTTTCCAAGTTATTGGATGGAGATTTTTCTGTTATGTTTCTGTTATTGACTTCTAGTTTGATTTTCTTGTGGTTGGAGAGCACGTTCTGCATGATTTCAGTTCTTTTTAATTTGTTGAGGTTTGTTTTATGGTCCAAGAGATGATCTATCTTGATATATGTTCTATGGGCATTTGAAAAGAATGTATATTCTGCTGTTGTTGGGTAGAGTTTTCTATAAACGTCTATTAGATCCTGTTAGTTGATGGCCTTATTTTCTATAGTCTTGCTGATTTTCTGTATAGTTTTTAAAGAAATCTTTTGTTAAGAGAGGAGTATTGAGGCATCTGATTATACTTTGTCTATTTCTCCTTGCAATTCTATCAGTTTTTGCTTCACATATTTTGCAGCTTTGTTGTTTGGGATGTACACATTGAAGATTTCTATGTCTTCTTGGTGGATTGAATCTTTTTTATTATTATATAATGTTCCTTTTTGCTTCTGGTATTTTTCTTTGATTGAAATCCTACTTTATCTGATATGATAGCTGCTCTTGCTTTCCTTTTATTAAGGTTCGTATGATATATATTTTTCCATCTTTCACTTTCAACCTGTCTATATGGTTATGTTTGTAGTGACTTTGTTGTAGACAGCATATAGTTGGGTCACGTTTTTAAATCCTGTCTGCCAATCTGTCTTTCACGTGTTGAATTTAGACCATTTACGTTGAATGTAACATATTATTGATATGTCAGGGCTTGTCCGCTATTACATATTTTTTTGTATGGATGTTCTGTTTTTTGTTTTTCTGTTTTCTTTTTCTGCCATCCTCTGGGTTACTCGAACAACTTTTTGAATTCCATTTTGATTTATTTATAGTATTTTTGAGTATATCTCTTTGTACAGTTTTTTAGTGATTGCTTTAGTTGCTCTGGTTTTTCTCCCTTTACTCTCCTTCATTTATAGTATAATTGTCCTATATATTCCTCTACATATATTTAGAACCACCTCAGACAGTGTCATAGTATTTACTTCTACCATCAAACATAAAATTAAAACTCTAGAAGGGAAGGAAGGTTTTTTGTATTTAGCAATATTTTGCTTACCATATGCTTTCTTCCTTCCCCATGTTCCTGCTTTTAATGTTTTCTTTCTGTTTAGAGAACTTTGTTTAGCTGTTATTTTAGGGTAGGTCTGTGAGTGTCAAATCCTCTAAGCTTTCCTTCATCTGAGATTGTTTTGATTTCCGCTTTATACTTGAAAGAGTTTTTTGCTAAGTATAAGATTTTACATTGACAGTTCCTTTCTTTTAACATTTGAAAAATACTATGCCATGCCCTCCAACCTCCGTGGTTTCTGATGGTAAATTCATTGTTATTCTGATTTTTTTTCCCTCTGTAGGTGTGTCATTTTTTCCTGGTGGCTTTCAAGATTTTTTCTGTCTTTAGTTTTCACAAGTTTAATTATGATGTGTTTTGGTGTGGATTTTTTTGGGTTTATCCTGTAAGGACTCTGAAACTATAGGTTTACGTCTCTTGCCAAGTTTAAGGAGTTTTAAGCCATTATTTCTTCAAGCACTTTTTCAGCCCTTCCAGGGACTCTGATGATACAAATGTTAGATCTTTTTATAGTTTCACAGGTTCCCGAGGCTATTTTTCATTCTGTTTTCTCTCTTGATCAGATTGAGTAATTTCTATTGTCCTATCCTTCAGTTTACTGATTCTTTCCTTTGTCACCTCCGTTCTACTGTTGAGCTGATCCACTGAGGTTTTAATTTCAGTTATTTTATTTTTCAGTTTTAAAATTTCTATTTGGTTCTTCTTGATATCTTCTTTTACTTTCCTAATACTTTCTACTTCTTTGCTGAGGCTTCTGTTTTTTCATTCCCTTCAAGCATGTTTGTAATTGCATTGAAGCATTTTTCTGTTGGTTGCTTTAAAATCCTTGTCAGATAATTCTAACATCTCTGAAATCTCAGTGTTGGCATCTATTGATTGTCTTTTTTCATTCAAGTTGTGCTTTTTCTCGTTCTTGCTGTGATGAATGATTTTCTTTTGAAACCTGGACATTTTAAAATTTTGTTCTGACACTCTGGATCTTATTAAGCCTTTTGTTTTAGTTGACGTTTACCGACACTGCTCCAGCAGAGGAAGGGAGAGTGCTCTCTTGTTATATTGCCAGTGGAGCTGTAAGTACATTTCCCTACTTGGCCTCTATCGACACCAAGGGGAAGGAGGACTACTTATTACTGTTGGGCAGGGGTAGGAGTTCTGGCTTACTACATGGTCTTTACTGTCACTCTAGTGGGGGTGGACTCATTACTGCTGGGCCACCAGAGGAAACGAGCCTCCTCTGACACCATCCCAGCGGGGAGTGGGTGAAGCAGCTTGTTACTGCAGGGTGGGAATGGAAGTGCAGGCTCCCCTGGTGACCTGCACTGGTGTCATGATGTAGAGGACTCATTACTGGCTGGTAAGGATGAGGCCCTGCTCTCTACTTGGTCTTCTCTGACAACACCTGGTAAGGGTGTTTAAGTGCCTTCTTACAGCCTCGTGAGGGTATGAGTCTAGGTTCCCCACTTGGCCTTTGGTGTTGTCAGCAGGGGCCAGGGCATCATTTTTTCCATAGTGTTTGGTTGGAGTAGAGCACTTATTGTCTAGAGGTTTTCTGCCCCTTTCTTGGTCCTTTAGCAAGGGAGAGAGGCATTTGTTGGGGCTCCTTTTTCGTCTGTGCTCATTGGCATTTTTAGGTTGCTGGTTTCAGCTCCAAGTCTGAGATACATGAGATGAAAAGAAAAGCCAAGGAGCCCACCATCATGGCAGTCCCTAGACAGTCTGCCTTGTTTGCACCGTTCAAAGTCTACCTATGGTTGTTTTATGTATAATGTCCAGGGGTTTTAGTTGTACTTAGCAAGAAGGATAGGGAAAAGTACATTTACTCCATCTTCCCAGAAGTCAGAGTCGTCCTTACTTTCATTTTTTTGTCATGGTATAATTATTCTGATTTAGCTGGCCCTTCGACTAAAATTCCTGAGAAAATATTTCTTTAGATCTCAAGGAATACAGTGCAAAATATAAATGAATAGGACTGCTCTTCTAAGTTTATTTGAGAAGAATGACAAAGACCAAAAGGAACTGAGAGGATGTAAACTGTCTCCCCAGATGGAGGTGATTCTACTTTCATTGAAGTTGTACACTGTACATGGAGAGTCCCATAGAAATATATGAATTTATGGAAAGTTTTCCTAATTTTGAACTGCAAAGATTTATCTATCCTTATAATATATCTGGCTCCTTGATTTTACATTATTTGAATTGTTATATAAACGTATCGCATTTTCTTTTTTAAGTAGACTATTTGAGGACAGACACCTTTTAATGCAGGGCTGCTATTGATTTCCTCGTAACAGGGTAGTAAATCCATCCAGAGATGCTTGGAAGCTCAGCATTCACCATGTACTCACTGAGTGAATGATGGAAGAAATAAATGATATATAAAATATATTCTAAAGACCTGACAGCATATGTATTCTTACTTTAATGACTTGTACTTTCTCTTTAATTTTATTTTGGAGGATTTGAATTTAAATTTATACCACTGGATGGTTGGGGGGTGTTTTGTGGGCATGATGGCTTTTCGGGCCTAGGTTTTACCATCCGTGCTCTGATAGTAGAGTGAGTTGCACTGACAATGACCTACCCTCCATCTTCATCACACACACACACACACACACACATACAGGTACATCTTGTCACTGTAGACATTCATGGGTCAGAGAAATAGTATATGTACCTTCCTTTTCCTAGGAGTATTTCTGAGGTGCATTGTGATGCTACCCAGACAAGGACCGCTGCTGTCATTCTTGGTCCTCTCTCTGCTCCCAGTCCTTTCTATAGGACTGTCTGCCCTTTTGATGTGGCACTGGAAGCAGGTTTCCCTGACTCTCACACTGCCATTGATGATGGCTGGAGCCCTTGCTCTCCCCCAGCAGACTCTCCCTGGTGGGGGAAGTTGCCTGCAGTCTCCGCAGAGGTCACAATGAGGTTTAAACCCACTGCTGATGTGCCTGAGTTTTCACTGGGATTCCTAGAGATAGACGCCAGGGTAGAGATAGTTCCCTGGCATTCCCACTTAGAAAATGGAAAACAATTTTTCCACAGAAATACTGTTGCAAAACATGGTTAGGTTTTACTGCAGACCAGTACAGAGTAGTTTAGGTATATTACAGACACGTTATACGTGTTTTAGACTGTTCTAAGGACGTAACCATCCTTTCCAACATTATTTCTAAGGGAAAACGCCTTCTGAGTTTCAAACAACTGATTTACAAGCTGGCTTGAATGAAACCCGCTTCTAAGTTGACGACAGGCTGAATGCTTCTAGGCATGTGGTTCTACAGGTGAGATTTGTAGGCATCACGCCCTTGAAATGCAAAGTCCTCAGAGGGTGGCGCCGGGATCTGTTTTGCTTGCACACGTAGAGCACTCTATTACTACAGCAAGTGATCCTGGATGAGTTTCAAATAAAGAAAATTTCTGTAATGTTATCAATTTAAACTACATTTTTCTCTTACTGAGTGCCTCAGATTCTATACTGTGCTTTTAGCTAGGTGAAGCTGTGCCTAGAAAGGTAAATTAGCATCAAGGATATCAAACCTTTCTTAATAGTGTTCATGGATGAACTACGTATAAAGTATTGACACTTTCCCTCAAAATTCCTATTACGCTTCAAATACACATTTTTATTACTAGCTTACAAAGAACAGTACATACTTTGTCTTATTATAGTTTCATTAGGGATCTTATTTTTGGTTCAAGGCTTATCCTGAAATTGTTGTATATGCTCATGGTCATTATTCTATTTGCTGTCTGTCACTTCTACTTGCATAAACCTCGCCTTTTCCATTCATTTAAGTGACTTAAATGCTCTCAAACCCTGGTAGTAAAGGAAGTTTGTATTACCTGAGGGCTAAGCTGCTTCTCTATGGACTAGCCAAGACAGGACAAAGACTGGTGACTGATTCCAAATCTACTAGCTACCACTAAGAGGCTGATCCTTTTAGTAGATAATAATCTAAATTATGGTATTAAGTGTTTACTACATGCTAAGCATTGTGCTGGGGACATTAATTTTTTTTAGATATTGTTTTTATTTTTATTGAGGTAACATTGGTTTATAACATTATATAAATTTCAGGTGTACATCATTATATTTTGATGTCTGTGTAGATTACATCATGTTCACCCATGACTAATTACCATCATCACCACAGGCACGTACAAATCACCCCTTTCACCCTCCTCCCTCCTCTCTTCCCCTCTGGTAACCACCAATCCAATCTCTGTTTGTATGTGTTTGTTTGTCATTGTTTTTATCTTCTATTTATGAGTGAGATCTTACGGTATTTGACTTTTTCCCTCTGACTTATTTTGCTTAGCATGATACCCTCAAGGTCCTCCCATGTTGTCACAAATGGCCGGATTTCATTTCTTATGGCTGAGTAGTATTCCATTGTGTATATATACCACATCTTCTTTACCCATTCGTCCCTTGGTGGGCACCCAGGTTGTTTCCAAGTCTTGCCTATTGTGAATAATGCTGCAATGAACATAGGGGTGCATATATCTCTACGCATTTGGGTTTTTATGTCCTTTGGATAAATACCCAGCAGTGGAATAGCTGGGTCGTATGGTAGTCTTTAATTTTTTGAGGAATCTCCATACCATTTTCCATAGTGGCTGCACCAGTTTGTAGTTTTGATTTGCATTTCCCTAATAATTAGCGATGTTGAACATCTTTTCATGTGCCTGTTGGCCATCTGTATATCTTCTTTGGAAAAATGTGGTGATCTTCTGCCCATTTTTTAATTGGGTTGTTAGTTTTTTTGTTGTTGAGATGTATGAGTTCTTTATATATTTTGGATATTAACCCCTTATCAGATATACAGTTCGCAAATATCTTCTCCCGATTGTTAGGTTGTCTTTTCGTTTTGTTGATGCGTTTCCTTTGCTGTGCAGAAGCTCTTTAGTTTGATGTAGTCCCATTTGTTTATTTTTTCTCGTTTCTCTTGCCTGGTCAGACATGGTACTTGAAAACATGCTGCTAAGATGGATGTCGAAGAGCATACGTGGACACTAATTTTGAGTAAGAAATCATTTGTTTTCAAGGAGCTTATTGTCTAATGCAGATGTGATAGTATCACTGTTGTTGAAACTACCGGAGAGGAGTCATTTTTAGCCTATTTCCTTTTCCACTTAAATCTTGTCTTTAAAATGTTATATTCAATGTACTTGTATCTTTCTACTTATCCCCGATTTTCATACCTTCAGAAACTGAAGTAGCATAGTCAGTAAAAAATGGAGGCTCTGGATCCAGACGACATAGGCTAGTCATGACTCCACTATTTCCTAGCTCTGGGACATCGGGGACCTAACCACGTCGCGCCTGTTCCCTCTGCTGTTGTTAAGTTAGGTGAGTCATTACACACTAAGTGCTCAGAACTGTGGTGGGCACAGAGTAAGCGCTCAATAAATGTTAGGTATTATTATGATTAGTTTGCTTCTCTAAAACATCAGAAACAATCTAATTCTGATTTTTAGGGGTCAATTATTTTATAATTACTATTTGTTAGCCTTTACAGTATCTGAAAACACAGGCTTCTGATGTTACTAAGTAAATACATTTATTAATATTATGAAACTTTCTTTTTAATAAAGAATTTCTAATTTCTAATAACATGAACTCAAGAGAGAAGGATTGACAGGAGGTAAGAGAGTAAGTGCAGTAAAAGTAAGTAAAATTAGGAAGGAGACAAGTAAGACTGTATAAAAAAGTGGATACCTTTGTGACCAAGTCTATATCCTTTCTTTAACATACAATTTCCTAGGGTTTGATAGATTGAAATATGGGTTTAATATCGATGAATTTGTATATATTTAAATACATGCTAACTTTATTTTTAAATCTCTGAACACTGTTATATGATTGTGCTTTTTATTTACGTTCATGAGAATTATGCAGGCACTTTAGAGTACGAATAATTGCTTCTGTCTTCTGTTTAAAGACTGTATTTCTCAGAATCATAAGAATAATCTAAATAAACAAAATTGCTAAAGCAAAAGAAAATCTGATTTTGTTTACAAACACCTTAACATTTTTTTGTTGTCGTTCCTAAAGGTGTATACAAATTTTTCCTTACGGCAGTTAATTCTTTAACATTATCAAAAGGCAGACAATGGCATAGGTTTATTCCAGCTTTATTTAAAATTTTAATTGCAAATGAAATAATATGACACGGATGCATAAGAACACAATCAATGATGGCAAATAAGCTAATTCACTTTCCTGGGTTGTTGAAGCCTCCAGGCCCCAGTCAGATATCGAAGTCGTATAAAAAGCAGGTCCTTGCCCATCTGTAGCCAGCTCCAAAATGGAACTAATTTAGAACCTGCAATTTAAAAATAAACAAATAAACTCAGGAGAAAATATATCAGTGTAAAATAGTATTTTAGAAGTCAATCTACATGACCTTGGTGAGCTTCTGGTAACCTTATTATTCATATTGTTAATGTATGTATGTATTTATGTGTGTATGCATGTTAAACATTTAATTCCATCTGTACGTTTAAAGATGACTTTTGGGGACAAATTTTCACGTTTTACACGCTGCTTTTCAGTCTCTCATGTACTACAGAGAATCAGCTACACCTCCACACATAATACAAGTATGGATTAATAATCTTGAGATAAGTCCAAGACAAAAATCCAATTTTTATTCTAATTCTATCAAAGACTCTCAATCAGCTAAAATAAATACCATCTTGGCTAGGCCATCTTCTTGTGCTGTGATTGCCAAATGGCAACATGCCAAGCCCAGTTGACTACATGAGATTTGCCTCCTTGAACATGTTTTAAAAGCCCTTGCTTTGACCCCGAGGGATTTCTTTTTAGTAGGAAGTGGAGCTCCACCCCACTCCCCCCAGTTCAGGTAACTGGGGTGCTGGCTGGTAAAGTGACATGGCCAAGATCAGTACTAATCACTGACAATTTCCAGATTGGAGCATTGGGGCTCCAGCTGCTTTCTCTTTTTCTTTCTTTTTCCCCCCAGCTTTACTGAGGTTTAATTGACAAATAAAATTGAAATCTATTTAAAGTATACAATGTGATGATTCGATGTACGTATACACTGTGAAATGATTACCACAATCAAGTTAATTAACACATCCACCTTAATTATGTTTAAATCATGGACAAAAGAATTAAACATCTTCAAAGATGAAGTGAGTGGTTTCTCTAAAAACAACAAAAACAAAACATCTTGAAGTGAAATGAAACTTGGATCTAAACTGTGACAATTTCAGATGGCCCTAATAGGGAGGAGCGACTGACTATATGGCCGAGGGTTCTGGGAACAACTAATACAAAACTACTCTTTGAGTGCTGGTTATTGAAAAATAATACACAACTATCTCTGAAATGCAAATGAGCAAATGATATAAATATGAAACACATTTTTACTTTTCCCCACTTCATCTTCCCATAGAGTCTATGCTGGGCATAGATCAACACAGACAGATAACAGAGTTGATCACTACAAGTCTGAGCAATCCTTTTACCTGCTTCCCAGTCCCCTTTGATCCATACTGCTACTGTGGAGATTAGTTAAATTTCTGTAAACTCTATTCGATTCAGCAAGACTCCAAGAGGTTTAAATTCGTTCTAGACTGTATAGTTTGTATGATTGCCAGACCGGTTCTTAATCTTTTTCTGTCCCTAAACATCTGAGGTTACAGAGCAATAATGGCTTACTGCAACAATGACTTTCCAGAGGAGGCCATGCTCACCTGGGGGACAGGTGACTTTGAAAGTCTCCAGATGATTGTTAACTGTTCCCACACTGTTAACTGATATAGGTTCATTCTAAAGTAAGCAAAGGAGAAAACTAGAATATGTTTTAAATTCTATACAGCCAGAGTAGTCTACACTTTTCTGAACAGGAATTATTAAGAATTATGATAGGGGCTGGCCCCGTGGCCGAGGGGTTAAGTTTGCGCGCTCCACTGCAGCAACCCAGGGTTTCGCCGGTTTGGATCCTGGGCGCGGACATGGCACCGCTCATCAGGCCACACTGAGGCAGCCCACATGCCACTACTAGAAGGCCCCACAAAAGAATTATGATAGATTTCACATTATTACAGATCTTAGAGATCTTTACGTCTTCACATTATTAAAGATCTTAGAGATCTTTTTGAACATATGTACAGATACAGTTAAAAATTGGCTGTGAATGGATTGTGGACATTTGGAGTAAAAACAACTATAATTCCTTATTTAGCTTTGCATAGTGGTTTGCAGGTACTCAATACCCACTGAGTTATGATTATCCAATGAGTAATACAATACTAAAATTACCCAATGAGTAATACAATACTAAAAAAAAAAGGTGATGCAAACAATAAAGTTTATTTCTAGCCTCAGATTACTGTGATCTTGTCTACTGTAGCAAGTTTGATTGAATTTCTTGGGCAGAGCAGTAGGCCTACTGAAGACCTCAAGAAGAGACTGAAGTAAAAGAGAAGGCAGTGAGCCGGGTGGAGGGTGGAGGGGATCAGCAGGCAGGCAGTACTCTCTATGGAACAGCCTCTCTGAGTCAAGACAGCTGAGTAGGCCCGATGGGAGCAGGGGGGAGCATTAAAGCCAGCTGACTTTATTGGGCAACTGTATTTCTGACGTCTCCCCCACCCCCACATAAGATCAGCTGTAACATAAACAGTATACTCACCTTCAATTTCAGTCCAGTTGACAGCAATTTCTGCTATTGGAATTTTAAAGAACTGTGCTATGTAAAGCAGTTCTACGTCAAATGCCCTGAAATAGAATATATATTGATATTTATTTTTAAAAAGACAAATAGAGTGTAATTAAATCTCTACCTTGGCAGGTTTTAAAGAAGCTTACATGGCAGATGTAAAGCTTATACTGTTAAACTGAAGGTCAGATTCACATAAGGTCAAATAAAAGGTAAGTAGTTCAGGAGCTTCAAGGCAAATAAAATAATTTAGTGTGTCATTGCATAACATTTAAATGAGAAATATGCTGTCTCTATCACAACTCAGAAACCCCAAGGATAAAAATGGCCTCTTGGGCTCCAAGAGCAAATTTAATCCTGGAAATTTTCATGATCCATGGTTTGCAATCCTAGCCTTAATTAGCTCAAGGTACAGAACTGACAGCATTTTCAACTGATTCAGAGAGCTAATAAAGCGGAACTCTGAGGAGCTCTTGGAGAGAATGTTCTAAATCACTTTAGAGTTGCTTGATTACATTCTACTGTCAAAGGATCAAGGGTTCTTTTCTAAAAACAGGGTGCCTAGGGCCCCATCTTTTCCTTTGCCCTTCCCCGTGCCATCGTGGACAATACAGCACTGGCAGCTGTTGAAAGTGAAAAGCCAGTTTAGACTGGTCGGAAATGCTCTTTGGGCATAACTAATACATACAGAGGAAGTAGATATATTGTCTCTTTCTAACATACACCGTTAAAAACATCTCCAGTCTCAATTCCCGGTCATCCTTCCTTCTACCTATGAAAGGTTTCCTCCTCACAGCCCCTCGGTTTAGGTCAAATCTGCTTTCCCTGACTCAGAAGTTTTCCTGGGCTCTGTTTACAAAGTTCTCTGAACCAGCTGCTTCCTTTCTCTGGCATCAAGCGCAGGAAGAGAAGCAGCACTACCTGTTAACCTTCATGCTCTTTAACTGCCCCTAAAAGTGCTCAAGTCCTTCACGGTTCTGCTTTGATCCTTGAGTCATCAGGCCCTCACTTTCTAGACTACATGGAACACACTTCAAACTTTCAGGGCTTGGTTTTAAAATATTAGCATAGAGAGGAAAATGCCTAAAACCCACTTCTGTTTGATTTCCCTGATCCAAGACAACTTGAATTCGCGAGTTTTGTTTTCTTGGCCATAATACCACCACCATCCGTTATGCAACTAGTTTAAATCCCAAATATTTGGATAATTCAACGAGAAAACTATTTTTTAAAACACTTAATGCTTTTTCGTATCCTAATAAAATATTTACTTAAGATGATAAACCATTTACAAAAGTGTTCTTTGTATTTTTAAAAGGACTATGTGAAACTTCCGTTAACTAGAATTGTGACACTCATGAAAGGAGATAATCTGAATATTAAGCCTTGTGCTTAACCCTCTCCTTTAACACAAAAACAAAAATTTACCTAATGGGCTGAGTTAGTTCTAATGATATTCAATAATCTGAACAAGATTATTAAGTGTTTTTCTAAGAATATCAGTATATGCTTAGTGACTTATCAAAGACACAAAACAACATAAGAATGATGAAAGGAAAGGAGGAAAAAAGCACTGATTAATTGACATTACTTTATATTAAAAAAATCCCTTAAAGGGCTATTTGTTTTCTAAATGATTACTTTTTTTACTCTATCTTTCTTCCCTTAAACATTTTAGATGAAATGAAGACGCTTATTTTTTAAAAATTGCAGTAAACTTCACCGTATTATAAGAGACCAATCTGTTACCATAGCAAAGATTATAATTAAAATACCAAGTACTTCTGCACGGAACTGTATGCTACTATGGAGAAGCAGTACAAGGCTTATTCTCCAGTAAGATGCCTCCATGTGTTTTTGCAAGTGTGGGGAGGGCAGAGCCCCCGTGTTTTCTTTTGTTACTCAGCTCTTGGACTAGCTGTTACCTCACGAACAGATGTATTCCTGTAGAAGAAAGGGCACGCTGAGACTCTGGGAAACACAGCAGACACACACGTACCCGACCGTTCACTCCTGAAATTCCACTGAAATTAAAACAAGGATGGAACAGACACACAGGAACAAAGAGAAGAGGAGATGATAGCAGTAAAAGAGGAAATTTCAAAGTTGGAAAGTAGTTGGACAAGTGGTAACTAGGGAAAGTAGACAATGGCAGGGGGAGAAGCCTAGAAGCAGGTTAAGGGGTGCCACAGAACGCCCAAAGGCTCAGAAATCAGAGCCTCAAATGACGCCTGCAAGTGGGTGTGCAGGTGGGTTGCAGATGGGACGACTCACTGAAATCTAGATGAGATTCTCCTTTCCTCCAAAGATTCTGCGAATGCTGGCAGGCAGGCTCATATCTCCTAGGCAGGAGACCGAGGGATCCCATTTTAGTGAAAACGACCAGCCCAAAAGGTGGCGACAGTTAGGAGTTTCCTACACAAAATGGCCCCACTATTCAATCTGTAGTGAAATCTACGAGTCAATCAGAGGCTCTGACCATGCACACAGCTTCTGATGAGCTTTTTTTAGTATCAGACTAAAGACATCTGGGATAAACTGTAATGACTAAAACAAAGGAAAAAAATTGGTGCAACAGACACAATGCAGGGAAAGAAGAAAATGTCAAAGTTTTAAATGAGACATTAAGAGAAGTAGTGGAAGATATAGTAGTCATGAAACAAAGAGAGATTTTTTTTTTAAAAGTGAATATTGGAAAACAAGAGTTGTAGGAAATTAAAATTTTCATAGCAGAAATAAAAATTCAAAAGGAGGGCTGAATGATAAAATTGAGGAAATCTTCTCAAAAGAAGAAAAATAGAAAAGAGGAGAGAAGATAAAATTATAGGATCAGTAAGGAGGTTCCATATCTGTTTTATAAGAGAGAAGAGAGAAAAGGGAGAGAGGAAATTGTCAAAGAAATGATTAAAGAACATTTCTCAGAACTAAAAGACAAGAGTTTCCAGATTTAGATGGCCTACTGAGTACCCAAGAAAACACATGAAAAAGGGCCACATAAGTCTCTGAATAATTTTAAAACACTGAAGCAAACTTCCAGAGGGGGATGGAAACAGCATGCCACAGACAAAGAAGCAGGATTCAGATTATCTACAGAATTGGACTTCTCCACAGAAACAGTGAGTGCCAAAGACAACAGGGCCAGGCTTTCAAAATCCCGAGGAAATGATTTCCAACCTCTAATTCCTTCTCCAGTTAACTATTAGACAAGTGTGAGAGTAGAATAAAGACAAGTTTTCACATGCGAGGTCTCAAAGTTTCCTTCTCATATTTTTAGCAAGTTTAACAGAGGACGTGTTCTACTAAAACAGGTGTATAAACCAAGGAAAAGGAGATCGAGGACAGGAGCTGTGCAGCCGGCCAAAGAACAGCTAGAAAGAGCCCATGAGATGTCCCCAAGAAAAAAGGATCAGACTGGCGCATAATCTGATGCGTCAGATCATACTGAGAAAGAATTTATACTCCTGAAGGAGTGTGAGCGTGAGTAAGTGACAGATTCACA
This sequence comes from Equus caballus, assembly GCF_041296265.1. Taxonomy (NCBI): domain Eukaryota; kingdom Metazoa; phylum Chordata; class Mammalia; order Perissodactyla; family Equidae; genus Equus; species Equus caballus. The sequence goes on from NC_091700.1 coordinate 33,064,882, forward strand.
GGAGAATAAGGCCAATACAAAACTGCAGATATGGGGCCAGCCCGGGGGCGCAGTGGTTAAGTTTGTGTGCTCTGCTTCGGTGGCCCAGGGTTTATGGGTTTGGATCCTGGGTGTGGACCTACACCACTCATCAACTCATGCTGTGGCAGCAACCCCATACAAGATAGAGGAAGACTGGCACAGATGTTAGCTCAGGGCCAATGTTCCTCACCAAAAAAGCAAACGAACAAAAGAACCTCCAGATATTTATTATCTCTAGGAAAACAAAAAGTATGATAAGAAAGGTGATATAATCATACTGTATGCTACAGCCCAAATGTGAATTATCTTCACACAGCTATAACAATCAATACTGATCTGACCAAAAATTATTTTAAAATTGTATGAGGAGTGTAAGTGTGGAGGGTGTACAGGAGTTTAAGAGAACTAAATACTTATCCACTGATTTCCTATTTTGGAAAGTAACATCTAAAACTGGAAAATGGACACAGCTATGCAGACCCATTATTTTGAATATGAAAGCAAATACCACAAAGACAAAGTAAAAAGATGAAAGTAGCTACAGCCAGGGCGTAGGGATTGGGGATGGCGGGAGATGGGGCAAAGGACAACTGTTTTTCTGTTATAAGTCTTATTGACTTTAAATCATAAAAATGTATAACATGGATTAAGTATTTATTGAAGGAAGGACATTTCAAAGAATCCACTTTTAAAATTACTCATAAAGTAGGTCAAATTATACCTTAACATTAAATGGAAAGAATTTAGGTGAGGTACAGTTCTGCAGATGGAGATGATATATATATATGTATTTAACATTACCCAAACTCAAGCCTCTAATTCTGCATCAAAGAGATGCCTATAACTCCTCAGTTGAGGGAAACAATAGACAAAATAAACAAATGAGATTTCATCAGACTAAAGAGCTTCTTCAAGGCAAGGGAAAACAGGATTGAAACAAAAAAACAGCCCACTAATTGGGAAAAAATATTTACAAGCCACTTATCCGACAAAGGCTTAATCTCCATAATATACAAAGAACTCACACAGCTTAACAACAAAAAAACAAACAACCCGATCAAAACATGGGCAGAGGACATGAACAGACATTTCTCCAAAGAAGATATAAGTATGGCCAATAGACACATGAAAAAATGTTCATCATTGCTAATCATAAAGGAAATGCAAATCAAAACTACACTAAGATATCACCTTACACCCGTTAGATTGGCAAAAACATCCAAAACCAAGAGCGACAAATGTTGGAGAGGTTGTGGAGAAAAAGGAACCCTCATACACTGTTGGTGGGAATGCAAACTAGTACAGCCACTATGGAAAACAGTATGGAGATATCTCAAAAAGTTAAAAATAGAAATACCTTATGACCCAGCCATCCCACTACTGGGTATCTATCCTAAGAATCTGAAATCAGAAATCCCAAGAGTCCCTTGCACCCCTATGTTCATCGCGGCATTATTTACAATAGCCAAGATGTGGAACCAACCTAAATGCCCAAAAACTGATGATTGGATAAAGAAGATATGGTATATATACACAATGGAATACTACTCAGCCATAAAAAAGGACAAAATTGGTCCTTTCACAGCAACATGGATGGACCTCGAGGGTATTATGCTAAGCGAAATAAGCCAGACAAAGACGAACTATATATGACCCCACTCATAGGTGGAAGATAACATATAGACAAGGAGAACTGATCGGTGGTTACCAGGGAAAACGGGGGGTGGGAGGAGGGCACAAAGGGGGAAGTGGTGTACCCACAACAAGACTAACAATAATCTACAACTGAAATCTCACAAGGCTGTAATCTATCATAATCTTAATAATAAAAAAAAAATCCAACCCGTATTAAAGGTCAAAAAAAAAAAAAAAAAAAAGAGATGCCTATAGTCTTTTAACTTCAGCTGTCCTCATTGATGTTTTCTAATACCTAGAAAGTCTACTTGACTTGGATTTCCTGAAAGTTAGGAGAAAAATTTCAATGAATCTCTGTTACAATAAATTCTTAAAAAAGAACAGTCTAGGGGCTGGCCCCGTGGCCGAGTGGTTAAGCTCGCGCGCTCCGTTGCAGGCAGCCCAGTGTTTCGTTGGTTCGAATCCTGGGCGAGGACATGGCACTGCTCATCAAACCACGCTGAGGCAGCATCCCACATGCCACAACTAGAAGGACCCACAACAAAGAATATACAACTATGTACTGGGGGGCTTTGGGGAGAAAAAGGAAAAAAAAAAAATCTTAAAAAAAAAAAAGAACAGTCTAAGGTGACACTTAAATGGAAATAAGGAGTAAATGCAGAACTTGGTTTCTATAAGTTATGCTGCATAAGAAAAAAGTACATCTGTTCTTTAGTCTTTCTTGACTTAAGTGCAGGAACAGACAGGTTTCAATAAAAGCCACTGATGAAACATTACTGTGGTGAAGGGTATACTGCTAATCAAGTCGATACATACATATTTGGTGGTTCTCCTTTACAGGCACAAAATAAATATAATTAAACCCTAACGAGAGATACAAGAGGCTAAAATTTTAAGTCAGATCAATAGCATGTCAATCAAGTCCAAAATAAATGACTAAAAAAGCATGCACATGAACATAAAATTTAAAGAAGAAAAAAATTAAAAAATGTTCTTTAACTAAAAAAAAAAAAAAACCCCAAAACACTAGAATTGTGCTGTCCAACAGAGCAACCAAGAGCCACATTTGACTACTGGGCACTTGAAATGTGGCTAGTCTGAACTGAGATGTACTGTAGCTTGAAGACACAGTACAAAGAAAAGAATGTAAAATATCTCAATATTTTTTCATATTGAGTGCATGATGAAATGACAATATTTTTATACTGTTTTAAAGTATATTATTAAAATAAATTTCATCTTTCTTTTTACTTTCTAATGTGGCTACTAGAAAATTTAAAATTACATGTATGGCTTTCATTTGTGTCTCATATTATATTTATATTGGACAGTGCAGCCCTAGAACAATCCTGACAAGGAAACTTCATGATTTTTAAGTTATCACCCTAACCCTAATGTACTCCATTTCATAATCCTTCCTTTCAAACTGCAGAGAACCCTAGTTCTAGACGTAACGGCTGATGGCTCAATGCCCAATGCAGAGGAAGGCATCAAGAGTGGCTTCTTAAATTAGGTTCTCTCATTTTGGAGTCCATTAACTATCAGGATGTTTTATTCTTTAACATAATAGAAACATGTCTGAATCTGAAGACCAAATATACATTAATTAAAATTTTTTAATCTAGGAAAAAAAGATTGAAAAACATGTTTGAATGATAATTTTCATTCTGAAATTATAGTTTCTTTAAAGTTATTTGGAGGGCTATATGATATCTATTTCTAGGGAGACTATAGATCTTTGCAAATAGATGCAAGAAAGTTGTAGAGACTACAAAAATGAACATCTACTGAAATAATTATGCAGATTCCCACCATGAAAAGAATTCACATAGAGCCCACGACTAAGAGTAAGTATTAATTCTTTCAACGATATTGAGTACCTACGATGGGCCAGGCACGCTATCAGATAGTGGAATATACTAGTAAACAAAATCACATAGGATTCTTCTCTTGTGGAGCTTATGTTTTAACAGAGAAAAGGAAACATTACACAAATAAGCAAAGACTACAGATGTGATAGGTGCTATGAGAAAGGCTTATGGTACTGCAACAGTATACAATTAGGGGCGTCTGATCTAGTTTGGAGAGTGAAGCCAGGCTGTCCTAGGGAAGACCTGAAGGATAAGGAGAAGGTGAGAGGCTGAGGGGTCGGGGTGAGAAGGGAAGAATCTGCATGTGGAGACTCTGGTGGGCCAGACTATGCAATCAGTGCTGATATTGTGTATCAGTACACCTGTCAAGGCCACAGAAGGGGCCAAAAGGCAATGGGAAGCCACTGAAGGATTCTAAGCAGAAGAGATGCATTTGATTAATCACTTTTAATTTTTGAAAAGACCCCTTGGGCTGAAGCATAGGAAGTGATGATGTCCTGGATGGTGGAAGTGAAGATGAAGAGAAATGGAGCGACATAAAAGCTAAAATCAACAGGACTGGGTCATGGATTGGATATATGGAGGGGCTGTGGGGGATGTTGGGGCTGACCCCAAGGTTTCAAGCTTCTGTGTGACAGCGTTATTCATTAAATAGGTTGAGAGCTGAGGTGAGGTCCAGGATAAAGATACGCTGAGGGAACAGGATATTTCAAGACAGAGAGCTGGGAAGTGTTGAATACCAATGGGTTAATTAAGATAGTAAGTGGTCATATTAAACATGGTCACTGGGATTAACAACATGGGGTTAACGAGGTGTTTAGATGGAGGGATGGGGGAAAATCCATAGTAAGGTAGGTAAGGAGTGAGTGAGAAGTGATAAGATGGAGACACTGAATATAGACAACTCTTTCAAGGAAAGGTTTGCTGTGAAAGGAGAGAGGGCTAGAGCTGGAGGGGTGTTTGGGGTATCAATGGAGAGGGTTTTTTTAATGGCAAGAGAAATTTAAACTTGTTTCAAGAACTGATGGGCAAGATGTGGTTGAGGGGAAAAGGCTGCAGACACAAGAGAGAAAATAAGCCAAAAGGATTAGGCTCTTAGAAGGTAGAAGGGGATGCAGAGGTCAAAGCATTGGCTCTTAGGCAGGAGAGCGAACTTACTCCTATAAAAGGAAGGGAAGAAGAGAAAATGGGTACCCTTCTCTTTTTCTTTTTTCTTCAAGGAAAAAAACAAAGCTGAAGGAAAGGGGATATTTTCAGGCCTCCCAATTTATACTGTCTACAATTAAGGTGAATACATAAGTTTATACCCTATGTTTGGTTTGACATTTTCAAAATAAGATCCAACCCAGTAAAAGGATAAAGGCACAGATTAAGTTTACATATAAAAATGTCAATCTGTTTAAATCTGGAGGTTCATTGTGAGAACACAGGGCTGCCTCTCATGACCTGGAATACCTTCTGTATAATAAGATATACCACATACATGCTGGTGAGGAACCTACCATCGTTCAATGTGTAGCGATGAAAACGTCCGCGAAGCTGCTTCTCGAGTTAATAATTTGAACCCACACTGTGTGTCCCTGATTCCTTTGACACAAAGGAACCACACCAGAAAGTGGAACCCATACATGAGAAGAGTACGGAAGTAAGAACGCTGAAACAAAGACAAAATAGAAATGATTTTTCCATTTATCTATAACAGAGACATTGAAATCACCTGGCCTGTACACAACTGCATTTTAATATTTAATTGACTGGTCGATGAACACACTGTTCCATTCCCTTCACTGGCAAAGCATTATACAGAAAGGGGGAGGATGCCTACTGCTGAGCGGACGGAGGCTCTGGAGAAGCAGTTACTCACGTCCTGGTGGTTGAGTGACAAGAAGCAGCACAGTACCGGTGAGAGGTCAGGGCCTCAACCTACCAGAATCATACCACAGCAGTTCTGGGCTGCCATGAGCAAGGAGAACATCTCATTCACCTACATATTTTGTGCCTCTCTGCCCAAAATATATTCCAGTTTCAAAAAAGGTGACAGTTACCAGAATATTTTGCAAAAGCAAAACACTAAGATTTGAACCTGAAGTTTGATACCTAGCTAAAGAGAATATTGATAAAAGAGGTACAGCAGAGTGTCACGGAAGTTACAGACTAGAAAGAAGTTTGAAGCAAAAACCCTGTCTCTCTAATTAGGTAAGACAGATATCTGATTAAATATATTTTAAATATAAGTTCTTTAATACTTTGGATATTAAACTTAAGTAGTCTTTAATTCTGAGTATTCACTGCTGTCATTAGTAATTAATTTTATTATTAGTAGTAACAGGACATAATATTCCATTATTCATTAAACATTGCAAACTTTAAAACATAGTAACAATAGATCATTATCATTGTATTCAAGACTTTCATGTTTAGGATTAAAAAAAGATAGGAATCTCAACATTTTTTATAACTAAGGTAACAGACCCACGTGATACATGCACATAAGGAACCTATTCAGAGTCTGCGGAGAACATTTAATGTCTCATACTATTAAATAGAGGTCCCTTCCTCCTTTTGGATTTTGCTTTTCATAATTGTAATCTTTAGTACTGTTCTTCACTCACATGGCTTTTTCTATCATTACTGAGCAGAACCATGACTGACCAGCGATGACACGACATAGTAGAAAAACGCCACTGACCTGTGCAGATCTCTATTTGAATCCCGGCTCCACTAACAACTAGCAGGGTGACCTTGAGCAAGTTACCTCAACTCTCAAAGTCCCACTTTCCTCATTTATAAAATAGGAATGAAAATGCCTACCTCATAAAGTTATTATAAGGATTACAGGAGATAATATTAAAGCCTTTAGCCAAGTGTTTGGCACAGAAAGTAACAGGAACTCAATAAATGTTTTTAATATAAAGGAAGAAGGCTTGAAGCTCACTTTAACCTCCCGACTACAATTTCACTTGTGTATTAAATAGGGCAGGAAGGGAAGGAAGAATAAAATACCTATCTATAAAGTATGTAAAACAAACTTTTTGAAAGCATCTAGCACTTCTTATTATCTAGAATCATTAGTTACGTTTTGATGTAAATATGTCTTACCTCTCTAAGTAGGGCAGAAACCTCATTTTAAAATACTCTGGGAATCTCACAACAGCTTGCTCAGTGCCTTCCATATAAAATACTTCCAATAAATACTGGTTGACTGATTAAACCTCCAAAAGAGTATTTATGCTTAGAAAAGAACAAATAGAAATTGAAAGATAGAAAAATAAAAATTAAAAGGTAGAAAAATAATACCTATATTCTCCTAGAATGATTTTTAATGTGATTTAGGTGAGCTTACTAGTTACCAAATAAAAATATTTACAACTGCTTTTGCTTGCATGTTAATACAAGATTTTTGCTTGTTTTATGATAATGGCTATCTTTGAAAAACCAGAAACATGTGGAGTTCACATGAAAACCTTAATTTATTTGATTTCCAACATATTTAAAAGCATAACAAGATACTACAAAAAGAGGATCTTTAAATTTTAAAACTTGGCAAAATACCTTAAAATTTAGAAGATATCTAAAAACATATTATAGGATAGACTTATTTAGTTAAACTAAGCTAACAAAATCATAGAGTAGCACTATATGAATTTCTGAAGTAGATGTTTAAAAACATGAAAAAAAGACATTCACTACTTCAATATTAACAATAATCTCTCTAATGTTTATGAAATGTAAACAAAGAATTCAGGTGAAATTTAAAGTCGACTGGTAATTTCATTATCTTAAAGTCAGAAGTTCAAAGAAGTCCCAAGACTTAAGAAAAGACTCTTCAAAGAAAATCTGAAGACATCAAACAAATGGTAATGGATTCTATTTTAAGTCCTTTAAAAGTGATAAATTAAGAATACCCAGACAATTTCCACATGATTGTTGTAACTGTTATACAGAACACATGGGGATGTGCACACATTTATGGATGCTAAAGGACTCCACTGGGGCTGTGTCATGTTTATCTTCCAAGAGAACAGTACAACAGATGGCAGGATTAACTGAGAATGTGTATAAACGTATCTAGCAAAGATAAGACTGAAAACTACAGGGTTAAACTATTGAAGTTGCTGTTTACTATCCTGATTAATTCTTTCATAATTTTTTTACTGTCCACAGATTGATCACCATGCAAGCACATTAAGAGAAAACCTGAGTGGCTCAGAAAAGGAAGGCTATGCCGCAGTTTCTTGGACATGTGGCAGATGGATGTGTTGCCTCTTGGAGATGAGCGTCTCTAAGACAGGTCTGGCTCTACGAGGATCATCTGGATTTGAACTTGAACTACAAGCCTACTGAGCATCGGCAGTAGACAACTGCTGATCCCTAGTCAGTAGATCAGTTTATCCTTTCTTTCTACAGAGTAGTAGCCAACTCTATGGGGTCCAAAAAGCACTAAATCAATCACTAAGTTTTAGAGATGGAGGAACAGATGGATGGATAACAAGATAAATTATAAACATGTGGATCCTGGGCTAGATCCCTTGATGTGTGGCTAAAAGCAGTACTAGGTAAAAGAAGATTTAGACCATAGCAGTCTTATTTGAATACTATTCTAAGAAAAATTCAAAGAGTTTTCAACTAATGGATGTTCTATTTGAAAAGAATTTACACCATTAAAAACAAAACCAAAGAACAACATACTTGCTTTCTACTGCCACCAACAATAAATACAGGGCCGAAGTATCTCGTGCCTAGAGTACTTCAATAGCTTCCTAATTACTGCTTCCTATTTCTTCAATCTATCTTTTTTCCTTCACCAAGTAGATTATCCTTTTTTTTCCCTATTAATATATTATTTGAAAAAAGGAAAAAATTCAATCACACAACCGTGAAATTAATATCAGTCTATTTTGTGTTTTCGTTTGCATAGATATTTTTACACAATTATACTGTATTTACAATATAATACTGTTTTTTTATACAACCTAATATTTTAGGTATTTTTCCCATGTGATTACGTAGTCTCCATTATCATCTGTTTTACTGGCTGCGTGACATTTCAGCCAGGGGAAATATCTATATTTTCTAGTGTTGGAATTTGGTATTTTATAGTTGCTAGTGTAACGATAAATAATGTGCTGAGCATCTTGGACATACACTTTCCTTCCCTTATCCCTTATCCCTTGTGTATCAGTAAAGTAATAAAGTTGGACTAGTTAATCTCTAAACTCTCTTTCAGTTTTAAATTCCTGGGAGTATGATATCCTCTATGGTTATGGGATTAAACTTTTTCAAATACCAATAAGAGTCCATAGGAATATAGAATACTGGACCAGATGCTTAAGATGTTAAAATAATTTATTTATCAAAAAAAAGGAGAGTCTGTGTTTCCACATGTGAGCATAATCCTTAAGAGGTTTTATGACTCTGCCATCAGTATATTTTTTATAAAAAAATCAGAATTTCTTATCTTATTTCAGAATCATTGAGGAAAAGGTTAAATCTTCTATGCCACTGGTTCTCAAACTCTGGTATGCATAAGGGTGACCTGGGAAATTGTTAAAAATGCAGACTCTTGGTCCCATGCCTAGAGTCTGATTCAGCGTGGCTGAGACTGACCCAGAAATATGTATTTAAAAAAAACCTCCCCAAATAATTTTGACCTTGCACTGAAAAATATGGCTTTATTCTCAAACTACTTGACCACTCTAGATGAACCATTAAGAATATAATGGACAGGGGCTGGCTCTGTGGTGTACTGGTTAAGTTCACACACTCTGCTTTGGTGGCCCAGGGTTCACAGGTTCAGATCCCAGGCGCGGACCTACTTACTACTCATCAAGTCATAGTGTGGTGGTGTCCCACATACAAAACAGAGGAAGACTGGCACAGATGTTAGCTCGGGGACAATCTTCCTCAAGCAAAAAGAGGAAGATTGGCAATAGATATTAGCTTAGGGACAATCTTCCTCACCAAAAGAAAAGAAAAAAAGAGACTATAATGGACAATTACTGAGCTTGTTACACTAGACCAACATTTTTAAGTGAAAAAATGATTCAAATAAAAAAAATTGCATAGAATAATTCCTTAATATATTTTTTCCTTCAAGTTACTCCAGCTTTTCTAGCCTAATCTACAAATTACAAAATGAAGAATTTCATGTCTTCGGTGAATTTTTTTTTTTTTTTTGGTGGGGAAGATTGGCCCTGAGGTAACATCTGTCACCAATCTTCCTCTTTTTGCTTGAGGAAGATCGTCTGCTGAGCTAACATCTGTGTCAATCTTCCTCTATTTTACATGGAATGCCGCCACAGTGTGGCATGATGAGAAGTGCTAGGTCTGCGCCTGGGATCCGAACTTGCGAACCCCAGGCCACCAAAGCAGAATGCATGAACTTAACCACTACACCACCAGGCTGGCGCCCCCTTCAGTGATTTTTTTTTATATCCTAAAAAGGGCAGTTACAACTTGTCAAATTTTAAGGTATAGTGCTTTTGTAAGAGGAATAAAGTTAAAAAAGAATTTAAACTTTGAATGAAACAAAATATAGTATCTAAGTGTGCAAGTATGACAAAACTAAAGGCAGTTGATAGGTTCAAAAATGCATCATTTAGAAGTTTGTTATATATTATAACTGAATGGGGACTGTTTGTGTCTTAAAAAAAAAATAAAAAAGAGCTGCTTGCATCCTAAGTCAAAGTGAAGTCTACATCCTTCTGTAAACTCATTAAAAGAAAAAATCAATTCCTAAATGTTCCAATTCTTCACAAATTTCCAAAATTAAAAAAATTCTTTTCTTTTGAAAGGAACCTCATTTTTATGAGATTAAGTATGAAAGCTTATTTTGTGCTAATGTATATGTAAAACAGGAATAAACTGCTGACCCCTGCCAGTTAATGAGCCTCACCTGAGCAATTGATTCTTTTTCCAAATGAGCTCGAGATCCACATGCAATAGCCATTTGACCCTGAAGAAAACAAAATCAAACGATTTTTCAAAACTTATGTATCATTAATAAAAATATTTATTTTCAATGTGAATATCTCATTTTTTAGAAAATGATTTTTTAAAAAAGTAAGACTAAATATCTTTAAAGGTTTATTGAGGAGTTCAGAATAGTTACAGCTTCAAGAAGCCTAATTGCACTTACTAAGAGGACACTAAATATAAGAGGCATGTATTACTTCAAAATTCACATATTTAAATGATTTTTCTGATTAAAAATACTATATCAATATAAGTATACTTTTTTAGAAAGAAAAATTAATAGTATTAGAAAGACAAGGGTTATCTGTAGATGGTATGATTTTATACATAATCACTAAAATCTTGAAAATCTAAGAATATCAACTGAAAACCTACTACAAACAATAAGAGAATTTGAAAAGATGAGTGGGAACAAAATGAATATATATATAATATTTTAGCCTTCATATGTACAAACAATAATCAGAAGATAAAGTGGAAGAAAAGACAACATTTACAACATCAATAAAAAAGAAAAATCTAGAAATAAACTTTACAAGAAACGTAGCAAGATCTAAACAAAGGAAACAAGTAAATGCTACCAAGGGAAACAAAACAACACAGCACACAGAGGGGCACACCATGATCGTGGGCAACAGCAGGTGACGACAGCATTAAAAAGTCAGTGCTCCTTAAATTAATCTTTAGTTTCAAGGCCATACCAATAGAAATACCAAAACAATTTTTCATTGAACTAGACAAGCTGATTTGAAAGTTAATATTGAAAAATAAAGAACCAAGAAGAGCCAGGAAAATTCTAAGAGCGAGGAAGGACTTGCTCCAGAGGATTTAAAAACATATTATAAATTACAATAATTAAAAAGGTACTGGAATGTAAACAGATAAATGCATGGGCCAGAATGGAAAGGCCAGAAACACAAACACACACACATGGGTACTTAAAATACAATAAAGATGACATTTTAAATCCCGTGGGAAAAAGATCAATGAATAAATGCTGTGGGGTGTCCTGGTAGCCATTTGGAAACCAAGCCGCATGCTGACAAGGATATATTCCAGATACATTGAAGATTTAAGGGTAAAATAGAAATAATTTGATCTCAAGGAAGGCACAAGTACATAAAACCCAGAAGAATAAATGAATTTGAAATAAAAAAAATTGCTGTGTGGCAAAACAACAAAAATTCAACCATATTAAAAATTAAAAGACAAAATAAATGGAGGAAAATGTTGATAATTTATATTACAGACAAAAGGCTAATTTCCAAAATGCACAAAGTACTTCTACAAATTATTAAAAAAGTACTCAACAACTCAGGTGGAAAAGAGGCAAAGGCTATGGACAGAGAGTTCACAAAAGTAAGTAAAAACAGCTCTTAAACAACTGAAAAGATCCTCAATCACACTTATACCAAGAGCAATGCAAATAAAACCTAGCAGTTTTTACCGTACTGTGCCTACACACTATATGGACAATGATTTGAAAACTGTTAACAGAATTACAAATATACATATAATTTGACCCAGCAATTCCACAACTGGGAAGTCTTCCTAAAAATAAACTTGCATATGTGTAAGAAGATATTCATGCAAGGTTAATCATTTCATTGTTTGAAGCAGCAAACTTGTATGTCTATCCAAAGGAACTAGCTATGAAGTTGTGAAAGAATGAAGAAGCGCTTTGATGTATATATACAGCTCAATCTCCAAGATATATTGTTAAATGGAAATAACAGAACAGTGTATAATGTTATGGTTTGCGCTTTATTAAATAAAGAATACATATACAAACTTCCAGATAGAGATATAAGAAATGGATAACACTAGTTACTTCTAGGAGTAATTGGTTGACTGAAAAATGAAGGGTGGGGCTAATTTCACTGTATATCTTCTAATACTATTTGAATTTTGAATCATTCACCAAAATAATTAAAATTCGTGTTCATTGTAAAAAAAATTAGAATATAAATTTACATATATATGACAAAACTTTATTATAAAGAGAGAAGTCACATATAATCTCACTACCTAAAAGCAGCCACTGATAAATTTTGTATATTTACTTGTCTATTTTTTGTACTTTTTTCCCTCTGCATTTAAAAAACCATAGCTAAAATTTAGTCATGTGTATCATGCTCTTTTTCATTTAAAATAACCTAAAGTTTTCTTATATTCAAGTTCATTGTTTCCGAACTTTTTATTACAGGCATTTTCAAACATACCCAAAAGTAGAAAGAATAAGAAAATAAAGCCCCATGTGCCCGCCACCTGGATTCAACAATTATCAACAAGCCCCTCACTACCACCCACCCAACCTAGGATTATTTTGAAACAAATTCTAAGCATCCTATAAATTGATATATATTTCAATTATAATATCACTATCATACCAAAAACATTAATAATTCCTTAACACCATCACATATAGTCAGTTTTCAAATTTGCCCAATTATCTCGTAATGTTTCCAGTTTGTTTCAATCAAGAGCCAAATAAAATCCATACAAATTGATTGGTATTTCTTTTATCCACGGGTTCCCCCTTATGTCTTTTAAGTTTTTTTCTTATAATTTATTTGTTAAAGAAACAATGGAATTTATCCTGTAGAGTTTCCTAGGTTTTGAATTTTGCTGATTTGACCCCCCTGGTGACATTTAACATGTTCCTCCGTCCTCTGCATTTCCTGTGAACTGGGTGTTAGAGTTAGAGGCTTGATAAGATTCAGGTTTATTTTGCAAGAACTTGTCATAGTCGTGCTGCACGTTGGTCTTTCTTTCCTGTGCCGATTTAAGGACAATACAATATTTCACTGTACAGATAACCACACATACTTTCATTTTTTGCCTATGTGTTGATGATTTCTAATTTCATGTTATTATAAAGGTGCCTAAAAGAATATCTTTGATATAAAACTCCAACTGTATTTTGGATTTCTTTCTTTGGAGAAGTCATAGAAGTAGAATATTAAGTTAAAAATATGAATGTTTTTAATGTATAGGATCCAAATTAATCTTTAAAAAGGCTCTTTACATTCCCACTAATTGGGTATGATATTGACTATTTCATTAAATCCTTGTCAGTTCTAATCATTCTCATTTTAAATTTGCTAATTTGATAACAGAAAAATATAACTACACATGATCTAATTTACTTTTTTTTAAAAATAAAAAGGTAAACTTCCGGGAAATTTTTATTAGCCATCTATATTTTCTTCTAGAAATTATCTGTTATCTCTTTGCTTACGTACTATTTAATAGTAAGAATAATTTCTTCCCTTTTTCTGACAGAGGTACTTTGCTCAGGAAGGGAGAGAAGGGTTTTCTTAGAGGAGAACCACGTTAAAAGTTCAGATCATATATGGCGAATAAGCTTTAACTTTGAATCCAAAAAGAGCAGTAGCATTACTGAGCAATAGATAAAGAAGGACATCCTTCTACCTTTCAGAGACTGAGTAGAGTTAAAATACCACTTAATTAAACTAAAAACAAAGCAAAAGCAAAAGCTTTCATTTTAAAATCTCCTTTTCTTTCAGCATAAGCCTCTAAAAGCTTTTAAAGCGGGTTTTGTGTATCTGGAGTTCTGCTGTAAGAACTGAATCCCTGATAGTGATCTCAGTATCAGGTGGAATTCATCTAAGTAGCTTTTAGAACAGTTAGCTGTTCTTCAGGCATGAAGGATATTCTTGTTTTAAAAACTGCTCATATTAGAATATATACGTAGACATGGAGTCTCTTTCTTCTAAGCTTCTTTCAGAGTATAGCTGAATTTCTTATTGTTTTAAAAAATGAATATTTTAGTTGCTATGACAGTTGGCTTTTAAAAGTGGAAAAACTGGTGCTGTATTCTATTCTAGAAAGAAATGCTTAATTAGAATCTCTCTTTCCTAACACTTTTTTAGTTAAGTGTTTTCTCACAATTCATGGGAGAGAAGTAATAGACTAGAAAAACTAGGAAAGTCCAATGTAGATTAACAATTATAAACAGTAACATTACAATTAGTTCTGAAAATCAATCACAGACTAATGTTAATAATTAGAGGTAACGGTTACTGAGTGCTGAACACACACGAAACGGTTAACATAGATTTCTAAATTTTGATCATTTCCTCAGGATTATGAACTTGGGCTCATTGTCCTTATGTCAGAGATGAGCAAACTGAGATGCCTGGATTAACCTGCCCCAGTCTGCATGGGATTTGAAACTAGGTCTATTCAAACTCCACATCCAAAGTTAAGAAACATATTGAAATGGAAATTGGCACAGGGCACTCCAAAAGACAAACATGCTTCCAAATAAGGTAGAGCTATAGAAACAAAGTTGAAAAAATTTAGAAATTAGTAAAAAAAAAAAAAAAAGTAAATAGTAAAATTAGCCATATTCAGCCAATATGGGCAGAAACGGAAAACTTGGTATATGAAGCAAACTACCAAGTGAAGAATAAGTTTTATTTATTATAAAAAATAAAGTTTTGATTTAAAAAAAATCACCCCTCCCCTTTTTCTTTAAAAGCAATATAGGCTCATTGTTAAAAACTAACAATAGAATTAATCTAAAAAGAAATCTGAAAAGATACCCATAATCCCACCATCCAGACAACTGATGTTAACACACTATTTCATATATAGATAGATTTATCCATATATATCCAGATGTTTAAAATTTGCTTTTTTCACTTAATTATGTATAATGAATAGCCATCCTATATGATAATGAGTTTAACCAGTGTAATTTAATATCGGACATGTTAAATTGTTTCTAGTTTTTTCCTCTTATTAAAAAACACTGCTCCTTGAAAATTTATTTTTATACACATTCTTAATTATTCCCTTAAGATAAATTTCTCAAAATTGGGTCAATGGATATGAATTATTTAAAGCTTTTGATTCATATTTCCAACTTGTTCTAAAAAAACTTTGTATCAATCTGCACAGACTCAACAGATAAACTTGGCAATATCTGTTTTGTTTCCTTTTATTTGAGAAAAGGTACCTTATTACTTCCCTGCCTTTTAAATTAAGAGTATTTTCTCTCGACAATCACAAGGATATACAATTTATGAAAATTTCTGTGGTTAGAAAAAATTATGGTTGTTAAAATCAAGGTTTCAATCTTCTAGAACAAGGCTGGTAAACTACGGCCTGTGGGTCAAAGCCGGCCTGCTGCCTGTTTTTGGATGGCCTATGAGCCAAGAACGGTTTTTAAAAAAAGAAGAATATTGCAACAGAGACCATACATGGTCCACAGAGCCTAAAGTGTTTCCTCTCTGTCCTTTACAGAAAAAGTCTGCTGTTCCCTGTTCTAAGGGAGATCCACTTTCAAACTCGGTTCGTTGGTTTTGAACACCTGCTCTGACAGGCAGCCCTTGGACTCCACTAGTTTGGGAAACACACTGTGATCTGCTGAGACAGACTCTCCTGAAGTTTTATTATGTACAGTCTACCACTTTTTTACATTTTCAAGCCTGCCTTTTTAATTTTTGCATTCTCCTTTGTTTGATTTTCACAAAGATTTCAGCAAAATGCTTGTGTAACTACCTGGTCTATAAAACGAATGACTTGGGAAGTCAAGGGATCTCTTTTGGAAGCCTGGTCATCTACCCACGTATTGAGAGGGTGAAACAAATAGACTAGGTTCTTAGACCTGCCTGCGTGGTCCAAAAAAGGGGAAACATAATTGTTATTCTTTTATTTAAGGAACAACCAAACCACACATACACACATGAAATGCTGGTGTACCAAAACCGCACTTAGCCAAGGTACCAGGTTGAAGATACAGGAACATGCAGGGTCATTAGTTAGCAATCACTCCAGATTGAGCTGTGTGCGTGGTTAATATTTGTTTCCTATAGTTTTTCTTAATGTAATTTTACTCCATATCTCTTTAATATCCATTACCTTTAATCATTTGTGGCCTTAAAAACCTGAAAACTAAGTTTGTTGGAACTATGTCTAAATGAGAATTTAAGATACAAATCATGGCCTGAGGAACTATCCTATGATTATGGATTACAGACTTCTTGTCATCTATGTTGCCTGTTCACGGATTTTTGACTCTATTTCAAATAGTTAAATCACTAAACAAGTGATCATCATATACTTTACTTAGAAAAATTACTGTAAAATCAACCATAATTTTATTAGAAGGGTAGAAAAACTACTGGTTAGGAAGTTGAAAAGCTGGGAGAAAGTTTTGCACTTAAAAAAAAAAGATAATACAAGTAAAATATTTGGAACTAAAGGTAAATATCTCTTTTACTTGTTTATTGTACATAGCTCTACTTAAATTATGTACATTTAGTTTAAAACTTTAAAAGAACAATTATCTTCAGAGAAGGAATTACAGGCAGTTTTTCTAAGTTCATCATATAAGAATAATCAGACCAGAATATATGACCTGGCTACTCTAAGAGGAAATCCAAGTAAGAAGCAGCAGCAAATTTCTTTTTGTTGCAATTAAAAATAAAATCCGCTGAGAAGCAAACATTAGAAGCCGTCAATACTGTAGAAGATATTTAAGTGAACTACTGCCATCTAGTGAGTCAGTCGTGGAGTCATTATAGAACTCAGCTACTTTGAAACCCATGTTCCCGTTTCACTATTTTCAGAACTATTCTAGTCAATTTTTATCAGGGCTTAAGGAAGTATATGCAATGCATGCTTATCAAATCTGTGGCCTACATGAATTGAGAAGGCAAGAGCAAGTGTACTAAAGATAGAATAAGAAGCCACACCTTGTGAAACTGAAATTGAACGTGCTGATGTTTAATAGGGATAAGTAGCGAGCCACACTTTCCTTCCTAAACAAAACAAAGCAAAGGAAAAACAGAAATAAAAATAACAACCGTACCAGTACAGGGATGTGGAGGCAAGGTTCAATGGCAACACATATGACAAAGACCTGGCTGTATGAGGTAAAAATGTAACGTGGTGACCAGATCGATACCAGCTGAAGCATCTTCAGTGGAAAATGACCAAGATGGTAAGAAAAAGAAATATGCTCTTTACAAACTGGAAGAACTACTGACAGCATAAAATAGAGAAGAAACATGGAAAACAGCTTTAACGCTCTGAAGGGCTGTCACAAAGAAGTAGAAGTAGACTGTTTTGTGTAGCTGTAAAATTAGAACCACCAAAAGGAGACAGACGTGCATTTAATGTAAAGAGGAACTTTATAACTGAGTTGGGATGGAAGGGCTGCTTGGGCATCACCAGGGCTATGCAAACAGGCACTGAAAGATCACTTGGTGGTTGTGAAAAGTTTCCAATAGTGAATAAGTGACTAAATTAGATCAAGGGTCTGCAAACTACAGCCCGTGGCCTGAATCTGGCCTGCTGCTTGTTTTTATAAATCAAGTTTCACTGGAACACAGGCATGATCATTCATCTACGTATTTGTGCTACAACCACAGAGTTGAGTAGCTGCAACAGAGATTGTATGGCTTTAAAGTTGAAAATATTTACCAAATGGCCCTTTATAGAAAAAGTGCCAACACCTGAATTAGATAATTAAAAAGTTTCTAATTCCTCTATGCACATTAGCTTCAGAATATAAGTTTTCTGAGAGCAATGACTCTTTATAAGCTTTGTGAGAATCATGAGTAGACAGGAGTCCTGATTCAAAAATAATTTTCACTGGGTCGATCCAAAGACTATGGATTTTGGAACTTTAATTGCCTATCATTTATCTGCCTCCTTTCCACTTCCTCCAAAAAGTGTTACATGATGCATATTGATAAAAACTCTTAATAAACTGAGTTCCAATTAATTCAAGTGAGTTGTGATCCTCTTAAATAATCAGGCTTCCCTTGAGGTGCTACAGACCAAGGCTGTGAATTAATAGCTTAATCATATGAGTTAGTTCTTTAAAACGCAACATTTACAGTAACAACGCAGTAAACTGAATTATGACAAGGAAAAAAGATGGCATCAGAACTCCTTTCCTTTTCAGAGTAGTTTAAAGGGAACTGGATTTACAAGAGGAAGGATCAGATTTTTTTCCTGTTTATTGTTTGGTTTACCTCCTAATTTTGGTTAAATCATTTAATTTTTCTTTGCCCCACCAGAGGATGACATAAAGTCAGCTGCTAACAATTTGACACCTTCCACCCCGCCCCCCGACTCATGGCTCCCCAGCTACAGGGATAATGAGGGAGCAACATCTATCAAGTCTCTGTGGGTTCTTTCGGGGGAAGTAGGAAATCAAACCCAAAAACTTCAGCAGTTGGATTTTTCTTTTAGCTTATCATGATTTTGCGAGAGGTGGAAGAAGACATACTTTTTCAGTAAGAGTGAACATGTAACATATCCAATAATAATTTTGTATCAGAGTATAAGGCAGTACTGTCCAACATAACTTTCTGTGATGATGGAAATGGTCTATGTCTGTGTGAGCCAATAAGGTAGCTTACAAGCTACAAGGATATGAAATGTGGCCAGTGAGACTGAGGAACTGAAATTTTAATTTAAATTTAAATAGCCACACGTGGCTAGTACCTACTGTGTTGAATAGCACAGGTAAAAGGGATATTTTCAGAACTAATTCTTTTAAGAACTATATTAATTAATTCATTTAGTATCTCTAAAGAAACACTGCTGGGAAGAAAGGGGGAGTGGGTGATGGTGGAGGGGGAAATAGAATACTTCACAAATCACGAAATTAAATAGATACTGATTTCTAGGAAGTAGGATATGAGGTGAGGGTTTGTAATATTAAATTTTCTGTTGTTTGGAGTTTTGCTTTAATGAGTTTTATATGTCGTGTTTTACTTTATTTGGTTTTTGCTATAATGAATAGGGATTATTTTAACAAATATATAATAATAAAAAACAGTTCTAAATTAGGTCTATTTCATTCATGGGTAGTTCTATTTATTGATCTTATTGTAGCACTCAATTTTGCTTCCTTAGTTCTGTAACTTCTTTTTTAATATCGTTCTGTTGTTTTGTCATCTCACCTTCAAATGCCTGAATTTGTGTTGCTGAATGCTTATTTTCATTAATTATTATTTCCTTAGCAAAAATATTCTCATGTAATTTTACCCTTTTCCTTGGATTATAATGGCTTTCAGACAGGGTTTATCTTTCTTTTGTATGAAACTTTAATTCTTTTTTTGTAGTAATAGGTTAGTGTAGCTGCCATTTATCTCTTGAGCTCTATGTAGCATTGTTGGGTCACTTGGGTTCCCTGCTGTTGTGAGATGTGGTCTTGTCCTGTACAAGGGGACACTCCTCTGAGGAATGGATCTAATCATATGGATCTGTGCCCCAAACTTAGCTTGAAGCCCCGAAAACGGTGAGCCTCAGCAATTTTTCTTGCTTCTGCTGAAATCCAGGGATACTGTGTATTGTTTGATGTTGTCCAAGGGTGCTTATTCATTCTTTCAGTCTGATTCTTTCCAGACCAGGAGTATTTGGTAAAAAGCTCAGAATTTGGTAAATTCATCTTCTTTTTCTAAATGGCTTTTAAAAGATGGGAATGGCACCAGGATTTTCTCTTTCCTCAATCTCCACTTTTTTCTTTACATGAATATTGATACAGTCACATACTCCATAATGACATTTTGATCAACGATGGACTCCATATACGACAGTGGTCCCATAAGATTAGTACCATATAGCCTACGTGTGTAGTAGGCTATACCATCTAGGTTTGTGTAAGAACACTCTATGGATATTTGCACAACGATAAAATTGCCTAACGATGCATTTCTCAGAATGTATCCCCATCGTTAAGCCACACATGACTGTAGTGGCATTATTTGTAACTGCCAAAGCTGGAAACAGCCCAAATGTCCTTCAACAGTTGAATGGATAAACAAGCTGTGGTATACCCACACAATGGACTACTACTTAGCAATTAAAAGGAACAAATTATTGATACACGCAGCAATTTGGATGAATCTCAAATGCATTATACTGAATGAAAGTCAACCTCCACTTTTTGAAGTTATGGCATAAGTTGCACATAATCTTTTTTGAGTGGTTGCTGCTTGTGTTTTTTTTTTTTTCTTCTTCTCCTCCTCCCCAAAGTCCCCCAGTACATAGTTGTATACTCTAGTTGTAGGTCCTTCTAGTTCTGCTATGTGGGGACGCTGCCTCAGCATGGCTTGATGAACAGTGCCAGGTTCGCCCCCAGGATCCGAACCAGTGAAACCTTGGGCCGCCCACGCAGAGCACATGAAATTAACCACTCAGCCATGGGGTCGGCCTCTGCTTGTGTTTTCATTTATTTGTTTCATCAAAAACAAGATTCTGTGATCCAGTTTCATTTTACATCTTTACCTGGAAGTCTCAGTCTATGCTTTTAAATAAAAGCCTTAGCTAAATATGCATGATAAATATTAAAACTTTGGTAGAAACAATTAAAAATCAAGGGAGATGGCCAGAGTAGTAATAAGTGTCAAATGAATCTCAGAAAATCAGTGAATGTTTGTAATAAAATGATTAGCTCTTCTGTAGGACTGTATACACGAATTTCACACCAAGAAAAAAAAACAATTTAAAACTTATACGTAAATTATAGGTAACTTACAGGTAAAGCCCATTTTAATTTTACTTTAAACCCCCTATATTCTTGATTGAATATAATTTAAACTATATTCTTAGACTCACAGGCCAAGGCTGTAGATCATTTAGTCCCTTTTCTAATTTCTCAACATCGGGAAACTTTGTAGCTCCATCAGCATCTGCCATAAGGATCTTTTCTCCTCGAGAACTGAATATGCCCTGTATTTAAAAATTTCAATTAAAAGAAAGTTGCTTAAAAATTAAGGTTAAATTCAATGACATAGTTTTTTCTGCTTTACTTAAAATATCTATGAGTGAAATATTAGGTATGAAATGGGAGAAGGAGGCCAAAGCTTTCCAAATGTATCTAACGCCTATTTCATGATTTTAAAAACTCTGTGAGGTCATACTACTATTACCTTGGAAAATATCAAGATAAGAAAATAATTTGGGCAAATTAAAGATATTCTGCATCAATAAAAATAGAAAGTAAAATACCTGTCATATACATGACATATTTTGTATAAATGACACATATATATGTATTGCAGATATATATTGTGTATATGTATCATGGTCCTTAAAGGGATGTGGGGCTACTTACAGCAGCATATGAAGGACATATTTATGGACAGACTGAACAAATATTATGCAGATTTGCTGTAAAATGCATCATAAGATGAGAGATCTTTAGTATTCTTTATTGTGGAATCTAAAGTATTTTAAATTAATTATTGAATAAAGAAATATGGATGTTACTAAAATTTAGGAAGTGGGGATATATCCAAATACTATTTTATGTTATTTGAGGCATCTCACACTTAGCAAAATTATGCCACTCAATTTTGAATTGTTGGTCTTTTGTGCAAAATATGGCTGTATTTACACCGTATCTGTGCAAAATATGGCATATATTTCACACAGAAATCAACTATCAATTATTAATTTCATGGTACATTTGAGTCAATTCATTGTTTCTTAAGTGTAAATATATTTATGGTTTGATACAGTAGAATATAGCTTTGCTATCACTTAACTGTGTGAATACAGATAAGATATATACAAATGTAGACAGAAACCTGATCATTAATTCTATCGTAGAAGCCCACTCATTAGTATCTGTGATGTCTTTTATTATACCCATTAGAATATGGGAAAAAGGCAGAAATAAAAATATTATATTTAACATCTAAACAACATACATGAAGTTTTAGAAAAGAGAAAAGATGACAAGGTGCAAAATCTCTAGCTATGAGTTTGACACGTAAAAAAAACCCCAATAAAATAACTATTTCAGCGATACATGACAAGGGTGAACTAGAGGTTATTATTTAGCATTAATGGAAAATTGCCTTTGCCCCTCAAACTTGTTTAAGCCGCCTCATCTTTTTTTTTTTTTTTTTAAAGGGGCAGGGGGTTTGTCAATGTCTGCTGCTCTCCCATTCTACCACTGATGGCCTTCGCTTCAAGGCCAAACTTCTTGAAAAGGTAGTCTGTTAGTGGCTCCCATTCTTGTCCATTCAATCATACCCTATCCACTCTGATTGCTCTTTCTCTTATTTTTCTTCCTCCCCATGTGCCTCTTTTCCCCAAGGCTTGCTTCCTGGCTCTCCTTTTGCTTTATACCCTCTCCCTGGCCAATTCAATGGGTTTCAACTATCATCCGATGCATGTGGATGACTCACTAGTACCCTCTCTACCAGGCTATTCGGGATATCACTACTTGGTATCTCAAACTTATTAGGGCTCAAACTCAACTAAACATATTGTCTCTTCAGTCAGTTTCATCTCCAGTGTTTCATTCCTTCTATTAATGATGTATCATCCTCTCAGTTACCCAAGGCCATTGGAAATTCATTCCTCTCCCTGATCACCTGTTACAATTCTACCTTATTTTTAACACCTCTTACGTTTATTCTCTTCTCTTTTGTTGTGTCACCATCATGATCCAAACAAATACTCATTGTACCTTGCCTATATTACTGTGCTGGCTGCTGTCACTCTGTCAATGGTAAAAGTATAAAAGTCCTTAGCCTAAAGTTCATGATCCGAGCCCACCTGCCTCTCTGACCTTATTTCTATACAGTCAAGCCACATGTACCTAGCAGTTCCTTTTTTGCTGAGGAGTATTTGCCCCGAGCTAACAGCTGTTGCCAATTCTTCTCTTTGTGCTGAGGAAGATTTGCCCTGAGCTAACATCTTTACCAATCTTCCTCTACTTTCTATGTGAGCCGCCATCACAGCATGGCCACTGATAGACGAGTGGTGTAGGTCCATGCCTGGGAACTAAACCCAGGCTGCCAAAGCAGAGTGTGCTGAACTTAACCACTAGGCCACTGGGCTGGACCAGCAGTTCCTTTATTGTGGCATGTTGACAACACTACGCCTTTGGTCATGTTCCTCCTCTGCAAGCTCCCTCCTCTGACTTTTGCCTTGATAATTCCTATTCCTCCTTGAAGACTCACTTCAGAATTTATCTCCTATGAGAAGTCTTTGCTGCTCTTACTAGATGGAAGGTGGTAGCAACATTTTGCAGATACTTCTATTATAGCATTTATAACACCACTAAACTGTGATATCCTCAAGGATAGGATGGTTGTCTTTCATCTCGGTATCTCTAATAAAGTATCTGGCATGTAGTAGGCACTCACATGTTGGCTAAATAAATAAACGAATGGATGGATTTAAAGCCTATTGTTATATTCTGTCAATCCTATTTTCTTTTTCTTCTTTTTTGTATCCTGTGACCCAGTGAAAGCAAAGTCACTGTTTCTAGTTCCAAGAGTTCCTACTTCTATCTTTTCTTGCTTTGCTGACTGGCATGCTCTTCTCTCAACTTTTTCTCTATACAGTATCAGAGGGGTTAAGAGGACTCATTTCAGCATGAAACTAACCTAATCCAAATTTTGAATCTCTCTCTTAATATCTAAGTGACCTTGAGTAAGTTACATTACCTGTCTATGCCTCATTTCCATCATCTATGTAACCAAAATAATAGGACCTAACTCATGAGAGAATAGGAGGAAGATTCAATGTGATAATTATGTTGAAGTGGATAATTTATTGTCCAGCTCAAAATAATCAGCAAGTGGAAGCCAGTATTCACCACTGTTGGAGGCCTGGCTTCAGTGACATCCCTTTGTGAGGTCTGCTGTTTTCCTCATGTGCCTGAGACTGCTAGTTATCTACCCAATATTTATTCTTTCCTTCTTCCTTACTATTGGAATCCTGATTTGGTCAGAAATGAAAATATTAGAAAAAACATTTCTCAGCCTTCTTTGGAAATAGCGGGGGCCCTGTGACACTGTTCCAGCCAATGAAATTTCAGTAAGTCAATGGGTGGAGCTTCTGGGAAAGCTCTTTAAAAGGGGGCGAACCAGCTGGCATGCATCTTTTGCCCTCTGCCCTTCCTCCTGTTTGGAATGTGGCTACAATACCTAATGCTCCAGCAATCATCTGTGTGCATGAGAAAAAGAGAGCAAAAAGGCAGGAGCCGGGGTTTCTGATGACACCATGGAGTTGCTCAATAAGCCCTGAACTGCCTATATCTAGATTTCATTTTATGGCAGCTAAAATAAATAAACCTCTAACTCATTTAAGGCACTATTTTTTGGATTTTCTTTCACGTATCTTGACTTTTGGTCTTTCTTTCAGCGTATCTTGATTCCTACCTGATATGACTCAGCTCTTAAAGTCACCTCTTCTCTCTGGGAATTTCTATAGGGCTTCGTCTGTAGCTCTCTCCTAAGTATACTCATCTTTTCTATTGGACTGTAATTCCATCAGGAGAGACCCACGGCAGATTCATCTTGGTTCACACTACCATACTTAGCACAATGCCTTCATATAGGTAAAACTTAACACAAAAGCATTATATAAACTGCAAAAAAATCACAGAATCTCTTATCCAGTAACTAACTACATCAAAGACACACAGAAGTAATGGTAACATTTTAAATTTTGATTAAAATAAACATATTTTTATGAATCACTCAGTATGTTATAGATATGGCATATTGTTAGATTTGATCAAATTATATATACAATATGTCTGAAGTTATTATTAAAAGTACTTAAAAGTAATTTGCCACTAACTTGAAATGCTGGTATTCAACTAGCCAGCTGTAGAATATACATGTACTTATAGTCTGCAAAAGAGGTTATTCAAAATATCTTTATTTTAGATAAAAATGTTGAAAATATGTATTACCATCCTAATAGCTCCACCTTTCCCACGATTCTTCACCAGCGTTATCACTCGTACTTTGTCACTTCCGTATTTCTGGCAGTATTTAAAAGCTACCTGTCAAATTACATAAAAGTCAGACAAAATTAACTTGGGTTCCAAGATAGTAATATAACTGGGTTTTGCATTTTGGCTTAAACCCTGCTATTCCAGTTGCCTTCTTCCGGTGATTCGACTATATCCACCATACATTTTGGTGGCCCAGGGGAGTTGTCGAATTCCTGGTGCCAAGATCTGACACTGACTTTCTAGGTTGTAGTCATAATTCACTTTCCTGCAGAGGAACCACCAGAACAGGCAGCAGCCGTCTCTTATTCTCTTGACTCCTCTACCTAAGCTATTGAGCTGCTAAAAAAATAAAATCCACGTGCTAACCAACTATTACAAACTTGTGATCAGGCCTCCAGTGCTGCTTAATGACTTATTTACTTGTCAGCACCTGATCTTATTCCCAAAAGCCTGTTTGTATCCTGGACCATTTCCCCCAAATCTTCTCACTCAAATTCCGTTCTCTCAGCAGATATTCATACCGAAACCTGTTCTCTTCTGAATCTTCACTCTCTTCCTCTCCACTGGCTCCTCAGCCTCAAATGTCCTCAAGACTCCAGCATCCTAAACTCTTCCTTTGAAGACTGCATTGTTATCATAATTAAGCACCTGCCATTACTCTTTGATTCATAAGCACAGTCACGAAACAGTGATCTACAGCTGCTATCTACATCTCTTCATCACCATTTAGTCTTCAATCCACTGTATTATGGCCCACACCCTTTGCTTTTCCACATTGCCTTTCTCTTTCACTTCTCTCCATCAATGGCACCCTCTCCTTTGACACGCATTTCCATGGGCAGTTGCGAAGTTATTTTCATCTGGTGTTTACCCTCCTGTCAGACCAGCTTGAGATGCAGCTCAAATACCATCTCTTTTTCCTAGCTTTCATGACCATCCTTACCGGTTCCCAAAAAAGAAAATACAATTCTAACAATATGAGCTCCTAAGGCATCTTCCCATTCACTTGTTACATAATGTAATTACAGACCCTCCCCAAGAGGCTGTGAGCTACTTAAAGATAAAGATTAATATTTCTACTGCCTGACACATGGACTTGGTTAATTTCCACAAAGAGCAATAATCCTATATGCACATTCCTAGTATAGCACTGGTAGCTGCCTGCCCAACAAACAATGCCTCCTTCTTCCTTGCTATTATGGCCCCAATCTTGCATAGTGACAGTGTGTGCAGTCCTAGGAGATGAATTATGCTTGGTCTAAATCCTCTTTCCCAAGTACTTTCCCAGCCCCCCTTGCAGGCATAGGTGGCCATATCACCAAGTTCTGGCTCATGAACTCTACGAGAGAGTTGGGGCTTCTGGTAAAGATTTTTTCTCCCAGTTAAAATGGAGAGAGGCACACAAAGATAATTCTTAAAGTCCTGGCTGTTTCTTAGTGCTTCAGGACATGTGATATTTTGAGCTGTGGCCATTCTGTGATTAAGGAGCACATGAGAACTGAAAAGATGGGGATCTGGCAAGCTGACATTGTTCAAATGCTGAGCCAACTCCTGAAGCGATGACATTCAGACTTCCTGGTGTATGAGAGAATTAAATGCCTTTTATTACCTAAGCTCCCCATGAGACAGTTCCTAACTAATAAAAGTATCTAACACATTGTGCTCCATTTATCTGGTTCATATCTCTAGTATTAGATGAGAATTCTTGAAGGCAGAAGACAGGTCTCCATCTTTGCATTTTAGTACCAGTCACAGCCCCTGACTCATGTTAATGGCTCAAGAAAGGTCTATTCAGAGAACATCTATTAGAGTTGTAGATGTTTGTCCTGGAATGGCATAAAGCTTGACAGTCACCAAAAGACTCCAAAACCGGGAAGATGAAGTCATTGTGCAAGTAGCTGAACTAAAAGAAACTTTACCAGGCTAGGATGAAAGGCTCCTTCCAAAGGGGATGCTATCTAGCTTCGAAGAAAACAAATACTGTTGAAGCCATTCCTGTTTGGAATGCACGAACACTGAAGCTTTACAGTGTGCCCTCTGGACACCACAGCAGCTGCTACTTGGCCACTGTTTGTGAATTTAGTGCATGCTGAGTGCTCACCTTTCTGGTACCTTGTATTATTTAAGGGTATAATAAATACCATTGTACAACTGCAACACTCTTATACATAGGATTCTGTGCATAAATTCTACCTCCTAACTTTAAAACTCCCTAAGAACACGAATTATATCTAAATTTTTTCTCATAAACCTCACAGAGTGAGAGACATAACATGCAGACAAATATACAACTTAGGGGAAGCTAGCTTCTTCTTTTAAATAAAAACTTCTACTAAACATGATTTCAAATTTTCTAGGTCTTCCAACCTCGGGAGCAAATGCCAATCTCTCCCTCACTGATCTTTCTAGGAGAGCAACCTGCCACTCACATGCCAAAGGGCCTCTAAGAAAAGCGCTCTTCAGGGAAAGCTGCTTTTCCTCAGCACGGTGGAGGCTGCGTCCGTAATCTCAGCAGCAGGTGCCTGATATTTATTTTCTAGGTCATTCCCTTCATATATTAATGAGTTGCCGGAATAGTTTGTGTTCCTATCTTTCATGTCATACTTACTATTCAAAGGGCAGCACTTACTCTTCCTAAAGTGGATGCCACCAACACTTTCTGGCCTCTAAGCCTTTGTTTACACTTTTTTTTCAATCTGAATATATTAACCTCCATGTTCCTAGTCATAACCATCTTTAAAGGTTTAGTTCAAAAGTCACTTCTCTTTCTCTCAAATTCTTTATAGCATGTTATTTTCAGCCCCACTTTTTATCTGCGTTATAGAATTTGTAGGCATGCTGCACACCTGTCCTGGAGGCTCCTTACACAAAGGGGCAGGCTCATGTATCTGTATGGTCCACCCAGGGCCTAGCACCTCGTGTACAGCTGGTATTTAATGAAAATCATTACTGATGAATAATCAAGTGAATAGATGTTTCCCTGTATATTTATTTTAAGGTCCATCATGTTGCTATTTAACAAAAATATCAATAGCACCATCAATGAATCTTTTATTAAAGAAACATGAATGTCAAAGAAGAAAATGTGAAGCATTCTTAATATTAAAAACATTTAGGTATTTGGAGAATAATTTATCAGGATCAATGGCAAGATTTCACAAGTGTACTCCTGCAAGGACTATCGCCCCTAGGCCCAGCAGTCACAGGTGCAGGAACACAGGAATGAGGGGGCTAACACTAAGACACTGTTGCCTCCCAGGGGTGAATCTAGAAGGGGGAATGCCAAAGGACACACCTGACCCCAGTGGTAGACACGAGGGCATCTTCCTGTTTGCATGACTGCTCTGGAAACTGTAAGGCAAGGTGGAGCATGAAGAAAAGAATCACGCTTAAGAAAAAAGGAACCATCAATCTGTAGGCAAACAGAGTTCCCCAGGCACCCTGGGGCACCATGTTGTTGTGCATGTTTTCTCCTGATCTGGTGACCCTCAAAGCTTCCCCGGTCTCGTGGAGCAGTGTAACAGCAGGATATTTTCTGCTTTCTATAAACGCAATCTCTCTGCTTTTTCTACTATTCACACGATAACAAGGGGGAGTATCTGGCATAGCTTTAGGGTTCTCTGAAAAGCAGAGGTAAGATTTTACATTTGCTAAATGATTCTGTATTTTCTATCTACTGGAATTCTAAAAGTAAGTGTACTTACCTCTGAGGTCTGGTCTTTGCTGCCATCATCAACTACTATCACCTCATAAGTGAAGGTGGGATCTTGTTTCTGCAAGAAGCAAAAATAAAATACCACAATTTGGTATGAATGCCATCAAGAACTCTAATAAAATTGTAAAAACTTTAAAAAATAATTGTTTTAGGTTGATGTCTATAAATATGAATATAGAGAAGTACACAAACTACATAAGATAAACAGGCCAAGAACAAAAAGGAGGAGAGACATGGGGTGAAAGTAGAGGGTGAGTACTGACTGCATCTCCGCGGGCCTCCTGCTCTCCTTGTGGCCTGCCTGCCCCATGTTGGCAGGAGCAGCCAGGTTCTTGTGGTGCGAGCACGTCTCAGAGAGGCTTCGAGGTGTATGAGAAAAAATCCCATGAGGTCTGAAGTCAGAGGGTGCAGATTCCAACCTGACTGCACCACTTCTTAGCCTTATGACCCTGGGCAAGTGACATTTGTGACTTGTTTTGTTATTTAAAAAAAACACAACCAAAAGCGCCCCCAGAAAACCTAGCCCACATGGCTGTTGTGAAGATTACATGCAAAGGAAGAAGCAGAGCCTCAAATATAATAGGGGCTCAATTCTCTTCCTCTTTTCTTTAAATTGAATTTTTGAGTAAGGCCCCCTCCTTTTGATGAATCTTTTATTTTCCCTTTACACAAAAAAACCTAAAACCAAAGTAAATCGAAACAAGTTTTCTAAAAAAAAAAAAAAAAGCAGGAGCCACGAAGCTCACTTGTTTTCTTAAACTCTCCAAGGAGATTCCAACAGCAGCTCATGCTACAAAAGCGGGGCACATATTACTTTTCTTCTCTTTATGCAGGGAAAGAAGAGGAAAATAAATGAGGGGGACTCTTCAGAATAATAAATAATACAAGATACTTTCACCCTAATTATAAGTCTTTTTCAAATAAGTGTCTTTTAAAAAGTCACAAAAGTAAACACAGCATTGTGCTGTCATACAAAGCCTGCCAACATACACTGTCACTCGATTTTAAATATCATCAGGCAAGACAGGATGAAAAGCAGGTGGGAGGGTATATAAGAGAAACTTCAACTTTCCAGTTTCTGGGGTCAGCCACCTGCCTCTGGAGGTGGTGTGCTACGTGCTGGGCTTGCCTGCTAACAGCTGACCATGGACAACAAGCTGAGCACGGGGTGGCCCAGTGATCGGGATGGCCCGAGTGTGGCTCGCACTGCCTCTCACAGTGCATCTAGCCTGGGGTCCACAGGTTGGTGACCTGGTCTAGTTTTAATTGGAGACCTGATATTGAAAGAGAAAACCTGATACCTGTCTCTTCTCTAGATAGCTCAGAGCTTCATCCATCATTACAGGCACTTAAAGAAAAAAAAAAGACATATTAAAAATTGTTTTTGAACATCATTTACCAAGCCCCAGCACACTCAGTTTACGTACGGGAAAAGTCTAAATAATCTAACAAGCCCCTCTGGGACCTTCCCCCAGTGGCCATTCCCATCCGGAACGACTGTCTTCTGTTCACATCTGCTATTACTTCTCTAGACACTTCAGTCCCACTACTTCACGAAGCTGCTCCTACGCTTTACAGCTGATACTCATTTCCCCTCTTCTGAGCTGCAATAACCAACTACGCACTCACCACAGCCCACACCCATTAATGTTCTCACAAAGACAGTAAAGTCCATACTTTAAATTTCCCTTTCTTCCCAAATTACCCCTTACAGAAAAACCAAATAGGGCTTACACCGTTTTTCTTCATTGTATGAAGGCACAACAACAGAAAGCTGTTTGGTAGGTGAGTCCCATATGCTGGGTAAAGTTTCCTTCTGCCCCCTGGCGTTTAAGAAGAACTTCTCTTGCTCATGTCGATGAAGGTCTGGCATTTCCGTGGCAGTTATAAACGCAACAAAAGAAATCTAAAAGCAGATATGTTAACAAGAAACTTTGTTACGCTGTATGCCTTAAACTTATACAGTACCATATGTCAATCATTTCTCAATAAAACTGGGAAATAAAAAGAAACTATGTTATGTTGCCCCTTTTCGTTACATTTGTTATTTTTTTGTGTGTGGAATATTTACTCTCAGTTTTTAGCCAATTAACAATGGTCTGGAGGTGACTCCAAAATTCAAACCAGTCAGTCCTCTACTTATGAATTGATTATTGTCCTCTTTTCCATTAATAAAGTACTAATGGCTTAGGAGGGTCTTTGTCTCTTCCGACCTGTCATTCCCCAGGTTTCTGTCATTCTAGGTCATAGTAGGGAACAGTGACTACCGAAGTGCAATCTACTCTTAGATGACCTGAATGCCCGATCCCTGGCACACACACAATGAGTTCCCATCCCTACTTGGAGCCTATATGTGACGGAGGACAAGCTCGTATTGCAGTGGAATGCGTGGCGAGAGGGCAGACCTCCCATCTAGGACCAGACTGACCCAGGATACGAAGGGAAGATTCCCCCAATCCTCGTAGTATGAACCACTAATGCTTGGGAATATGTTCTTGATACTTAGCTCAGATTTGAATTCAGAATGCAGTATTTCCTGGAGTACAGTATCAGACTTGTAGGCTGTAGGCACCATGCACTACTAACATTATACAGCTCCCTTTGATATTCATTTGGGAGCTAGTTTTGGAAATACCATTCTTTGTGACATTGTCATTGGTACACTTTCTGCTTGCAAAACAATCGATCTACAAATTTTTGGAATGGTACTCATTTGTAATTTGATGAGCATTTACAATATTCCATCGGGTATAGACTGAAATTGAGTATGCCTCTGATTGGTTTGAGCATGGAGGCAGTATCCAGGCCAGTGGTTAAGAGTTCCTGTTCTGTACCCATAGTGTCCAGATTGTGGTTTCTGAATCCAATTTCCCACTAAAAGTAACCAGTGCTCTTAAGAGGAATGGCTGATTCAGGTCTGGGGCAGGAAATGTACAATGGTGGAACAGCAGTCAGACCAGAAAGCGAGGAAGGCTTCAACGATTGTGAGGGCCACGCCAAAAGGACAAAGGAGCCAATGTGAGGGGCTCCCACTGGCCTATGATGGGAGGAGTTGAGCATCAAAAAGAATAATTACTACAGTGGATTGAAACACATGAAAATATTTTATATTATGGAATCACAATGATCCTAAAAATAAAAAATTAATTGGTCACTTTTGCAAAATGCCAGAGAACTATCTCATTATTTTGAAAACTTGCTTTTTATCTTACTTGTATATATGAAAAGTATTTCAGGGTAACTGAATAGCTGAGTCTAAGGTTTTTTTTTTTGTTTTTTTGAGGAAGATTAGCCTTGAGCTAACTGCTGCCAATCCTCCTCTTTTCGCTGCGGAAGACTGGCCCTGAGCTAACATCCGTGCCCATCTTCCTCTACTTTATATGTGGGACACCTACCACAGCATGGCTTGCCAAACAGTGCCATGTCCGCACCCGGGATCTGAACTGATGAACCCCAGGCCACGGAAGCGGAACGTGCGCACTTAACCACTGCACCACTGGGCCGGCCCGAGATTTTTTTCATTATAGAATTCTAGGTAATACATGAAGAAGGAATGAAATAATTACAATATTTCACTTTGCAACTCATAGCGAAACAATGGATTTAGGTAATGATCATCAATGACTGCTAAAACCATTAGGTTAATGAGAAGCTTTATAACTGGTGGGTCAGGCTAACAAGTCCTGAACCCACGGACCCATCTTAACACCAGCGAAAATTAGACATTCTACGCCTTCTAATGTGATAGAAGAGGAGGTGTTCGGCATCACTCACACACTTTTCTTGATTAAAAAACTCAAACATGCATTTGACCAAGTCTGTAGATGTAACTACTAGCTTACAGGAAATTCAGGAGACAGAGTAAGATGCTAAAAGGCACCAAGGGGATGCAATCACTAAAATCTAAATTGTGAGAAATGACACAGGACAAATGACCACTTATCGAAGACAAGGAAAATGAAAAAACTGTAGTAGTTGTTACAGATTACGAGACTAGAGACATGTCCGTCAAGCGCTACATGTGAATGCTGACTGGAACAAACTGACTATACTAAGACATACATGAGGTATTTGAACTGACGGGATACTTGAAATCACTGAATAACAGTTACACTTTTAAAAAATCTGTGATAAGGGCTGGCCCGGTGGCGTAATGGTTAAGTTCACGTGCTCAGATTCAGTGGCCCTGGGTCTGTTGGTTCGGATCCGGGCGCCGACAGATATTAGCTCAGGGACAACCTTCCTCAAGCCAAAAACAGGAAGATTGGCAACAGATGTTAGCTCAGGGCCAATCTCTTCGCCAAAAAAAAAAAAAAAAAATCAGAAAGGAACAGGGGTGGGGAGAAAGTATGTATGGAGGATGGATATATACAAAACAAGATTAGTTGTGTTTTTGGGGGGTGGGGGTGGGGAATGATTTCCTGCTCTCACATTTCAAACAATGAAGTTCTACTAGCTGTGTTCCATTTGCATATACGAGCTCATCTCTCCAACCTGAGGTTACTCACCAGTCACTGGAGCTAATGATGATAACATTTATACCGGTGTTGTTTTAAAGATGAAGTAAGACAATCCCTGCTAAACAGTGACTATAACACCCACATATTGTAAGTACTCAATAAACGTTGCTCTTATAATCACTTCAAGCTAGTGGGATCAAATACTTCCAGTACAACCTCATAAAACGTACACATTTAAATTTGTGCAACAGATTCAACAGAAGACTGATTCAATCTAGGAGTCTGTCAAACTCTGCCCCACAAAAAACCTGAAAAACCCGAAATCTCCATAAACCACTAAGGGATACAAATCACCAAAGACATCAGGAGACATTGGTTTTTCGCTATTGAAACTGTTTCCAAGCTGTGATCTTACAACATTTCTGGCAAGACCGCAGAGTGGCCTTCCTGGCAGCGTTATCTAGGCTGTTAAATCTGAATATCAAGGAAGCAGAAACCTCTCCATTCACCAAGTAGATGGCAGGCTCATTCCAAATTACATGGGCTAAAGTTCACTTGGCAAATTTTCTACTACTTATGGATCAGCAATAGAACGTTTGTACATAAACTGTGTTTCCGGAGTAATGGCAAAGCAAACCTGAGTTTGAATTCCACTGTAGTGCCTCATTTAGAAGCAGCAAATTCAGGGCGTTTAATTCCGAGACATAAAGACCCCCAGACATATGGCAACAACAGGCCTTGTCTATCCTGCTCTTCCTGTGTCCCTCGAGGGGCTTCCTGATCCCGATTTATTCCAATCCGAAACAGACGGCTCCTGTCAGTGCTGTCACCGCTATTCGCGTAATCACACACTTTCCAGGGACTCAAGACCTCGCCAGGTAGGGCTAGACCCGCAGCGGCTGCAGCCCCGGAGGAAGTCTTGCAGAGGTAGGGGCGGACCCGGCGGGCCGGCAGAGGGTCCGGGGACCAGGTGGAAGCGAAGACTGGGTGCGCACGTCCCCGAAGGAACAAGCGTACAAGGCTATGAGCACAGAAAGAGAGAAAGCTCCGAAAGAAAAATAAAGAGCAGAAGAAAGGGGGTGTGAAATTCCAGAAAGCGAAATTCCGGCTCGGGGGAAGCGTGGTGAAAACCGACACGTCGAGGAGCCGGCAGCGCGGCGGAGAGGATGCCTGGGAGCCGAGTGTCCAGGAGAGCAGGGAGCCCAAGCCGCGTCGGCCCCCAACCCCTCTCCTCACCAGTATTAGGGCTGAGGCCAGCAGCGCCGCGCCGAGCCCCGCCAGCTGCAGCAGAAGCGGAGCCATCCTCCATGACCCGGCCGCCGCCGCCGCGCTCCTATCCAGCGCCTACACACACGCGGAAGCGCGCCGCCAGCCCCGCCTCCCGCACGCAGAGAGGCCGCGGGGCCGAGCGCCCGCCGCCCACAGCGCCCCCGCGCGGCCACACCCGGGACCGGCCGCCGCCCACAGCGCTCCCGCGCGGCCAGAAGGACACGTAGTAGCTCTTGTGCGCCAGGTGCTCAGACCGTGGAGAGGCAGGCGCTGTTCCCTAGTAGGGTTGCCAGAGTCAGCAAGTAAAAATATAGGATGTCCACTTAATTCGAATTTCAGATAAGCAACTAATAATAGTTTTTTAACAACCTTATTAAGATATAATTCACACACTAAACAACCGACTCAAAAGATTTTGGTATACTACGTTAACTTTTTAAAACTGTGAACAAAATAAAACATAAAACTCTAACCATTTTAACCATTTTAACTGTACAACACAGTTGTATTAATTACATTCACAATTTTCTGCAGCCATCACCACTATCTATTTCTACAACTTTCCCTGCTCCCCCAGGCCCTGTTAACAACAAAGTAACACGCACTATTTCAGGCTCACTCAGTAAAAAAATACTTTGTTTATCTGACATTCGAATTTAATTGGATGTCCTGTATTTTATCTGGGAACCCTCTCAAGGAGGGAGGTGGAAGCCGTGAGCCCCGACACAGCCTACGACACGAGCCGCTCCGTTGGAACCCGCTCTGGGACCTGCAGAGTGGCACCGGTGCGGCTGAGGAGCGCACAGAACGGGACCGTAACTGTCGGTGCTGGAGCAGGTTGCCCTTTACCTGGAGACGGCAAGCCCCGGGCCCGGCCTATGCAGGAGGCGGGAAAAGGACGCAGAAACATGGGAATACTGCTCAATACTCAATACCCGATTGTTTGCTACAAGGTCGGTTTTGTCTTAAACTCTTGAACTACCAGACTGTTTCTGAGAGCGGCCCTCTTTAGAAACAAGTCTTCACTTCACTAATAGCAGATTCGTCAAAACTCGTCGACGACAAGGAAACCTAGAGGCGAGTCTGGCTAGGGGCGGTCGAAGCGAAGCAGGGCCGGGCCCCAGCCTCGCCGCGCGCCGGCCTTCCGCGTCCCCCGCACGGGAGCAGGGCTCAGGCGTCCGTGTCGAAAGTGCGCCGGCGGAGCGGGCGCGTGGGCCGGAGGCGCGGGGTCGCCCCGGCGCAGGCGCAGGCGCGCGGGAAGATGGCGGCCGGGTTCAAGTGAGTGTTGGTGGCCGGCGGGCGCGAGTTTGTATCCTGGCGGATGGCGGCTTCCTTTAACCCTTAGCTGGGATTTTCTCACCTGGAGGCCATTCCACTAGGTCCCCACTTCTTTCCTCCGCGGAAGCAGGCGACAGGCGGGAGCACCTGGAGGTGGTCGTAGTGAAAGGAAGGGGAGCTTCCCCGCCCGAGCCGGGAGATGGAAGGGACTGTGCGTGGACTTGGGTGCTCGCGGCGAGCGCGTGGCTTGGTGTGTAGCGGAGGCGCGGCGCCGGGATTCCTTCGTGTTCTCCCTTTCCCGTAATTTGTTTCTAAAAGGACTGTACCTTGTTCGGAAGGTTTTACCTAAACCTTCTTTGTGCCGCTCTGGTGTAGCCTATAGATTTTCGTCCTCAGTCAAGTTTTTACATGAATAAAATAAATAGGATTCCAAAGGAAACCAAATATATGGAAAGTTATCTTTGAAACCGAGTTCATTATGTATATATATATGTTTTAAAGTTGATTCTTAACAAAATTTATGGGGAGTCAAGTAACTAACTCCTGGAATTTCAGAGTACTGTGAGCCTAAAAATACATTCGACAGTTATGAAGTAAAAACGAAAACATTTAATCTCTGATCTTTTTAAAGTCGTACATACTGCTTATAATGGTTTATTGCTTACAGTCATAAGTGAATATGCTAAATTTCAGTGAAATTCAGATAGTGAAGATAAAGATGTAACTTTTTTTCGTGCTCACTAAAAATCTCTGCTTCAGAGCGAGAGTGATACTATTGTAACACCTGGATTAATCCTTTTAAAGATGCACAAAGGCTTTGGGCCCCCATCCTCTATTGTTTAACGCAGAATTAAGGACAGCAGTTGAGTGATTGCTACTGCAAGGGTATCTGCTTTTTATAATTAGTTGCATGTGGCAGCGTAAACATCGGAATTTATGAAAGAAACAGTTACAAATTGTGGAAAGTTCTGCTGCATCACCATACTCTACCAATTTTTGGATTTATGTTAAGATTCATTAATTTACCTCAGATATGTTTTTAACATGTGTTTCAGAACTGTGGAACCTTTGGAGTATTACAGGAGATTTTTGGTGAGTAAAGGTGGTTATGTAGATGTTAATGCTTTTTGATAACAATATCTTAAGCTTCTTTTAAAGACAATTTTCATATATAGAAATATTGAATCATTATGTTGCACACCTGAAACTAATATGTCAGTTATAACTAAATTTAAAAAAACAATTTCAGGTAATTCAAATTAATCCATTTGAATTAACGAGGTTTACTGTGTTTTCTCTGGTGTGCGTAAAATATACATATAACCTACTTTCATATAAATACATTTAGAAAGAGAACTGCCGTCCTGATGGAAGAGAACTTGGTGAATTCAGAACTACTACTGTCAACATAGGTGAGGACGTTTTGAATTCTAAAATAGAATGTGGAAGTTGCTTTAGTTTTCAAAATAGAATTTTTGTTTTTTTTTAGTACTAGTAAAGAATTTTTATTTGTAAATTTTTTTTTTTTTAACTCACTGTCCTCTCAATCGATATGTTTCCCATTTTAAATTTTAAAGTAACTGTACTTTTCCCCCCTTCCTTCCTTGCAAACCTCCATGCCATGGTTTTCTTATGTGTCTTAAACTTACTAAACCTTCTGTTGCAAACCTGGAATTTTCTAGTTTGACCTATGACATTCCCAAGTTTTAGCCTGTGAGCCACTTGAACAGTATTTCAGCCAAATTCTGTCATGTTTAAGGGGTTTTAATGATTTTCTGTAAGAGATTTTTATCTGTACAACAGTCCTGTGACAGAATGAAAATGATTAACTCAAATTCAAGGACAGGTGAATAATACTTAAGAGTAATTTTATGTAGTCATACCATTTTAAAAAGACTCAAGCGAGGAATAAATTTTCATAAGCAGCTGAGATATATAGTAAGATAAAATCATACGTAGGCAAAAAAGATACTTTCTGCTGACTTTTTCATTTTGCTTAAATACTTTTCAGGTTCAATTAGTACTGCAGATGGTTCTGCTTTAGTGAAGCTGGGAAATACTACAGTAATTTGTGGAATTAAAGCGGTAGGTCTAACATATGTCTTACTGAGATTTGAGTTACCAAATTAACCTCATATACTTACTGTGTACACCTACAATTCTATTGTTGACTAGGTGGTCAGGTGTCAGTTTTCTAGTATTTGCTTTCATTTCCCAAGAGCTTTCACCTTTGAGTATTAGATAATATGATCCAAGTTTAATGAGTCTTAATTTATGAACATGCACAAAATATACTAAATGAAATCATTTTTAAAATCCTCACCACCTTTAATTTTTAGAGAATTTGGTTGTCAATTGAGAAATTGATTTTTTGGTGACATCCTTTCATCCAGTGATGGCATTTAATCTGTGCAAATGTGTAGAAAATCTAGATTGTTCAAAAGAAAAGCCTGAGGGAATAATAGCTGCCATTTACTGGGTACCTGCTGTGTTCCAGGCACCTTGTATTAGGTGCTTTACAGAATTATCCAGTTTAATCCTCAAAACAGTCATTTGAGGTATGATTTCTCTGTTTCCTGTTGTACATGAGGTTCAGTAATGTATCCGGGAACATAAGGCTCACAAATAGAACTTAGACATAGCTCTGACTCCATAGCCTGTTACTGTATTGAGTACATTGCACTCTGTGAGCTACTTAATCTAAGTTCAGATTCTCCCTCCCTGAAGCTGAAGTGATATCTTAACAATGAGATTTGAGCACTTACTCCGTGCCGGGTTTTGTTAGGGACTTTACAGCATTCTCTCATTTGACCTCATTAACATTCCCTAAAAGTAGGCTCTGTTAACTTCCCATTTTACAGATGAGGAAGTTGAATGGTAAGAAGTTAAATAACAGGGCTGGCCCGGTGGTGCAGCGGTTAAGTGCGCACGTTCCACTTTGGCGGCCCGGGGTTTGCTGTTTCTGATCCTGGGTGCGGACATGGCACCACTTGGCAAGCCATGGTGTGGTAGACGTCCCACAGATAAAGTAGAGGAAGATGGGCACGGATGTTAGCTCAGGGCCAGTCTTCCTCAGCAAAAAGAGGAGGATTGGCAGCAGATGTTAGCTCAGGGCTGATCTTCCTCAAAAAAATAAATAAATAACTTGGCCAGAGTCTCTGAGCCAAAAGTGTGGGTGTGACTTTTGAACCAGGTCAGTGATTCCAGAGCTTTTGCT
The DNA here is from genome assembly GCF_041296265.1 of Equus caballus. NCBI lineage: Eukaryota > Metazoa > Chordata > Mammalia > Perissodactyla > Equidae > Equus > Equus caballus. Next base: position 33,104,081 of record NC_091700.1, read on the forward strand.
CTTTACCACTCTACCATCAGTTCCTAAATCCGGCTGTCTTATCATGTGGGGTTTAAATTCAGATTCTTGCCTACTGAATGAGTGGGAAAGAGGGTGAGGCAGAAACCCAATTAATATTTAAGAGCCTCAGGTAGTTTTGACGGGTAGCATTGTAGTGTAGTCAACTGTGCTATTCTTACCTTGCAGAGCCAGTGAGGATTGGTGCCAGTGTCCACAGAGCCCCTGGCATGACTCCCCAAGCACAGTAGACACTCATGATGTAGTTAACTAGCTAGAGTGATCTTTGGTGGAGCCTTCCATAACGGACTGTTAAGCTGTCTTCACAATTTTTGAGTAGCTTCTTTCATAGAAAACATTTGTTCGTTTCTATAGGAATTTGCAGCACCACCAACAGATGCCCCTGATAAAGGATATGTTGGTAAGTTAAATGGTTTTGTAATTTTAATACAGATACTTTAACACATTTAATACCAGTAGTTAAGTCCTAGTAGTTGAGCTGAAGAGGAAAATTATTCATAAGATTCAAAAATATACAGGAATGAAGCAAACATTCCTGGAAAGTTTTCTGTGTTAGAAGATAGCACAATAGCAAGACACCGAATTTTGTACATTTCTTTATCAAACTTGCTCAGTTTTTTCTTTATACATTCAGATGTCATCAACCAAGAAAATAGACTCACTTAGGCATAGGGCTGTAACTGCAAATTTGCTTCCGTATTCTTCATTTGTACTACTGTGCTATGTTTTTTGACTTGGTCTTTATGGTAGGAAGCAACATTGTAAAATCCAGAAGAGTTGGGTATGAGTAGAGGGGCTATCTTCTGTTACAGATTGAGGTATTTTGAAAGAAATCTAGAAAACTTTTGTGAAGGCTTTAGGATCGAGGCCTTAAATAGATGCTTTTTTTTGGTGGTATTGTATGGAAAAAAAAGTTGGAAAATGTAAATTGTATGTAAGCCTGTGAGTCTTACAAAGACCAAAAAGAATATAATTGATGTATTACAATGCCTTCCACTTGGAAAAGCCTATCCATGGCCTCAGTTGCCTTTGCAGTGGATTGATAATACCTTTAACACTTCTGTAAACCAGAGGTGAAGTTTAGTTCATAGCTGCAGAGTGTTTTTTTCAGTTCCTAATGTGGATCTACCACCTCTGTGTTCGTCGAGATTTCGGTCTGGACCTCCTGGAGAAGAGGCCCAAGTGGCTAGCCAGTTCATTGCAGATGTCATTGAAAAGTAAGATCATCACGATAAAATTTGACTATCACTCATTTATAGAAAGTTTTTGACCTTTCATTTACTGTGCTCTCTGTCATTAAATCAAGTTCACAGATAATTCAGAAAGAGGACTTATGCATTTCTCCAGGAAAGGTAAGAGGAATAAAGAAGCTATGAGCTTTTATTCTGAAGTGTTTTTTGTGGGGAGAAGTGAACAGAGAAATTAAAATAACAGACCATGGTAGCCTTAAATATGGATGTCTTGTTCTTGGATGGATTTCAGTAGACAGACTCAGTCTTACTCTGTAACTATATAGCTCAAAAAAAGAAAAAATCAATTTTGACTAATTTATTGGCTGACTGGGAGCTACCTGTTAAGCTGAGGTAGGTTTTTTCCCCCTTAACTTTTACAGCAAATAATGCTGTCATTTTTTATTCCTTATAGCAGATTAATAATATGTGATCAGCTAACGTGTTTAAGGTGAATCCATACTGTAAATTCCAAGTCTGAAAACTTAGAACTAATTAGTTGACCAAAAATCTAGAGGCTTTTACTATTTGATTATATTCTAATATGTTAGCATTATAAGACCTAAACATTTCATGTATTAAGGTTTCTGTGGGAAAGTACATTTTGAGTTTCATTTGGGACTTTCAAAAACATTTCCTGAATCTGCTAACTTAGCAGCAAGAATGGAAATTCCTTCTACACCTATAGCTCCCTTGAGGGAAGTGGAGATGTTCGTCATTTGTCAGCTGGGTAGTCAAAAGCCAGCTTTAACCAAACCTCTCCACTTGTCTTGGTTTTTTTATAAAGGTAAAGCTTTTTTTAAGTTTTTGAGCCTTGAAGTTATCTTGCTTGTCTAAGCAAAGGTTCTGTGATTCTTAAGTTGAAGCAAATACCACCTTCTACCCATCAGAAGGCTTTAATTTACACTTTATGTAAATTTTATTGTAGCTTGCTTGGGTTCTATACTGTGATCTTATTTGCCTGGACTATGATGGAAACATTTTGGATGCCTGTACCTTTGCTTTGTTAGCAGCCTTAAAGAATGGTAAGCAACCTTAATAAACCTTAATAAAAGGCAAACTTAAGTGTCAGAATATTCTGTTTTGTTAAACTTTTTCAATAAACTTTTCAAAGGTTTTTGTTAAGATTTACCTATTATTCATGTGTTTCTAAATTAAAGGAAAACTGTTTCTATCCACTATATTTACCTTGATTGTTCTAAGATAATTTCTTTAAAAATAGTACTTCTAGAAAGAGGGAAAAGTGAATTACCAAGCTTAGAAAGCCATATTTGTTACCTACAGTAGAGATACTCACTTTACATATTTGCCTTTTTCTAGTACAGTTGCCTGAAGTTACTATAAGTGAAGAAACCGCTTTAGCAGAAGTTAATTTAAAGAAAAAAAGTTTTTTGAATATTAGAACTCATCCAGTTGCAACCTCCTTTGCTGTGTTTGATGAGTAAGTTAATCAAATGTATTAAAAAATTGTACATTTAAAGTAATAAATTGTTATTCAGCTTACTTTTTGGGAAATGCCTAAGGTGAGCATACATCCTAGTTTGCCCTGGACATCTGAGTTTATACCTGTTCTCCCTGCACAATGATTATTTCAAAAGCATCCTGATTAGGATGATGAATTCTATGCTCTCCCTACTTGCTTCTTGGTTTGCTTATTCCTATGTAATGTTAATTTTCAATTATTTCACAAAAGATTTACCTTAGGCTTTCTTCAGTATTTGCCAAGGACTTTAGTATATTCATAAATTAAAGGGCAAAGATTCTTACAAGTAGTAGAATTTTAGGTTGCTATTAAACTTTTCTGGTTTCCTGCCAGTTCTCTTCTAGCTCTTCTATCTGACATCAATACCTAAACTAAAATGCAGGTAGTGAGTTTAGTATTCTTCTCAAATAAAATTTGTTCCGTGGATTGATAATTTATACTTTATTTTTTAAATAGCACTCTGCTGATAGTTGACCCTACTGGAGAGGAGGAACATCTGGCAACCGGAACCTTAACAGTAGTAATGGATGAGGAAGGCAAGCTATGTTGTCTTCACAAACCAGGCATGTTCCTTCTATTTCAGTCCTAAAAATGTAAATGAAAATTCAGTGTGAGTTTCTTTGTATTAGGGAGGGCCAAATGGAATGTAGAATGTTTTATAGTTTACCTAATGTGAGTTTATGACAGTTTCTTTATCTCAAATTCCTTACATTTTTATATTGTATACCAGTGAGTGATTCTTAAACTTATGGCATCAAAACCACTTGGAGGTTTTGTTGAAACATAACTTGCAAATCTTGAGACCATGCCACTGGTTTACAACATTGAATTTCTGTGTTTTATAACTTGACATGATTTTGATCATGCAAAAGAACAGATATTAAAAGTGTTGGCACAATAATTTTTCAGGTGGAAGTGGGCTGACTGGAGCTAAACTTCAGGACTGTATGAGCCGAGCAGTTACAAGACACAAAGAAGTAAAAAAACTGATGGATGAAGTAGTTAAGAGTATGAAACCCAAATAAACAACCACCACATTTTCAAAACAGATTTGTAAAAACTGTATTTGTTACACTGTGCACAAACCTTTTATACTAAATAAATATCAAACTACATTCTTCTGAAAGATGATTCTAGTATTTCTTATGTCACTTCTGTATGTACTATATACAGTGAAACCATTTTTAAAAAGTAATGACTTAGGCAAGCCAACCCTAATGGTTTGTTAAATCATCCCCCTGTTTTTATTTTAAAATCAAAGGGCTGTGCTTCTGTATAAAGTTTGTACATCTAGCAATGTAAAATACTGACACATTTAAAAAAACCAAAAATGAAGGAGAAACTCAGAATCCTTTTGATTCAATGCTCTTATGTTTTTAAAAAAGAGAAAAAAAGTAATGCGAGACTCAGAATTTTGGAGTGGTTGGCGTGCCTCTCTTCATTTTACTTTTTGACTGGCTGCCTGTATGCCGATGACGATGTAGCTGAGCTGTTTGTGCTGCTGCTGCTGCCATAGCCATTTGATGCTGCAAGAATCGCAACTGCTGTAAAAGGGAGGGAAAAAAAAATCAAGTTATGTTAAATGTAGGCAGGTATGGAAAGGTGCTTTTCCTGAGAGTGATGAAAACAACAAAACTGAAAGGGAGATAGCACCAAGATAACAAAAAGGGACTATACCACATTGAGACAATGCACAGTCAAACAGCACCAGTGGCACAGAAGCCTGCTGAGGGCTTTAAAAATAGTTCTTGGTAAAGTTAAAAGGTATTTCTGTTACTTTGCCCTGCCAGTCTATATTGTAGTAACTCAGCAACTTCAGTTACCATTTTGTTGTATGATAGTTTATAGCAACATAAAACCACCCTGCATATTAAAGATAGTCAACTATAAAATGCTGACTTCTAAAATAATGGAATAACATTTTTCTAAAACAGTATGACATTTACTAATAGGAACACTGGTATACTTGCCTTTTTCTGCAGTACAGTAATAAAAAGTTAACCATTGGCACTTAAAACTGTCTATTTCAAAATATACTGGAAACTACCAAAAATGTACATCAATGTGCCACCAGCACTTCATGAAAGATTTTAAATTAAGGAAAGAGTATGGCTTAAATGTACAAAACATATTCAGTGCTCCAAGTTGACTAGCTAAAAAATGTCAAACTTTTACATAAAATTTGCTAAATTATTTACCAATTACTGTATAGTCTTAAAAGACAGTAAAATAAAACTGAAGGTATTTTGAGGTACTTTTGGAGCAGAGTATCTTTAAAAATGTAATCAGAGTGAAGTTGCTGGATTACTTGTATCTGTTGCTGCTGCTGTTGAAAGGCAGAGGAGAGCTGGAATCTCTGCTGAGGAAGGCTTTGCTCAGGTCTGTTCTCGGCAGAGCCAAGCTGAGACAACACTACAGAGAGGAGAAGGGGAAAGCAGGCCAGTCAAAAAGTTTGAAGGCTACCAGGGTTAGAAAAGGACAACACAGAAAATGAAATAGAAAAGTTATCAGTATGATTAATCTTAAGTATCAAATCACAGACATTTCAGAATAAATTTAGTATAGTCTCCTGTTAGTTGAGGGTACCACTGATTACAGAACTTCCTGGACATGAAAGGGAAGGGAGTAAACATGTGCCAAAGCATTGTATCCCTCTCTTTTCTTGCATCTCAATGAAATTTCATACTAATGCTATTTTGTTGAGAAGGCTTTCTTGCAAAGTGTAAACCACAGTATGCTGTTTTAAAATATAATCAATGAAATAGGAAAGGGGTTTGGGAGAAATCCAAACTACCATAATGACAAAACTGGTGAACAAGTGCTTTAAACTAAAGATGCTACAACAAGTATCAGACCATAAGCAACAAAGGTGGTGAACTGAGACTGCATTATTCCTCTTTGAGCTGGGTGGGACCACAATAATCAGTTCAACTCTCACTGTGCAGATGAGGAAACTTCAGGCCTAATGGTTTGAGTAACTCACTCAAAAGTAAGTAGTGGCAGATCTGGATCTAGGAACATTCTCATGATTTCTCAGCCTACAGGTCTTACCATTAAATTATACTCCAGCTATTTTAGGAAACTTATAACTTGTGTGGTAAAGAGTTATCATAAATTTCCATTTGGAAATTCACTAGCTCTAAATTAGAACTTTTGTTAAGACCTTGCAGATTAAATTTTAGACACTGGGAGTTGTATAGGATTCTAAAGGCATTGTAGTAAAGCCCAGTGATAATTCAAAATGTTGACAACAGGTTCATTCATTTAATCCTCAAATGCTATCATAACTTTCTTATTCATGTGGCTTATTAATTTTAATTAAATGTAAACTTCTAATTACTGTCTTCATTTGACAAGATAATCTTCATTAAAGGTAAATCTGGTTCACCATTTACTGCTAGAAGAGGTGAGCAAGCATTCAGTATAACCTAATTTTTTACAAATGATAAAAGTGGCTTACATAAATTATGTGACTGACCATTAAGTCTTAATTCATGCAACTGCAAGCTACCAGAATGAAACAAAAGATTATGTGATCTAGAAAAATGCAGTCTCAATAACCGAGGAAACCTGAAGAGTTAACAGCTTTGGCAGTTTCCTATAAGTCTGAAAATTGTATGAAATTTTGCCAACAAACTGTAACATGAAGGAAACAACTGCTGTTAATATATTGGTCAAAGCACTTTTAATTAATCAACTGTCAAGTTAATGAAAAAATCTGAGGGCCATCAATTTAATAGCTCACACATTAAATAAAACTATACTTTTTCCTAGTTACTGCTTGCAAGAGAAGGAAAAGTAGTAATTAAAATGGTGAGATACCAAATGGATTACAGATACTTTCAGTAAATTCAAGATATGAAGTTACGAAGATACCAACCAGCTGCCTGTGACTGCATAAAACTTCCTACTCCAGCAAGGTTAATAACAGCAGCGTGCTGAGCAGATAAGGCCTGTTCTTGGCTGGTTGAACCTTGTTCAGAACCCTGAATAAAAAAATAATAAATAACTTGTTTAGAAATAAAAACAATTTTGAAGTGGTGAAAAGAAACTAGTATTTTTTCCTGTATGAGGAACATCAGACTTATAAAAGGAGTAACATAAAGACTTCAAAGATATTTCGAATTAGTAAGAATAAATTTATGTATTTTAAAAGCAAAAAAATAAAACCTAATTATTCTGAATTGATTCTATATTCGTTTGTTTGATCCTCTATTAACAATACAGCCTAAGGCTTCTATAAAGCTTCATCAAAACTACTTTTTAGGGGCTGGCCCTGTGGCTAAGTGGTTAAGTTCACCTGCTCCACTGTGGCAGCCCAGGGTTTCGCTGGTTTGGATCCTGGGCGAGGATGGACATGGCACCACTCATCAGGCCACGCAGAGGTGGCATCCCACATGCCACAACTAGAAGGACCCACAACTAAATACTGGGGGGATTTGGGGAGAAAAAGCAGAAAGAGAAAAAAAAACTTGGCAACAGTTGTTAGCTCAGGTGCCAATCTTTAAAAAAACACGAACTACTTTTTAAGGCTTAAAACACTCTGCAACACTATACTGGAATTTCTAGTGAGCACAGTAAGTCAATAAAAGGCACTGTAATGGACTGTAATGGAAAAAATAAAATTATCCTTCATTGCAAATGGCATGACTGTCTAAAAAGGAAATCCTGAGTAATCTACAAAAAAGCCCCCAGAACTAACAAGTGAGTTCAGTAAGACTGCAGAATACAAGAAAAACATACAAAAGTCAATTCTATATACTAACAATGAACATGTGGAAACTCAAACATACCATTTACAATTGCTCAAAAAAAAAAAAAAAACGGGGAACTTAGGTATAAATTTACAAAACATATATAGGACTTGTATGCTGAAAACTAGCTGACTGTGTACTAGCTAGAGACATACTACACCCATGGACTGCAAAACTCACAGAGTAAAGATGGTAGGTTTCTCCCAAACTGACCTATAGGTTTAACTCAATTCCTTTAAAAAAATCCCAGCAAGGTTTTTTGTAGATATAGACAAGATAATTCTAAAATTTATATGGAAAGGCAAAGGATCTAGAATAGCGAAACAATTTTGAAAAAGAAGAATACAATGGGAAGAATCACTGCCCAATACCGTATAGTCTAAAGTAACCAAGACAGTGTGGTATCATCAGAGGGATAAATACATAGATTGGTGGAATGGAAGAGAGAACACAGAAAATAGCCAAACAAATACAGAAACTATCTAAACAAACACAGCCAAGTGACTTTTCACAAAGGTGCAAAAGTAATTCAATTGAGGAAGGATGGCTTTTTCAATAAATGGTGCTGGAGCAACTGCACATCCATATCCCACCCCCAAAAGTAAACTTTCACCTAAATCTCACACCTTATACAAAATTAACTGATAATGGATCATAGATTTAAATGAAAAACTATAAAACTGTTAAAACGGGAGAAAATCTTTCAGGCCTGGGGTTAGGTGAGGAGTTCTTAGACATAACACCTAAAGCACAATCCATAAAAGAAATAAACTGATAATTCAGACTTCATCGAAACTAAAATCTTCTGCTCTGAAAAAGATATTCTTTCCTACCACCTAAAATGGTGTCTGAAATAACATTTCAGTATATAATACAAGTTAAACATTTCAAAAGTTACAAGACATTTTTCTTGAGGGACCTCCCTGGATATAGAAAGAAACTGCACAGAAAAGCACAGAACTGACAGACTGACAGAAGAGGACACTTGAACTCAGAACTCTGCTCATGAAATAAATTAGAATAGGAAAAACGAGACCACATCCCTTCTGTAACAGATTTAGAAAATAAAAGAAAAAGCCCAAAATGCAGAAACATAACAAAACCCAGCTGGCACAGATTCTCCCCCTAAAAACACCCCACAAATCTAAACAAAATTGCAAGACACCACAAATGGAATTAAATATTCTCAAACAACCTGGAATCATGCTAACATTAATCAAAAGAAAGAAACAAGAAATATTACTAGAGATGAAGAAGGTCATTTATTAACGATAAGGTGTCAATTAAGGAAATAACAATACTACATGTGTACCTAGCAACACAGCTTCAAAACAACAACCTTCAGCAAAAAACTGATAGAACTGAAAGGAGAAACAGAAAACTTAACAATTTTAGTTGGAGACGTTAGCACTACTCTAAATAATTGATATAACATGTAAAAAGAAAATCAGTAAGGACACAGAAGACCTGAACACCACCATTAAACAACTTGATTCATCTTATATTTTAGAATACTCCATCTAACAACAGCAGAACACATATATTTTCAGGCACATAGGAATATTCACCCAGACCATTAAAAAAAAACCTCAATAAACTTAAAAGACCTGAAAATATGTCTTCAGACCACAATGGAATTAAAGTAGAAATCGATTACAGAAAGGTATCTGGAGGGGCTGGCTCCGTGGCTGAGTGCTTAAGTTCGTGTGCTCCACTTTGGATCCTGGACGCAGATATGACACTGCTCATCAGGCCATGCTGAGGTGGCATTCCACACAGCACAACCAGAAGGACCTACAACTAGAATATACAACTATGTACTGGGGTGCTCTGGGGAGAACAAGAAGGGGGAGAAAAACAGAACACTGGCAACAGTTGTTAGCTCAGGTGCTAATCTTTAAAAAAGAAAGGTATCTGGAAAATTCCCAAATATCTGGAAATCAAACACCACACATCTAAATAACCCATGGATTTAAAAGGAATTCATGAGGGACATTAGAGAATACTCTCGAATGAAAATGAAGGTACACATATCAAGATCTGTGGAAAGCAGCTCGAGCAGTTCTGAGAAGGAAATTCATAACATTAAATGTTTATTTTAGAAAAGAAAGGCCTCAATAATCTAAACGTCCACTTTAAGAAATTAGAATAAGAAGAGCAAATTAAAACTACAGTCCAAGAAAAGCTTCCAGAAATAAAGACCTGAATCCACATATTAAAAGGGGCCATAGGAAAGACATGGAAGGTAAATTTTGACACATATCCTAATGAGAATTATACACTTTAAAGATAAAGACAAATTTTCAGGGCCTCTAGGCAAACTAATCAATAACTTACAAAAACAAGATAATTGTAGAGACTGATGTCAGACTTCCCAAAAACATACAAAGCAAATTAACAGTGGGCAGCAGTATTACAATAAATTTAAAGGAAGAGATCTAAAACTATAAAACCCTCAGAAGAAAACATAAGGAAAAAGCTTCTTAACACTGGACTTAGCAAAGATTTCTTCAATATGACACACAAAAGGCAGAGGCAACAATAAATACAGATAAAATGGACTAGGCCAAAATTAAAATCCTCTGGGCATCAAAGGACACAATCAAGAGTGAAAAGGCAACCCATAGAGTGGAAGAAAATATGTGCAAATCATACATCTCATAAAGGATTACTATCCAGACTCTATAAAGAACTTCTACAACTCAACAACAAAAAAAGCAAATAACCCAATTGAAAAAATGGGCAAAGGACCCCACAAGACAATTCTCCAAAGAGGATATACACATAGCCAGCAAGTATATGAAAAGATACTCAGTATCACTAATTATTATGGAAATGCATATCCAAACCTCAATGAGGTATCATCTCACACCCATTTGGATGGCTACTATCAAAAAAACCCCCCCAAAACCAGAAAATAACAACTGTTGAAACTTGTTAGGATATGGAGAAACTGGAACCCTCATGTGCTGTTGGTGAGAATGTAAAATGGTGTAGCCATAGAAGCGTTATTCATGATAACCAAAAGATGGGAGCAACCCCAACACCCATCTATGGATGAAGAGATAAACAAAACGTGGTATATAAATACAATGGAATATTATTCAGTCTTAAAAAGGAAATTCTGACACATGCTACGATGTTGATGAACCCTGTGGACACTATGTAAATGAAATAAGCCCACTACAAAAAGACAAATACTGTATGATTTCACTTATATGAGGTACCTAAAGTAGTCAAACTCACAGAAACAGAAAGTAAAGGGAATATGTGTACAGTGATGGATGGCAACTAGACTTCTGGTGGTGAGCACAATGTAGTTTATACAGAAGTTGAATATTCTCATGTACATCTGAAATTTATATAATGTTATAAACCAATGTTACCTTCAATTTTAAAAAAAGAATCAGTACAAAAAAAATAATTTAGAGCTTAAAAACAACAAAAAGTTGATTTAGAAAACAACTTAAAAGTTAAAAATCTTTTAAAGTGGACAAAAAAAAAGGAATGATGGTTATCAGGGCTGGAGGGAGGGGGAAATGAGTTACTGTTTAATAGGTACAGAGTTCCAGTTTTACAAGATGAAAAAGTTCTGGAGATGAGATGCACAACAATATGAATATACTTAACACTACTACACTGCACGCTTAAAAATGGTTATATGGCACATTTTATGTTACATGTATTCTACCACAATTAAAAACAAATGTAAAGAAAGTGCAAATCAAGAATTTTATATCCAGCCAAGTAATCCCTCATGTGTTAAGAATAAAAAAAAAAGTTCTAAATGTGCCCTTCCTGAGAAATCTATTAGAGGATGAACTTTACCCAACAAAGACTTGACTGGGGAATCTCTGGCAGAAGGACTGATGGTAAACATTTCATATATTTAATTGTGAGCTAAGAGAGACACTAGGGTTGGGCCCAGGAATCAGCAGTTTTTAGTTTTTCAGATAATCCCTAAGTATAGCAAAGGTTCAGAAAACCTTGTAATTCCTTCTTTTTTCTTATTTAATTTCATTCTATTTGGCAATAGACAAGTATTTGCTTTTGTCTATCTTCCCTCTGCCCTAAGCTTCATGCTAAGAGGAAGATCTCTATTCTAAGAGACAAAATATTGTAAACAGAAGAATGATGATTGGGTAGAAAATACATGGCCTATAAGGGCAGAAAGATTTGGGCTTGAATTCCTGCTCTGCCACTCACTGTAGGGCCATGAGCAAGTTATTCACCTGAATCTGTTTTGTACTATGCAAGATGGAAGTATCATTATCTATTCATTATGGCCATTGTGAGAATTAGAAATACCCACCCAATAACTGATAGCTACTATTGTTAATAAAGAAAAACAGTAAGTAAATGTTTATTTGAATAACTAAATAAAAGCACTTGAAATACGCTCGGAATATACCAAAAAATGTTTCTATAACAATTCTACTAACACAAAGCATATGGAAGGAGAGAAAGCACATACCTGCTCCCCTGGCTGTTGAGGACTAGAAGTTGTGGGTTGCTGAGGTTGTTGTGGTGTAAACTGAGAGAGCTGCTGTTGCTGCTGCTGCAGAGTGTTAAAAATGAGTGAACCACCTGGAAGCTAAGAATTTAAACAAAAATTAATTAATTAGCCAATTTCACATTATTTAAATTTATTTATTCTACAAACATTTTTGGAACATTCACTATGTGTTGGGCATTCTTCTAGAGATTCAGGAAACACAGGTGAACAAACATCAAAACAGACCAAGTACCTTGCTCTTAAATAAAAAAAATCTTTTTAAAAACAATTTTTAAGTGCTATTACTTTGGGCTTTCAAATATGTTAATACTCTCCAACATAAATCTGCTTCAAGTTAATAGCTAGTTATCCAAATATACATACTGCTTTTATTTAACTTTTCTAATACATCAATATAAAGCAGCATTAAATGCATTAGAAAATATGAACAAGCTACTGATAATCAGAGATATATATTAAGAAAACTCATCTCTGAAAATTTCTTCCAGCTTTGCCAAAACCCAGAAATGCATGGATTCTTATACACCATAGTGAGGAATTCCAAAGCTGAAAAGAAAATGTATTAGATGTCCATACTTAATATGGAAACATTACTTGCTGTTATTCTAAATCTAAATTGATTTTTAAAAAAACCCACACACTTTTTTAAAGAAGCATTCAGAAAACTCCATGTTAAAAATTAAAATTATGCATTCCAAGTGCATCACGAAACAAATGCTTTTTCTATTTTATTCATTCTATAGGGGTTTAAGTTATAAGCATTTTCAAGTCATCAGGACAAAGTTCAAGCAACTGCTACCAAACACAGAACTTTCAGGTCTGTAGAGTCAAAAAAAGGTGTCCTTGGGTCAAAATCTCTACACTCAGCACAGCTCACTCTTAGGGAAATTTGGACACAGCACAGGTCAAATGCTCTTTCCTCAGATAATAAATGTAGCAAAATATAATTAATTTATATGGTGGGTTTGTCCTTATTTCTTATTATTAGTGTTATTAAGGAATTCCACTCCTGTTAACACTGAGACTGATGATCCCTGAGAGAAATTCCAACAGCAATATGGAGGAAAGTTGGCTCAATAAAGCAATGTGATCTGTGGTTTGAGCATATTACAAGTAAACTGTTCTGTAATTAGCTTGTAAATACTGACACTGTTTGCATCTTCTCTAAGAAACATTTTAAGTTTTGGCTCTAAACGCATTTCTCAATTTGTTATTTCTGGGGTTGATCTGTTATTGTCATTTCCCAATAATCCACAGCTCTGTGATTTTGTGTCTCCAGATCTTTATATTCATGTCTACCTTTCCAAAACTTCTCTGTAGATAATCCCATTTTCCAACCTACTAGCTTAATACTGGACTCCATCCTTAAATCCAAAGACCTAGCATAACACCCAGAATATTGTAAATTCACAATGTGTACTAAATTCTCCACCTTCACTCTCTATCTGTTAACAGTGATAACGTGTAAGAAAAGCCTCATCATTAGACAGAAACTGTAATCTAATAAACATTTACTGAATGACTATTAGGTGTCTGGCATTATGCTAAGAAATCATATTCTCCTCAGGAAAAGAACACATACTTATTTTTAAAATCTCTATTCAAGCACAAAATCTGTTTTAAGCAAACAGTAAGTAATACATATATAAATACATAAAATGTCTGCTGAGAGAGGAATTATTTTCTAAGTATATCTACTGCTGCTCTTGTAGGCAAGTATCCTCCTTGGTAGTTGTTAATTCTCCCCATTGGAACAGCTAGTTCTTGATTAGGCAGGGGTGCTGAATACTGATTCTTTCTCCTTATGCATTTGACCAAGCAAAGGTAGCAATAGTAACCACATCCTTGGAAGACTGTGAACAACCTCAAAATTTCAAATGCTGAAATGTATAGATATACACAGTTAAAAAAAAAATCAAAGTACAAAAACTTGAATCGAAAGCAGTGTTTCAGGTTTACCTGAAGCAGATTTAGGGGCCTGAGACTTGAAGTATTTTTTAAGCCAAATGGAACACCTGTTAAATAAAACTCATGGTTATAATGGAATTAAGTTTCTTAGACTTGAAAATATTTTATGTTTTAGTATATATAAATACAACACTAAGTACTTTCTGCATAGATGGGCTTATTTTTTATACTTTTAAAATACCTTAAAAAAATTTTTCATAGTGTTTATTAACACTGAGATCTTGTTCAAAGATATGGATCAGTACATGTACATTATATTCTGTATTTCAGAAACTGAGACTTCTTTATCACAATTTTGACTGTTGGTGAGAGAAATTAGTCTAGAAGTATGCAGACACCACGAATATAATACAACTATTGCTGTTGTGCAAATACATTTCAGGTACTGGCAACTATTTACATTCCTCAGTGCTAAGTAGTATACAATAATAATCTCTGAAAACCAGTGTACTTTGTGTTTTTCTTTGTGAAGAAAGATTAGCCCTGAGCTAACATCCCTGCCCATCCTCCTCTACTTTATATGTGGGACGCCTGCCACAGCATGGCTTGACAAATGGTGTGCAGGTCCGCACCTGGGACCTGAATAGGTGAACCCCAGGCCGCCGAAGTAGAGAGCACCACTGGGCCAGCCCTTACCTTGCACTATTTTTTAAAGTACAAATGTTAATATTAATAATGCTAAAGAATGATGGGTTCTGTGTAAGGATCAAACTGAAAGTCAGACAAGAATGCTGTTAAATCTGAACTTATTCCCTCAAATCTGTGACCCAACATAGAGTACATCATAAAGTAAAGTTTGGCAAACTTTTTTAGTAAGCTTTGTAGACCACATACAGCCTCCGCTGCATATTGTTCTTCTTCTTTTTTTAACAAATCTTTAAAAACGTAAAACCATTCTTAGCTTGGACTTTGGGCTCTAGTTTGCTGACCTCGATCTCAAAGTATGTGTATATTTTGCTCATGAACAAAATATACCAATTTGAACACTAATTAAAAACGTATCTAGCAGACAACTGTTATTTTAAAAAGATAAGAGGCAGGAAATTCACAGGTGATAGTATGAAAGCCTTGCATAAGAAACTGAAAAAGCATAATCAGATGAAAATATGACAATATTGACATCCTCTTCAGGAATTCTCATGAAAAGAAATGGCATAACTTCCATTAAGGGTGGATGACAACTATACAATGCTTTATAGCTTACCAGAGGCACTTTCAAAACACTTCATTTATTTCTCACAAGTACCAACTGAAGTTAGATATTTTTACTCATATTTTAAAAAGAGCAGATGAAACTGAGGCTAGGGGAAAAAAATTAAGTAACTTCTTTCAGGACCCACCGTTAGCACTTGGAGCCACAGGTAACTGGTAGAGTTACATGTAAATATAAACATCCTAAATTCAACATCTGATTCCACTTGCATGGCTTCTGCCACTAGAGCACATTTGTGCACATTAAAATAAGAACATAACTTGGAAATTAAGAAATCACAGCAATATGTTAACATCTTTATATTCTTTGGGTTCTCTTTCTCATAACTCATAGAAAGTTTCAGATAAATTTTTCTTACTATGTCAAGTTTATTCTTCCTGTTAAATTTTTTCTCAGTAGTAAGCAACTGGATGGTCCAAGATACTACAATGTATTTTCTTACCTCTTCTCCTTCTATATTTTTGTTGTTACAAATTATCCCCTTTTTGTATTGTGAGTTTACCAAATTCAAATGGTTATAGTTATTTTTGATGCTTTACGTAATAATTATTATTACAATAAAGCTACTACCACTAATGATGATCACAGCAAATATTTTAAAATGCTTATCATGTCTCAGGCACAATTTAAGCACCTTATCTGTATTTCCTCATTTAATCCTCACAACCACGAGGTAAGGTATTATTATCCCCATTTTATTTATGAGAAACGTTGAGGCACAAAGGTATGTGAAACTGCACAACTGGGATTCAAACTCAGGCAGTCTGGCTCCAGAACCTAGGCTGTTACTGCCATGCTATGTTGCCTTTCTTGCACAGTGTAGGTTTTCAAAATATATTTCTTTTACTCAGAATAGGAGTACACTGACAACAATTAGACTATCAAAGTTAATTTCATTATAATGTTTGGAAGGCAAAGATTTGCAGACTTACAGGCTTACCAAATTTCTTCACAGAAGTTGATTGCTAGATGGTTTTTAATTCAAATATCAGAACTTTAAAGGCTTTTGAAATGAAATACCTGTGACATAATATTTCATGAAATAAGGACATTAAATGTCTTTAATAATATGTTTAAAACGACATTTTTCACATTAGATGTACTTTAATTTTTTAAGAGGTTATTATTTCCAATATTCTGACCTGCTTGAGAAGTTGCCTGCATTGCACCGGGCAATGCATTTGGTAGCAGACTTCCTGAGGGTAGAAGGCCACTCAGGTTTATTCCTGCAGGAGTTATGGCACCAGTGTTACAGCCCAGCATAGGGTTTGAACCACTCATCAAAGCCTGAGCTCCACTGCAGGAGAATAAGACAAAGCATTAAACCTACACTACAAAAAGAAAAATCAGCCATATAACAATCTCTTGGATTAAAAAATAAATAAACACAATTAGATATTTCTGTCTGAAATATCAATTTCCAGGCTCAGTTTCATTTTTACACTAGAAAAGTGACAGCAAGGTTGACTAAAATTAAGTCAATATTTATCAAGGCTTAAAATATAATTTGGAAGAGTAAAGTGCTAATCAAGGGATTAAAAGATAGTAATGCAGAGGAGAAACAGGAAAATCAAAGCTGCTGTCAATGCATAGCAGTATCATCGCAGTGCATGTTAATAGATGTATCACCCAAAATTAAAACATACTTGTTGAGACAGCTTCTATCCATATCTAAACTATTTTCTTTCAGTAATATGCAATTTGTTCTTAATTTTACAAAGAAGAATTTACTCAGATTGGTAAGAATATCTCAAAAAAAAAAATCAGGGCATCAATGCAAACTTACCAAACAGAGCCCACTACATTGATGAAGTTAAGTCCAGCAGAGTTTGCCATGACCTGGGTGGCCGTGGTTCCTGTAGTTATAGATGTTACCATGGTGGAAAGAGGAATGGTCGTTACAGGCATTGCCTGGCTCAGAGACCTTTGCTGCTGAGCAAACTGAGTTAACAAAGTGGGCTGAGGGGTGAAGCCTGAATCTTGGGGAGTAGGGGTGGCTGAAGGGGTAATAGGAGTTGAGCTCTGAGCATCAGGAGGGTGTGGGGTCGATGAAGGGGTTGGTGTAGGAGTAGATGGCTTAGGAGTTCCAGATCCTGCTCATTGAGAAAAATAAAAATTGCTAGTTTGTTATAAATGGCCAGTCCTTTTTAAAATAAGGTTAATGGAATCTTACTTAGCACTGACAATTTGTTCCAGTTTTTTTTAAGCAGTTAACTGCAAGTGTTAATTTCTACACATGATACATGAGTGTTGCTACACTCAATTACAATTAAGGATGCAGTATATCACCTAAAAATTCCATCAGAGATGCTACTACAGTAACAGTGAAAATATACATTTGTATTCTACCACAATACCCATTTAAAAGTTAGTTTCCTACATGCTACCTTTGGCCTAAAAGTTTAAAAGGAATTCAAATTAATTTTTATTATTTACGATTTCACTAATTTAGGACTTTGTTTAAAAATATTGCTTATTTTCTATAACAGTCTGAGATAAACTCTGAACATATTTAATAAATTACATACAGTTAACAATCATATTTGGCACCTAAATATACATGTTTAATTCCTAACACATCAAGTTTATCCTGACGAACAAATTTACAAAACACAGTAATAAAGCAAATATTTGATAGATAATACTGCATCTTTAACAGTAACTGTGTACTTCTGTTTAAATGTAGAATGTATAGAAAATCTGTTGTGAATGAAGTATGCACAGTTTATCAACTTTTTAAAAAAAACAAAAACAAAAAACAAAAACCAAAAAAATAAAACCAAAAGCTCTTGAGGTGTTTTCTTTTTTAGCTTTCATGTCCTGCAGAAAGAAAGGAAAGAAATGTGAATGTCCAGAAGCTGTCACTCAACCCTTACTTAAAGTAACAACTGTGTGCAGTAGATTAACATAATCCATACCCACAACATAAGAAGTGTGAATAAGACTTTCAGGAAATTTATAAATTTTTCTTTGTGCAAAACAAGAAGGCAGAAAAATTACACCTTTTGAGCTATCAAGATGAAGATGTTTATATCTAATGCAAAGACCACCGTATCACTGTGCAGTGTACTAAAACTTTCAGCACATGTTAGTTATCTATAAAAAAATCTAAAAAACTGGAATGAGTTTTTGGAAATTGGTGCCTAAATATCTCAGATATTTACTAATTTGAAGAAATTCTCCCAAATCAATCCTAATATTCTTGTATAACTCCTTCATGTTAAAAAAAAAATATTCAGTATTAAAAATTACATTTTACTATCTTCAGAATAGTGCTTTATGATCATCACCACATTGTAGTAACTGACAACAATTTATAAGAGTGTAGGAGTGTTCTGGAAAAGTCAGCTTTCAGTTTATTGTACCACCACCTTGGAAATAGTTGGCTTCTTACATAGACAAAGATAGGACTGCAGCAACAACTCTTAGGACAATTTTTCTTATTAGCTGCATAGTTTACATAAGATGTAAAATGATCGTAGGGTACACTGGAATAAAAAGCATTTTGGAATCTTATTGCCACATTTAACTACCAGATAATTTTTTAAAGAAGATGTGTAGGTTGCAAGTCTATAAGAAAGGTATACACAAAGTGCATACATAGATACAGAAAAACGAATACAATTACAATAAACACATAATACATACAATCAACAAGAGATTTGCCTGAAGCTTCTCAAAACTTATACATTTTGGGTACACAGTACATTCAGATTTCACTATTTCACTGGTGAAAAAAAGCTGTTTTAAGAAACACTAACGCAAAAGCTCATGAAGAGTTAATCAAGAATTTATGACTCACTTTGTGATGAGCTGGCAGGTGACAGGGCAGCTGGAGAAAGCATGCTAACTTGATTGAGATCCACAGATGACTTCCGAGAAAGGCTTGGTGGCTTAGAAGCAGGAGGAGGAGTTGGAGATTTAAGAAAGCTGCTAGTCTGTTGTGGCGTAAAATAGTTACCTACGAGAAGAACATGAAAGTTATTTCCTAGGTTCCCAATTCAAAATTCTGTGAATTGTGTAAATCAAAATATGAGCAAAGATTTAAAAACAATTTACGATCGTATGATGTTTCTTACTCTAGACTACACAAAACTAAGGAATGTAATACCTGAGGAACTATTTCCTGAGCTTGAGGGAAGTTTGATGGGTGGAGGTCGATGTTTTACTCCCTTCCCCAATACTGAAGACTGAACTGACACAGTCTCAGGCTGCTAAGAGAGAGCGACATTAAGTATTCTTGTTAAAATTTAGGTCAAATCAGAAATTCATAAGTTAATACACTATAACACCTAGATGAAAACATACAATTTAAAACTCTGAAAAGTACTCTTAGTGGTTAAGGACTGGGTTTTAAAGATGCTACAGAAGAATATAATTTCACAAAGAGATCCATGAAATAAATTAACAGTATACATAAAGAATGAAGAAAGGATTTCTGAGTAATAGATGGGATGAAAGGGTTTGAGGGAGAAAGGCAGAGGATTTAAATGAGGTCAAAGCCCACCTTAAATTTTTCCCAGAAAATAATAACTGTTGAAACCAGGTGCTTAGTATACACACGTGTTCATTAAATTTTTCCCTTTATCTTTGTGTAATTTGAAAATTTCCATTATAAAAAGTTCAATAATAGTAATAAGAAAAAGTTAAAAGCAAAAACAAAACTAAATAATATCCCCATCCCTCAAAAAAATAGTCCTTAATATTTCTCAGATTCCTTGAGAAACAATTAGGCACAAACAAGTTATCAAACACACTTCTGTGTCTTTCCCTGGAGAAAGCTGACTCAAGCTGGCTGAGCCACTGGAGCTGTGTGACATCTTGACTGGACATTTGGCTTCATTCTGAACCAATTCCTGGTACTGATTGACTACCCTGAAATATTAGGGGAAAACAAATAAGGATTAGCTAACTGTGTTTTAAACAAAAATTTATTATATAGGAAATGAATAATAACCGTTAATGAAAAAAATGTTCCATTACAACACGAAGATAAAAACTAGACAATTTATCTTTGTATTAAAAGTACATTCTCCTAATCTTTTCAATGACAAGCTAAAGCTCAAAAACATTTTGCTAATAAAAAATCTAAACACAGACTTTCAGTATCTTGTTTCTAATACGGAAATTACAGGGATTATTTAACCAATCAGCAGCCAAAGAAATTACCCAATAACTTTCACTTACATTCTGATTAAAGTACTACCTAGAAACTGTTTTGCCTAGCTAGCCTAGATATTTCTAAGTTTTCTTATTTAAAATAAAACATTTTAAACATTATTCTTCTATCATTTTCCTAATTCTATGAAAAAAATCCTAGAATACCAAAGATATAACTAAAATCAAAGTTTCGACTCCTAACAGAGTACTCTCTGTCCTCTAACAGTGAACTACTTCATATCAATCCAGATCAAAAATAAAGATGCAAATATTTTTACCTCTCAGCATCAGTCTTTGATCCAATAATGAACCTAAAATGTTTAGAAAAGAGAGAAAAGTATTAGATAAGAGTTGTCATAAGAAGCTCTGGGATTACTTTCGAAGGCTGCCATATTTCAGTGATAGTAATTTTACAAATTGACTTAGACTCTACCAAGATAGCATAAAAAAAAAATTTAAAAATACATTTAAACTTATGAAGCAATGACCAAGTTTTGCATGCATTATTAAATAATCCTGTGAATAATTTGGCTGACTTAATTTAGAGAGATTTATTTTGGCACACAGCTTATGTACCAAAACAAAATCTGGGTTGAAAATTGCCAAGTGCCTTGTAAGTGTCTGCCCTACAGCAAAGCTCCCTGAACTATGGTGTGCAGGGCCTTTGGCCTTCCTCTCACTTCAACCTTTGATTTTGGAAGTCATTATTAACGTCTATATAGCAGGATCTTAGAATATATTTTAGACAAGGAAGATAGCTTATTGCCAATTCAAATAAAATGTCTTTACCAAGTCTTTTTAAAGAGTTTGACATTTATATGATTTCTTAACAGATTAAAATAGTGAGTTTGTTTATTTTTTAATTACCAATTTGAATGATCATCTGTGGAGGAGCTGAAATATAAAATGTAAAAAAAGAAAAAAACTTGGTTAATGCAGCTCAAACTTCAACTTCATAGTTCTAAAATCAAGTAATTTATGAATATGGAAGAATGACTGGAAGGTAATAAATCATGCAGCATTTTTGCAGCGACTCCCTGATGTAAAGGCAAAAAATTCAATTATCTTCTTGTCAAACACATCTAGTCAGTTGGCTTTTTGAATCAATTTTTTTTAATTATTAAAAATAATATTATTCCCTTGTGTTTGAGAAAAGTTAAATTTATTTAAAATGACCAATATATATCTTTAAGGAAAAGATTTTTAAAAATATAGATACAGTTGGCCCCCTTTATCTGTGGGGGACACATTCCAAGACCTTGTGGGGATTCCTGAAATCACAAACAGCCCAAACCCTACACACTATGTTTTTTCTCGTACATACATACCTATTATAAAGGTTAATTTATAAATTAGGCACTGTAAGAGATTAACAGTGACTAATAACAAAAGACAATTATAACAACATACTGTAATAAAAGTTACCATAGATCTTAGAAACCTCCGCATATGACCTGCTTTCTTTCCTTAGACCTTCACCTTTTTCATTTTAAAGGAAGTACTTTATGGCTTCCCTTTGGCATATCTGAATTGCCAGCATCACTACCCTTGTGCTTCAGGGCCAGGATGAAGTAAAATAAGAGTTCTTTGAACACAAGCACTGTGACAGCTGATCTGATAACGGAGATGGCTACTAAGTGAATAATGGGCAGGTAGCATATACAGTGTGAATATGCTGGACAAAGGGATGATCCACATCTCAGGTGGGATAGAGTGGAACGGCTTGAGATTTCATCATGCTACTCAGACGGGTGCACAATTTAAAACTTACGAATTATTTATTTCTGGAATGTTTCATGTACTATTTTCGGACTGCAGTTGACTGGGTAACTGAAACCATGGAAATCAAAACTGCAGGTAAGGTGGGACTACTGTAATCAAAACATCTGATCTTTCTACTTAGTATTCAACAGTAGAAACTGCTAATGTGAAAAAATTAGCCAAGGATTCCCTGATTGCTACTATTTCTTCCTATCAACTTTTATGTAGGTTATTGGTGAGGTTAATGTTTAAAATTCATCTTTCTGGTGTAGTTTCAATTAGCATTTTGTGTAAGGCTTTATCAATGATTTAACATAGACCTGGACCTTGCTTTTCCTGCTGAGGTCCTCTCTTTGTTTTTTATTCTTTTCAAAACAGCATCAACTTGATAAAAAAACAAAACTAACAAGAATAAATACACGTACAGTATTACTATAGTTAATAATACTGTACTGTATATTTGAAAGTTGCTAAGAGAGTAGATCTTAAGTTTTCATCATATGAAAACTTTTTTTTTTCTTTTGGTGAGCAAAACTGGCTCTGAGCTAACATCTGTGCCAATCTTCCTCTGTTTTATGTGGGATGCTGCCACAGGGATAGCTTAACAAGTGGTGTTGGGTCCGAACCTGAGAACCCTGGGCCACTGAAGCAGAGCGTGCAAACCCAACCACTACACCACTGGGCCGGTCCGCCGCAAAATTTTTAACTATGTATGGTCATGGATATTGTGGTGATCATTTTGCAATATATACAAATATCAAATAATTATGGTACATACCTAAAGCATAATGTTATATGCCAACTACATCTAAATAAGAGAAAACTAAATATTGGTACCTTGTACTAAATAAATGTACTCCATAAGTTTTGGAAGATTATATATATTTCTTTTTTTTCCTGTTTTTTTGTGAGGAAGATTAGCCCTGAGCTAACTGCTGCCAATCCTCCTCTTTTTGCTGAGGAAGACTGTCCCTGAGCTAACATCCATGCCCATCTTCCTCTACTTTATATGTAAAACACCTACCACAGCATGGCTTGCCAAGCAGTGCTATGTCCGCACCTGGGATCTGAACCAGTGAACCCCAGGCCGCTGAAGCGGAACGTGCGCACTTAACCAATGTGCCACCAGACCGGCACCGTAACTATATCTATTTCTATGGCCAATAACTACACTAAGCAGAATCCATGTCCTTACACAGAATGCTGAAATACCAAGTATCTTCAACAACTTTTACATTTATAATGAATTTGCCTCCCATTTAAACAAAATATTGCCTGGAAACACTTCATGCTCAGAGGTTAAAGTCATAAGAGGCAACACATAAACATACCAACAGGGATATCGAAGGCATATCCTTCAAAGCAAATATAAAAATAATGATACCATATGTTTCTAAAAAGAAATTATTACTATTTTAAATAACTCTTGGACAACATGGTAACCACAATTTAAGTTTACTTAGCACTACTGCCAAATCTAATTGGAGTATTTAACCAACAAATGAATCCTTGAAGGGAAATTTTTATTCATTAATGGTTCATCAATAGGTGCAAATTAAACTCCGATGACTGGTTTTGTCAATTACATGTATTTACAGAACTCACTGGGATGGAGACATCTGGCTGTCACTTTCTTCATCTTCTTTACATGGCTGTATTCTACCATAGTAAAGTGGATCACCAAGTGACTGTAAAATGGTCAGCTTTGTTTTCTGATACTGATTACCAGCTTCGCATTCAAATACATAATCATCTTTTACATCCTGAAAAAGGCAGAGCATCCCAAATAAATACCTTCTCCAGTAAACATATCATTAGAATTAACAAAAATCAGGAATAATTTGTATACTAATTTGTACCAGGCAACAGGAAGACACACGGCACTTGGGCTATAGACCTGTTCAAGAATGCTTACTAGAATAAAGCCCAGGATTCTTTTTCACATGGTACTTTGGAAATCAGAGTTCCAATGGGGTATTTACTTGAATAAGCTTGAGTGAAATACGGCAGAATTTCATATACTGGACATATGAATGCAAATATTAAATATTAAAAAGACACAACTTTCAAAGACAGATCTGTTTCTATATGTCATTATTCTTTCTGCTATTATACATATAAAACATCTCTCATCATTTCACTCCTAGACTTACCTAATTTAATACATTATGCTTATTTCTCCCTTAAAGAGGTTATTGCAATTAGGGAAACTTTCATGGAACACTTCTCTTAAGAGACACCCTTAGAATAATTTACTAATTACTAAGTTGAAACAGAAAACAAATCAGAAGTAGCAATATGCAACCAAAAGTAAAAATGAAGTTATGCAATAAAATTGCCCTTTAAAATGGAAATCATACTTTATAAAAACAAAACTAAATAGTTGCTCCTTCTTTTAATTTACTGAATCCCCCAGAAAGTCCTTAAAAAAAAGAAGGTCCCAAATTAAAGGCAACTGCACCTTATGTTTAATAAATTCAGATCTCAGATTAGAAAAAGCATCATTAGAAAGGGAGAATGCAATGGTTACTTACATGGGCTGGCCAGACTGTTGGTTGTGAGTCATCAGATTTGATAGACTTCTCCACTTTAGCATATTTCTCCACCTAAGAAATCAAATTAAGAGACAGCCGATATAATGGAATCACTATTATGACTAAAGAGAAAAATGTATGTAACTTAATATACTTTTTGGCACAAGAATTACTGAATCACCAATATCACCAACTACTTATGCTTAAGTACATAGATGCGTCATTTAACAACAGGGATATGCTCCAAGAACGCACTGTTAGGCAATGAAGTCGTCGTGTGAACATCACCGAGTGTACTTACATAAACCTAGATGGTACAGCCTACTATAAATCTAGGATATACAGTACTAATCTCATGGGACCACTGTCATATACGCAGCCTGTCATTGACTGAAACATCAGTACGTGGTGCATGATTGTAGTTTAAAACTCTCCTGATATATTCAATTAAACCAACTGGTTTCTAAAATAAAACATTTGCCATTAAATAAATCTAATAAACACAGCTGCTTTTTTGGACTGTGCCTCTTTTTAGTCCATAAGTTATCACACTTGTCATTTAGAGAAATTTGAATGTCAGAGAGATGATTAGGACCAGGATCTTTTTCTTTGGCTGGGTTTTCAATGGAATAGGAGTTGTTGTGTAACAGTGGGGACAAAACTGGAAAGAGATGAGGGAAGTTACATTAAAGTTGATAAAATTTTTGTGAACCTTTCCAATTTTCTAGTCAGACTTGGACCACATATTCCATATATCTCATACAAGTTCATTTGAATCAAATGTTCTCACCTTCCTAGTAACCATAATCTTAAGAGTAACTTAGACTCACCTGGGCACGTGGTAACAATTTCAGATTTCCATTTCTCTCCCCTGGAGACCTTACTCAGTAAGTAGGTTTGAAGCAGGGCTTGAAATCTGTATATTTAACTGGTATCCTAGATGACTCTTCTGATGGAATTAGAGTGAGAAACTTTGTACTGGGGCTTTGCTACTCAAAGCGTGGTCTGTGGATCCCAGTACCATGCAACCTACAAGCTCAGCAGCAGCATCTCAGGCCTCA
This sequence comes from Equus caballus, assembly GCF_041296265.1. NCBI lineage: Eukaryota > Metazoa > Chordata > Mammalia > Perissodactyla > Equidae > Equus > Equus caballus. The sequence goes on from NC_091700.1 coordinate 33,129,778, forward strand.
GCCCAACTTGTTGAATTGGAATCTGCACTTCAACAAGCAACCCAGGCGATTTGAACATACATTAAAGTTTGGGAAGCCTTGCTTTAGACAGCCAGCCTGCCCTCCAGGGCTAAATTCCACTCTTGGGTATTTACACTAAACATCTTTTTTCAGGTTGAATTTCTCAAGGAGCACATAAGTTTCCAAAAGAGAATGTGGCTTACTCCCTTGAGTTGTATATACAGTCTACCTCTGATGCTTTTGGCTTTGTACTTTTCACAATTTAAAAAAAAAATCATAGATAATAAAATAAGACATGTGCTAGCCTGAGAAGGATATACAAGCAGAAGAGCAGACATCTGTTAAAATAACTAATCAATCTTAAAGAGCTGCATGAAAAATAAAAAGGAACATAAGAAATAGGAAAATAAAAGACCTAAGAGGGGCTGGCCCCATGGCCGAGTGGTTTAAGTTCGTGCGCTCTGCTTTGGACGCCCAGGGTTTCGCCAGTTCGAATCCTGGCATGGACATGACACCGCTCATTAAACTATGCTGAGGTGGCATCCCACATACCACAACTAGAAGGACTCACAACTAACAATACACAACTATGTACCGGGGGGCTTTGGGAGAAAAAAGGAAAAATAAAACCTTTAAAAAAAAAAAAAAAGAAATAAGAGACCTCTCACCAAGACCCCTTTCCTGTCTTTGATCATTTATAGTTCATGTTAACTACAGATCAGCAAAGACTACCATTAAAGGTTCCTAATCTCGGCCACTGCTCCAATATCATTAATTTTTAAATTTAACTATCAAGAAATCATGATGACATATTATGAAAAAACGCACAGGCATTTTATGCATATTATGTAATATGTATCATCTTTTTCCACATTTTGAAATTCTTTGGTTATTATTCCTGCTTTAAACACAGACCTATATTAAGGGAGTACGTTCTTAGACAACTTAATGTGAAAGAATACAGCTTCTAAAAATGATCAGTTGCTTTTTTAAAAAAGAACTATTTTGTTTTTAAAAGATGTAAGATTCCTTGTTTTCCCAAAGTATAAGCTACCATTAGTTAAACTTAGGTACCTTCTATGAAATAAGTGCAATTCATGAATTGACTTACATCCACTTCTGAAGGTATGGCCAAGTTACAGGGACTCTGCTTCCACATATCTACACACTGAAAAATTAGAAACAATGTAAATATACTGAAAATCCAAAATAAGGCAAGTCTTTCGGCATAATAATGTTTCATTAAAAAAAATACATACTTACATTTCCTGCTTTAGAAATTTTGAGGTCATAATGCTGACCTGCTTTTCTTTCCTTTCTTTTTTGTAAGAAATCAAGTAATTTTAGCTGAGGAGGAGGTGGACAGTGAGACAGATCCTGCTGCCGATTGAGAGAGGACCTAGAATACCTCTTGAAACACCTGAAATGTTAAGAAATTTGAATTAAACAAAGCTAATAAGAGAAACTCAGAATACATATGCATTTAAATTAAATCAGTGAGCATTAAATATGTAATTAAATAATAAATATCTGTAGAACACTATCACTGGCCAAGCAGTGTTCTGGACACTAGTGAAAGAAAAATGAAAACGACTGACAAAATTCCTGCTATCTGGAGCTGTTAGTCGAGAGAGGAAGACAGTCAGTCACAAGTAAACAGGTAAGATCATTTCAGAAAGCAGTTAGTAAGAGAACAAAACACACGGTTCTGTGGTAAGCGATAGAGAGGGCAACATTAGGCTGGGGAAGGACTCTGAAGAAATGACGTGAGCTGAGATATGAATGATGAGAAGGAACCAGCTATGGAAAGATCAGGAAATCAGCATTTGAAGTAGAGAGAAGAATTTAAAAAGGTGGTGAGGCTGGAACAAACTTAGCTTGTTTTAAAAACAGAACAAAAGGTAGGTGTGACTAGAGCACCAGAGTCCATGAAGGAGACGAGGTCAGAGAGAGAGACAGGAGCCTTGCAGATCAATGATAACTTGTTTAGATTTAATGTGAAATGTGATGGGATTCTGTTAAGGGAATTTCAGCAAGTGGTGGCATGATCTGCTTTGAGGGTTTTAAATTACTCTGGTTTGCCTAAATGGTGAATAGACGAGCAGAGCAAAGGTGGAAGCAGGAAGACCAGTTAGGTAGGAGTTTCTTAAAGAAGTCAAGATGAAGATGACAGTGGCTTTGACCACGTACTGGCAGTGGGCACGGAGAGATGTGGATAGAGATACAAGGAGACTTCATAGGACGGCTGACAGATCCTATATGAACTTATTTGACTATTTCCAAAGCTGTACCTTTTCCTCAGCATATATTATTTCAATAGGAAATCAGGGAATTTAGAAGTGGATAGGTTTTTTGAGCCCTTCCAAACTTGAAAAAGGTCCAAAGTGGGCAACTCAAACAATTACGTAAAGAGAACTAGTGCTGAGCCACCTATTAACTGCAGTCCAAATTAACATGTGTTTTTATTTTATCAAGAACAGATGCTAAAACATTTAAAGACAAAATTACCATGTTATAAAAAGACATTTAGTTATAAACTGACTTTTAAAACTATGATATTTTCCCTAATCCCAAAAACAAATTTAGAATTTTTTTAACAAGTGCTATTAATAAAAATTAAATGGGTTACTGGATATTAGGAAGTAAAGAAATTATTGTTTCCATTCATACTTGTCTCTTCTCAACCTCTATCTGTTTGGTGAACAAGCTCTAAACTTTTAGGAAGCTTAAGAAGTTTGTTCTTTAAAAGAATGCAGAGAATGCATCACTTCAATAGAAAGCAAGGGTATTAAAAAAATCACAATACTTACACAAAAAAAGTAACATAAGGCAATTAAAAATGCTATTTTCAAAAAAAAAATCATAGCACTTGCATACTTTGGAGGGAAAAGAGACCATAAAGAGCCAAATTTAGAGCTACATGTTTAGGAGCATCTTTTGGTTTATCACTCCACAAAGGTAATTACCGTTTCATTGGGCGTGTGTTCATCTTTTGCTTGTTATAGAGCAGTCTGTTTGCAGTGCAGGTTACGGCGATAGAAGGGTCAAGACATAGTGGTTCAGCTGTAGCAAGGATCAGTTGGCTCTCAAGCAAAAGTTTGTCTTCCTGAAATGTATAAGAGCGCATGTCAACACCAGATTAAAGATTTTCAAATCATACTTACCACTTCATCTAGAAATATTCCTTGGAACTCTGCCTAGGACTACAGTAAAATATGGTATTTCAAGTTCCAACTTTAGTCTGTAAACTTTAGAAACTTGACAGCACAATGAAATTACTAATGGAAATTCAGTAATTAGTAAAGTGTACAAAATGGTCAAATTGTTAAGAGTGTCTATTCATTAATCCAACAAATATTTACTATGATGTGTTTACTATGAGTACCTATGATGTGTTAGGTACTGTTCTAGGAGTTGGGTTTAAAGTAGTGAGCAAAACAGATAAAATCCTCCACCCCGACAAACCTTACAGAGTACGATGGATCGTGGCATTTTCAGTAACTAAGAGATAATGGTCACATTCTATACTCAGCTTTGTTTGATTACAGGAATGAAACTGACTACACGAATACTGTGTAAACCTTATAAACCCAATCCCAAAGTGGATACAGGCTTTTTACTGGTATCATGTAACTTTACTGAACCCTATTGTTTTTGCTTTATCTCTGAAATATTTTAGTAGCTATAACTAAATTTTTTAAAGTCAAATTAGTCAATTAATATTGCTGAATAAGAAGTTTTGCAAAAAACCCAACACTGGTTGTTTCAACAGTTTCATTCAACCTTTCATTACGGAAATTTTCAAAAAATACACAAAAGCTGAAGTGTAATGACACACATGTACCAACACTCAATTTCATTTAACTACTAACTTTTTCATTTTTGTTTTGCTAGAGTAATTTAAAATACATCTCTGATGTTGTATTTAACCTGAAATACTTCAGCAAGCATTGCTAACTGCTAAGGACCTCTAATAATCAGTCCAGATTTAAATTTCCCATTATTTCAGGAGTGTATTTTCAGTCAGTTTGTTTGAATTTGAACTTGAACAAACCGTGTGCATTGTATTTGGTTTTTCTCTCTCTTAAACATCTTTTTTTATTCTGTAATGATCACTTCTCCCCCCGATCTTTTTTTCTTTCCTCATGCAATTGAGTTGTTGGATTTGACCAGCTGCTTTCTCATGGTATCATTTAACTGCATCTGGTGGTTGCTTCCTCATCATGTCCTTTAACGGTTTCTTTTATTCCTTGAATTGCCTACAAACTGTTAGATGTAGAGGCTTGGTTTAATTCAGGTTCTAGTGTTTTAGACAAGCATTTTTCACCGGTACTACCGTGTACTTTCTCATGCATTAGAAGGCACACAATGATGTGTCCCATTTTCATACCAGTGGGCTTAGTCATATCTCTGCATTACAAAAATTCCCATGAACCTATAATCCAACAGTTTTTCACATCTAAGAAGTATAGCTGTATAGATTAAGATTTCCAAGTTGATATTTTTAAAAGTTTATCATTTCTCTTGTAACTATTAGCTTGAATTTTTCTAAAGAAGAATTTTCCCTTAGTTACTATTTGGCTACCTAACATACAGTTCATACAGGAAAGGCCAAATAAATGCTTTCGTTGCTCTCTTTATGAATCTTCAGAGTAAGAAAACTGATACCCTAGCAACCTCCAATGATGACCAATGAGTTTATTTTTGAATTTTCTTTTAATAGCTTTTAACCTTCTTGTAAATGAAAAGATTATAGCCCAAACTAAAATACAACACTTGATAGTTACTGATGAACTGAATCTTACTTTATAATCATATTTCAGATAGAATAATTCTCATTATCGATATTCTCTTTGGTTTAGTAACTATTCCTCTCTATGGTGGCAGAGAAATAAGTGAACACTCCTGTGAGTGGGAACCTCATATATAGTGAGCAAGCCCTAGAGGGTTACCTGGCTGTTTCAGGGGTAGGAGTGGTCCCCTAGTGCTACAATCAGGATGAATGGCAAAAACGCTAGGCTTGCTTTAGAACTCTAGATAAAAGAAAATCAGTATTTGTACCTAAGGTACAAACAAAACATTATTCTTCTGTTTCAGAGGGGATAAAAACCCAAGTTTCACATTGGGCAGATCAGGTCAACCTCACCCTATTTCACCACGTCTTAAAGGAACTGAGACTGAACTGTTTTAGTCCCTTAAGGAATTACTGCTTGTATGAAGAGATCCTTAACTTCTAAAGCTCATACAGGAATCCCAAACTTTACTCATGAATAAAATTGCCAGCAGAAAATATCCGTTGTTTAACTTAATGGTAAGTATTGTTTCATCCTATATTTTGCCTGTTTGGGATTAAAAAACAAAATAACCAACCTGGGTCCATTTGTGGTTATCACTTGTAATTGAATGTACATCACAGATTAAAGTCTAGAGAAAATAAAAATGTAAAGAACACATTAATGTATAGGTGTGCAAACATATAACGACTTTAGGTTAGAACTCCAAATAAAATCTAAGAACAATACTTAAGTGAACATTCTTTACCTGCATTGTTGGACGTAAGAGAATGTGCCTACTTTGGTAACCAGGAGATTTCATATTACTGGACTGCCTGTAGTCACGTATTTCTGCTATGACACATCCACAATGAAAAATATTAACCTGTTTTGAGTGAAAATATTTAAGTAAATGCCATTTTTCAAAAGCCTAAATAAGTGGGTTTATAGAGAATCTTTCAGGTTCTTTACACTCTTGTGCAATGTTTCCGGCCACTCACATACTCTCAAATGGACTTCCTTGGTAGATTTACATAAACCTTTTAAGAGGAATTATTTTATCTTCATCACCATGACTCAAGAAGCACTTTAAAACTGTTCAATGGTTTCCAGTTAGAGACTGACTTTTTGGCCTTTATATATTAATGTTATAGATCATCAGAAGTGCTGCTGTTCTTGATGCTCACTGGCTCAATGTCATACTTTGCTAGCTTTATCATTGTTATAAATTGCCAATCAACCCTACTGGAGACTGGTTCTGGATACAATTGCTGTATTTGCTCTGTTAGAATTTCCAGGAAGCAGTCATTATTTATTAATAAGAGTAAGAAGGCTAATTATAAACTCAAATAATAATCTTTTGTAAAAAATATTTTCTAATCCTTTTGCTAAGTCCACAGTTAAGAACTTTCATCATTCAAGTTTTGCTGATTATCACTTGCCAGTCACTCATAGCATTTTTTTCACCCATTCAGAACTTTTAGCACTGTGACCTCCATGTTATCAGTCATTATCATGCTCACACTTTCAAACAAATATTTATTGAGCCACTACAATGTGAACTATGTGTCAGTCACTATCCAAGAAGCTACAGAGATACGGTGGTGAGACAACAACTGCTCTCAGTGTGGGAAGGCAGGCAATAACATGTAAACAAATACACAAGATAACTTTAGATAGTGATGAATGTTACAAAGGAAACAAAATGGGGAAGGACTAATTTAGATTATGTGCTTGATTAAAAACCTGCCTGAAGGAGTGATGTTTCAGCTGAGACCTGAATCACAAAGGGCTAGACATCTGGGACAGACCATTCCAGATTCTAGAAGAAAAAGCAGATGAATAACGAGGAATAAGATTGGCATGTTTTAGTATAGAAAGAAGGTATGGATGGCTGGAGTGTAATGAGTGGGGATGAAAATCAAGAGGTGAAGACAAACTGGAAGGCAGGGGATTTGTGCAGTGAGAGGATGCTAGAGAACTTTAAGCAGGGAACTTTGTTTTTTTGCTTTTGTTTTTCTTATTTTTGTTTTATAAGCTTAATTGGCTATCTGTGGAGAACTTATGGGGTTCTAGAATGAAAGGAGGGAGTTTAGCAAGGTAACTATAGCAGGTCTTGACCATACATTTTAAAGGTAGAGCTGATATCTGCTGATAGAAAAAATGTGAAAGGTGAGAGTAGTGTCATTCATTGGGTGTTAAGACTGGTAAAGGAACTGGTCTGGGAGGAAAAATAAAAACTTCTGTTTTGTCATGTTACGTTTGAAGAACCTGTTACACATTCCAGTAAATATGTAAGTTTGGAGATTGGTGGAAGAGTCATTGTGAGAGATAAGCAAGGGATTAAATGTCATTTTTAAACTCATAGAGCTGGTTGAGATCATCTAGGGAGAGTGTTACTAAAGAAAAGAATGCCTAGGACTAAACACTGAAACCTGCACACATTTACAGGTGGAACAGAGACGACAGCAAAGACTGAAGGAATAGAGACAGAAGAGGAAAACCAGGAATGTGATGTCTCAGACGCCAAAAGAAGGGTGTTTCAAAGAGAAAGTAATCACATGCACTGAACTTTGCTAAAGAACCAACGAAGATGAGAACAGAAAAGAATTTTTTTTAAAGTTGAGAGACAGCACAATATTCTTGTATTCTTTACCTAACTGAGAGGGGGAAACAGATGATAGAAGACAGGGAGGTTATAGTTGCAACTACTTGAGGAGGAGGATGATCCAGAATATAAGTGGAAAGAATGCCTTAGGAACAGCTTACTTCATTTTAATAGAAAGGCAGGCAGAAAGAGTGGACAGAGATACCGGGATGCTGGTGGACTAGTGCTAGGAGGAAATGAGAGTTCCCATCTGATGGCTTCTTGTTCCTCAATAAAGTACATAGTATGGGGTGGATTGAAGTCAAGGGAGTAATTTCTTCTATGATTTCTTGATCGTAGCTATAGAGAGATTTCCAGTAGATGAGTTAATTGTTACAGAAATTCTAGAGGAATCAACTAAATCTATACATTTCAGTACAGCCTAAAAGATAAATATCCTACCACAAACCAATTTTCATATAGCTATGTATGATGTCTCATTCCATGTTCTAAGCACTGCTGAGAACACAATTAAATATCCTTTATCACAAAATGACATACAGTTGACAAATCTAAGGACATAAACAGGAAAATTTGGTACCTGAGATTTTTCTAGGAGATCAACCAAAATAGGAGGTAATTCTTCTGCATCCAAATATTCAAGTAATTCCCCTTCTTCATAAGGCAGTCGAATGGTCTCAGAATCTTAATTTTAAAACACAGAAAATAATCAGGCTCACCAAAAAGCCTACGTGCATAATTTAAATGACTTTTCATAAAAAAAGAGAACAAAGCCAAAGGCTCTCCTAAAGTTTGGTCTTTATTTACATCTTATAAGTGAATCACCTTACATACTGCTAAAAGACTTGATAAACTTTATAAAATTTTAGACCAGAAAGGAGAAAATGCCTAACATATAATGGAAAAACATCTGGCATAACAATCATAATACAAATGAAAGCCAGCAGTACAATAATCAGAATATGATAAAATTCCAAAGCTGGTAACTGAAAGTTCCTTGAAGACTGCTTAATCTAATCTGGAAATCAGTCATGATATGGTACCTCATCTGAAAAACGGTTACTAAAAGAACAAAATTCTCTTCATGTTACATTTTAGAATGATTTATTAACACAAGAAAAAGTTCTTAACTAGGTGAGTTCCTTGTAAAACCCATTTCAGCAGGATATCAAATTTTTAGGCCTCTCTTTAGTGACATCTAAGAGTATTTATATTTTAAAACTGTTTTCAAATTCACATTAATAGAAATAAACTGTTAACATACGAAAATTATTCAAAAGGGAGTGAGTCTGTTTAATTTTGAAGGTTTCAGACACAGAGCATATCCAAAATGCAGAAGAGAAACTTAACTTTAAACACCTTATGCTATCTTAAAAAATAAAACGCAACTGAGGGGAAATTTTGACAATTATTTAAAAATTACCTCTTATACAATTTAACTTCAAAGACCTATCTCAATTAGAATACTTTTCAAATGCATCTTCAGGAAGGCTAATCATATTGAAGATAATTTTTAATATTCTAACAAAACATCACAAAGAAGAGAATTTGGGCTCTAAGTGTTCTTTCATCAAGTCACTACTGATCTGAAGGACAGATCATTTAGCAAGTTAAGAAACTACTTCTAAAAGACAGCACATCTGGCCTGGCAGAGGGATTTTTGTGGTCACTGCTCTCTGAAGGTTCTTACCTGATCCATTTTTTCCCCTGAGCATCAGAGAATATCCCTCATTTCCTGGGTATAGGTTGACCACTAAACACGACAATGTCTCCTGCATAACAAGCTTCTCCAACAAGTTCACATTTCTTCTTAATTTCTGCTTTAAAAAGAGGTGGAGCTCATGAAAATAATCCTTAACAAAAAATGCTAAAATGTAACAAAATCAGACCTCCTGAACTAAATTTTGGTGTTCCTTCTACATTATGATCCTGAGTATATGGGGAAGATTCACAAACACTACAGCCACCAAGGATGGAACATCTATGTCAACTTAATTTTGATCTATTACTACGTTTTATGCAAATTCGTATCACAAAGAAAAACCAGTGATCTACAAAACAAAAATACTTTAACATAAAATATGTACCTTTGAGTACAGAGGTAGAAAATCCTAAACTAAAAATATTAAAACAAGTAAAAGGTAAAAAATGTAAATATATAAAACAAAGATGCTATATAATTAGTTTCTATTAAGTATAAGTCTATATAAATAAATCTATATAAATAAAGAATTTGGGGCATTCTCTTTGGTCATACTGTCATAGATGCACATTTCTTAAATATTTTAAGGCCTAAATTAGATCCAAACAAGTTCAACAGCTCTAATTAGCTGAAATGTTAAAATGCTAAAAATATCTATCTGGTAAGAGGAAGTAAGAAATTTAAGCAATTTTGTGCACATTAAATAGCTCCTTAGAAACTACTGGTAAAAAAATCCATCAGGAAATATAATACACATATACATCAAAATTCATTATTTTGAAATGCATATGATGTAAAAATAAAACCCACTTATAACACTTTCTTTTACTAAATCTTATTTACAAAAGATATCTGAGTCAATAGGATATTATTTTTGCAGGATCTCAAAAAAATGTTTTTGGTATCTTAAATATGTACATATATAGTCATACACAGAGAGAAATGAAAAAACTACATTTTGAAAATTGAAAAAAAAATGGCAAAACAACTTTTAGCCACTTTATTTTTTTTAAAAAATAGGGGCCAGCCGGTGGCGCAGTAGTTAAGTTCCCACGTTTCGCTTCTCGGCAGCCCGGGGTTGGCTGGTTCCGACATGGCACCACTTGGCAAAAGGCAACCTGTGGTAGGTGTCCCACGTATAAAGTAGAGGAAGATGGGCATGGATGTTAGCTCAGGGCCAGTCTTCCTCAGCAAAAGGAGGACTGGCAGCAGTTAGCTCAGGGCTAATCTTCCTGAAAAAAAAAAAAAAAGCTAGTAAAGAGAAACTAAAATTTCAAAGTCTTTTCAAGTGTAGAGAAAACCTCATAATTTGATATAAGACAGAACAGTTAGATAAATTCTGACAGTACGAGTACCTCCTCAAGGAAACTAGCTGGTTACCATTTAGTTCTGGAGTGAAAAGGCCAGATAGTATTTTAGGCTTGTGGGCCATATGGTCTGTGTTGGAACTACTCAACTCTGCTGTTGTACCTTGAAATTAGCCACAGACAAGACATGAACCAATGAGTGTGGCTAGATTCCAATAAAAGTTTATTTACAAAAACGCAGTGGGCCAGATTTGGCTAGTAGACAATGGTTGCCAACCCCGATTTAGAATCTTTATTTATGTATTTCTCCTATTTAGTTCTGTCTCTGAGGTGATGGATACGTTATGTTGATTGTGGTGACAGTTTCATGGCCATATACATGTCAAAACTTACTATACTTTCAAATAAGTACAATTTATCGTATGTCAATTTTACCTCCATAAAACTTATGGAAAACATACCATAAGATTTATTTGTAGTTTAACAATCATTTTTTCCCCTAATGTTAAGGTTTTAAAGGCTAGATACTACTGAAATGCCACTAATTTTTTGCCTAAAAAGTAAAACGGTGTTCATTTTTAAATTACAGACAGACAAGAGAAACTCATAGAGCCCTTTAGGTCCTTATAACCAAAGAGTCCAAAAGATATCAATGAATCAATTTCTATTACATTTCTATTGCCCATACTTTTATGCTAAATAAACACAAATTAAGTTAACCTGGCCATGAACTAATTTTTGTGACCAAATTCACTTTTATCATCAACCTGAATTTCCTACATGTCCTGTAATAGCTTTAACTTTCCAGTGCAAATCACCAGAAGAGAGGCTACTTTTCCTCTCCTGTCTTTAGTCTACAAATCATTTTGCAGAAGAGAGAAGCAAAAAATATATATGGTGGCTTTGCTTCTTCTAATTTCCCAATGAGATAATCTGTTCCTCAGTAAACACTGCTCCCTTCTCCTAACTAAGCAGGTGCTCTTTGCCTGAAGCCAGATTAGCCAGGGCTCTCGGGAAGTTGCAGAAGTGTCTACAGTCTGGCTGGAAAAGATGTTAGTTCACTCACAAAATTATAAATCATGATCTCCTTCAACTGTCCCTCTTCCTCTACACTTCAGAAGTCATAACAACATAAAAAATGTATACTTACCTTAACCTCAGGCTCTTTTTCACATTCTTCAATATATAAGTCATAAAGTTTTTGAAATACAGATTTTCTAAAATTTAATAAAACAAAGACAATATACAAAATAATGTGAATGTTATAATTGTAAAATAAACATTACTTTTAAGTTTTCATTAATTTTTTCCCAATTTCCCCAAAATTAGGAGTGGATATGACAGCTAACATCAACTTAGAAATTTCTAATATTTGGAAAGTACCTGTAATATAACATTTCTAGCACAGTGCCTAGTAAGAATGCAATAAATGGTGGCTAGCATCATATTTCAAAAAATCTGTCATCAATTAAGTATTCATACCTTCCACTAGACAGGTATTTCCTTTTAGGAGGTCTCTGTCGGGCACTTTCAATGACGTACTAAAAAAAGAAAAGTTCATGAAAACAGCTTGCCTTTTGCTTAGTATATGAACAACTGTATTAAGTATATTTAAAATATGTGTAAGGCTTAAAAAGGCTATTCAGTCACTGAAGTCTATGATTCATATTAAATTACATCTCATAGGAAAAACTACCTAACTTCTAAATGTCTATTACAAGCAAATGAAATTTAAACTGCACTAAAATTTAGCACAATATTTCACTGCTATAAGCAAAACCATACAGTTCACAACTGTGGTTTCATAGGTCAGAAACATTCTCAATGTATGCTTTATGGCTGTTCAGAATATGCATAGCACATTCAATTGGAAGGACTGTATATATTTTTGAGCTATTTATATTTATTTAATATAGCACATAGAAAATCTGTCAAAACAGGAAAACACAATTTTAGAAATTCTATGCCCTTGTTCAAATATTTATTGCACAACATTATTATCTGAGGATTCCAAGTAACAGATGATGTAACCATCACCTGGTGTTTTTACGAATTTACAGCAAAATTATTTGTCCTAAAATATTATTAACGTACTCCCTTGACAATGACTACAAAAACATCTAAAACTGAGTTTTGTCACTTAAAAACAACATTTCAATATTTAACTTAGTGATGTCTCACCTCTGCACGATCCAAAGCTAGTTCCAAAGCTTGTTGCTATAAAAAAGTAAATAGTGTATTTGATAATATTAGTTATTTTCACAAGATAATTTAACATACATATAGGATCTTTAATTAAGTTTAAATGTGTTTTATTTTCTAAAACAAATCTAACGTATTTTCCTTTATCTCTCTGCTCCACCCACTCCATTCTATGCTCAAAATACAGTATACACAACTAGAAGGACCCACAACTAAAAATATACAACTATGTACTGGGGGGCTTTGGGGAGAAAAAGGAAAAATAAAAATCTTTAATAATAATAAAAAAGATACAGTAGAAAGAAAAAATATGGCAGTCCTGGGCACCCGATTATGACAACAAATTAGGTAAGAAATACCAAAATGGTTTTCTCTGGCCAGTGCTTGTGAGGTTGATACAGGGCCAAGGGCTGGATATGGTAACTACTACCATTTTATAAACTTTAATTTCCTTAATATTCTAAGAGCACCATGAGGAAAATATAATGGCCATCAAGTTTGTAATTAAAGTAAAGCAAAGATTAAACTCTAATCTGGTAGGAGTCCTAAAAATTGGTGGCACTGTTACGTTGATACCTAACATCAATTTAGAATCTGTAATACAACGTTTCTAGGTCAGTGCCTAGCAGAAATGCAATAAATGATGGCTATCATTACCAGGCTTCAATGACTTTAAGATATCATCAATTATAAGCATGCATCAATATTTTAGGTAATACCAAGAAAGAAAAAAGTGCTGCCTCTTATAACTGTAAGATGTCACTGACTGTAGACTCATCAATTCAGTAATACTAAAATGTAAAAGAAAAGGCATCTTACAATTGATGAAATATGGTATTATTACTACATGTACAATTTAAGATCTACCAGTAGATCCCTATCCTTCATCCATTCCTTAGAAACTTTAAGGCAAGGGGGAGAAATAAGAAAGTAAGTTCTTTCTTCCTCATTTGTAAAGCTTTCTATTGTAATGATGCCTAAGAACAAAAAATATTAAGTTTTAAACAAAATTAAGCAAATATACCACCGATGATTTCTCTTTCTGGTTTTGTGGTTTGAGTACCACACACCTTCTATAGTATTTTTCATTCACAACGACAGTCACTTTTAATTCCATTGAGAGGAACAGAACCTTTATTTTTTATTTACAAAGACGTAAATTTTTCTTTTATTTTGTAGACTCCAGTAATTCAACCTACCAAGCTGCATGGGGTAAAAATTCCCAGCACCCACCAAAATCCCAACAGGGTAAGGGGAAGAATAAATGTTGCCAGCCTGTAGAAATCACGGAAAGGTTTAAGTGACCCTGTCACTGTAGTCCTAAGGATGGAGAACTCATATGTTTACAAAAACAGCCAGCCTTTTTAGACTGCAATAAAAAATCCACACTATCAAACATCTAAAATGTAATAAGTGAAAAAAGTCTGAAATATGCGATCATTTCAAAAGGTTCAGTTAAAATAAATTCACACCAATTTATTAAAAATCTTACAAGGAGCAGATTCCCAATGAAAATGATTCCCAGGATTCAAGATGGCGCTCTTGGGTAGAAATCATTTTCCAACACAAAAATAGAACTCTGGACATATACTCTTGACAAACAGATAAGGTTCTTTTAATTATTTTGGCCATAAAATCTTACAGTAAGTTTATATAAAAAATTATAATAAAAACAATCAAATATATAATACAGGACAGTTTTAAATAGTCTTCTCAAGTAAATATTTCATCCTCTGAAATCAAAACTTCAAAAGGTCTAAGGTGAGGTCAGAACCCCAGTGCACAGCTCCACTTTTCTCTAACAGGGCAGGGGCAGACAGGCAAGATCCCAAGAGTCTTGAGAAGGAAGATAAATGTTTTCTGAGGTTTATTCAACACGGTGAGTGTTCATTTATTCTCTCACTGTCAAATGATGCTGCTTCTTTAAAACATTAGAAAGTGATTTCTTCCCTCTCTCTTTTCAGTTTTTAATGGCAAAAGTTAAATACCCAACCCTTAGTATGTTTAGTGACTGTAGGTCAGTGAACAGAAATGTGCCATCAGAAGGCTAACACTTCTGCTGCTTAAAGTATGTTATGTGCAGTAAGCAGGTTACATTTGCTTTTAAATTAAAAAATATATATATAAATTAAGAGGATCTTTAAGACATGAGAAACCTGTGCCCCTCAAACTATTTGTATTTATACCCATCCTCCTTGACAACGATTTGGACTACGATAAAGTAAATAGAAGTAAATATTTTTTAATACTTCACAAACATAAGGACAGACAGATTACCTGTGTAACCTGGATACGATAATTATTAACACTAAATTGAGAGATGAGTCCCCTATTTTGTAGATTAGATTCTGCCATGTGATTGCTAAGTAATTTCCCGGTCAGTGTAACTTTGGTAGCTTTCAAGAGTATTTCTGTATCTCTAATAAAGATATTTTTAAGGAGATGAAGGAAGAGTACATTCTAAAACACAAATGTGAACATACTGAGCTGTAGCTTACCATTGTGGTATAAAAAACGGGTCCAAAAAAAGAGAAAACTTATGTGCGCTGATGAAGGGAGGTGAAAACCATGTCTTTAATATCAATCTTACAGTACTGTGAAAGCAAAAACAACAAAAAACCTCATATTAACATAAAGCTATTAAGAGAAATGAGGCTTATTAACAAGGAAAATTATTTACACCCACATATTTCTAACACGTTAAGATTCAGCAACAATAAAATTCACATACCACAATCTATGTACTCATTGTTGAGAGGTACAGTTTTAACTAGGTAGGACAAAATACCGTTTGCAAGTTAAAAATCATTATTCACTTTCTTCAAAAATATTTCACATCCAGGAGAGAAAAGAATAAATGTTTTTGAATTTCTTCTCTCCATCATCACCGCTCCTGCTCTCACCATTCCTCTGGATCATTGTAACAACCTGCCTACTGTCCTTGGCCACTGTGCAGTCCACTTTACAAATCATACATTTCACCAGACCAGCTGATAAAAGCCCTTTAACGATGTTACCTCACATACCCCAGGCTACATCTTCCAGATGCAGCTCCAGTCGCTCCATTTCCCCTCCTCAAGCAAACTTGATACCCTTCCCAAGAACCTCATCCCTCTAACACAGGTTCTCATCCTGTCTGCAACACAGAGTAACCAGGGGAGGTTTAAAAAGTGGGATACCTGTGCCCCACCCTCCAGAGATTCTGATTAACTAGTCTGGAGTAGAGCCCAGCGATCAGCATTTTTGGAGCTTCCCAGGTGATTCAAAGGCGCTGCCAGTGTTGGAAGTCTGCGGCTGCCATCCTCTCTGCCTCCCACAGTGGGAGTGCTCTGAGACCGATGCTAAACAAAGCTTATTTTTAATCTTACTCTTTACCTAATTCACTGTAACCCGTGTGTCTAGACACAGTTGAACTAAAGGCACATCTTCAAGCGACAGAAAACAGTACGTTTAAAGTAAAATGGTTTTGGCTTGTTTTTGGTGAACCCAAAACTTAGGTTTTGCCGTAAAGGTTTAAAAAAAGGGAAGAAAACAGGGGCGAAAAAAAACCACCAAAAAATGACAGGCACCACAGAACTTCCAGGAATAATCATTTAAAAAATGAGAAAAATATTAATCTTACCCTCGAAGAGCTCATAGGAGATTTAAGATGAATTTAAGTTAAAGAGAAAATTTTCTGACCACTGAATCAAAGATGAAGATACACTAGGCACGTGTAAAATGTGATGACTTTAAAATCAGATCTCTCGTCAACAAATTGGGGTGGATGCGGGAGAGGAAGGCTTAGTGACTTTAAATTATTTAAACACTACAGACCAAAGCCAACAACTACGTACCACTTACAAACCAACCATTCTGACTGTATACAGATTTTACTAGAGTCCTGTGAGAAAACCACTGCAATCATCGTCGTCTCCATTTTACAGAATGAGGCACTCAGAACGAGTAACCTTCCTAAGACCACACAACTAGACCAGAATTGACCTCTCTGTTTTTAATCTTAGATTCTTTGTAGTAAACCTTAGAACCTTCAGACCACTCAATCCAGCATCCATTTTTAGATTTTCAAAAGCAAAGCATGTAAAATAAAAGACTCGATTCTGCTCGGACTGATATATTTTTTTCTGAATTTTGACCTAACTTTACATCACGGTGGTCAACATTCGTACAGAGTACTTAATCCAACTTCGAAAATCTCGGGGGCCACTTCCTATGTTGAGTCCTACCAGCAACTTGAAAGTACTGGACTCGAGAGAAAGCAGCCCCCTCCGGCGCGGAGGTTGCGGGAAATGGCTTCCAGGGGCAGCTCTTCACCAAGTTCGTTTCTGAACACCCAGTAAACACGGCAAGCACCAGTACTGATCCAACTCAAACGTAGCAATCGAGTCTAGCGATTTCCCTGATCGACCTGAATCTCTTCCAGCTGCTCGAAGCTGCTTTGGTAACAACTTACGTTTTACCTGCCAAACGCCGCAACGCCACAGCTGAGCCAACAGCCTTTATTCAAAACGGACAACAAGAAACCCGCCCCCCAAAGCGTTACGAGCAATTCTTCCGCGTTTCTGGATATACCTGTAACTGGAACCCAAAAGTCAAAACTAAAATGAAAAGCGTGGCTTGGCAGCACGGCGAGAGGGAACGGAGGCGACCGCAGTGAGGGTCACTCGCTCGGCCCGCCGCGTCTCCCAGTCCTCCTCCCGCGGGCTCCGGGAAGCGCCGAAAAGCCACTCGGGAAGCCGCTCGCTCACCTCTGACCCCGTGCGGATCTCGCGGGCCTGCCACGCCCCCCCGCCACCGCCCACCTGTGCGTGCCGCCGCAGCCTCAGACGGAACGCGACGTGCCGGGCTCGGCCCCGCGCTGCCGGCTGCGCGCCCGCCAGCCGCTCGCTCCGCACGCCCCCTCCCAGGCGCTGCGCCGCAGGCCCGCCCAACGTCTATTCCGGTGCCCGCCTCCCGGCTGGCGCGCTGGGCGGGGCGGGCGGGCGGAAGAGGCGGAGCTGAGGAGGTCGGGCCGCGCCCTGGAGGCTCATGCAGGTGGTGCCGCCGGGGATGAGTCCCCGCGAGGCCCAGGTGCGGCAGAGAGCGGTGCCACGAGCCCTTCGCTGGCCTGGCGTCCAGGTCCGTAAAATGTTAAGTAGGCCGTGGCTGTTATTTGGGGGTTTGGGTGCCCTGGTGAATTTCTAGAGTGAAGGAAACTTCCAACTGGTTTACCTTGTTGCCCAGCCCATGGGAACAGAAAGAGAATGACCGCCTTCTTACCTTGACTAGTCCAAGCCGTGCAGCCTTTAATAGTATATCAGGTGCCAATGAATATAATGCTAAAAAAAACCAAAACCTCGCTGACAAGTTTAAAAATTCAGAAAATAAATGACCAGCACACATCGCAATATGTAATTGTAATTCTACACCTTTAAACAACTTCGGTTGTTGGGTTATACAATTCTTTTTATTATTCCTGAGGTATAATTCACAGGACATTGTGAAGTGTACAGTTCAGTAGCATTTAGTACATTCACTATGTTGTGCAACCACCAATTCTATATAGTTCAGAAACATTTTCATCACCCCCATTAAGCAGTTACTCTCCATTCTTCCCTCTCCCAGACCCTAGCAGACACCAATTGCTTTCAGACTTTATGGATTCACCTAATCTGGATATTTCACATAAATGGAAAGTGACCTCTTTGTGTCTATCTTCTTTAATTTAGCATCATGTTTCAGGTTCATCCACCTTGTAGCAGGTAGCAGTACTTCATTCCTTTTTAGGGCTAATATTCCGTTCCGCTGTATGTATATACCACAATTTTATCCACTGATGAATGTTTGGGTTGTTTACACCTTTGGGTTATTTATTGTGAATAGTGCTGCTATGAAGATTTGTGTGGAAGTATTTATGTGAGTCCCTGTTTTCAATTCTGTTAGGTGAATACTATTCAAGAAAACCAGAGCCAGACAGGAGTTCACGGAGTAAGAACAGATTTTATTCAGGAACTATTGCTATAGGGGAAAAGAGATCTCAGTATAGAACTGGGCTCAATTCCAAATACAGCATGAACAAGTAGGAATGTATAGCCAAGGAGCAGGGTTGAGGTCAGTGGATGGAAATTTCTTAAAAGGAAATATCAAGGGTTGAAGGCGGGAATTCTGGCTAAATTGACTTGAGAGGATTCTGACTGAAGACAGATCAGGGTGATCAGATACCATGGGTGGGGGCTGAAGAATTCGATCAGATATTGAGGGCGATCAGGTATCCAGGTGAGGCTTCTCTCTAAACTGACTTAGCAGGATTCTTGCCACAATTGGTTGATATAAGTCCCACAGGTGGATGCTAAGGTAGAGGCCTAAAGGGCTTAGAGGAGCCTGACTAAAGTTTAGTCAAGGAGAAAGTCATTGTCAATACCTAGGAGTGGAATTGCTGGGTCATATGGTAATTCTGTGCTTGGATATTTGAGGAATTGATAAACTGCTTTCCACAGTGGCTGAGACATTTTACATTCTAATAGCAATGTGTGGTGTTTGCAATTTCTCCACATCCTCAACAACACTTGTTTTCTTTTGTTATTGCCATCCTGGTAGGTATGAAATGGTATCTCATTGTGGTTTTGATTTTCGTTTCCCTAGTGGCTAGTGATGTTGCACATCTTTTCATGTCCTTGTCGGCCATGTGTATAGCTTCTTTGGAGAAATGTCTATTCAAGTCCTTTGCCCATTTTTTAATTGGGTTGTTTGTTGTTTAAGTTATGAATTCTTTAAATATTCTGGATACTAGACCCTTATCAGATATATGATTTGCAAATATTTTCTCCCATTCTGTAGGTTGTCTTTTCACTTTCTTGCTAATGTCCTTTGATGCACCAACTTTTAAATTTTTGATGAAGTCTAATTTATCTATTGTTTCCTCATGTGGCTTGTGCTTTTGATGTCATACTTAAGAATCCATTGCCAAATGCAAGTTCGTAAGGATGGTCAAAAACCAAACTCTGCACACTAAGTAAAAAAATGCAGAAAGATGAGTTTATTGCAGGGCTTTTGACCTGCAAGCTGGGAAACTCAGGAGCAATGCTTTTCGTTGCTCACAGACTAAAGGGTTTTTATGGGGTAAATGTGGAGGTTATTTGACTTTTTCAGCTGATTGGTTGCCTAGTTGTCTTCTTCCTTGTTTGTGTCAAGGTAGCTGAGTCAGGGGAACAAGGAAGTCCAAAGATGGCATGAACAGACCTGACATTAGAGGATTGGCTGGCATCCTGTGCTAATTTCTGAGAAGAGCTGTCAGTTCCTGCAATTTATGTTAGGTAAGGCTGTTTCATTTTTCTTTAATGTGCCTGCATTGTCCACTTCTATTTTGGCTCCAACATAAATGACTCCGCTTTAGTTTGGGTTTTACAGGATTTACCCCTATGTTTCCTTCTAAGAATTTTGTGGTTTTAGCTCTTATATTTTCCATTGATCCATTTCAGTTAATTTTTGTATATGCCGTGTGGTAGGGGTTCCATTTCATTCTTTTGCATGTTGTCCCAGAACCATTTGTTCAAACTATTCTTACCCCTAATGAATGATCTTCACCTCCCTGTCAAAAATCAGTTTGCCGTAGATATATAGGTTTGTTTCTGGACTATTAATTCTATTCCATTGGTCTATATGTCTATCCTACGCCAGTACCACATTGTTTTGATTACTGTAGCTTTGTAGGAACTTTTGAAATTGGAAGGTGTGGATCCTCCAGTTTTGTTCTTTTCCAATATTGCTTTGGCTATTCAGGTCCCCTTGTAATTTTATATGAATTTGAGGAATAGCTTTTCTATTTTTGAAAAAAAGGCCACTGGGATTTTGATAGGGATTGCATTGAATCAGTAAATCACTTTGACAAGTATTGGTATCTTAAAAAATTAAGTTCTCCAATCCATCAACATGGTATCTTTCCATGTATATAGGTCTTCTTCAATTTCTTTCAGCAATGTTTTGTAGTTTTCAGTGTACAAGTCTTTCATCTCCTTAGTTAAATTCATTCCTGGGTATTTCATCTTTTTGAATGCTGTCTTAGTCTGCTTGGGCTGCAATAAGAAAATACCACAGACTGGGTAACTTAAACAACAGAAATGTCTTTCTTACAGTTCTGGAGGCTGGGAAGTCCAAGATCAAGGTGCTGGCTGATTCAGTTTCTGGCGAGAGTTGTCTTCCTGGCCGGTAGACAGCTGCCTTTTCACTGTGTCCTCACGTAGTACGGGAGTGAGAGGGCAGGAGGGAGAGAGAGACTGAGCTCAGATGTTTCTTCTTATGAGGATATTAATCCTATTGGATTAGGGCCCCACCTTTATGACCTATTTAATTACCTCCTTATAGGCCCTGTCTCCAAAAACAATCACATTGGGTGTTAGGGCTTCAACATACAAATTTTGAGGGGACACAATTCAGTCCATAGCAAATGCTATTACAAATGGAATTTTAACTTAATTTCTTTTCAGATTATTCTTTGTTGGTATATAAAAAACCATCTCTTTTTTTAGTGTTGAACTCATACTCTGCAAATTTGACCAATTTGTTTATTAGCTCTAATAGTTGTGTGTGCGTGTATTCTTTAGGGTTTCTATATATAGGATCATATTATCTGTTAATTGAGATAGTTTTACTTCTTCCTTACAATTTGGATGCTTTTTATTTCTTTTTCTTGCCTAATTGCTCTGGCTAGAGTCATCTCTTTGTTTTAAGGAATTGGCTCATGCAGTTGTGGAGGCTGGCAAGTTTGAAATCCACATGGCAGGCTGAAAACTCAGGCAGGAGTTGATGCTGTAGTCTTGAGACAGAATTTCTTTTTCTCTGAGAAACTTATTTTTGCTCTTAAGGCCTTCACCTGATTGAAAAAGGCCTACTCATGTTATTAAGAGTAATCGCCTTAAATTTAACTGGTCACAGGTGAAAAACACATCTACAAAATACCTTCACAACAATACCTAGATTAGTGTTTGATTAGATAAATGGGCTCTGTAGCCTAGCCACTATAGCACTAAAGCCAACCATCATACCCAGTGTGATAGATGGTATCATTAGTTCACAATTTTTAAAATAAAATTTCCCACTCTTCTCATGGCTTCAGTTTGGGTGGAGTATACTTTCACACTCTAGTGACTTTGCATTTTGCCATATGACTTGCTTTGGCCAATGGAATGTGAGCAGGTATAACATAGTCCACTAGCTGGGAAACTAGATGGGGTCTTGGAGAGAAGGGGGAGACATGTATATGCTGAATCCTTTGGCTTTGTGTGCCTGTGTGTGTGTTTGTGTGTGTGTGTTTCTGTAGACAATGATATAGTATCCAGTTTGCAGGGGCTCCTACTGGCAAAACAAGGGATAATTGAGTACCAAGGACAAGCAAAAAGATTTTTGACTGCAATGGATTGAAACACATCGAATATGTTAAAAATACGTGAATTCTTAATAATGCTTAAAAAACTCACTGGTCACATTGAAGATTGCTAGGACACCAACTCGTTATTCTGAAATTGGTAAATAAAGGTTAAAAAAATCAAAATTGTCCTGCTTTTCCTACACAAACTGAAATTTGCAGTAACCAAATTGTTAATGAGGGAAAACTTTTTATAGGGAAAATTCAGTGAAGAAATAAAGAAGGATGATAGAATATCACCATTTTGCAACCCATAAGAAAATAATGCTTCTAGGAAATAATCTGTCTAGTTCCACATGTAAGGAGCTTGAAAGTCACTTCATCCTAACAAGAAGTAAAAAGCTGAAAAATCAACAACTCTTCTTAGATCCATAAGAGAAGGGGATCACAGGGCAAACTGCTGCCCCTAAAATAGAGAGACTGACAAGTGAATATAGAATCACAACTTAATGGAGCAGCAGTCTCCGTGGGAATCAGTGCTGGGGCTGGGAAACCTGAACTGTAACTGATGCATTGCTGGAGGTTTAGTGTGGACAACTCTGTGAGTTAAAAATTCCAGGGGGACCCAGTCATAAGGTAGTCCCCACACTTTTGTAGGTTTTACCTTTTGGAGGTCTATCAGATTCTCATAGTAAATACTGGAGAAAAATCCCCTTGTGCTTCAGGCAGGAGGAGGGGGAAAGGAACCATTTTAAAATACACCAGAACACTCTTGTTCTTTCTAACAAGGCCTGCCATCAGTGGAAACTAGTTAAGCAGAGCCTAATTGGCTGGAGTTCTATCAGAGCCCACCTGACCTGGGGGAAAAGAAATATAGTTGGCTGTCCGTATCCACAGGTTTTTCGTTCCATCCCAGGTTGGTTGAATCTATAGGTGCAAAACTCATGAATGTGGAGGCCTGAGTATGTTTGTTGTACTATGCCTTTTTACTATAAGGGACTTGAGCATCTGCTGATTTTGGAATCTGCATGGGTTCCTGGAACCAATACCCTGCAGATACAAAGTGACAGCTGTACCCACCTCTGGCCCATTCTAGCCATCCTGTCCCACCAATGGGTGGGGGAGTCTGAGAAGCACTTATTAAGTCCACAGTTCAGAGACACAGGCTCACTAAAAGACTGAGACCTAATCATAGGACAATGGAACACTCACCTCCAAACCCTACCACCACATAACTGAAGGCCCGTTTACAGCGGTTCTTTTTACCCAGTACATCATGTCTGACTATCAAGAAGAACTGACAAGGCATACTAAAAGGCTAAAAATACAGTTTGAAGAGACAGAGCAAGCATCAGAACTAGACATGGCAAGGATGTTGGAATTATCAGACTGGCAGTTTAAAACTATGATTACTATGGATCTAATGGATGAAGTAGATAGCATGCGAGAACAGATGGGCAATGTAAACATAAAGATGAAAATCCTAAGAAAGAACCAAAAGGAAATGATGGAGTTAAAAAACACCATAACAGAAATGAAGAATGCCTTTGATGGACCTCTTAGTAGACTGGACACAGCTGAGGAAATAATCACTAACGGTTGGGAAATAACCATTAGGTAGAAAATTGAAAGGGAACTTTACAAGGAATGGATAAGGAGGAGAACACCTGATCATTCTTAACAATACTGGGTCAGCCCCAGTTGCCTAGTGGTTAAGTTCAGCGTGCCTGGCTTCAGCATCCTGGGTTCAGTTCACGGGCATGCATCTACACCATTCATCTATCAGTGGCCACACTATGGCAGCAGCTCACATACAAAAAGCGGAAGGTAGGCAACATATGTTAGCTCTGGGTGAATCTTCCTCAGCAAAAAACCAAAACAGAACAACTTAACAATACTAAAAGTGAGATGATCAGTATTTTTGCCTCCTGATGTGATGTACTTTGTATTCTTCCTATTTACGAAATATTTTCTTTTTTTTTTTTGGGAGATTAGCCCTGAGCTAACATCTGCTGCAAATCCTCCCCTTTTTTGCTGAGGAAGACTGGCCCTGAGCTAACATCTGTGCCCATTTTCCTCTACTTTATGTGTGGGATGCCTGTGACAGCATGGCTTGCCAAGTGGTGTGTAGGTCTACACCCGGGATCCGAACTGGCATACCCCGGGCCGCCAAAGTGGAACATGCGAACTTAACTGCTGTGCCGGCCTCATGAAATATTTTCACAAAAACAGAAATTGAATCTGAATCTAATAAAGCCTCAAGGTATTACTACCAGTTTACTTGAAAAAAGAGGCACAGCATAACATAAATGATGCCATGATAATACAATCCACCCTGTATATAATGTGGTAAATGCTGGAGGAAGATTGAATGTGAACTGGCTGCATGATAGTAAGGAATTACTGTTAACTGTTAAGGGCTGAATTGTGTCCCCCTAAAAATTCATATGTTGATTCTCTAGACCCCAGTACCTCAGAATGTGACTGTATTTGGAGATAGGACCTTTAAAAAGGTGATGAAGTTAAATGAGGCTGTTAAGGTGGGCGCTTTTGCCAGTATGACTGGTATCCTTGCAAGAAGAGACTAGGACACATAGAGAGACCCCAGGCACGTGAGCTCATAGAGAAAAGACCATGTGAGGACACGGCGAGAAGGTGGCCATTTGTAAGCCAAGGATTGAAACCTCAGAGGAAACCAACCCTGCTCTCACCTTGATCTTGGATTTCCAGCTTCCAGAACTCTGAGAAAATAAATTTCTGTTGTTTAAACCACCCATTCTGTGGCATTTCTTATGGGAAAGTTAGCAAACTAACACAATAACATTAGGTGGAATAGTGATTTTTTGGTTATGAGAATAAGACAATTGGACCTTATGTGTTAGGTATACAAAATATAGCATTTACAGGTGAAATTATGAATTTGGGGATCTGCCTTAAAATAGTTAAGGTAAAAAAATTAAGGAGCCGGCTCTGTGGCGGAGTGGTTAAGTTCGCGGGTTCCGCTGCAGTGGCCCAGGGTTCGGATCCTGGGCGCGGACGTGGCACCGGTCGTCAGGCCACATTGAGGCGGCGTCCCACATCCCACAACTAGAAGAACCTGTAACTAACTTATACAACTATGTACAGGTGGGGGTTTGGGGAGATAAAGCAGAAAAAAAGAAACAAACAAAACAAAACAAAACAAAATTAGGATATGGTAGATGAAATAAGAATGGTAAATTATTGGTTATTATTGAAACTGAGTAGGAGGTATTAGTGATTCATTATATCTCCATTTTTTGATATGTTTGAAGATGTCCACAATAAAATTAAATTAAACATACACACATATGCATGCACACATATACACACAACATGCCAGTATATGCCAAATGTAAATATAGTTTATCTCAGGATTGGGACTCAAACTCATCCACTCTCATGGATTTAGCTACTGCGCATATGCTGAGGACTCTTGAGTCTAGTTCTACACATTTCTGGTAACTCAGCCTTTTCACTTGATGTACTAAAGGCCTTCAAATATAAAGTGTCCAAAAGGAATTTATCATCTTTTTCCTCAGATTTTCTGTATTCTCCCTGCTGGTGGTTGTCAACTTCCCACAGATTAGAGCCTGGCTTAGAGGTCTCCTCTCTTAGGCCCCACATCCCACTGGTCCTCAAGTCCTTGGAGTTCCATTTCTAGATCCTTCACAGGTCTGGCCTCTCCTCTCCTATGGGGTCACTTCCATAGCTCTCGCTCCAGTTTGCTGTATTCTTACCTGGGCAGCTACAGGTACCTGCTACCTTTAGTTCCTGTTTCCTCTCTCACCTAGTATCTCTCACTTCTACTTTTCCTCAGATTGTTGCCGAAGTAGGCTTTCTTTTCTCATAACTTTTTAAGAAAGTGGACAGATAATACATGAACATGAAACAGTGCAAAAGTATATAGCAATAAAAAAGTAAGTCTATCATTGTAGCACTATTCATAAATAGCACCTTATGTTATAATAGCACAAATCTACAAGGAAACAAATTTCCATCAAAAGGTAACTTGAATAAACCATGATAAGGCTGCATAATACAGTAATCTGTGGCCATAAAAAGGAGTGAGGAATATCTCGGTCTATAGTATATATTGTTATGTGAAAAAAGCCTTACACCTGTACTGAGCCCTGGTTCCCTTTAGTGGGAACGTAGAGCACAACCTGGCATAATAGTGTTCATGGCTACCGGATTATCATTGTTTCTAGGCATTTCAGTGGACAGAGGTAGGAAATAAATATAGGTATAAATAAAAATAATATATGAATATATATGATAACATACATCATGAACTTATATGGACATTCCAACTCAAATTCAGTACTATAGGGTTTTTATTTAACCTCTTGATCTTATGTCTGTATAGCCTTTCTCCCACACTGAAAATGCTGGTTCCCAACTGCACCAAAATAATGACTCATTGCTTTATCCCACATAACATTTGCAACCGTCTCAGAATAACACCACCAATGCTACTATCAATAATATGTTCACTGAAATGTTTAAAGATGTTTTGGAGATTTTTTTGTCCTTAGAGTATGTACTACTGGAAATGCATATATAAATTATGTGTTTTTTAAGTCATTAGAATAGTTTTTTTCTGATTGGTTATGTCAACAACTTGATTATAGAGATATTTCTTTTTAGGAATTGATGTTTTTATTATTTATTTTTATAAGTATGTAAAATAATTATATAGTTACAAATCAAATCTACAAAACAAAGTTAAACTTAGAAATTCTACCTTCTATTTCAGTTCCCTCATCCTGTTGCTCCCTCCCTCGATTGGTAAGTATTATATTTTAGTTTTTTGGTTTATTCTGTTTTTTAAATATAGTATACAATATAATATATATAGATATAGATAAATATTTGTACCTCTTATTACCAATACTAATGGAAACTGGCAAATAAAGAGATAAAACTGAGCATTTATCCTGTTTTTGTAATTCACTGTACCTCATCATGAGTGAAACTTTCTTTCTTTTTTTTTGTTGCTGAGGAAGATTTGCCCTAAGCTAACATCTGCTGCCAATCCTCCTCTTTTTTTGCTTGAGGAAGATTTGCCCTGAGCTAACATCTGTGCCAGTCCCTCTCTATTTTTTTGTGTGTGGGATACCTCCACAGCATGGCTGGTGAGTGAGTAAGACCACACCTGGGATCCGAACCCGTAAACCTGGGCCACCAAAACGGAGTACGCAAAACTTTAACTGCTCGGGCATGGGACTGGGCCTGAAAGTTTCTTTTTAAAGAAGAGTAAAGGCTAATAAATGCAGAAAGATGAATAGAATCAGGATTTCACCGTTATGAAACTCCAAATGAAATAATGAATCTAGACATTGATTGGTTGCTAACATCACGTAAAGAAAAATAACCAGATATTACATTCCTTCTGACAGATGTATACAGAACTACGTAGGAAGGAGTCTTGCAAAAAAGCCAAAAGTCCATTTATGCCTCTATATCTAACTAATTACTTACAAAGAATAAAGAAGACAAAGGAACATGTTAAATGACATAATAGAGATGCAGTCAGCAAGATCCAGAATATAGGAGATTCTACAGGACATGTAACAGTGTTTCCTCACAAATATATCATAAGGAAAAAACAGAAGGGAGGGAGAGTTTACATATTAAAAGAAATTGTTGAAAAAAACTATAAAAATTTGAGACAATATAGGAAATTTGAACATTGATTACATATCCAATAATATTAAGGAATTATTGCTATTTTTTAGATGTGAAAATGGTACCATGGCTTGTTTTTTTAAAAGAATCTTTATTCTTTAAAGATATATCCTCAAAGGATACATACTGAAATGTTCATAGATGAAATTATATGTTTCAGATTTGCTTTGAAATAATACATAGGGACAGTAGTGGGGGAAATGGGTATGGGTTTAGGTGAATCGACATTAACCATGAATTGATCATTGTTGAAGCTGGTGGATGGAAAGACAATATTCTCTTTTTTTTCTGCTTTTGTACATGTTTGAAATTTTTTATAATAAAATTTATTATGGTCCCACCTCAGATAACTGACTTCTCTCCCTAGGGTCAACTACTGTTAACAAGATGTTTATTTAACTTTCCATTAATTTTCTATGCATATACAAGCCTTTGTGTATGTGTAGGCATGCTTATGGATATATGCTCTTTTGCTTTCATATGAATGGAAAAAGAGCATACTTGTCTATGCTGTTTCCCCTTCTTGACAATACGTTTTGGAACTCTTTCCATATTTACATGTACAGATCTACCCCATCCTTCTAACATATGCACTCATTCTATTGGATGACTGTACCATAATTTCTTTAAGCCAGGCTTCTATTGTGGACATTTACATAGTTCTTCATGTTTTGCTATTACAAACAATAGTGTAATGAATAGCTTTATATATAAATTCTTGTTCCCATGTAAGAATTTATCATCTGTAGAATAAATTGTTAGTAGAAATAGTAGAATTGCTGCATCAAAGGATAGATGCATTTTAAATTTCATTAGATCATAGTATTGCAGAATATTACTTTAAGAATTTGCATCCACAAACGCTTCCAAGAGGGTCTGTTTCTCGCCTCTATCACCAAAACTGTGCATTATTAAACTCTTTGATCTTGCCAGTCCATGTGAAAGCATGATCTTGTTAGATTTCATATTTCTTTAATTATGAGTGAAGGTGAACATCTTTTCGTACGTTTATAACTTCCTTCCCACCTCCCCCCACGTTGCCTTGCATGTTTCTGCTCAAGCGTCATAGCTAGAAAGAATCGCTAACCCTTCTTCCCTACTATTCTATGCCTGATTCAGTGCTGCAGCTCTAGGCTCCTTGGCTTCCTATGCCTCCTTCTATCAGCACTTACACTGGAATGTAACTATCTTTCTCCCCTGCTAGATCTGGAACACTTTAATTTTAAAACTATATTTCTTAACTCTGTTTCCTGCATCTAACAGAGTATTTGGCACGGGGAAGCTGCCTAATAAAACAAGAATTAATAAAAGGTTGATAAACTGTACCTCATACCACTAACCTCCAAATCATCACAATTGGAGCAATACTCATTTATCTTTTACTTTAGTTAACTCATTTAACTCTCATAAGAACCATACAAGGGAAGTATTATTTTTATCTCTATTCTACAGATAGAAATCTGAGGCTGCTGCATGGCAGAGCAGGGTTTTGAATCCAGAGTGTTTGGCTCTGGAGATAATGATCTTAATTACTAAAGTTACGCTGCTACTCATAGAAAAATGTTTATTGAGCATAATTCTCAATGCGTGATCTGTATCCTTTCATTTAATCCTCACAACTCTGTGAGTTGTTAAACAATATCTAATGGTGACAGACTCTCTTCTTGGCCCAATGTTCCTCAGGCTCCTCTTACCCCTCTTCTCAACTAGCTCTCGGCCTTGCACACCCCCCACGCCCACCAACTCCTTCTCCCCTTGCTGTCCTTGTATGGCACAGTTTTAGCAAGAATCTTGCTCAATCAGTTTAGAGAGAATCCCCCACCCTTGATGTCTGAGGACCCTGGCCTGCCTTCAGCAAGAATCCTCTTAAGTCAGTTTAACAAGAATCTCCCTATCTTTGATGTTTTATCTTAGTAATTTTCTACCCACTGACAAGCCACTCTCACCACACCCAGCCTGCTCCTTGGCTATAAATCCCTACTTTTCCTTGTCGTATTTGGTGTTGAGCCCCATCAGTCTGCACTATTGTGAGAGTCTTGACACCCAAGCCTATTGCTATAGTCCCAAATATAGTCTTACAGTTTTAAGGTGTCAGAATAATTTTTTTTTTAACGACAGTTACTGAGTATGTGCCATGCATTGTTCTAAGGGCTTTACGTTTAACATTCACAACAATCCTATGGGGGAAGTTCTCTGATTAATCCCAATTTGCAAATGAAGAAGATGAGATTTTGAAGAGTTTAAGTAAATTGCCCCAGATCACACAGCTGAGAGACTCAGAAGGCTTTGAGTTTCTGCATCACACTTTCTACAAAATGTTCTTTCTCTTCTAACAGTCACTAGCAGTGGTGGCACTGCAGACCTGCCCAAATCTGGATATGTTTGGCATTTGTCATGTAAGTTACTCATCAAGGGTCTCACAGTCCTTCACTGATTGCATTCAGGCCTGTTTGTCCAGCGGTACTCCCTCCCCGGACCCACCCCCCCCCCCCCCAACCCCTGCCATATTAGTGTGTCCTCGATTTTAGAATTGAAGGCTTAACTGCTTGGCTCTGCTCTGAGTGGAAATTATTTTCTTGAGTGTCGCCTTCTCTCTCCTTCCCAAATGCTTGGCTCTCTGTGCCCTGCTGTTTCTGTCACAGCTTCTTTTCTGGCTTAGGCTGCTCCTCACAGGATTGGGGGAGAGGGGATGGTGAGTGCAGGGAGAGGATGGTTGCAGCAGTATTCAAGGAGGACCTACCTGTTGGCTTAAGGATAGCTGGCTTGTCGGGTGTGCTGGTCACAACGGTGGCAACAGGAAGGCCTGACAGGCAGGACCTCCTTCTCTTGCCTGTCTCCCCCTCACTTAGCTGCTTTCCATACTTCCAAAACTCGGATCATGTCATATCCCCACTGTTAAACTTTTTCATTGAG
This sequence comes from Equus caballus, assembly GCF_041296265.1. NCBI lineage: Eukaryota > Metazoa > Chordata > Mammalia > Perissodactyla > Equidae > Equus > Equus caballus. The sequence goes on from NC_091700.1 coordinate 33,160,331, forward strand.
GCCTCAGTGTCCATAAAATAAAGTCTGCCTCCTTAACGTGATATTAGGGGCCTACACAGCCTGATTCCACCCATGTTTCCAGATAGAGTATTCCACAACAACTTCTTTTACGCACTGGTGTCTTCTTAGCTGTACTGCCCTATCTTGTTGTGAACTTTCATTTCCCTTTCTCTCTCTCTCTTTTTTACTAATGATGTTACCTTACTTGGCATTTTCCTCCTCAATAACTTTGCCTGCTGAATCTTACACCACCTTCGAGGCCACATACATGTTATCACTTCTGAGACACTTTCTGGGATTCCCTAGTTGGAATTAGTTTTTCTCATCTCTGATGTCCCCAAATGCTTTATTTTCACCAAAAAAGCCTTAAAATTCCTCTTAGCTTGGCTAAACTTTACACAGGCTTCTTCCTGATTCTAGGCCTCTGACTTTTCTTTTCTTAGAGAATTTACTTTGGAAAACATGTAATTGTAAATTCTTTCTCTGCCCCTTTGAGATGTACATTTTTAAAAAAGCCTCCAACCAGTTTTTACAACCCAGGACTCAAGGACCTGGGAGCCATCCCTTTGAAATGTAATCATCAGGGAAGATATGCCTCTATTTCCCAATGTCTGCTGGGAGAGTAGGAACCTAACTTCTGTTTATGCCTAGCTCCAAGTTGTAAAATTACCCCCTGTCATGAAGATAAGAGAAAGTTTCGTTTTCCTTTGGATAATGCCACTTAGCACAGATGGCCTACAACCCCCTCACCCAAGCTCTTAAAACCTTTCCGGCTAAACTGTACATCAAAGGACACAATCAAGAGAGTGCAAAGGCAACCCACAGAATGGGAGAAAATGTTTGCAAATCATATATCTGATAAGGAGTTAATATCGAGAATATACAGAGAACTCGTACAACTCAACAACAATAACAAAACAATTTGATTGAAAAATGGGCAGAGGAAGAGCTTCGGGGTTGGTGAATATGCCTGGTGGGTGGAGCACCTCAGTTCCATGGGGACAGAAGCTCCTGGGACCCTCCTTGACCTCTCCGTATATATCACTTCATCTGGCTGTTCATCTGTATCCTTTATAATATCCTTTATAATAAACTGGTAAATGATTTTTCTGGTGATTCCTATAAACTTATTCTTCTGGATGATCATTTGTGTCATTTTAACAAGAAAGAGGTTATGTTAAGAGCATTTGAATGGTAACGTGTTTAAGGGATTTTTTTGAAGCATAAGAGAATGCTATTTAGAAAGAATGAGAAAATAAAATGAAGCTGATGGCAAGACCAGTGCCTGAGATGAGTTTGCTATAGTTTCTCAAGTTGCCTTGAAAGATATCTCTAATTTCTTTCTGCTTTTATAAAAAATGGAAGTCAAGAGGCCAGCCCAGTGGCGCAGTGGTTAAGTTCTCACGTTCTGCTTCGGCAGCCCAGGGTTTGCCGGTTTGGATCCTGGGTGTGGACAAGGCACTGCTCAGCAAGCCATGCTGTGGCAGGCATCCCACGTATAAAGTTGAGGAAGATTGACACGGATGTTAGCTCAGGGCCAGTCTTCCTCAAAAAAAAAAAAAAAAAAGACGTAAAACTAGAAGAATATATAGTATGTGATAAATTGATGTATTGTTTGTTACATGAGAAAGTGGACTTTTCTCTGCTGTATATTTAACTGTTTTGGCTTTGAACCTTTATACTTCAGTCAATGTGACATCAAAGGAAGACTGTCTTAAGTTTTATTGAAGACTCAGCTATGTTTTCTTTTCCATTGACTGCACCAGAACTAAATATCCTGTCAGAGAAAATTCATTGCTTGCTGCCATTCTAAGTACCCACTGCCCATAGGCATAATTACCCATCATTCCTGAAGGGATTTGTAATTTATTTGGAAGACCTGCAAATGAGATTGATCCAGTAACACACCTAAGAAAGAAGCTGTAAAAAACACTGGGAACAAATATGCTTCTGTCACCTCCCTTAGCATCCACTGTAGCTAGCTCCATAACAGAAAACAAATAAAAATATTTTATGACAAGTGGTAACATTTCTGACTGAATGATGGTAGACTTTTTAGCTGTACCCTTGAGAGGGAATAGATGTGTGTGACATATGTGCAGTTACTCAGTTTTCACTGTGTATGTGTGTAATCTTGAGCAGCTCATATCTTAATATGTTTTAAAGTTTTACATGATGTCATCAAGCCTCTATGTGTTGTACACCAACAGAGCCAGCAAACACATGTCGTAAATATTGCTGTGATCTCTAATAACCAGCTACATGTTGGGTAAATGCATTTAAGTTTAGAAATATCAAATTATTGGGCCATTTGCTATATTTCTGATGTGGAAGGCTTGGGGAATCTATAAATACTCTAAACTCATTTTCTATGGAAAAGTTTTACTCATTGCTGAATTATTACTTGGCCTCCGAAAATCATCATCATCATTTGGCTCTCTTGAAGACATAATTTACCTCATGTGGACAAGCACATTCCCCTGAAGAGGGAGTAGTTTTACTAGCCAGCACCTCATAGGATCAGAAATACTTTAAATTGTTTCTTTAGTGCTGATAGCTTCTTTCAGTTGATGAGAGCACTATTTATCTTATGCAAATACCAATCCAATGAAATAATATGATGTTTATATTCACAGCAATTCTGTTACAGCTTCAATTTCTGTTCTGCAACTCATAAATTGCAATAAGAAACTATAGGAAAAAATGGGCAGAGGACATGAATAGACATTTCTCCAAAGATGTACAAATGGCCAATAAGCATATGAAAAGATGCTCAACATCACTAATCATTAGGGAAATGCAAATAAAAACAACAATAAGATATTACTTCACATCCATTGGGATGGGTATTATCAAGAAATTGTAAAATAATGAGTGTTGGCAAGGATGTGGAGAAATCAGAATCCTTGTACGTTGCTGGTGGGCATGTAAAATGGTACACTGCTATGGAAAACATTATGGTGGTCTCTCAAAAAGTTCAGCATAGAATTACCAGGAATTCCACTCTTTGGTATATTTCCAAAAGAATTGAAATCAGAGACTTGAACAGATATTTGTACACCAAGGTTTGTAGCAGCATTATTCACAATAGCCAAAAGGCAGAAACAGCCCAAATGTCCATCAACAGATCAATGCATAAACAAAATGTGGTATATACATACCATGGAGTATTTTTCAGCCTTAAAAAGGAATGAAACTCTGATACATGCTACAAGATGAATGAACCTTGAAAACATTTTGCTAAGTGAAATAAGCCAAACACAAAAGGACAATTATTGTATGGTTCCACTTAGTGAGGTACTTAGAATAGTCAAATCCTTAGAGACGGGAAGTAGAACAGTTTACCAGGGGCTGTGGGGAGAGAGGAATGAGAAATTATTGTTTAGTGGGTATAGAGTTTCCATTTTGGAAGATGAAATGTCCTGGAATTAGATAGTGCTGCTGGTTGTACAACATTTGTGAATGTACTTAATGCCACTGAATTGTACTTTTAAAACAAGTTAAACTGGTAAATTTTATCTTAGCTATATTTTACCATAATAAAAAAATATTTACCCCCCGCCCCCCGAACAACTCTCCTATCCTTTTTTTCAGTGGAGTCGAGTTTAGACTGCGTTCGGATCTCTCTTACCTATTTACATAGCCTTGAATAAAGTCTTCCTTACCTTTTTAACTTTATCTGGAGCAATTTTTGCTTTGACAGTTCATATTTCTGGCATTGCGTTGTATGTACCAATGCATTTTATTTAGCAACTTGGACTCATCTATTTATCTGTGACAGTTTAAGCTCCCTGAGGTTGGGAACCTTGTAGTGTTCATACTTCTATCATCCAGAACGCATATTCTGGTGTCCTTACAAATTAGAGCCTTAAAAAATGTTGCTGAAAATAAGTAAAATTGTTTCTATCGCACTTGGAGACTTTTCTTGTGTATCAGTGACATCTTGTGGCACCAAATGGAATAGCTTGTATTGTGTTAGCATTTTCCTTGAACAAATTATTCTCTTTTTAAAAATCCAGATTTTATATGTATTCTTTAAAGTTTACTTAAAATAAGCATTGTCGAAGTCAGAGGGTAAAAGCCTGATGGTATTGCTAAAGGATGTTTTTATCAGCTGGGGTAGAGCCTACCTGGGATAATTCCTGGCTGGATCACCACAGCCCTTACCAGCCTGGAAGCTCACCACACTTTTAAGAGAGTCCCTAAATCAGAATTATTAATTTGTTAATAATTGGCATAAAGATGATAGTTGAAACCAAAGAAGTGTGTGTGTCGGCTGTGAAGGAAAAAGGATTTGCAAAGAACCTTGAGAAATGCCAGTTGTATCGCTAATTATCTTGAGGGGAGATTTTGGGCTTGAAAAAACTATTTATGGTTGCCAGTGTTTTAATGAATATTCAACTTACTAAAATTGTAAACATGTAAATTTATACCTTTTAAGACTTTAAGCTCAATGTACTAATTTTATTATAAACTTAGTAAATTTTGTTTCAATTAAAAACAGTCTTTTTTTCTAACTCCTCAGGGGATTCTTAAGTGCCCTGAAGTTTGAGAACCATAAGTGGGATTTCTAAATTGTGGTGAATGAATCTCTAATTCTTGAATTATTGTCTCAGTGAGGCCATCAAGAGGATATTTTACAGATTTTACGTGAGATTCCATGGCATGTCCAGTTCTAATTGGCACAGGCTGAACCCAAGTTTCCTTTAGCCAGTACTGGTTCCAGGAGAGTCTGTCTGACTTTTTCCCAAGGATGACCCTGATTAAGAAAGAAAGGAAAGGAAAAGAAAATAAAGTGGGAATGGAAAGCAGAGTAACACAGCAGTCTCCAATGCAGAATTTGACTTTCTGTCTCCGTCCCTTTCTTCATTTCCTCAGGAAAACTTATTGAACCAGTACTGGTGAAACTGGGCCATTAGTCTGAACGTATCAAGGACTTGCTCTGATTCATGTTTGTGTCTCTAATGTCTATTAAAATGTGAGTGTTTAATGTTCAATCTTTCATTCCACAATTATTTATTGAGAGCCTATAATATACCAACTATGGTTCTAACTGCTGGGGATGTTAGCAGTGACCAAACAGACAAAAATTTATGCCTGCATAGAGATACATCCTAGTGAGAGAGACAGACAATAAACAAATAAACAAGAAGAACCTATACATGTGTTAGTGTCCTTCAGGTAAAGATCACCAGGAACACACCTATAGTTGAACAACTTGGGTTTATTGTTGCAGTGAGGGAGAACTGTCATCGTGGGGAACCATGGGGAGGCTCAGTAAGACGGTGTTAGAAAGAACCTATTATAGGATTTCGGTTTTGGTTGAGTAATATTGGGGAGAGTCTAATGAAGTGGACATTTGCTCTGGTTTGTATATTTTCAGATAGCAAAGACAATTCTATAACTGAGTGTTCTTTTCTGTTGTTGACATTCTGTGAGATTGTTTATGTCCAACAGAACACCATGGCTGAGCTGTGAGCATCAGGCAAATTTACAGAGGTCAGGGACTTTTGCCTTCTCAGATGATAATAAGTGCCATGAAAAAGAAATAAAGCATGGAAAGGGGATAGGGAGTATTGGATGGAAGAGTGGTTTTGATTTTAAAAAGGATAGTTAATGGAGGACTCCATGAATAATTTACATATGTGCAAAGATCTAAAGGAGGCGAGGAAGTGAACTCACACCAAGTGAAAAGGTAGGAAAATGAGTAGGGGGAATGGAGGAAGCCTTGGCACGTTCTAGGAGCAGTAAGGAAACCACAGGGCTAAATGGTCAGTTAACAAAGGTAGAAGAAACAACCCAAACTAAGATATTGTTGCTAGATATAGAGTGACTAACCCAGTTACCCAGCACTGAGTGGAGTTCAAACTGACTTCAGCAGGCCCTGGGTCAAGACTGGATCACTTTTTGGTATTCAGGTTTGGATTAATCTAGACTGGATTATTTTGGAAACCAGGTTCAGACAGACTTTATCTCCCCAGCATTGTCTATGAGCAGTTGCCCAAACAGGTGATGAGCTTTGTGCTATCATACAGTGAGCATTCAAACATTTATTAAATGCATTTACTTGGTCATGGGGCCTCCCTAAACAGATTCCATATGGATAACGTGAAATCATCTTCAAATGTGTGTTTTGCATGAGAATGAATCTTGAGTTATGAAAATGCCTCTTCTAATTTGTTACTAGACAAGGTCTTTCATAACAATGCTTTATACATTTACTCTGTACATTTTTGCACATATTAATCTTATTTGAGCATTTTAACTGCCTTGTGAAATAGGCCAGAAATCTTCCTTTATGTTTGTTTGAACCATATGAAATTGCTAGTAGTTTACTAATTTGACCTACAAAAATGGCAGTTACATGTGGTCCAAATTAAAAAGTGAGGAAATTGGAGAGGTTAAGATAGGCAAAGGAAAGTTAGTGGTAGAATTTAACAACTCCTATATGTATGTATTCAACCTAGATTACTTCGCTGAACTCCAGACTCATCACCATCTCCTCTTGAATATCTAGTAAGCATTTCAAATTTAGCATGGTAAAAACTGCTCCAATCAAAAGACATAGAGTGCTGAATGGATAAAAAAAGCCCAAAACAAATATATGTTGCCTAGTTTAGCTTTAAGGACGCACATAGACTGAAACTGAATGGATGGAAAAAGATATTCCATCAAATGGAAACAAAAAACAAACAAAGAGGAGTAGCTATACCTATTTCAGCCAATATAGACTTTAAGCCAAAGAGTGTAATAACAGACAAAGAAGGTCAGTATATAATGATAAAGGGGTCATTCCAACCAGAGGATACAACATTTGTAAATGTGCACTCAACATGGGAGCACCCTAAATATATATAGCAAATATTAGCAGATCTGAAGAGAGAAATAGATAGCCATACAATAAGAGTAGAGGACTTCAGTACTCTACTTTCAACAATGGATAGATAATTCTGACAGAAAGTCAATAAAGAAACGTTGGACTTAAACTGTATGTTAGACCAGGTGGACTTTATAGACATGTACAAAACATTTCATCCAAAAGCAACAGAATACACATTCTTCTCAAGCACGCATGGAACACTCCTACCAACAGTGCACAAGGGTTTCCTTTTCTCCTCAGCCTTGCCAACATTTATTATCTGTTGTCTTTTTGATGACAACCATTCTAACATGGTTGAGGTGATATCTCATTGTGGTTTTGATTTGCATTTCCGTGATGATTAGTAATGTTGAGCACCTTTTCATGTACCTGTTGGCCATTTGTATTTCTTCTTGGAAAAAACGTCTATTTGATCCCTCAGCTCGTTTTTTAATCAGATTGTTTGATTTTTTGCTATTGACTTCTATGAGTTCTTTATATATTTTGGATATTAATCCCTTATCAGATATATGATTTGCAAATATTTTCTCCCATTTCATAGGTTGCCTTTTCATTTTGTTGATGGTGTCCTTTGCTGTGCGAAAGCTTCTTAGTTTGATGAAATCCCAGTTATTTTTGCTTTTATTGCTGTGCTTTCTGGTAGGAATGTAAATTTGTGCAGCCCCTATGGAAAACAACATGGAGGTTCTTCAAAAAATTAAAAATAGAGCTACCATATGGTCTAGCAGTTACACTCTGAGTAGATATCTGAAGGAAATGAAATCACTTTCTCGAAGATGTATCTGCATCCCTAGGTTCATTGCAGCATTATTTATAATAACCAAGACTTGGAACCCACCTAAGTATCCATCAGTTGATGAATGGGTAAAGCAGTTGTGGAATATATAAGCAATGGAATATTATTCAGCCACAAAAAAGAATGGAATCCTACCATTCATGACAACATGGATGGACCTTCAGAGCATTTTGCTAAGTGAAATAAGTCCTATAGAGAAAGACAAATACTGTATGACCTCACTTATATATGGAATGTAAAAAAAACTGAACTCATAGACACAAAGAACAGATTAGTGGTTGCCAGAGAGGGGGTGGGGGCTGGGGAAATGGGTGAACATGATCAAAAGGTGGCCAAAAGGTACAAACTTCATGTTATTAATACTTTCTGGGGGATATAATGTTCAGCATGGTGGCTATAGTTAATGCTAATGTATATTTGAACGTTGATTGAGAGTTCTCATCTCAAGAAAAAATTTGTAACTATGTGAGGTGATAGATGTTAACTAGACTATTGTGGTGATCATTTCACAACATATACATATATCAAATCATTATGTTGTGTTACTTTAAACTAATACAATGTTATATGTCATGTGTATCTCAATAAAACTGGTGGAGAAAACATGGTAAAAATTGAACTTCAAATTCCCCACCAAGTCCTCTCCTGTCATCTTTCCCATCTCAGCAAAGGGCAAATCCATCTTTCCAATAGCTAAGGCTAGAAACCTGTGGCCATCTTTGACTCTTTTTTCTCACACTCACATTTAGCCATCAGTAAATCCTGTCAGCTCTATTTTTTTTTTCCTTTGGTAAGGAAAATTGGCCCTGAGGTAACATCTGTTGCCAATCTTCCTCTTTTTTTTCCTCCCCTAAGCCCCAGTACATAGTTGTATATCCTAGTTATATGTCCTTCTAGTTCTTCTATGTGGGGTGCCACCACAGTATGGCTTGATGAGCAGTGTGTAGGTCTGCACCCGGGATCCAAACCAGTGAACCCCAGGCCGCCAAAGCAGAGCATGCAAACTTAACCACTACACCACTGGCCCGGTCCCTTTCAGCTCTACTTTTGAAATATAACCCGAATACGACCACTTCTCACCATGCTGTCCAAGCTACCATCTTTCTTATTCTAGATGATGGTAATAGCTTCCTAACTGGTTACCCTGTGTTCACCATTGCCTGTTGACAGTCTGCTTTCCATACAGAATGACCTTCTAAACTTCTATGTCCGATTATATCACTTCTCTGCTGAAAATACTCTGCTGGCTTCCCATCTCACATAGCCAAAATCATTGAAAATCCTACAAAACCCTTTGTTTCCACATCCCTATGACCTTTTTGATCTCATCCTCTCTAACACATTTCTGTCTCAAGGCGTTTCCATTTGTAGTTTTTGTCCTACCTGTAATTCTCTTCTTTAATATTTAAAAAATTTCAATTGTAATTACTTCACCATATATCTCTAAGAGATCATTTAAAAAGTAATCATAGGGGCTGGCCCCCTGGCCAAGTGGTTGAGTTCACACGTTCTGCTTTGGCGGCCCAGGGTTTCGCCAGTGTGGACCAGGGCGCAGGCATGGCACCACTCATTAGGCCATGCTGAGGTGGCATCCCACATGCCACAACTAGAAGGACCCACAACTAAAAATATGCAACTATGTACTGGGAGGCTTTAGGGAGAAGAAGAGAAAAAAAAGTAATCATAATATCTATATCACACCTTAAAAGTAAACTGTAATTCCATAATAACATCTGATATGCAATCAGAGTTTACATTTCCCTAGTTTTCACAATTTAAAAGAAAATTTGTTTGTTCAAAGCAGGATCCAGATAAGGTCCACGCATTGTATTTGCATAACATGTCTCTTAAGACACTTTTAATCCATGAGAGTTCTCTCTCTCATCACGTTTTTCGTGTCCTATGTTTAAAAGAAAAAAGTTGGGTCTTTTCTGGGGTAGAATTTCCCACATTCCAGATTGATGTTGTTTAACATGTTTATCTCCTTTTTATTTCCCCTAACTTGGTTGTTAGATTAGGCCTGGAGACAAGGTCAGATTCAAGTTTGATTTTTTCCCACAAATTTTTCATGGGTGGATCTGTATGTCACCTATTGCATTACATTATGGAGGTTATAATGTCTGGCTGTCTCTCTTGTGTTGTTAAAATTGTTCAGTAGATTCTGGTATTGAATTAATTCAATTTAGCCACCAGAGGTCAGGACTTTATTTTAAAAGTAGACACTTCATGTAGGATCTATACTTAAGTTTTGTAAAAGAGTGAAAAAGTCTATATTAATGAGGTTTCATTATTAGGAATTTCTGGATAAAATTTTTTTTTACTTTTTTTGAGGAAGATTGGCCCTGAGGTAACATATGTTGCCAATCTTCCTCTTTTTTTTTTCTCTCCAGAGTCCCAGCTCATAATTGTATATCCTAGTTGTATGTCCTTCTAGTTTTTCTATGTGGGATGCCACCACAGCATGGCTTGATGAGTGGTGTGTAAGTCCGCGCCCAGGATCCAAACTGGCGAATCCCAGGCTGCTGAAGCAGGGCGCACAAACTTAACCACTACACCACTGGGCCAGCCCACTTTTTGACTCTTAAATATGAATGTTGGTTGCTTTAGAAGGTTAAATATAGTTTTTCAATATAATTTTTCCATTTTTAGCTTATCACTATGCTAAAATTATGCTTCCTAGATTTAAACACTCCTGTACTTTAGAAGTTTGTCAGTTTATATGCTGCTTTAACTGTATACAACACTCTGGTTAAAATGATAAAGTGAAAGATAGAACAGTAAGAAGAATAGTGGTGAAACCAATTATGGAAAAAAGGACAGAGCGGCAAAGGAGAGGAGAAAGTATGGCATAGTCACATATCCGTGGCTGCAGTGGAAGCCCGAGGCTGCTCCTCCCCAGGACTCTGCTCAGGCCTGGTTCCCAGACATGTCTCCAGAACTTATGTAAAACCTGCCTTGCTATTGGCCGGGTAGCCTTGTGAGTCCAGAAAAGTTCTTCAATCATAGAGAATTTTGATTGGGGATGCTGATCTTTGTTGTTTGTGTTCTTCACAATAGGAGAAATTTAACTCAGTAATATAACTATTATGGTAAATTACTGGCCAAAAACTTCATGCCAAAACAATAGATGAGTATGATAATAGCAATAATATATATATTTTTAGAATCATATCTTTTCTTCAATTACAATCCTACAGGGGTGGAAAAACATGAACTAAATCCAGATAATCCAGAGTTTAGAATCTGGCTCTGCTTTACTATGGCATCTTGTAATATGGCCACTTTGAGCTTCTGTTTATCTTTACGTAAGGAAGGACCAATAAGACCTAGAGCTTCCGGGGTGGTTGCAAGGATTGGGTTTTCATCTTATCTCACTGGTTGCCTCTATTTAGTCTCCTTTGCTGGGTCCTCTGTACAGTCCCAACCTCATTTTTTTAAATTGCTGAATAATATTCCATTGTATGGATATATCATTTTTTTTATTCATCGGTTGATGGACATTTGGTGCATTTCCACTTTTTGGCTATTTTGATTAATGCTTTTATAAACAGTCATGCACAAGTTTTAGTGTGCACATATGTTTTCATTTTTCTTGGATATTTACCCAGGAGTGGGATTACTAAGTCATATGGGAGTAATCTTTTGAGGCTAGACTGTTTTTCAAATTGGCTGGACCATTTTACATTCCCACCAGGCGTGTATGAGGGGACTCCAATTTCTCCAAATCCTTGCCAACGTTTGTTATTGTGTGTCTTTTTGATTATAGCTATCCTAGTGTGTGTGAAGTGGCATCTCATTGTGGTTTTGATTTGCATTTCCCTAATGACTGATGATGTTGAGCATCTTGTTATGTGCTAATTGGCCGTTTGTATATGTTCTTTGGAGAAATGTGTATCCAGATCTTTGGTCCATCTTTTAATTGGGTTATTTGTCCTTTTATTGTTGAGTTGTAAGAATAGTTTATATTTTATGGATACTAGTACTTTATCAGACATGATATGTTAGTATTTTCACCCATTTTGTGGGTTGCCTTTTCACTTTATTTTTCTTAAAGATTGGCACCTGAGCTATCATCTGTTGCCAATCTTTTTTTTTTTCTTCTTCTTCTCTCCAAAGCCCCCCAGTACATAGTTGTATATTCTAGTTGTAGGTCCTTCTGGTTGTGCTGTATGGGATGCCACTTCAGCATGGCTTGATGAGCAGTGCCATGTCCACACTCAGGATCCAAATGGGCAAAACCCTGGGCCGCTGAAGCAGAGCACGCAAACTCAACCACGTGGCCACGGGGCTGGCCCCATGCCTTTCACTTTCTTGATAGAGTAATGTGAAGCATAGAAGTTTTATTTTGAAGATGCTGAATTCATCTATTTTTTTCTTTTGTTTCTTAGGCTTTTGGTGTCATATCTAAGAAACTATTGCCTAACGTAAGGTCACAAAGATTTTCACCTGGTTTTCTTCTCAGAGTTTTATAGTCGGAACCTCTAGTTTCTCTGATATTTTCCTAGAAAGCTGTTGATAAGAACTTCATATTTAGAGGCTTTATCACACTCACCCCCAACTAATGGCGTGTGGGTAAATGTTTAACAAATGGCTTTCTGAAAAAAAGTGTATGCATGTCTTTGTGCACATAAGTCATTATGAATTTTACTGTTTAAAAGGAAATGTAGTATGTAATTTATAAATAATCATGATAAAATATACTATACTTTGTATTGAAATTTCACATACCAACTGATTATCATAGAATGCTTTCATTGATTTTTGCCAAATTCTTTTTTTTTTGTGTTACTGTTACATGCTTTTTTTTTGGTGAGGAAGCTTGGCCCTGAGCTAACATCTGTTGCCAATCTTCCTCTTTTTTTGTTTTTTTTTCTCTCCAAAGCCCCAGTGCATGGTTGTATATACTAGTTATAAGTCCTTCTAGTTCTTCTATGTGTGATGCTGCCACAGCATGGCTTGATGAGTGGTGTGTAGGTCCGTGCCCAGGATCCAAACAGGTGAACCCCAGACCACCAAAGTGGAGCACAAGAACTTAACCACTATGCCACCAGGCTGGTCCCCCAAATTCTTATATTCATGACTAACCTGTAGTTGCAATTCAGCCGTGATTTGACAAATTAAATTACATCTCAATCCATTAACTCTTTCCTAATAAATTTATCATTAAATCTGATATGTGATGTACTATTAAATGATTTCTCACCTGAACAAACTATATTTATTAAACTTAACTATTTCTCAACTTTAGTACCAAAGCAATTCCTGATTTTTCTTTTTGAGGAAGATTAGCTATGAGCTAACATCTGCTGCCAATCCTCCTCTCCTCCTCTTTTTGCTAAGGAACACTGACCCTAAGCTAACATCTGTGTCCATCTTCCTCCACTTTATACGTGGGACACCTGCCACAGCATGGCTTGACGAGTGGTGCATAGATCCACACCCAGGATCCAAACTGGTGAACCCTGGGCCAGTGAAGCAGAATGTGTGAACTTAACCGTTGTGCCAACTGGGTGTTGTGCCAACCGTTGTGTTAACTGGATGGGCCCCAGCAATTCCTAGTTTTTAGCGCTTGCTAATGACCATGGTGTAAATACTCTCCCCATGATTGATTTCATGCTATCAGCATGATATCACTGAATGCATAGTTGGGAATATGAAAAGTAGCACATCATTATACAGTATTTACACACCAGATAGATATAGTAAAAGTAAATAATCTCAAAAGCAAAGGTAATAGCAAAAAATGCAATAATATATTTAGGAGCTGATGAGTTTTAAATATTTTTTACCTTTGTTTTTAATATAATTTAGTTAATTTCAAGTTCATATAATTTAATTTTTAATAGTCACTATATTTAACATCTGGCTTGTAAAATTTCTGAAAATTTGGCAGTAAGCTCTCAAAATCCCGTAAAAATCAATTTCAGCATGCCACTGATCCCTCTTCTTCCCATTGCCCCAAATATATCACACACATCTTGATCACAAATGATGTAGAGTAGGTTTTTGGGACTGATGTTATGTGTTTTGGTGCCACATCATCTACGTTTTAGAGCCTTACTGTGGATGCTCTACTTTTGGGGCTATCTTGGCTTCTGAGTCTTAAAGAAGGTAGATAAAAATTAAATCGTTACCAGTAATCTCTGTCCCTACCTTTAGTATTTATTGGCTATTCATAGGCTATGGCAGAGTTCTTTAATGTGTCTATGAATCATCTAAGTAATTCACTAAATTGCAGATTCTAGGGCTTACACTCTAACCTTCTGATTCTATAGGCATAGTGTGGGGGGTAAGAAATTTAGCATTTCAGGAGATGCTGACACAGATAGTCTTCATGCTTTGAGAAACACCTCTGTCTCAGTATTAGACAAGTGAAGGCACTAAGATGAATTCTTCTTATCAGTGCTGTCAGTGCTGCTCTCAATAAACCTGAATAAAGTGAGCTTTTATATTAAGTATAACTCAGTAAGGAGGTCCTAGCTTCTGTCCCTGGATAAATCTTTTAATTAGTTTGTTCAGGAAAAGATATTCTCACACGTCTCTACTTAATTTACTCTTAAGCATCAATTCATAAATTTAGAAACAATAAAAATCTCTTCATACCTTAATGTCACCAGATCACGACTCCAGAAGAGTAGATTCAAATCTATTTCTCTCTCTATATCTCTATCATGCCTACCTCTGTCATCTCTACCTCTACCTCTATCTCCATCTCCATTTCTATCTCCTTGTCTATCTCTGTCTCTTTAAAAAATTTATTCTTGGTCAGTTTATCTGATGTTATGTATTATCAAATATGATATACTTAAAAAACTCCCACTGGGGAACAAAAGAAATGGAGAGATTTTTGGGTGGGAAGAGTGGAATACTACAACAGGTTTTCAGGGAAGTAATTTTCTTCTAAGTAAGAAAATATTTTACTTGCTTTACTTTATTTTAGTTGAGAACTAGTTGGGTTTCTATCTTGGCCAGAAGCAAGGCAAGTTGAGAAAACACACTCTCTGGACCTAAAGGCAATCAGACTAAGAATTAATGACATCAGCAAATTGACCTCTAAAACTAACATTTCAGCATCTTGGTACATATCATCCATACATGTCAAATAAAAAGGAGAACCAATATAATCTTGGGGCTTACTGTGAGAAGGGATCCTTTGAATAGATGTGCAACTGCTTTTATTATTATCTACAACTGGGCCTGGCCTGAATCGTGCTGGACTAGTGTATATCTAGTTAATATGTCCTTAGGAATTTCTTAAATACTTAGCTAATGTAAATTTTTCACTTATTTAAAAATAAAAGTTTTAGGATTCTTTATTATTCCCCTTTCCAGTAAGTTCTTGGAAATTGTTTCTTACAAGTATGTCTCTTCATTCCAACCCATATGGTATTAAACTTTTAGGTTTAATTTTAACTACTTAGAAGAAAATTCCATACTATCTGATTTGTTATCCAGATGTACAAGAACATGCTTGGAAACGTTTAATAGTTTTTTGTTGTTGCTGTTAAGTAGGGAAGGTGAAGAAGAAAATAAAATATTTTTTTAAGCCTCATAATTTACTAAAATAATTGAAAGCAATGTTAAATTATTAAGATATTCTAAACTTCTGTAAGTAGAAATAAAGTCAACTACAGAGTTTATAAATAAGTTGGATAGCTAATTTTATTCCATCCATGAATTTATTCATTAATTGAATGAAAGAGAAACCAAATTACATTTAAAGAATCATATCCTTTGGAGACATGGAGTCATATTGAGTAGAATTCAAATCTCTGCTGGTAAAGATTAAATGAGGTTTATTATCTATGTTTCTATCTATCTACCTACCTATCCATCCATCCATCCATCCATCCATCCATGTTGAATGAACGAGATTCAAATAAAACATGGTCCAGGTTTTCAAGAAGCTTCCAGTCCAGTGAAGAAGCAGATAATAAATCGGTGGTCACAGTTCTATTACAGAGTGTGTGGATGCTGTGACAGTACAGTGGCGGAGATCTGAGTCAGACAGGGGTGGGGAGGATTAGGGAGAGCTTCAGAGAGGTGATGCTTGATTTCACTTCTCAAGGCTGTAAGGAGTCAATCAAATAAGAAATGGTTGAAGGCCATTTTAAGGAAAATAATTAAATATATGAGGGCCAGGAGACCTGAAATAGCCATAATCTAACTGCATGGCAAATGTCTTCAAATTTTTGCACCTCTTAAAAGAATCCAAAAGTGGAAATCATAGGATATACATTATAGAAGTGATTTATACAAGAAAGAATGGACTCATACTGAAAAAAAGGGCGTTATTTCTCTACTTACAAGTTTAAATTAATATATAAAATATTTAAAGTAGATGTGAATATTTAAAAATATTTCCCCACCTTAACTTATTTTTTTTCTTTAGCAACTAACTACTAGTCCTGATTATGCTGGGTAATAAGGCATCTACTGGGGTTGTTTATATTTTGGGGCTCCTTGGTAGGTGGTGACTTTTTTGAGGTCACTGATATGTTTTATTCAACTTATATCAGTCCAACTCACTGACATGCCCTGCTGTAATCCTTACAAAGGAAGATGTTAGGAACTGTGAATAGAGGGATTGGAGACTTAAAGTATGCAAATACATGGCTCACTAGAACAGTGCTTCTAGAAAAAAATTACCTGAGATTTTAAAACAATGACCTGACTTGGGATAGACTAGAGTAAAAATAAAATATGGATTAGGAGCTAACAAAGACTAGAAACACTGACCCCTCATTGTAAGAAATGAAAAAGCAATACATTGAGATTTTGAGATGAAGCAGATACAGTCTGGCTGTAAGGTAAGCAATATTTCCTTTTATATTTTTGAAGTAGGGGGTAAATAACCACACTACATGAGTAGATGCCTAGGTCCCAGGAGCAACAATGTATGAATATTTACAATGGGGCGGGAAAAAACCTTCAGTCAGAAGGCCTGGATTTGAACTTCATCTTCGGTACTTCCTAGCTGCATGACTGCTCTTCATCATCTTGAGTCTTACTTTTGTTGCTTGTGAAAAGGAGATCATCATCATTGTCACCATCATCATGTTTCCTCTCACAGAATTAGATGGAACAAATAAGCTAATGTATGTGAAAGTGCTTTGTAAATAGTAAAGCTCTCAGGAAATATGTTATTGTTGGTGGTTGGCTCTAGAAGGAACCCATCATACTAAGAACTTCTCTTCTCTAACCTAAACTTACATTCTGCTCCCATAGATGACTCTCAACCACAGCAATGCCTAAGATGGCTCTACCAGATCAGGATCTGGGGAGTGGCTGTAACTAACTAATCATAGGCAGTAATCCAGGAGGCAGAAGTCCAGGACCAAACTCACCCAGTGTGCCTAACTTCTAGGAAATAATGAAATGAACCTGAGGCAGGAACTATGGAGACAGTACAGGAGTGGTAAAGGCTGGGAAGAGATGAGCATTTCTAGAGTTAGCTTCTAGATAGGAAGAACTAGGCAGGGTAGAAAGCTGCCCTGAGGCTCCGCTGAGCATTCTGATCTCTGGGACTGGAGGAATCCAGGTTACTGGACCTCTTAACTTGGGAAAGCAGCTCTGCCAAAAAATGTCTTCTCCATACTCCTTGGCATATTTCAATTACTGACAGATGAGCTAATAGTTAGAAATTTTTTGAAAAAATTATTTTGTTTTAAAATAAAAACAGCTCCTGGAACATTGAAAGGGAGATACAAAATAAGTCAATGTGCACAAATTTATAAGGCTATTTTTCTCTATTTCTGCTGGGTTCCTAGTTCCCAAAAAGTAAAATTAAATTGGTATTTTCTCTTTCAAGTAACTTTCCCACAAAAAAGCTCAAAATTCTGGAGTTAATTTTGACTATATGAAATTTACAAAATACTGAACTTTTAATATTTGCATCATTAGTTTAAGATAGTATTAGATATCACAATATAAGTCCATTAATTTTATTTCTATAATTCATTCAACCAACAATTACTCAGACATCAGTATTATGTACCAGAAATTGTATTATAGACATAAGGATGAAAAGTGAGGCTTCTGTCTTGAAGGATCAACTAAGATATAATTTTATATTTGGTAGAATGGATCGGTTCACAAGTTAACGTGAACAAAGAAGACATTGCCTTGGAAAGTATGGGAGAGTCCTTTCCCTGAGCACGTGAAAACAGGAATGTGAGTGCCCTAAGAAAACTGGGGATGCAGGGGTCATGCATTAAAAAAAAATACGCCAAGTCTATTAAGAAGAAGGTTGGAGGAGATTGGCTCTTAAGCAATAAGATTATCTGGAAATTTAAAGGGATTTGTGCATGTTTGTATTCTGCCAATGGCAAGGAGACGTTCCATATACCAAAAAGAGGAAATCTTTGCTACCATTTAATAGGTTTTCTGAGTATGTTAAAGAGAAAGGATTGCAAACAATAAACTAAAGTGGGAAGTAAAACAGCTTGTAAGGAATACTTAGAATGATTGATGGGTAAACACTCTAGTGTGTTTATATTTGGATTGGGGAATATTTTAAGTACCTGGATTTTAGTTAATCCCATTTCCCAAAGCAGTATCGTTCTCCATATTTGTAGAGCAGCCCAAGGAAGCCAAACAAAATAGATTGCTAGCACTGAGGCTAAATCAGGTATTCTTTTGTATTAGAGTTACAGAGTTAAAGTTGTCTGCATTTGATGTAAGCAACATATCTTTCTCCTTTAATTATCTCACATAGAAAAAGTTAATATGAACATGGGAAACTTAAACTGGAAGTTATAATACTCCATGTTGTTTTGTAAGAAGAGAGGCATTAACATTGTGAGTAAAAAGAACTTTGTAATAGTAAAGGCTGTTGAACGCTAGATTGGGTTATCAAAAGAGGTTGTAGAATTTTCCTGTTGTAAGAGCTTTAAACTTATGATATATATCTCTTTAAGATAACGTTTTAGAACAACCTCTGGCTTTGTGCACATGGTTATCCTAATGTCCTTTTTATGACCCACTCAATCACTACTTTAGCAAGCCTTTCTGTGGCTATCCACACAGATTTGGCTATTTCTTTCTTTGTATCCTCATGCCACACTATCGTAACACCTATAAAATTTTGGGACAGTTCTTTATGTATGTCTCCCTTTACTACATTATAGTTCTCTGAGGGCAGAGACTCTCTATTTGTCAGTTGTATTTCAAGTTTCCAGTTGAGTTCTGGCAGAAAAAAAAAAGACAATCAGTGTTAAACAAATCCCTTGCCTTTTCCATTCTAGCTAAATTGGTCATCTCACTGTTCTAGGAACTGTCCATGAACATTCCAGTGTTATGGTGTTTGTGCTGTTTCCCTTATTTTGGAATGCATTTTCTTCTTCTCTGTATAAGTCTTATGTATCCTTTCAGGTCTAGCACAAGTCTCACTTCCTTCATAGAGAGCCCAGAAGATTAGAGGCTTGAGTGAACATTCCTTCCTCGGAAATTCTAAAGTATTTATTTACAGATTTGGTGGAGTTTTAAAAAATGCACGCCCCATGACTCAACTAGTTTGTGAGCATCTGAAAAAGAGGGATCATGCCTTATCCTTCTTCATTGCCCCAGTGCCTAGCTCAGTGCTCTATTCAGAGTAGCTGGTCTGTAATAAATATTACTTAGTAACGAGGAAGGTGAGAAAATGGCTAATCTGATCATATATGAAACTCTCCATTGAAAACACTAATGTTCATTGTAGTTTCTAAATCTGCACATAATGGAGAAACAGGATCAGCATTTCCAATATTATAAAATAGGGGTAGAGCTCCCCATCCCTCTTCCAGAACGCTTGAGACAAGATTGTTTTGGAATTTCCTCTTCACTGGGTAGCACTTCCCATTACTATTTCACAATAAGTTGGTAAATAAAGACAACAAAGACTACAAATATCCTCATGTCAGTTCAGATCAGGTTTGAGTTAATAAAGTGAACCTTGATAATCTGAATTGCATAGACTGTGAAGTCAAATTATTTGCTTGATGATTAATCTACAAATCATACTGTTGACCTTTGAAATGGATCATAGTCAGAAATTTAGCCTTTGCAGTTCATTTACTATTCTCTTTTTAGTTTCAATGGGGAGATGCCATGTTAATGTAAATGCCACAAGAAGATTATAAATCAGGATCTAAATATTCTGTAAACAACCATTCTTAGAGTTTGACTGACTCGTACATATAGGGTAATTTATGTATCTTAGCTATTTTCTGGTGAGACTTCTGGCAAGAGTTTTTAAGATTCCCTGTTCAAAATAAACTACCTGTTCAGACAAAGTGAGCTTGAAAGACAATAAACTTCTAAATGTTGAGAAAACTTTTCAGTTGATTGTTTTTGGAGCACACTGCTGATTTTCTATTTTTTAAGTGTTTAAAGAGGATTTAGAAATTAACTGCATTTTTATTTGACCTGAACTCTATACAGCATTTTCTAATCCCAGCCTCTACTGTTCTTGGCTAGAGTTTAATTATATTTTCTAATCCAACATTTATGGGTTAAGTTGAGCCATATCTGTTGACATGTATTTTGGTCAGTTTATTTGTCCACAAAAATGAAGTTACTGTTATGTGGAAGCATTTAGTGTATTATTTAGCTAACAAATGAAAACAATGAAACCCAGAAAGCTGGGGCTGTCTCCGTGGCCGAGTGGTTAAATTCGCCCGCTCCACTGCCGCGGCCCAGGGTTCGGATCCTGGGCGTGGACATAGCACCGCTCGTCAGGCCACTTTGAGGTGGCGTCCCACGTCCCACAACTAGAAGGACCTGCAACTAAGATATACAACTGTGTACGGGGGCATTTGGGGAGATAAATCAGAAAAAAAAAAAGATTGGCAACAGTTGTTAGCCCAGGTGCCAATCTTTAGGAAAAAAAAAAAAAACCCAGAAGGCATTTTAATCAAGCTAAAATATCAAACCACTATTGGTTCAGTTTCTCTTGGAACCCTGACTTATGCACTTATCATACACTTATTTTTTTCCAATTCTGGTTGAATACAGTCATGCATTGCTTAATGATGGCGATACATTCTGAGAAACATGTCGTTAGGTGATTTCATCATTGTGTGAGCATCATAGAATATACTTACACATATCTGGATGATATAGCCTACTACACACCTAGGCTGTATGGTACTAATCTTATGGGACCACTGTCATATATGTGGTCCATCATTGACCAAACATCGTTATGTGGTGCATGACTATACTAGGATTTGTAGAATCAAGACTAATAACCTCATGTCTTTAATTCTCTGTCCTCTCCCTACAATACTGAAATTCCAGCTAACTTAGGACCATCCCTAAAGACCTGTAGTTGGTATGCCAAGGCAACTGGCAAATGTTCTTCTCAATGTGCCATGGCAGCCTGATGGGCTGTGAATGAGATACAGGTGTGTTTGCAGATAGTGAACCCCACAGTCCTCAGTGTGGCTGGGTGGGCCCTGCTCTGCAGAACCTCTAGTGGTCACCACCAGCAGTGAACAGCCCCTGGCCAAAGCTCTTCCAGCACCTACCTGAGCCAAGTGCAGCCTGGCAGCCTATCCCACGGTCCCTGCAGGTGTCTAGTGGGATGAGTGGCATCTGACATTTGCTGCTTCATCAAGGAAGAGCTTTTCCTCTCAGACAGTACTTCAGGAGCCAGTTGCAAAACTCACCCCTTCCCCATCAAAGATAGGGGGCAAGTGAAGCTGCTGGAGGAGTGCTTAATGGTGGTTCTTCCAAGAATGGAAGTGGGAGGAGTCCGAAATTTAGGGTACATAGAGGCAGCAAAGCGAGACGGCCCAAGGAGACAGCCCAGCCATTCTGGGTGTGATAGGCAGCTTCTGAAATGGCTCAGTGATCCTCACCTCCTATTCTTCATGTCCTTCTGTAATCCTTCCCTTGAGTGTGGGCTGGTCCTAGTGATGTGCTTGTAATGCACAGAATACTGTGCACAGGATAGGCTGTCACTTCTGAGATTAGGTTTTAAAAAACTGTGACTTCCATCTTGCTGTTATGCATCCTCTTTTGCCTCTCTGATGAAGCCAGCTGCAATGTTGTGAGCAGTCCTATGGAGAGGCCCACATGGCAAGGAACCAATAGAGGCCTCTGGCCAGTAGCTCATGAGGAACTGAATACTTTTGACAATCACCTGAATGAGCTTGAGTGCTTCCTCAGTTAAGCCTGAAATGACTGCAGCCCTGACTGACACCTTGGTTGCTGCTTTGTGAGAGACCCAAACCCAGATTCCTGACCCATAGAAAATGTGAAATAAAAACTACTCTCTGTGCAGCAATAAATACCTAGTACACGGAGCAAGCAACTCATCAGTCTCAGGCTGCAGGACTATTGGGGACCCCAGTGGAGCTGGCAGGCCATCATCTTGGAGGGAGCAGCTGCAGGACAGCTGGGAAGAAGCAAGCAGCTGAGAGTCTAGTGATGACCTCAAGAGACCCCGAGGAGGCACACAAGATGTATCTGATATATTGGCCAAATTCCACATTCTCAGAGGCTTTGCAGCATGGTGAAAAGATAATAGATCCTGTGGTCAGAAAGAAATAAGTTCATCTCCCAACTCTGCCATGAGTTACTCAAGTCGTCTTAACCTCAGCTTTTTTCTCTGTGAAGTGGGAATGATAATACCTCCTATTTAGAGGATTGGCTAAGTTGCACATGTAGCACTGGACCTGACACAGAGGGGCTCCTAACACATAATCTTTATTAGGTAGATTGTAGACTCTTTAGTATTGGTAACTTGAACAATTTCTCCTTGTTGAAACTCTTTCCAGGCAGCATTTATCTGGTTTATGGTTCTGAAACACCACCCTCATTTCTCCTCCTATCTTTCTGGCTAATCCTTACCTTTGCTGGCTTCTATTTCCCCACTTGCTTCTTTATTTGTTTTCCCCAAGATTCCATCATTGGTCTCCTCCTCCCATTCTCTATAGTCTCCCTGAGCAACATTATCTCTAGAGGAATCATCCGTTTTTCCCTCAAAGTTCCTGCTTGTCATAAATACAAACTTCCACCAACACTTTCACCCATTTGGAAGCACTCATTTGGGAGAAAGCTTTCCTCTTCTCCATACCTCTGACCTGCTTTTCTGTCTAGGAGTGGAAGTGACTTCAGTTTTTGGTGAGATCTGGAAAAGGGTCTTGGCGTACAACCCTGGCTTCTGGTTTGCTAGAGTTATCTCTCCTTTTCTTTCTCTCTCTCTCCTTCCTACCCTTTTCTCTCACTCTTGGCATTCTGTCCCCAGGTCTTCTGTGGTCTTCTCTTCTTAAAGGTAAGCATATCAAGCAAGCCTTGAATCTTTTTGAATTGGACAGGTAAGTTCAATCTTGTTTAAAATTAAAGAAATATGGAGTCAGAATAAACATTGTTGACACAAGTGTTTTAAGAATTCAAAGTGTAAGACTATCATTTATCATTTCAGATAAAAAATATTAAAGAAAGACAGTTTTATTTTTAATCTCCTTTTGTTGTAACCTATAATATTAAGACTATGGTAACCTAAATGCTTATTCAAGTGTTTGTTGTAGGAAATTATGTTGGCTCACTAAAGTTATAAGCTGTATTTGTCCCAGGAAATTGAATTGTTCACCAACCTTCTGATAATTAACCCACTGACTGTGATCGCATTGATCTTACTAAAATTGACCTTATCTATATTTCAACTCTGTAAGTTCTCTTTAGACAGGAAACTACCTCAGACTCTTTGTTGAGATTTTTCTTCTTGCTGGTTGTATAGTTAAAATAAAATGGCAAATCTCATTCTTACAGAGGTCCACATGAGGTCCCAATCTGGTTTTTCTGAAAATAAATGTTATATCTTGATTCCTATCTGATTTTTTTTTCATATTTCTTGATTGATTCTGAATCTAGAGAGGAGGGGTATGACAAACTGTTCTTTTCAAACCCTGACACAAATTAAATTTACTTGGGGACTTTCTAAAATTATGACATGCCACTTGGTAGTACGGTTGAGGAAGAGGGGATGAGTAGCTCCAGTTAATTTTAACATGGGCAGCTACCAACATTTCAGAAAGGAACCTGAAGGACATCACCAAGATGGCAACATAGGAGGCTTCTTAATTCCCTTCCTCTCACAGACACACTGAATACACAGCTACACATGGATCATTTTTCCTCTGAGAGAACCAGAAATTAGTTGAGTGACTTCTGCACCTTAGGCAACTGAGAAAATACCCACAATGAAGTGGATAGGAAAGACTGAGACACACTCTCATTATAACCCCACCCCAGGCAGAGTGCCTTACAATTGGGAGGGAATCCCCAATACCCAGCTTCCTCCTGAAGAGCTAAGGGTGTGGACCACACATATAGCATCCCAACTTTTAAGGCTGCCACCCAAGGGACAGGGCCCCAAATCACCTAGCTCTGAGAGCCAATGGGACTATAGCAAATAAAGAAACAGATGTTAATAGGTGTGTAAGCATTCCCCATGGTTATCCCTCTTGGCTCAGTGCAGAGGGAGCAGATAAAAATGCCCATCTCCCAGTTTTCCCCTGGAAGGGATTTGACTGCATACTTTACCAGTTGCTGCCTGAGGGTCCACATCTAGGTGCTGACTGGGATCCTTCCCAGAGCCTGAAAGAGCTGGAGGACATTTCCCCTGTGCTCTCCCTGTAGCTTGCTCTGTCAATAAAACTCAGTTGCTAGTTTCTCCCTAGAAGGAGCTTGTGCACCCATCTAGCACCCAAATTGTTATGGCTGCCACTTGAGGGGCTGGAGTACTACATATATAATGTCCTCCATTTCCCAGCTGCTGCCTGAAGGTTGAGCTTCCAAATAGACTACATCAGGGAGCAGAAAGGATAGGCCATTAGTAGTCCTCTGGGAGGCTGAACAGGCTTATGGTCATTTCCCACACTTTTGGGACATAGACAAGCTATGGTATACCCTCAAATACTGGGAGCCACTAAGAACAAAGACAGCAGGTTGGACAATCACAAAGGTTTGAGAGGCAACCAGGAAGTTAGGCTGGGCTAACCAATGAAGTTCATCTCCTCCATGTCGCCAGACTTTCAGGACTGGTAGAGGTGGCTGTTTTATCTAATGCTCAGAAACTAACACAGAGAGTTAAGCAACATGAAGAAACAAAGGAACATGTTCCAAGCAAAAGAACAAGATGAATCTCCAGAAACTGACTTGAATGAAATGGAGATAAGTGACTTATCCAATATCATGTTCAAAATAATGGTTATAAAGATGCTCAGTGAGGTCAGGAGAGCCATGTATGAACAAAGTGAGAATTTTATCAAAGAGGTAGAAATATTAAAAAGTACCAAACAGAAATCATAGAGTTGAAAAATACTATAAGTGAACTGAAAAATTCGATAGAGGCATTCAGTAGCAGACTAGCTCAATTGGAAGAAAGGATCAGTGAACTAGAAGAAGGGGCAGTGGAATTCACCCAATCAGAAGAGCAAAAATAAGAATGAATGAAAAAGAGTGATGATAGCTTAAGGGACTTATGGGACATCATCAAGCAGATCAATATATGCATCAAAGTTGTTCCAGAAGAAAAAGAGAGAGAAAGGGGAAGAAAGCTTATTCAAAGAAGTAATTTCCCTAACCTGGGAGAAGAAACAGATATCTAGAGCTAAGAAGGCTAGAGAGTTCCAAAAAAGATGAATCCAAAGAGACTAAGACACATTACAATTAAACTGTCAAAAGTTAAAGATGAAGAGAAAATCTTAAAAGCAGCAAAGAAAAGAAATTTGTTACGTACAAGAGAACTCCCATGAAACTATCAGCCAATTTTTCAGCAGAAACATTGGAGGTCAGAGGGGAGCAAGATGACACATTCAAGTGCTGAAAGAAAAAACCTGCCAACTAGGATTACTCTACCTGGCAAAATTGTCTTTCAGAATTGAAGGAGAGTTAAAGAGTTTCCAAGACAAACAAAAGCTGAAGGAGTTTATAACTGCTAGACTGGCCTTAAATGTTAAAGGGAATTCTTCAAGTTGAACTAAAGGATACTAATTGGAAACATTAAAAACATGAAGGTATACAACATACAGGTACATAAAGGAACATATAAAGTTAAATTCAACATACTCCAACATTGTAATGATGGTGGGTAAATCACTTATAACTCTAGTATGAAGATTAAAAGGAACAAGTATTAAAAATAACTATAACTACAATAACTTAATAATGGATACACAAGGTAAAAAGATGTAAATTGTGACATCAAAAAAATGTGGGGTAGGGGAGGAGTGTAATAATGTAGAACTTTTGTATGCATTCAAAGTTAAGTTGTTATCAGCTTAAAATAGTCTTATATAACTATACGATGTTTAATGTAAGCCTCATGGAAACTACAAAATAAAAACCTATAATAGATACACAAAGATAAAGTGAAAAAAATCAAAGCACACTACTACAGAAAATCATCAGATCATACAGGAAGAGAGCAAGAGAAGAAAGGAACAAAGGAATTACAAAACAGCCAAAACACGATGAACAAAACTGCAATAGTAAGTTCATATATGCCAATACTTTAAATGTAAATGGAATGAATACTCGAATGAAAAGAAATAGAATGGTTGAATTGATTAAAAAAAAAAAAAAGGACCCAACCATATGCTGCCTATAAGAGACTCTAGCTTTAAGCACATACATAGGATAAAAGTGAATGAATGGAAAGAATATTCCATGCAACAGGAAACCAAAAGAAAACAGGGCTAGTTATGCTTATATCAGACAAAATAGACTTTAAGCCAAAATGGTAATAAGAGGAAAAAAAGTCAATATATAATGATATAGGGAGGACGTTTATAGCAGTAAATGCCTACATTAAGAAAAAAAGATCTCAAATAAACAACCTAACTTTATACCTCAAGGAACTGGAAAAAGAAGAATAAATTAAGACCAAAGTTAGCGGAAGGAAGGAAAAAACAAAGATCAGAGAAGAAATAAATGAAATAGAGCCTAGAAAAGACTAATGATACCAGAAGGGAATGGAGTGGGGGAGGGCAAAAGGGGTAAAGGGGCACATACGTATGGTGAGGGATGGAAACGAGGCTTTTGGTGGTGAACATGATGTAGTCTATACAGAAGCCACAAGATGATGATGTACACCTGAAATTTACACGGTGTTATAAACCAATGTGACCTCAATAAAATAAAAAAAAGAAAAGACCAATGAAATTAAGCTGTTTTTTTTTTAAAAGATAAACAAAGTTAACAAACATTTAGTTGGACTAATAAGAGAAAAGGAAAGAAGACTCAAGTAAATAAAATAAGAAATGGAAGAAAGGACATTACAACTGGTAACGAGCTAATAAGGATCATAGGAAAATACTATGAAAATTATACACCAACAAATTGGAGAAGAAATAGATAAATTTCTAGAAACCACAACCCATAAAGGCTGAATCATGAAGAAATAGAACATCTGACCAGAACAATTACTGGGAAGGAGACTGAATCAGTAATCAAAAACCTCCCAACAAACAAAAGTCCAGGACTAGATGGCTTCACTGTTTAAATTCTACCAAACATTTAAAGATGAATTAATACCAATTCTTCTCAAACGCTTTCAAAAAATAGAAGAGAAGGGAACACTTCCAAACTCATTTTATGAGGCCAGTATTACCCTAGTACCAGAGCCAGACAAGGACAGTACAAGAAAAGAAAATTACAGGTCAATATCATTGATGAACGTAGATGCAAAAATCCTCAACCAAATATTAGCAAACCAAATTCAGTGTTACATTAAAAGGATCATACACCATGACCAAGTGAGATTTATTCCTGGGATGCAAGGATGGTTAACATCTGCAAATCAATGAATGTGATATACCACCTTAAGATAATGAAAGATAAAAATTATATGATCATCTTAATAGATGCAGAAAAACCATCTGACAAAATTTTAATCCATTTATGATAAAAACTCTCAACCCAATGAATATACAGGGAATGTACCTCAACATAATAAGAACCAGATAGGACAAGCCCACAGCTAACATTATACTCGATGGTGAAAAGCTGAAAGCTTTTCTTCTAAGATCAGGAACAAGACAAGAATGTCCCTGTCACCACTTTTATTCAACATAGTACTGGAAGTCCTAGGCAGAGCAATTAGACAAGAAAAAGAAGTAAAAGATATCTAAATCAGAAAGAAGTAAAATGGTCTGTTTACAGATGACATATTATATATAGAAAACCCTAAAGATGCCATCAAACAAACTGTTAGAACTAATAAACAAATTCCGTAAATTTTCAGGATATAAAACCAGCATACAAAAGTCAGTTGCATTTCTATACACTGATGATGAATTATCTGAAAGAGAAATTAAGAAAACAATTCCATTTGCAACTGCATCAAAAAGAATAAAATACTTAGGAATAAATCTAACCAAAGAAGTGAAAAATCTATATACTGGAAACTATAAACAGTGATGAAATAAGCTGAAGAAGATGCAAATAAATGGAAAGATATTCCATGTTCATAAATTGGAAGAATTAATTTGTTAAAATGTCAATATTACCTAAAGTGATCTACAGATTCAATATACTCCCTAATAATACTCCAATGGAATTTTTCACAGAAATAGGAAAAAAGTCCTAAAATTTGTGTGGAACTACAAAAGACCCAGAATAGTCAAAGGTTGAGAAAAAAGAACAAAACCAGAAGCATCACACTTCCTGATTTCAAACTATATTTCAAAGATATAGTAACCAAAGCAGGGTGGAATATAGTCAAAACAGGTATTGGAATAAAATAGACACATAGATGGAACAGAATAGAGAGGCCAGAAATAAACCCAAGCCTAAATGGTCAATTTATTTTTAACAGAGTCACCAAGAATATAATGGGGAAAGGATAGTCTCTTCAACAAATGGTGTTAGGAAAACTGGATATCCACACGCAAAAGAGTGAAACTAGATTTCTATCTTACACCACACACAAAAGTAGACTCAAAATAGGTAAAGACTTGAATATCAGACTTGGAACCTTAAAACTCCTCAAAGAAAACATAGGAGGTAAGCTCCTTGACATAGGTATTGGCAATGATTTTTTGGATTTGACACGAAAATCAAAGGCAACAAAAGCAAAAATGAACAAGTGGGACTACATCAAACTAAAAAGCTTCTTCACAGCAAGGGAAGCCATCAACAAAATGGAAAGGCAACCTATAGAATAAGAGAAAATATTTGAAAACCACATATCCGATCAGGGGTTAATATCCAAAATATATAATGCAACTCAATAGAAAAAAATCAAATAATTCAATTAAAAAATTGGCAAAGTACCTGTATAGACATTTTTCTGAAGAAGACACACAAATGGCCAATAAGTACATGAAAGGATGCACAACATCACTAATCATCTGGGAAATGCAAATCAAAACTATAATGCGATATCACCTCATGCCTGTTAGGATGGCTATTATGAAAAAGACAGGAGATAATACTGGTGAGAATGTGGAGAAAAGGAAACCCTTGTACGCTGTTAGTGAGAATGTGACCATGTACAGTGACTATGGAAAACAATATAGAGGTTCCTTAACAAGTTAACAATAGAACCTACCGTGTGATCCAGAATCCCATTTCTGGGTCTGTATCCAAAGGAAACAAAAGGACTGTCTCAAAGAGATGTCTGCCCTCCCATGTGCACTGCAGCATTATTCACAGTAGCCAAGACATAGCAACCACCCGTGTCCATCAATGGGTGAATGTATAAAGAATGTGTGGTATACACATACAATGGAATAATTTTCAACCATAAAAAAGAATGAAATTCTGCCATTAGCAACAACATGGACGAACCTGGAAGACATTATGCTAAGTGAAATAAGCTAGACAGAGAAAGACAAATACTGCATGGTATCACTTATATGTAGAATCTTAAAAAAAAAAACCAGAAAGCAGAAAGGTGGTTGCCAGGGTCTAGGGGTGTGGGGGAAATGGGAAGAGTTTGGTAAAAGGATGCAAACTCTCAGTTATAAGATGAAGAAGCTCTGAGGATCTAATGTGTAACATGGTGACTACAGTGATGATAATACTGTTTTATATAATTCAAATTTGCTAAGAGATAGAACTTGTGTTCTCATTACAAAAAAAGAAAAAAGGAAGGTAAATATGTGAGGTGATGGATGTGTTAGTTAACTTGATGGGGATAGTTCTTTCATGGTATATAGGTATAGCAAATCATCATGTTGTTCACTTCAAATATATCACAATTCTATTTGTCCATTATACCTCTATAACACTGAAAAAAAATTAAAAAGAACCTGCATTTCTCAAAGGGCCAAATGGGCTTTGGCCAGTTTGCAACAGATCCTCCAGGATGAAATCTAAATTCCTTAGAATGACACGTGCTCCTCAGTGATATAGCCTTCCAATAACTCTTCCAGTTTCACTCCCATTACATTCTCCAACACTTACTGTATTCAGACATTGTGAGCTTGGAGATCATGTTCCTTTACACACTACCTTTTCTTACGCTTGCTTTTCTCTCTGCTTAGAATACTCATGTTCTTAAAGGCCACACAGCCTCTTGCTCGGTATTCTCTGTTCAAATACCGCTTTCTAGAGGCAGTCTTCCCTGGCTCTTTCTCTCCTTCGCCTTCCAAAGCTTCATTTAGTTCCTTATCTGAGCTTTCACCTTCTAAAACATGTGTCTGTGGAAGTCATTGCAATGTTGTGATTAAAACATACAAAATTCTTTCTGTTTGGTTAAATAGATTCTAAATTCCTTGGATGCCAAGATTATGCTTTTCGTTTTTATAACTTTAGTGCTTGGTATGCTCTTAATGAATGTTTACCAAAAATAAATAAAATGATAGAATAAGCTTAATGATAATAAGTGTTTATATGTATATGTATATATATATGAAATCATTTTGAAAATAATATAATGATTATCTTTCTGTTTTGGACAAAATAATCTAAATGAGTTATGGGAGACTTT
This sequence comes from Equus caballus, assembly GCF_041296265.1. Classification (NCBI taxonomy): domain Eukaryota; kingdom Metazoa; phylum Chordata; class Mammalia; order Perissodactyla; family Equidae; genus Equus; species Equus caballus. The sequence goes on from NC_091700.1 coordinate 33,190,931, forward strand.
TGTTTCAATCTTGTACTATCAGATTATTTTGTTTTAGTTTTGTTTTAAATATATACTTAATTTTGTTTTACATATATTTTATATATACTCTATGTAAATATATAGAGAGTAACTTCATTACTCTATAGTAGATAGTAATAATTTACTCATTCAAAATAATACCTAAAACTTCTAGACCTTGTCAAGAGAGGTCCTTCTCTGGGTGCCATGCTTTTGAGACCTGCTGTAGCCCTCTTTCCCATGAAGTAGAGTCCATAGGGCCAGGAGGACCTGTGGATAATTGAGACCCTGGAATTCCCTGTCCAAATGCTCTCAGGCCTGCTTTTGGGGCCTCTTTGAGCCTCTTGCCAGTCTCCATCCTCCAGAGTGTGGTCTTGCCCGACTTCTGTGCATATCATTGGCCTCAAGGGGTACCTGAGGGCAGTTGCTGCCTAAGGAGAAGGGTACTGGCTCTCCCCTAACTGCTGTACTTCCGTGTGGAACTGGGAGGAGTCTGAAGTCATTATGAGACTATATACATAGATAATGAATATAATAGATAAAATAATAAATAGTACCTATTTTACTTAATGGTTTATTGACTTGATTTTATGCCTTTTAATTATTTAGACCTGTGGTGTTGACGACTCTCCTTGACCAACTTTAGTCAGGCTCCTCTTAGCCTTCTTCTCAACTAGGCCTCGACCTTGAACTCCAGTCCTTGCTGGGTCTGCATAGCCCAGTTTTCACAAGAATCTTGCTAAGTCAGTTTATGGAGAGTCTCCCTATCCTTGATATCTGATCCTCTTGTCCTGCCTTCAGGAAGAATCTTAAGTTGGTTTAGCAAGGATCCCCCTACCCTTGATGTATCTTTCCTCAGTAATTTTCCACCCACTGACCTCTTCACCCTCTTCTTTGGCTATAAATTCCTACTTATCCTACTTGTATTCAGAATTGAGCTCAGTTTTATACTGAAATCTCTTTTCCCCAATTGCAATAGTTACTGAATAAAATTTATCTTTACCACTTTGACCAGTGTCTGGCTTTGGATCTCTTTGACAGTATAAGAGACTTGATTTATATTCCTCTCCGGGCTCCACAATAGGAGTGGACCTTTTTATTGAGCATTTATTATTTTCTGTTCACAATGCCGAGTGTCATTTATCATTTGATCCACACAATAGCCACTTGGTAGGTCCTATTGCTCAGTTTACAGACTTTGAAACTGGGCCCGAGAGGGATTATGTAACTTTGTTAAAGGTCCCCCAGCTCAGCAGAGGCAGAGCTGGGCCTGGGATGGAGCTCTGACCTTAGAGACTGAGCTCTTAGCCACTATACTCGACTATAGGGCTATTAAAATGGGAATTGTGAGGGGCCGGCCTGGTGCTGTAGTGGTTAAATTCACACACTCCCCAGGGCAGCCTGGGGTTTGTGGGTTCAGATCCTAGGTGTGGACCTATGTACTGCTTGTCAAACCATGCTGTGGTGGCATCCCATATATAAAAGAATAGAAGAAGATTGGCACAGACGTTAGCTCAGGGCCAGTCTTCCTTACCAAAAAACAAAACAAAACAAAAAAAAAACAAAAAAGAAGGGAATTGTGATTTTCATTCATTTTGAAGGGACTAAAACATAGACTCGTTATAAAGTCTAATAGTGAGGTTGTCTGAAGATTATAATTGTCTGGGAATCTGCAACAAATTGTTCAGACTCCAAGATTTGCCTTTTCGGACATGAGACTAATTATAAAAACTGCTTGCATTATCCTGTAATTAGTTCTGCCTTAAGTAGTATAACTACACAATGGAAAGAGTAAGTAATCTTGCTCAGATGGGAATTGCCTCTAGTAAAGGAGTAAAGGAGTTGAAGGAATCTACTTGAAACCTCAAAGAAAGTACCTGCCTATTATTTATCAAGGAATGTTAATAGGTGCAAGGAAATTGGCCTTTTCTTATCTTGAGATAAGAATTCCATCAACATATACATATTTTTACTCCTCATTTTTAGAATGTACATTACTTGCACACAGGATCCACACTGTGTGTCTTTAATTACTGAATGTTAGAATAAATCTTTACCCACACAAATGGTAGAATTGTCACCTAATTTCGAACGGAATGTTCTTCTATCGTTCCTTGTTGGAACTTGGCCCTAGTGGCAACTTTACAAATCTGTAGGCAAGGCTAGGTAAGTTGTTTGCTTATTTGCTCATCGTATTTATGTTTGTTTCTAATAAGATCAGTTTTTAATTTGAGGAATGACATCTTTTTTGGCTCTTCACATGACCACGAATGTCCTGAACTCCTGATGATTTGTAAACCACAAGATACAGCAGCTGAAATGCATTAGTTTAATAGTAAATAGAGGGAACAGTTTGATCTTATAAAGTACCAGTTACGCAAATATCTCACACCGAATAGTGGTCTTAGTAGTGGCAATGTTTCAGCCACAGCTGGTTTCCCAATGTACTTCAAGAGATTTCTTTTTGCATATGATCTTAAAATTCCAAATTATTTCCAGGATAATTCAGTCTAAGATTTTACCTTGCCCCTTAACATGTTTTAGCTTTCATAGTATTGCTGAATAGTTACCCAAGCAAAGCATGGAGGAAATATTGAATCATAGATGGATTCAGCAATGGAAGTATCTGTGCTATCTCAGTCCTCTAAGTGAAGAAAGGGAGAAGTATCTAGGATGGGCTGAAGTGCAGGAGACCATCAAAGGACACCTTGGAGGTAGATAAAGCCACATAGGTACAAAGGAAGAGTCGACGGAATTGACCGCTGCCTGTTAGGCATCCTCATCTCACAGGCATCTCAAACTTAACACATGCAAAGCTGAACTCCTGATCTTGCCCTGCCCTAAACCAGCCCTGCCAGGGTCTTTCCCATCTCAATTTACAATAACTTCCTCCTCTTGATTACTTAGCCCAAACATCAAGAAGTCATCTTTGTCTTGTCTCTCTTTTTTTTAACACATCGAAGAAGGCTTGTTGGCTCTACCTTTCAAATATATCCAGAACCCAATAATCTCTTATCATTTCTCAGCCTGATTCTAATCACGATCACCTGAGTACTTAGATCATTGTGGTAGAGTCTAAATAGACTTTCTACTTCCAACCTTCTCATCCTTCCTTCTGTCTCTTTTTCCACACAGCAGTCAGAGTGATTCAATTAAACCTTAGTCACGTCATGCCGCTCCTCTGCGTAAAACCCTGTAATTGTTCATCTCATTCACAATAAAATCCAAACCTCCTCTCCTCCACCTCCAGTTCTCTGGCCTCATCTCCTGTTGCTCCATCTTCAGCTGTGCTGGCCCTCTTGCCATTTCTCAAATACTCTGTGTGTGTCCCTGCTGCAGAGCCTTTGCCCTTGTTGAAATCCTCCTTCAACTCCATGTCTTTGCTCAAACGGCATTTTGTAAGTGAGGGATTCCCTGACTACTCGGTTTATATTTGTAACCTCATACAATGCTCCTTATCCCCTCCATTGTGTTATTTTTCATCACAATTATCATCTTCTAAGTAATTTAATTTACTTATTTCTTATTTATTTTCCCCCACTAGAGTATAGATTCTGTGACAGTAGGAGTTTTTATTTATTTGTTCACTGATGCAACCCCAGCAACTAGAACATTATTTGACATGTAGTAGGTGCTGAATAAATAAATGTTGAATGAATAAACGAGGATCTGAGTGAACTGTGCTGAAACGTGACCTTGGCCTCTTCTCTCCACTATCTATTTCTGGAACTATTGCCCCAGCCATGGAGAACAACAGCCATGCCCAGATGGCTGTTTATGTGTCAGAATATGTCTAAGGTTAAATGTTAGTAGGGGCAAAGGAAAATCATTTTGTATGAACTGATAAATTTTTCTGTGTTGTATTACTCCTATCTTTCTGTAACAGGGATAACTGAGATTGACCGTGTGGGATTTTAGAGGTAAAGATGAGATTTATAGGTAATTTTTGAGTCAAATTTCAGACCAAGAATCAATGCATGGGTTCAAAGAAACACAGTGGGAAGCCTTCAGAAGTTTTTTTAGGGTGTTTATGAACCAGTCCTCCCTTTTGCAAGTGTTGTGAGTAGTGGTGCTGGTACTGCTGAATTGGGGTGAAAGTGTGTATTTCCAAACTTCTGTGATCATCTCTGATTGGAAAAGTAGCACCATACGTGGCTGCTCCATCCTCTTAGTAGGTCTAATAGTGGCCTTAGGGAATCATTGGTACAGAAGATGCCCAAAAAAGGGGAAGAAAGTGGAAGGAAGGCTCCATTCAACTTACACGTTAATAAAGTAGCCATCCTTCCTTCTTTTTCCTTTTTGATTTAAAAAGATCTTCCTGCCATTTTTCAAATTGCTTTCTGTTTTTTAGTTTTTTTATTCCAATTTATGACTTGTCTGGATTTTCCATTAATATTTTGCATGTCGAGGGACACAGTGTTTTAAATCCTATGATTCTCCTGTGCCTAAATTTAGTTTCTAAATTATATCATACATGGGAACCGTAGCCAGGTTAAAACTTGGCAGTTAAAAACTTGGATTCAGTATAGGTTTTCTACGGTTTCTTGGAATCACTCAATATGACCTCTTGATGGGTGGGGCTCTCTCTCTCTCTTTTCTAGTTTCTGGGGATTTCAAAGTTGGAAGTTGGATAAATACAGAACTGATGATATGACTTTATTTGGAAAACGTGATTTTATTTCTGTGTATTTCAGATACATGCTATTTTTTTTGTGACCAATGTAAAGCTATAAATATATTAAGAAAACACCTATGTAGAAATGTGTGCACACTTAAAAAACTGTTAGCTTTAAAACATAAAACGTTTTATTGTCTTCTGTCTTTATGTGGTAGATTATAGTCACTTTTGTCACTCTTCAGGAGTTCCCAACCCGGGAACACTTGCACATGGATTGTTGAAGATTGTTTCAGGATATGGAGAGATGAGTTAATGGCAAAGAGCCAAGAAGGAGAATTTTTTGAGAAGCTGTTATTGTCTGAATACTATGTTAGGTTCTCCCCTCACCTTAATCCATTTAATACTTACAGCAATCCTGTGAGGTAGCTGTTATTTCCCCTAATTTACTGAGTAATGAAAATAGGTTTCAAATTGCATAATTGGCCTAAGGTTGTGCAGAAATTGTGGCTAAGCTAGCATTCCAAGTTGCCTAGTCTTGTATAACTCTGAAGTCCAAGTTCTTTCAACTTCATCCTGCAGAAATGGGAGTCCCAGTGGCTTGAATAATAAAGGTTTTCTTGTTTTCTGGCCCAGTCGTTGACTCATCTGCTTCCCTAGCCATCCTCTCTACCTGGTTTATGAATTATGGTGCCATCTCTTAGGCTTTTTCTCTGCCATTTCTGTGGTTACTACTTTATTGAGTTTAGTCCAAGTTGTTTTTGTTTTTGTTTTTTTTTTGCTGCTAGTTAAATTGAAATATCTTTCTTTGTTTTTTTAAAAAGCTATTCATTTAAATTTTTCTGTGGAAACCTTTAAGTATACACAGGATTCCACATGGAAGTTCTGGTAAAACTCTGGCTAAACAAAGGATTCAAGTAAGATTTAATCAAAATACAGAAAGAAAACAGACTTAAGTGGTTCTGAGCATTTTCTCAGAAGAATTGGGACAAGCACTAGCCTGAAAAGCTATATCATTTAAAAGATATTTCCCCCTTCAGTATTCTTATGGGAATTAACAACACAAATAACAAAACCTCAAGATTATTTTGTTTTATGAGGTATGGTAAGGAGATGGGATAGGAACTGAGTATACTGTTAATGGGGCCGTAGCATTGAATCTGGGGAGGCAATGGCAGAGGGGCAGGAGTGGGAGATGCAGGTTTGACAGTTGGTACTCCCATTCTCCCTTACTCTTTCACATCGCAACTTCTGTTTCCAAATTTTCTGATCTGCAACAACCAGGATGAGAGAAGGAGCTCGTTTGTGATATGGGTGGGCATAGAAATTTATAAAGTGCTTTAAAATATATTAACAAATGTATGAAGTGGGTAGCACAGTGTATTACTTGGCTTTGTATGAGTTACAATACCCAAATCTCAGTGCCTTACAACAACAAAATTTGTCATTTACATTTTCTGTAGGCTGTAGATTACATTGCTGCGGCTTTGCTTCCTGTGTTGTCTTCATTCTAGAGTCTGGGCTGAAAGAGCAGCCTCCTTACAGGTGTGCTGTTCTAATGGCAAAGAGATGGGACAAACGTCACATTCTACTGGGCAAAACACGTCACATCGCCAGCTCCGAAGATGGTGGGTGAAAATGTACATTCCTCTCATAGGCAGATAGTAATAGAGTGTACCATTGGCAAGTATTATTATTGTGATTGTGTTTCTCAGTTTGTAGAAGTGGAAACCAAGGTATAGAGAAGTTAGATAAATTGCCCAAGTTCAAGCTACTGACAAGTGGCAGAGGTCGATTTGAAACTCAAGCCTGACACAAGGCCATTACTTTTTCTATTATACCAACAAGAATAGCATTTCCTTCATTTACCAGTCCATCTTTGTTGCCATTTGCCTTAAGAACAGTTTTCCTTCTAATGATCTACTAGAAAATTTATGTAGTTAACCCATGCCCATTATGCTACCTTTCCTTCCAATCCTCCAAGCAATGGCTTTAACATTAACCTTCAAATTCAAATGATTTCAGAGTGAGAGAAGTAAGTATTAGAAAATTTACAGATAGTCCTTTCTTAGATGAAAGCTTGAATTAAAAAGTAAAATCCCTTTTCAACACTGGAACTAGTGTAACAGTTGTAGTTTAATAAAAATTTGTCCTAACTCCCATATTTCTTTGCATCAATTAAGGACATAGTCTTTAAAAGAAAGCCAAATGTAATTTATAATGGTGGTTTTGTGGGCCTTCACTGATAAGGAATTTTGTGAGCATCTCTGGAATGGGGAGCACTGTTAACTGAATGGTGATGTGACCCTGAATTATGTCCAGTGCAGTCTCCCATGAGTTCTCTCAACCTCAAGCTAGGAGGGCTGCTGATTTTTCTCAGAACACTTAGGTCCCTTCACTGTGTCCGCTCTGGGTCTTGGCTTGGTGTGTTGTCCCTTTAGCCTGAAATGCGTCCAGCCTGCTCCACCTTCCCCATCACCAAGGTCTAATCCTAATAATCTTCCGGGCTCCATTCTTAAATTCCTTCACTTCAGGAAGTCTTTTCCAATTTCCTCAAATTCAAATACAAACACAGATACAAATCTTCTTTAAAAATCCAAACAATGCTTTGCTTAAACTCTAGTATGCCTTCCTAATCTTTTGCCCAATACCTTTCTTCTAAGAGATGTGTAACAGATAGTTTTGAAAATTGAAATAGATTGAACTAATATATTTGCTAAATTGAAAGTTTTCCAGACAGTGTGTGGAGTTGATGCATGTCTTTATTCAATGAAGAGTTACTGAATGCCTCCCATTTGTAAGGACAATTGCCTTGCCATTAATGACATAGCTAAAGAGTGATGGATTCAGGATTGAAATTCAGTAAGCCAGTACTCTTAACTACTTGGATATCAAGAGCTGGAGGTTCCTGAATGCTAGGTGGCTTCACTGTTGGGCGGATATTAGTTCTCTTTCTTTCCCTGAAAAATTATACGAGGTACTTCACCAGTGCCTCTTTAAGCTACTGTTTAGTCTTGGTTTCAAAATTGCCATTAAAACCATTTTTTTCTATTAATATAAGATGATCGCATTAAAAGTAAAATAACATTTCCTGGGTGGACTGTATTGGGGAAATTGTACTGCCCAGGGGAAGGTTCAGGTTCTGTGGGTCCTGAGCTTACACAATTTGTTTTTTCGCCCTCTTTAAGAAAAAGAAAATAAAACTACAAATCTAAAAATGAGCATGACACGTTTAGCATAGGAAAAGAAATCATGATAATTTGAGTGCTGGAGGTTCAGCTCCTTTTTTCCTAAGCTGTCTTGAGGCAATGTACCAGAAAGGCACGCACAGAAATGCTTCCTTATTGCCACTTGGCTTCTCCTCCCCACCTAGCATACTCCACAACTCCTGGCCACTCCCAGCATTCACAGGGACCCTGCAAGGGGGGCTTTATTCCCTTCCCAGGAAGTCCACCTCTGGTCCTGGCAATTCAAAAATGATGGTCAAATGGCATTGGTTTTAGTCTCGTATGAATTTTTGGTTAATTTTCTGGACTTCTTGGTACCTTTTCCCAAGAAATGGAGATATTTTATTAGGAATGGCCTTTTGAGACATGAGTTTCTTTCTAATTAAAAAAAAGGTTGCTTTTGGCCATAGCATAGGAGGGACTATTGTCATCGTAGAAGCTATTTGGCATGAATATAATCCCTTTTTGGAAATATTTAAATAGAATATGAAATAAATAATGAAAATCTGTTCTTAAGAAAACAATGCTGTCTCTAAGGGATTTAACTGAGGTTTATGTGGCTCAGACATTATGTTCAGAATAACATTACCCAGAATCAATCACTTCAATTTTTAAAAATCTTGGAAATGACTATACTTTGTTGAAGGATTTAAGTCATTTTTTCCTTAAATCTTTGTTGAAGTATTGGCCCTGCAAACACAATGAGACCACTGGAAATTAGGTTTTTTGGTGTAGTATTGAAAAGTGGCAGCAGAGGGCCTCATTGCAATGTGCTGAATTTTTCTTTCTGCAAGAAAGAACATTTTCTCTCCTTTGCTCTGCATCTGGTCTCTCATTTTGAAACTCGCGTTATGTTTACTGTATTTGAAAAAAAAACCCCACCAACCTTTTAAATAAAAATTTTACCATATTGAGAATGTACTGTGCAATTTAAGCCTTAAAAACAATTAACTTTTTTTCTTGATTCCTAAGAAGGCGTTGAAAATTTGACATTTTTTTCCACTTCCTTCCACAGCAGTAAGGAATTGTATATACGCTCTTTTGCTTTTCCTTACAGGCTGTAACTTTCTTTATAAGACCATCCAACTTGTTGGCAGGTTATTATGAGAACACATTTATGTAAATTATGTACTTTATTCAAAGATCAAAAAAATTACATGGCAGCAGTTCATAATGTAATACCACACATTGCATTTTCCAATTACCTTTCAGCTAATTGTGCTCAAGTTCTAACAAAGTATCTCCTATAATTTAAAAAAAGCTGTAGGTTATAACTATGTCAGATGTTCATAATGAATGGGATTGAGTAGAGGTGATCCATTAAGTAAGGCTGCCTTAATTATTCTATGGGTTCATCTGGTGATCAGTGTCACTATGATCAGGAAGGATAATGGCACAGAAAATAAAAGGATTGGCTGAGCTACAGTTTAGTGCATGCTGAATGCGTAGACATGGGTTTGCACTTGATCTCAGTGAGTTCCTTTTTAACACTGTTCTCTAGGAGAGAGTGTACTCAGCAGACCACAAATAATTTTGATAACTCTGGGTTCTGTAGACAAATATATTTATTTTTGGAGTCTCAACTTGGTGTCCTATAATTATGTTCATAGCAACTTTTATCCAACCATCATTCACTCTCATTAAAAGTACGTTTCTAAAATCCTGCTTAAAAAAAAAGATTCTAATCATCCTTTAGAAAGGACTTGTTTTGAGATGAAAGAAAATTTCAGGATAATGAACTATTGTTTATTACCAGCTTTCGGAATTCTTGTTTCTTGAGGAGCTTGAATAATTTAGCTATTAGGAAATATGAACATTATGTAGAAAAGGTCCAATATTTTATTAAGATTAGATGAACATTTAACGTATAACATTATATAGAAACATATAGACAATATATAGAAACACATAACATAAACATGTAAATATTATATAGAAATATAGTATAGAAATGTTGCATAGAAAAGGGCCCTTATATAAACTTTATAGAGAAAACATATAAACACTGTATAGAAAAGGGCCAATATTTTATTGAGATTAGAGGAACACTTTATTTTGTTGTGATCCACAAAACAAAATGCTAACAATAATGGCTACCAGTTAGATAATTTAGAACTTGCCTTACTATTTACCTTTTGTGATAAAACGTTACATATTCTGATTATGTTTTCTGATAAAGTACTATACAATGATAAAACTGGACAAAATTGCCAAGAACAACCATTTCAGGGCTCTTGAAATCCACCAAAGGCATACAACAAATTGAGAAGCAATTATTTGTGAAAAAATTACTGAATGTCAGATAAGAAGAGCGGGAGTCTATGGCATTCTTGCCTGGGGCTTCTCCCATCCTCTTCCACCCCCAAGCTGGATCTGAGCAGAAATGTACAGGGTGTGGCAGATGGAGTAAACCAGCAGCTTCCCTGCCAGAGGGGCTCACTTGGTTTGCAACAAAGTATGGAAAAACCTCACATCCAGCGAGTTGTCAGTAAAAGTATCAATTTTGGTGGCAAATGAATGGGAAAGACCAGTAGTTCAGGTATCCTGAGGTTGCAGCCCAGCTGGAGCAAGCAGTGGACTAGCAGACTAGCCCGAAATTTAACAGGGAGCCCAGGGAAATGAGAGGGTCACAGAAGGCTTCAATATCTCACCCCATATCCACTTAGGAGAGACCGGAGAAGGCCCAAATAATCCACATACACCTGGCTAAGCACGAGACTGGGATCGGTACAGAGGAGATGCTGGAAGGCCTGGTGGGGAGTAAAAGCCAGGGCAGTCTTGACAACTGATTGATTAATTCAATGGCAAAACTGTCTTCAGGTTGTTTAATTAGGCTTAAAAGGCCATGATAGGATTATGTAATTTCTTCTATTTTTGTAAATTCTTTATAATTTCTGAAAATTTAACCTAGAAATACTCTGGAATAGGGAATTGTTTTTTAATCTTTGAACTGTGAATCTCTGAAATCTTTCTGTTCCTACAGAGTAGAACTCTTTATTACCTTTACTGCTACTTTTAGTTTTAGAGCAATAATATCACTAGAGAACTTTGAAATGTCAATAATAGCTAATACTTATTGAGCACCTGTTATTAGCCTGATGCTGTGCTGACTTTACGCATTTTATGTCATTAAATTCTACAATGACCTTATGGTAATATTATCCCCATTGCAGGGTGGAGAGATTCGAGTTTAAGCAGAACCAATAACTTTTCCAAGGTTACAACAGCTCAGAAGTGGACACGGTGGAATGCAACTTGAGGCAGTCTGATTTCTGAATTCCTTTTCTTAAATACCATGCCATATTTTCAGATGGTGGTGCCATGGAATATAAAATATTTTTCTATAACTATAATAACACAATTCGATAGCAATCAAATTACCTTACGTAGAGTTATTAGAACATTAAGAAGGTATATACTTTAACTTTCTAGTTGAGCCTTTAAAATAAACTTTTTTATTAAGGAGAATTTCAAACAGATACAAACGTAGGTAATAATAAAATGATCCTTCATGTATGTACCCATCACACAGTTTTCAGCTTTTTCTATAAATGCTAAAATTACAGATTGCTGCACTAATTTTTATTACAAAATGGAAATAATTACAGACTAATTTTTGTAGGGCAAACATGAATAACTTTTAAATTTGTCTTTAATGGATTTTACTAACTTGTTCAGCAAATATTTCCTTTTGAAATGGACACAATCATGATATATCTTAAAAGTAGAGAGCTCAGTGAAAACAGCATGAGGTGTAGGAGGAGTGGGCAGGTGGAAACAGTGACTTTTTGGCGTAATAGAGCAAACCACTAGAACACAGCAGTGTGGAGCTGGGGAGTTTGGTTTGGTCATCCTCTTTCTTTAAGGCATTGTCTGTGGACTCTGTGGGTCCATCAGTGACCCGTTGCCTAGTCTTGTTTTTAAAGACTAACTTTTAGAACAGTTTTAAGTTCACAGCAAAAAAGTTGAGTGGAGAGTACAGAGAGTTCCCATATATCCCCTGCCCCTACGTTCACAGCCTCCCCCAGTATCAACATCCTCCACCAGAGGGTTTGTTTGTTATAATTGATGAATCACCCAATGTCCATAGTTTACAGTAGGGTTCACTCTTGGTGTTGTACATTCTATGGGTTTGGACAAAAGTATAATGATGTGTATACATCATTATAGTGTCAGACAGAGTAGTTTCACTGCTCTAAAAATCTGGGCTAGTCTTTTGTTTATAGCATTTTCTCTCATATACACATCAGTACTCTTATTTCTTGTATTTCTAATAATCATGTCATGGTTTCCACTGACTTTGGGAGGGGTAGATAACCGACAACCAGTTGCAGTTACTGGAACCTCTGCCCAATGGTAAGCAGGAAAGATGTGGCGGCTTGTGGAACTGGAAGGGATTAGTAGTATAATCCTATCTCATTCTTTGAGGCCACCTACAGAAATATTTCGTGTTGGACAGAGCATTTAGCTTTATTTGAAACTTTAGTTCCCTTGAATAGAATATGATATTTTAAGCTATATGTTTCTGTAATAGTCCTTAAATTCTCAATGTTAAATCTATTTACAATAACTCTGGCTCCTGACAGATACCATTTTTATAGTTCTGCCTCTTCTTTGGCCTCATGCTTCTGTCCCACATTTCAGTAGTGAATGTCATTGGTACAGCTTTGATTTATTCTTGGGAAAGTCTTCCTGGCTCTTTCTGCCTGGTTTCCTCAAGAGACTGTAAGCTGTGCATATCCAGACTATTTTCACTTTATTTGATAAATTGTTTGCATTAAATGAATTTAGAATAATTTTGGTTACTAATGTCTCACTTGCTTCTCTCCTATGCATCTGGATTCCAACTTGCCTGAAAGCTTAGAAACTGTGCATTTTGATTATTCCCATAACTTCTTTACCAGGTTGTAATACTTGGCCCTTTAAAATATCATTGTCTTTTGCTTTTCAAGAAAACTCAAAATCATGTTAATTAGGCTCTCTCCTTGACTTCTTAGATCCGGAGTGGGTGAGCTCAGAGTAGAGTTTCAGACAATCTCTCTCTTCTACTCTATAGCACAGGTTGTCATGGACGTAGGAGAATTGTAAAGATCTCAAAAATACTGTTCAACTAGAATGATTGTTTCTGAACTAGGTGGATTTTGCTGAGTTTTAACCAAATTTACAGATTGCTTTTTGTATAATTTGTGGAACTTTCAGATGACTTCAAATGGAATGTTTTTCATTTTAAAGGTCTTGGAAAAGGCAGTGTCGAACATCAATTAAGAGCTCAGATTCTGCGGCTAGAAGCTCAAATACCATTTCTAACACTTATAAGCCAAGTGATCCTAGGAAAAGTGAGCTTTACTTTTTTCATGTGCATAAAGGAGTTTTCATTGCAAACTCACAATGCTGTAGCTAGGATTAATTGAAATAATTCATTCAAAGCCGTTAACTTGGCCTGGTATACACTAAACCTCATTCTGAGCTAGAAAAATAAAAATAGTAACAATGTTAGCTCAGGGAGAATCTTACTCAAGCAAAAAGAGGAAGATTTGCAATAGGTGTTAGCTCAAGGCCAATCTTCCTCACACACAAAAATAAAATAAAATAGTAACAATGCGTACTTGGACTCAAATGTATACTTGGACTACAAAGTCTCTTCCTCCTCTCTGGGTATAATAGTCACCCTCTGTATCCTAAGTGCACCCCATAAAGCTTTTTATCATGCAGTTACAGTACCTTGTTACTCTTACGTAAGTTCAGAGACTACACTAGTTTGGCATAGAGTGGATGTTGAGACAGTACATGTTGAGCGGCTAAGCACACTTCAGCACACAGTGCCTGCCCCAAATCCCACCTAGTGGGCTTTGTTATTATACCATTATCACCATCACCACCATCGCCAAACACCACAACTCCATTATTCCCATCGTTATTCTTTGGGTCTAGTACTAACTGCTGGGAATAGAAAGGGGTCAAAAGACAGGGTTCTTTCCTGGAGGGACTTAAAATCAAGTTAGGATGGCTGGACATGGGCAAAAATCAAACAAAAACAAAACATAAAACGAATAATTTAAAGTAGCACATGTTAAAGTGTTTAATGAGAGGCACAGGCAATAACTGTGGGTAGTTTTTTTTTTTTAATGATGAAAAGCACAGACATTGCAACCATATGGTCTTATTTTACACTTTGTCATTTATTAGTTGTGTGCTATTGGCCAACAAAATTATTGAATTTTTATTATTCTCTGTTACTGAATTTTAAAAATAGGCTTTTCATTGGAAGGAATGTAAGTTAAAACATATGGAATGTGTTCAAAACAGTGTCTGGCACATAGAAATCAATCAATAAATTGTAATTAACATTCCTGTAGAAGAGAAGGCCACCTATGAGGGTTGGAGAAGATTTCATAGAAGAAAAAAAGAAACATAAAAGGACAGGGTTAAAATTGGCTTCCTTACACATTAGCTCAGTTTTTCGAAATCGATTTGCAAATAACATGGGGGAGGGTAGACAGTGGGAAGGAGTATGTGGTGTGTTACTGAATATCAGGTGTAGAATTATATTCTCACTCATTGAAATTTTTGGTTAATGTCCCTTAAGTAAAATATAATTTTTATCTATTAACTTTCTGATGTCTAAATTGAAATTCACATGCTTCACTGTCAAAGAAGTAACTCATACAATCAATGAAAATCTGTAAAGTGGAACAATATTGAAAGATATCATTGCAGTCAAAGCTCTTCCAATTCATTACCTTTGTGATTACTATAATATGCCTTTGGAAAGCAACAGTATCTTGGTGACACCTTCCAAATATTACTTGTAGATAAACTAAAAGGAAATATTCTTTTTAATGTTTTATTTATTAGACTAGGTAATTCCTACACATATTAAACAATTCACACAGTAAAAAATAGTCTACAGTAAAAATTGTCTCTTTTCCACTCCTTTCCTTTAGTTCCCAGGTTCTCCTTCTCAGAGGGAATCCATGATGTCTGTTTCTTCCATAGACAGTCTACATATCTAGATATATACCCTTCTTATTAAAAGCACAAATGATCTGTTGAGTGTACATTCTTGCATTTTCACTTAATATTTCTTACTCATTTTATTTTATTTCCTAAAGCTCTACTGCCTGAAGCATGGCATTTAAAAATGAGGTTACTCTAGTGAGATGCTAAATAATAATAGATAGCATTTATCAAGTACTTATTGTGTTCCATGGAGTTTACATGGATTATTTATTTTTCATAATGTTCCTTCAGAGTGGGTGCCATTAATGTGCCAATTTTATAGATGAGAAAAACAAGGCTTAGAAATGTTAAGTGTCTTGCCTGTGATCACACAGCTAATAGGTGGTGGAGTTAGGATTCAAATTAAGGCAGTCGGACTCCAGAGCCCACACATTAAATGCTCCATTGCCTGCTAGATTTCATGCTCTTCATTTTCAAGAAGACAACTGTGTATGTTATTGTACAAGAAATAGAAGACAGTGTGACAATAACAATGATGATGTTTGATGGAAATGGTTAAAGCCTTTGTCTGTGATGAAGGGATATCTGAGAAGGCAGGAAGTCGTGGTGGTAGAACAGGTGGCTCTGGGAACTGAAGAGGGTGGAGGGCTCTGATGCAGGTGCCCAGGCTGCTGCAGTGGTGTCAGGAGTGTCAGCAGCTGTGGAGCTGCAGAGTCTGAAGATGCTGCCATTCTGAGGAAGCTGTGGTGATGGATGCTGGGCATAATAGTTTATAATGTCTTTATAACTACCCCATGAGAATAGTATTATTAGCCATAAGTTCTAGATGAAAAACTGAGGCTCAGGCAAGTTGCCCTATGTCTCACACAGCTGGGAAGTGACAGGACCCAGACTCAATGCTTGTCTCCAATGCCTCCTGGAAAGGAGGCGATGGCGCCGTCCTGCTTGCAGCAAATGGTATACACACCAGCCTTGAAACCACACCTTTGTATCACTTATCAGAGTGGTTTCAAACATTTTACCCCTACATTTGTGTAACATTTTTTAAGTGAAAGTTTATAAGAAAGTCCAATATGAAGTTGAAGTAGGAGTGGGTATATTTCTGTCACCCTTTAATGTGTACCCTCACCCCTTCTTCCGGGCTCCCCCAAGGGAGTTCCATAGAATCAAGTTTGAAACTGTCATTTCTACTTCTGGGATGAAAATTCTGCCTGACAACAAAACATGTCCTTAGAAGGCTAAGTCTTCATTAATTAAAAGGCTAAGATGGTCTGGTCGGATTCCATGAAAATTTCTGTCTTCAATTTTGCTCCCGTAAGGTTAATTTGGGTTATATTGTTGTTTCAAAGGACATAATCTGGAGCTAAAGAAAGATGCTATTGCTTCTCTTCAGAGTGTTGTCAAGTGTTTTAGCCATTCTGAGAACCTAATGTAACTTCCAAGATATAATGGCTTTTGGCAGGCCTTTGTTTAATTTTTTTTCTACCACACAATCTTAAGTCCCAGCAACCAAAAGGGCTAGTCTTTGCTTTGTCTACCGTGGTGGATGCCAGAATGGAATCTACTTGCTAACTTTTAATTTCAGAAATATTTTGTACAAAGCTCCCCTCATCTGCTGCTATTGTAATGTTCTTATGAACATGCAAAATTTTACTCAAGGACCTCTGGCTTTGGTCCTAGCAGTCTGAAGGCTGTGATGTGTGCTGCCAGCTTTATCATAGGAAATGCCTATGCCACTGAGCAGAAAGGCAGACTCTCATGTGGAACCAAACGAAATAATACAGGCTTCCTCTAAGTCTCAAAGATCCCATCAAACTTCTTGGATGGAATTACTTATACCTGGCAAATGGAAACACAGCTGAAGTTTCAATGATTTTAAAAAAATGCTCATTAAGATACGGGCAATGGCAGAGCAAATTAAAAATTCAATATCATTTTTGGTTATGCAGTATTTATGGAATCCAATAGTCCTTTCTCATAATTGATACAGTAAAAGGAGCTTTGGTTATAGACTGAGAAATGAGAACAACTCAGTTCAAGCACTAGATCCTTTATGTAATAAATATGTGACCTTGGGCCAAATAATGTTTCTGAACCTCAGTTTCTTCTTCTGTAAAATGGAGCTAATACTGTCTCTGTTTCTTCCAGTTTTTGTGAGGCTTGAATGAGATAATATGTATAATTATTAAGTACTCTACACATAAAGTATATTAATTATATGATTTCCAGTGTCCAAAACTTAGAATCATAAAATCATTTATTTGAAAGGAACATTAATGGACATCCAAATATGCATCTTTTCTGTAACATTTAAAAATAATTGTCCCATATCTGGACATTTCCAATAATGGGACTATTCTCTTTAGAATGCAAGTCATTCCATATTTGGCAAGTGTTTCAGATTGGGTTCCTCAGGAAACGGACTCAGAGGAGAAATTAGGGTATAGAGCATTTATTAGGAAGTGCTCTTTGCATCATCACCTGAGGAAGGAAGGGAAGGAGGCAAGATTGGGCAGAGAGAGAAGTCAAGATGTCATACAGTCCCAATGAAAGCTTCAGCTGAGCCCACAGCAAGACCAGGGCTGCAATGGCCTGTCAGAGCTGCCATGAGTTTTGGCTGGAGGGCTGGACTTTTATGCTCAGCTATCGACCAGTCATTGGATCGTGGGCAAGACAGTTTTCTGCAGCTTAGGCAATCCTTGAAGAGGATTAAAAGCTGAAGGTCATCTTCTCCTCCAACTAGTGGAATAAGTCTTTCTCTCCTCAAGAGGGACTTGGACGCCCCAGCATCCACTAGATCAGCCCTGCGGATAAGACATTCTGCCTTATATTGAGTGGAAATCTTCTTCACTGGGACTGTCATGTAAGCTACTCTCTTTGGAGTCAATTCCAAGTCTTATCAACATATTCTAGCAGATAATTCTTTACTATATTCTGGCAGCACTAATGCTATACATTAACACTAGTGCTAATACTGATGCGCATATATATGTATATATTTCACATATACATAAGTGATATAAACATATATCATACACACAAAGCTCAAATATATATTTATATTTATACACATATTCATGTACATATATCATATACACATATGTTCCTAAAATAGGTACTTTGAGTACTCTGAGGATATGTTGTTAACAATTAAGTGAAGGATGCTCAACTATACTTAACACCTAGCTTTTCGTAATCATAATGATGTCATTTATTGTAGACAATAAAATGAATCTGCTTTCCCAGGAGAACCAGACTGAGAAATCATGAATTCTGTTTTGGGCATGTTTCGAGTGTGAAGCCCTCTCAAGATATCCAAGTGAAAATGTTGAGTAGACATTTGAATGTATATATTTGGGGTTTCAAAGAAAAGTCTACTCTCAAGATAAATAATTGAAAATTGGTGTTTATATAGTAATTGAAGCTGGGGGCAAGATTTCCATCACATTCCTGCATGTCATAATGAACTGGAGCTCGATTTCCCCTTTAGATGGTAGATTTTCCCTTCATGGAGGGCTTTTCCTGGTCTGCTTCATAGTAGTGGATTACCTGCCTAGCTCCTGAGGCATCTGGGTGTGCAACCACTGGTGTGGGGTGGGAGGAGAAGGGGACCCATAACTGTGACTTGAGGAAGTCTGACATTTAAAGGCTGATAGATGAAGAGAAGTCTGGAACTGAGCTAGAAAAGGAGTGGCCAGAGAGATAAAAGAGTGGAGTGATAGAAGCCAGGGAGAGAGAAGTGGTCTGCAGTGTAAAATTCTTCAGAGAAATGATACCTGTTGGAGAGGGAGATAATTGATGATCTTAGAGAGGGTGGTTTTGATGGGAGTGGAAGCCAGTTGGAGTGGGTTGAGCAGAGAATGACGGGTGAGGAATTGAAGAAAACAATGTGCACAATGCTTTTGAGAAGTGTGGCTTTGATGGTGAGGACAAAGATAAGGATTAGCTGGAGGGAAGTAAGGTTGTGTTGAAACAGGCGAGTTGAAAAGGTGAGCTTGGGAAGGGTAATATGAGGAAGAGAAGTAGAAATATCCCCCATACGTCAATGCTTTAAATATCCTCTTTCACTTTTAAGTGGTTTGAACTATATTCTGAAACATTAGAGAAATGAAAAATGAAAGGCTTTAGCGCTTTATTAAAAATGAACATAACCAAAATACTTGGTCATGGACAATTTATATCAGATTGTACAGCTCAAATTGAAATGGAGAAGAAATATAAGATAAAGAACTTTCTCCTTGGATTGTTCTGTCCAATGATTTACATGCTCATTTTACTTTTAACTAAGAAAATCTTGTCTAGCATACTGTTTATTTATTACGTGAAAAGTCTTTTAAGTCTCACTTGTTATTCAGATAAACAGTGTGTGACAAAAAGGGGAGGAGTTATTTTTGCATGATCCTCCTGCAAATGGGGATTCTCTATGTGACTGATACACTACTTCTGAAAACTGTTATTTCCTTATATATGGGATAGGAATAAAAGTACACATTTTCTTCACAGAAACATTTCACAGATTCTTTTGTTGAATGCATGTGTTATGGATCACTCTGGGTTTGTTGAATGCATGTGTTATGGATCACTCTGGGCCTAGTGTCTAACTGCCCAGGGGAGGCACTCAAGCCCCAGGAGAGTTCTTCTAAGTATTCCTGTGACTGTCCAGGGAGTGTTCCCAGGTGTTCAGCAATATTTCACGACCTTGTGCTACTCCACTGGATGCTTCAGTCTGTCCTTGGCATGGCCTGATAGCTGCTGCCCAAACCCTACTGGCTTGCTGATGATTTGTCTCACTGTAGGCAGAAGGTGCCCCAGAGTCCAGTTTTTTCCACAGGCCTTGGCCCAAAGTCCTCGGGGTGTGATGAGTTGTGGTGGAATGGGAGAATGGAAATGAAGGACGCTCTTGTTTTGTGTTAATATGTTAGCGGTCTCATAGAGCAAATTATCTTAGGCCCCAATGTGTTCTGAGGGAAGCAGCTTTTTCTTATTGCTTATGGTTCTTTTGTCTTTAGAGTCAGATGTATGTGTTCAGGGGCTAGACCAGAGATAGAGTTTCTCCCCCTGTGTTTATCTTCGACCAGAAGGGCCATCACAATCAAGGGATTCTCCTGTTCACTCACTGAATCACTATTTCCATAAGTTTCTGCCAGCTATTTGCAGTTTTAACAAGTTTAAAAAGGGGCTGTGATCTATTTCTATATCTGTCTATGTCCATATCCTTGGTTAAAACCATTGCCCTGTCTATTTACTCTCTCAAAAAATAAAGACAGGCATCACCCTACCTCCAGGTGGTTTCTATACTATCAAATATATTTCTTTGCTCAGCTCTTTTTAGCTCTTTACCTCCTCTAATCAACAGGACCTTTTTAAGTTAGGTCCTAAGGATGGATTGGAGTGAAAGCCATGCCTATGAATTTAGAGCCCTTACATTTTTTGTTTATCTATCTATGTATCTTAGATTGAATGTTTGCATTCCCCTGAAATTCATGTGTTGAAGCAGAACTGGAAGAAACAAATTTTGTTGAAATTATGGTACATATATGTAGTGGATTGGTAACTACTGCTAAAATAATGCTCTATCAAAAACCACCCCAAAAACCTGTGCTGAAGGTAGTTTTTAAGGATTGCATGTGTTGTATTGCAGCAAACACACACACGATAATATATATCCCTCACTTTATTCAAATAGTAGCATATTATATACACATCTTGCTCCTTGCCATTTTACTTAAAACATATATAACGATCATTTTATATTGGTATATAAAAAGCTTCCCCATTCTTTGTTGTGGCTGCATGCTATTCCGTGGTATGAACACACCATTACTTATTAACTAGTCTCTTCTTGAAAGACGTTTAGGTTGTTTCCAATGCTTTATCATTAAAAAATGCTGCAATACATTGCTATGTATGAATGTACACAGCCATACATATATAATATTGCACATGTGTGAATATGTCCTAGGCTACCTCCTTAGAAATGGACATTTTCAGCACATTTGAAATTCCCCTCTCATCGAGCACTTCAATGTTAACACTGTTTCTTGTTTAGATTTCACATACAGTGATTCATTAATTCTTTGAAGAATTCCTCCAGCGCTCTTTTTTTTTTTAATGATAGTACAAAATTGCAAGAGAGACTGGAAGCAGTGTGTTTTAGTGTCTGTTTTTCAAAATTATCTGTTATCAAGAAATGGGAAAAGCCATGATCTATAGAAGGAAAAATATGCAATTATATTTCCTCCATGTATTTCCGTGAGCCCACTGACTGAAATTGAAAAGTGCTTTATCATAACGGGCGAAAATTTGGAGATAGTCATTGTGCACAATCATTTAATCTGCATAATATTGCATAAAGGGCAATAACAAACTGAACTACATGCAAAGCCAGGCCTCATGCTTTGAGAAACAAAATGCACACAGAATAGGTACTACAAGTGGAACTTCTGGATAAAATTTCTAAATGAGATATAGGTAGCATGGAAGAAATAGAGATTTTAAGGGATTCTTTTAGTGTTTTTTTCCTTGTCCTTTTGAAGGATAACATCATGGCTTTTGGGAAATTTAAAGAACTAGTACATTTAAAGAAATAGATTATATGTTGGCAATTACTATGAAGAAAGGAAAATGATTCATAGCACAGAAAATATCTTAGAAGGTTGTGCAGATTTAGGAAAGAAAGTGATCGAGACACTCAGGTGTTGCCCTGGACAACACAGAACCATGTAAAAAAAGTAGGCAAGAGCAATCAATATAAGAATACAAACTCTGAAAGCTAAAGTGTAGTCTGATGACCAAGAAGTCTCATCAAAATCCCTATTAACATGTGCGTTCCCTTGTTTTCCTTATAACATCAGTGCATATTTGTGTGCATGTGTGTGTATGTTTGATTTTTTTCATTTTCTAAGAGAACTGGAATAATTGAAATACTCTGCACTTCAGTATATTACATGTCTTGGATGCAGCATCTTTGCTTTATGTGGTATGTGTGCTTTTTCTTCAGTACACATAATTTTAAGCTATATTACTCTCTTCCACTCAATCGTCTTTCATATAATTTAAAGCCATGACACTGAATTATTTTTCATTCTCACTGCATTAAGCCCTCATAGAAAGACTCTTTTATTTTCTTCTTTGTGGAAGTTTCCTGCTGTCACATTTTGGCATTCTTCCACACAGTACGCAGTTGTGTAGTGTTGGCAACTGTCCATGAATCTGGTTCTAAAGAAATGTACCCTTCGTTCTGTATTTCCCTTTCCCTTTTGACCTGACCTTTCTCTTTGACCTGGCTTGACTTATCTAAGTGTGCTGCTGATGCCAAGTTCCTTCTGCTTGTGACCCAACACACACATACACACAAATCCCTGGGGAAAGTTATCATGTTGACTTTTGGAGGGGTGAGTGGTTATAAAAGTAGAATGAAGAAGTTGGAGAGTGATGGTAGGAATTCAGTAGATATTGCAGAACAAAGTGATTCAAATGGTGTGCTACTCTCACATTCTTAGTAGGTAACACAGTGTATTTACTTCTTTTCATGTGGCAAGTGGCTACTCTTGTACACAAGGGAGAATAGTCCACGTCTGTTTTATTTCCTGTCCTATGATTCAGGCTATTTTGTATTGCCAAGAACCAGGAAAGCCTGGAGCCCTTGTTTGCTGACAAAGCCCACGGAGTTCAGTTGGGTATAGGTGAAGACAAACGCTTCCAAAAATGGAAGGTAGTATGGTTTACACCAGTGCACCAGTGTCAACCCACTTTATTTAAAAAATTACTTACGTACTCAAAACTGCAGATGAAATACAGAATCTCCTTTAATTTCTGTCATCACCATTTCCAAAAACCAAGGTTTCTTTTAGTGACTTCACACTGTATTAATTTTTTTCCAGTCAGAATACTTCTCTAGCCTTCTATAAAGGTCTTTTTTCTCTCCAGCCAATCCATAGATTCCCTTTTCAATAGTGCTGCCTGGCATATCACTAATTTATGTGAATTTAATTTTAAAGATCACATCACCTTCCTATCTTCCTCCCTTTCTTTTTTTCATTCAATACGTATTTAATGTCTATTTGCTTAACATTATGCCAGTATCAAAGATATAGTGGTGAAAATGTAACACCAGGTCTAGAAAGGAAGGAAGATACTAATTTAATAATTTTTAAAAATTAGTAAGTTATAGTTGCAATATGCACTACAAAGGGGAAGTGCAAGATTATATCAATATGAATAGCAGGATGAAGTAAACTGCCTGTGGAAGGGACATTTAAAAGGAGACCTGCAGACTGAGTAGAAATTACTGAGACAAAGGGTATGATGGTAGGGTCAGAGTCCATGGTAGTTTTTTCAGGCCGAGAGAATGGAATGTGCAGAGGCGCTATGACCTAAAGGAACATGATTAACTCAATAAATTATAAAAAGGCAAACGAGGTCTGAATTCAGAGTGAATGAAGTGAATCTGAGATGTTATGCAGAGGCCAGATGGACCAGGTTAAGAGTCATAGTCAGGGTCAGAGTTTAAGATTTATCCTATTGTAATGCAGTGACTTTTAGGGTTTATCTTATTGTAGTAGGGTGCCTGTGAGAGAGAACTAAAGAAAACAGACACGATGCACACAGATATTTAAGAGGGATAAACTGTTGTTCTAACGTTGTCAGCAGTTTTATTCCTAAAAATGAAACCATCAATTTATTTTCTTTGTTCTGGGAAGAACTGTTTTAGTGTCTCAGTCATGATTGTGTCAGATAAATTGGAACTTATCATTCCAGGGGTAGTGTAATGGGAGATATTTTTGCCAAGGGAATTATCTCATTTTTGTTCTACTGAGAGTCATGCTGCTTCTCTCCAATGACCTCAGGCCTGTGGATTTAAAGACGGGAGGATGAAGAGTTGACCCACTGTTAGAGGAGCCATGGGACTTTCTGGGAGGAAGAGGATTATGATCCCTCTTGGAGTTCAAAGTTATTATACCCTAACTGATAGGTTAGAGTAGCCCTAACTGAGGCCATTTAATAGGAAAGAATGAAGAGCTCCCTTCCCTTTTCCCCCAAATAACGTAGTAGTTATGTACAGTCTGGGTCTGGTCAGAACACAGAAGGCATTGTATGCATTCTGAATGCGAAGGGTTTCACTACAGGGAAATGGAGGCCTATATAACTGTTGGAAGCCCTGCAGGAGTGAGGGGCAGGAAGGCTGCACTGGTGACTCATCCTGCAGCAGTGGTTTCAGTGATTCTGGAAGCTCACGTTACTTTGATCCTCATGTCGGCTAACATGTCTGTCTACAGCTGTCTGCAACTGCTCCAGAGGATAACAGTCTCTCCTTTTCTTCTGCCTTCTAGGTCTCATGCAAGTCCCTCTCATTGGTAGACTCTAACCTATGACCACACAAGGAAGGGGATTCTGGAAATGTAGTTCCTGGTTTCTCTTCTGCAGTGCATAGGAGACCTTTGAAGAAGGTGACTGTGATGTCAAGTTGATAAAGAGACAGTCCAGCACAGGTGGTGACCCTGGCTCAATAGCAAAGCCTTGGCTATTGTGAGTTAAAGAGGGCTCCCAGTCTAGCAGGCTGTTACTCTGAGAGTGTGGCTGTGCCTTGAGACTTCCTTTATTAGTCGGGGTTGTCTGGAGAAACAGAACCTATGGAATGTGTGTGTGTGTGTGTGTGTGTGTGTATTGAGAGAGAGGGGGAAGAGAGAGAGAAAGAGAGCTTGAGAGAGATTGATTTTAAAGAATTGACTCATGTGATTATGGAGGCAGGCAAGTCCAAAATCTGCAGGGTGGGCCATCAGGCTGGAGACCCAGGGAAGAGCTGATGTTGCAGTTCAAGTCTGAAGGCTGTCTGCTGGCAGAATTCCCTCTTTCTGGGGTATAACGGTCTCTTGTTCTATTAAGCCTTCAACTGATTGGTGAGGACCACCCATATTATGAAGGACAATCTGCTTTACTCAAACTCCACTGCTGTAAATGTTAATCTCATCCAAAACATCCTCCTGCTTGATCAAATGTCTGGATACTGTGGCCCAGCCAAGCTGACACGTAAAACTAACCATCGCATTTTCCGTTCCTGATTCATACCTGAGAAGTTACACCACTGGTAGATGCTGTTTTGGAATAAACAAAGTGTTATATCAATATGCCCCAAATTAAAAATCCGTGATCTTTATATATATATATAGTTCAATTCAGCTCTTTTAAAACAAACAATGTGGGGATAGTTATTCTTCCTCTTTCTCTTAGGTTCAGAAAAGAGTAGAGACATCTCATTATGCAGTACCCTCTCAATGTTCAATCATTCAGTCATTCATTAATTTGTTCATTTGTTCAGTCTTTCAACAAGTATTTATTGAAGATACAGACACTGAAGATTATGCAGTGGTATGGATAAAAAATCACGTCGAGAAAGTAAGATGGTAAGCTAGGGAGCAACACAAGCATTTTGCTGTAACTTGTGAAAACAAATAAAGGAAAACGCAAATGCAAAATATATTACATTTACAAGCCTGTAAGAGCTGATCCAAAAGCTCTATAAAAGAAGAAAATTTTATAAGCAAAGTAAATCAAAACTTACAAATATTAGCAAATCGTGATGTCTGCAGGCATGTTTCCTGAATGATCAAAGATGAGTCAGGACAATTGTGTATTCAAACAATTTGATGTTGACTAATATGGTTTGTTTAGGAAACAAATACCTTGGTAAAGAATACACTGACCCTAACACATATTTAATGACTTTTTCACTGCTCTCCCAGTCTCCTTTCTTCTGTAAGATCTTGATCTTCTCAGTTGTTGTCTTGCCAACTACTGTACTTTTTGGGAGGATATCTGTCGTGGTCAATGGAGGTTCGCTATGTGGAGAAGTTTCTGAGAGGGTAGTTACTGGCCATATGAATGTGCACATTTCATCATCATAACCAACCCTATAGTGTGAATAAAATTAGAATAAAACTGGCAGGCATATTTCTAAGATAACTTCCAGTGACCCCTCGCCCTTATATAATCCTCTCCCCTTGGGGAAGGGTAGAACTTCTGAATATGAGACATCCACTCTCCTGATTATATTACACTATATGGCAAAAGGAAGATTATCTTGAGTGGGCCTGACCTAACTGAGTAAGTCATTTAAGAGCAGAGAGTTTTCTCCAGTATTGCAAGAGGGAAAATCGGAGTTTCAAAGCAGCAGAGACATACTCCTGCTGGCCTTAAAAAGCAAACGCCTTGTTATAGAGAGGGCTTTTTGGCGGGGAACAGTGGGAGGCCTCCAGGAACTGAGAATGCCCTGGTTTGCAGCCAAAAAGAAGACAGAGACATAGGTCACAAATTCTCCAGGAACTAAATTCTGCCAGCAATTAGAATGAGCTTGAAAATGAATTTTTTTTCTCAGACCTTCCAGATGAAAACTCAGCTCAGTTGACACCTTGATTTCTGCCTTGTGATACCCTGAGTAGAGGACCCAGTGACACCATGCCGGAGATCTGACCTACAGAATTCTGAGCCAATTAATAGGTGTTTTAAGCTGCTAAATTTGTGGTCATTTGTTGTGCAGTAAAAGAAAACTAAGAAAAAAACAAAACAAATTCTCCAACTTTTATTTCTTTTGGATGTGATATTGTGCTGAGATTGGTCTTGAGGTACCATCTCTCTATTCAGGTCACATACAATGAGGTAAAATTTTAATGGACAGGCAACATAGCTGGGAGTAGACCTCCCATAATGGAAAAGTGTTTTCTTTAGGAAAGGCCCACTTCAAACTTTGCAAAGTCTAGGAGCAGGTTAAAGAAGAGAATTTTCCCCATAGACTTTCTGAATGTGGTTGGTATATTTGGGTTCACTATTATTATTTATTTTGGTGAGGAAGACTGGCCTGAGCTAACATTTGTTGCCAATCTTCCTCTTTTTGCTTGAGGACAATTGTCGCTGAGCTAACATCTGTGTCCATCTTCCTCTATTTGGTATGTGGGATGCTACCACAGCATGGCTTGATGAGCAGTGCATAGGTCTGCACCCAGCATCTGAATCAGCAAACTCCAGGCCACTGAAGTGGAGTGTGCAGACTTAACCACTATGCAACCAGGTCAGCCCCTGGGATCACTGCTTTTTAATATTTCTATTAACATGTGGTTTAGAAGAGTATAATTTATTAGTCACTTCATGACCTGATACTACTTTATGACCTAAAGCAAACTCAAGTATGTGACTCAGATAATCACTTTGTAATGTTTAGCTTAGTGTTGCTGAGGGTTAATTCATTTTTTTGGTAAAATGTTTCACTTTCTAACTGGTTAGCCATAAATAATTTTCACAACCTTTTAATAAGTTCAATATAATAATTTGAATAGTCAGAATTATAATATGTTTAGTTCAAGAGAGTTAGGTTGAATAAAGAATCCAAATGTGTAATGCTGAAAACTTCTTAAGAAAAATATAAAATGAAAATGTAATTTTATACATTATTCTTTATTTTCATTCTCTATTATAAAATGTTTAAATGTGTAATTTCTTGAAATTCTAACACCGACCTCTACACAAATTCTTTCAGCTCTGCGAAAGCTCTGTTATATTTTGGGAGGTAATAGCATATTGTATTAAGACAAAATAGATCAACAGTTTCTTTAATTCCTTATTAGCTAGAAGGTTAAAGCCACAACTGTGGTTCCTCTGCTCATTTTTCTTTTCTCTGTGACTCAGATTTCTCATCTTTTTTTTCCGTTTCTTTTTTTTAATTGCAGTAACATTGGTTTGTAACATTACGTAAATTTCAGGTGTACACAATTATGTTTTGATTCCTGTGTAGATTACATCATGTTCACCACCCAAAGACTAATTACCATCCATCACCACACACATGTGCCTAATCACCCCTTTCGCCCTCCTCCTTCCCCCTTCCCCTCTGTAACCACCAATCTAATCTCTGTCTCTATGTGATTGTTTGTTGTTGTTTCTGTCTTCTCCTTACAAGTGAGATCATACGGTATTTGACTTTCTCCCTATGACTTATTTCACTTAGCGTAATACCCTCAAGGTCCATCCATGTTTAACAAATGGCTGGATTTCATCATTTCTTATGGCTAAGTAGTATTCCATTGTGTATACATACCACATTTTCTTTACCCACTCATCCCTTGATGGGTACCTAGGTTACTTCCAAGTCTTGGTTATTGTGAATAATGCCACAGTGAACATAGGGGTGCATATATCTTTACTCATTTGTGTTTTCATGTTCTTTGGAAAAATACCCAGCTGTGGAATAGCTGGATCTTATGGTATTTCTATTCTTAATTTTTTGAGGAATCTCCCTACTGTTTTCCATAGTGGCTGCACAAGTTTGCATTCCCACCAGGAGTGTGTGAGAATTCCCATTTCTCCACATCCTCTCCAACACTTGTTATTTCTTGTCTTGTTAATTATAGCCATTCTGATGGGTGTGAGGTGATAGCTCATAGTTGTTTTGATTTGCATTTCCTTAATAATTAGTGATGTTGAACAACATTTCCTGTGCCTATTGGCCATCTGTATATCTTCTTTGGAAAAATGTCTGTTCAGACCTTTTGCCCATTTTTTAATTAGGTTGTTAGCTTTTTGTTGTTGAGATGTGTTAAGTTCCTTATATATTTTGGATATTAACCCCTTATCAGATATATTGTTTGCAAATATCTTCTCCCAATTGTTAGGTTGTCTTTTCTTTTTGTTGATGATTTCATTTGCTGTGCAGAAGCTTTTTAGTTCGACGTTGTCCCATTTGTTTTTTTTTTCTGTTGTTTCCTTTGCTTGGTCAGACATGCTACTTGCAAATATGCTGCTAAGACCCATGTTGAAGAGCATACTGCTTATGTTTTCTTCTAGGAGTTTTATGGTTTCAGGTCTTACATTAAAGTCTTTAATCCATTTAGAGTTAATTTTTGTGTATAGTATAAGATAATGGTCTACTTTCATTCTTTTGCATGTGGCTGTCCAGTTTTCCCAACACCGTTTATTGGAGAGACTTTCCTTTCTCTGTTGTATGTTCTTGGCTCCCTTGTTGAAAATTACCTGTCCATAGGTATGTAGGTTTCTTTTTGGGCTCCTGATTCTGTTCTGTTCATCGGTGTGTCAGTTTTTGTGCCAATACCATGCTGTTTGGATTACTATAGCTTTGTAGTATATTTTGAAGTCAGGGATTGTGATGCCTCCAGTTTTGTTCTTTTTTCTCAAGATTCCTTTGGCTATTTGGGGTCTTTCATTGTTCCATATAAATTTTAGGATTATTTGTTCTCTTTCTGTCAAAAATGTCATTGGAACTTTGATAGGGATGCATTGAATCTGTAGATTGCTTTAGGAAGTATGGACATTTTAACTATGTTAATTCTTCCCATCCAAGAACACTGAATATCTTTCCATTTTTTGTGCGTCTTTTTCAATTTATTTCAACAATGTTTTATAATTTTCAGGGTACAGGTCTTTCACCTCTTTGGTTAAATTTTTTCCTAGGTGTTTTATTCTTTTTGTTGCAATTATAAATGGGGTTGTATTCTTGATGTCTCTTTCTGTGACTTTGTTGTTGGCGTATAGAAACACAACTGATTTTTGTATGTTGATTTTGCTGACTTTACTGTAATCATTTATTATTTCTCAAAGCTTTTTGGAGGATTCGTTAGGATTTTCTACATATAAAACCATGTCGTGTGTAAATAGTGACAGTTTCACTTCTTCCTTTCCAATTTGGATACATTTTATTTATTTTTCTTGCCTGATTGCTCTGGCTAGGACTTCCAATACTATGTTAAATAAGAGTGGTGAAAATGGGCATCCTTGTCTGGTTCCTGTTCATAGAGGGATAGCTTTCAGCTTTTCTTCATGGAGCATGATGTTATCTGTGGGTTTGTCATAAATGACCTTTACTATGTTGAGGTACTTTCCTTCTATACCTGTTTTATTCAGAGTTTTTATCATAAATGGATGCTGTATCTTGTCAAATGCTTTCTCTGCATCTATTGAGATGATCATGTGATTTTTATTCTTCATTTTGTTAATGTCATGTATCATGTTGATTGATTTGTGCATGTTGACCATCCGTGCATTCCTGGAATAAATCCCACTTGATCGTGGAGTATGATCTTTTTAACATATTGTTGTATTCGAGTTGCTAGTATTTTGTTGAGGAATTTTGCATCAATGTTAATAAGTGATATTAGCCTGAAATTTTCTTTTTTTGTGTGTTGTCCTTCTCTGGTATTGATATCAGGGTAATGTTGGCCCTCGTAGAATGTGTTGGGAAGGTTCCCCTCCTCTTAAATTTTCGGGAAGATTTTGAGAAGGTTAAGTATGAAGGCTTCTTTGAATGTTTGGTAGAATTCACCAGGGAAGCCATCTGGTAATGGACTTTTATTTTTTGGGAAGTTTTTGATTAGTTTCAGTCCCTTTACTGATGATTAGTCTATTCAAATTCTCTGTTTCTTTTTGATTCAGTTTTGGAGGTTGTATAATTCTAAGAATTTATCCGTTTCTTCTAGATTATTCAATTTGTTGACGTATAGCTTTTTGTAGTATTTTCTTATAACCTTTTGTATTTCTGAGGTGCCTGTTGTAATTTCTCCTCTTTTCTTTCTGATTTTATTGATATGAGCCTTCTCCCTTTTTTCTTGGTGAGTCTAGCTAAAGGTTTGTCAATTTTGTTTATCTTTGCAAAGAACCAGCTCTTAGTTTCATTGATTTTTTTCTATTATTTTTAGTGTCTATTTCATTTATTTCTGCTCTGATCTTTATTATTTCCTTCCTTGTACTGACTTTGGGCTTTGTTCTTCTTTTTCCGGTTTCCTTAGGTGCACTGTTAGATTGTTTATTTGGGATTTTTCCTTTTTTGTTGAGTTAGTGCTGAATTGCTATGAACTTCCCTCTTAGAACCGCTTTTGCTGTATCCCATAGATTTTGGCATGCCATATTTTCACTTTAATTTTCTCCAGGTACTTTTTGATTTCTCCTTTGATTTCTTCAATGACCCAATCATTGTTCAGTAGCATTTTGTTTAATCTCCAAATATTTGTGTCTTTTCTAGTTTTCTTCCTGTAGCTGATTTCTAGTTTCATACCACTGTGGTCAGAATAGATGCTTCATATTATTTCAGTCTTCTTAAATTTATTGAGACTTGCCTTGTGACCTAATATGTAATCTATCCTGGAGAATGTTCCATGTGCATTTGAAAAGAATGTGTATTCTGTGCTTTTTGGATGGAATGTTCTGTGTATATCTACTAAGTCCATCTGGTCTAATGTGTCATTTAAGGCCAATATTTCCTTATTGATCTTCTGTTTGGATGATCTATACATTGCTGTACGTGGAGAGTCAAAGTCCCCTATTATTATTGTGTTACTGTTGATTTCTCCTTTTATGTCTGTTAATAATTGCTTTATATATTTAGGTGCTCTTATGTTGGGTGCATAGATATTTATAAGTGTTATATCCTCTTGTTGGATTGCTCCTTTATCATTATGTAGTGCCCATCTTTGTCTCTTGTTGCAGTTTTTGTTTTAAAGTCTATTTATTCTGATATAAATACAGCTACTCCAGCTTTCTTTTCATTTCTATTTGCATGGAGTATCTTTTCTCTGTCCCTTTATTTTCAGTTTGTTAGTGTCCTTAGGTCTCAAGTGTGTCTCTTGTATGCAGCATGTGTATGGGTCTTATTTTTTTTATCCAATCAGCCACCCTATGTCTTTTGATCATAGCATTTAGTCCATTGACATTTAAAGTAGCTATTGATAAGAATGTACTTATTGGCATTTTGCCACTTTATTTCTGGGTGTTTTAGTAGTTATTCTCTGTTCATTTGTTCTTCTCTTGCTCTTTTCCCTTGTCATTTGATGGCTTTCTTTAGTACTATTTTTCTCTTCCTTTCTCTTAATTTTGTTTAATTTATTATCAGTTTCTGGTTTGTGATTCACATGAAGTTCATATATAATAACCTACGAATATAGCTATCTATATTAAATTGATGGTCTTTTTAGTTTGACCTCTTGCTAAAAGCTCTACTCTTTCACTCCCTCCACCTACAATTATGTTTTTGGTATCATATCTAACCTCTTTTTTTCTGCATTTGTATGTGTTACCCTTTTATGATGGAAATAGATAATTTTAGTACTTTTTTCTTTTGGCCTTCATATTAGCTTCATAGGTGGTTGATCTGCTACCTTTACTGTATTTTTGCCTTTACTAGTGATTTTGTTGGTTTTTTTTGTGTGTGTTTTTCTTGTTCCTATTTGTGATCTTCACTTTTCCACTTAAGTAAGTCCCTTTAGCGTTTCTTGTAAGGCTGGTTTCTTGGTGATAAACTCCTTTAGAGTTTGCTTGTCTGAAAAACTCTTTATCTCTCCTTCGATTCTGAATGTTAACATTGCTGGTTAGAGTATTCTTGGCTGTAGGTTTTTTCCTTTCAGCTCTCTAAATATATTGTGCTATTCCCTCTCACTTCTAGCCTGTAAGGTTTCTTCTGAGAAGTCACCTCATAGCCTTATGGGATTTCCTTTGTATGTAACTTTGTCCCTTTCTCTTGTAGCTTTTAGGATTCTCTCTTTATCTTTAATCCTTGACATTTTAATTAAAATGCATTTTGGTGTGGGCCCCTTTGGGTTCATCTTGTTTGGTGCTCTCTGTGCTTCCTGTATCTGGATGTCTGTTTCTTTCCTTAGGTTAGAAAAGTTTTCAGCTATTATTTCTTCTATTATAGAGTCTCTGCCCCTTTGTCTCTTCTCTTCTGGGACAGCTATAATACAGGTGTTAGTGTGCTTGATATTGTCCCAGAGGTCTCTTTTACTGTCCTCATTCTTTTTAATTCTTTTTTCGTTTATCTGTTCAGCTTGGGTGATTTCCTCTAGTTTTCTGTCCAACTTGCTAATCCATTCTTTTGTATCATCTACTCCTCTCTTGATTCCCTCTAGTGAATTTTACATTTCCCTTATTGTGTTCTTCATTTAGGATTGGTTCTCTTTTATATTTTGCAATTCTTTGTGGAATTTCTCACTGAATTTATCCATTCTTCTCCCAAGATCAGTGAACATCCATATGACTATTAGTTTGTACTCTTTATCAGGTACATTGTTTATCTCTGTTTCATTTAGTTCTTTTCCAGAGGATTTGTCTGTTCCCTTATTTGGAAGATACTCCTTTATCTCCTCATTTTGCCTCTTTCCCTGTGCCTATATCCATGTATTAGGTAGATTAGTCATGTCTTCCAATCTTGGAGAGGTGGCCTTATGTAAGAGATGGTTTTCAAGGCTCAGCAGTGTGTTTCCCTCTTGTCACCATTTGCAAATGTTCCAGGAGTGTCCCCTGTGTGGGCTATGTGTGTTCTTCTGTTGTGGCAGGGTTCCTCTTGCTTCAGGTGAGTGAGGAGCCTAGACTGTCCCCCTGATTGGCTTTTTATAATGCTCAGCTGTGTGTGGCTGCTACGGTTCCTGTAGCCACTTTATTGGACATGGGGAGCCCCAGCACAGTTGGCTGCAAGGTCTAATAGCACATTCCTGCCACAGTTCTTCTGTTAAGTGAGTAGGCTCCCAGTGAGCCTGGCTCTAGGTTCATGTGCTTACAATAACTGTAGGCCTCTGGCCTGCAAGGCTGTTGTCTGCTCTCCCAGTAGTGCAGCTGGGTGGAGCCAGCCCCAGGCATGTCAGTACACCATTGTTTCAATCATTGTAATGTGGGGCTGATCCCCTATATGGCTGTTTGAGATGCACGAGCCTGCTACGCTGACAAGCTCCATCACTTGCAGGCCCACATACCCCTTCAATGCAGTCCTGCCCTGTGTGCATACTCCAACTCACTGAAGTGGACCCACCCTCCCTGCAGCAGAGGCCCCACACACTCTGCCAATACAGGCCCACCCCTCTGCATGCCCTGTCCCTTATGTACTCCTTGCCATGTCGTGGCAGATGCACTCACCCCACAGAGGTCCCACACGCCATGACTATGCAGGCCCACAAGTTTCCTGAGAACTTTCTTTTGGGTTTGGCCAGTCCCTAGGGTGGGCTACCTGCTTTGGCTGAACTGGATTAAATTGGTGCTCTCGTGGGTGGGCAGACCCCTGCACTAACAGTGCAGGTGAAGAAATCTAATGGTGTTTGTCAGTGTCTGTGTCAGCACACATATACTAGGTCACAATAATGGCTGCTGCCAATGTCTCAGTCCCTGGGGAGGTGGTCCCAGCCTGTAGAGGTCTCACCTCTCATTGAGATGTGCCCAGAGCCTATCAAGTGAGTCTCTTTTCACCAAAGGACTGTGTACCTTTCTTTCTGGTGATTTTAGGTTGTTTTCTGAAGTGGGTGAACTTGTGCATGGGCCCTTTAAGAGCAGGCTTTTCCCCCCTTATGTCTGATAGCTTTTCTGGGGGTATTCCCTGTTGTTGTCAGTAGGCAGCAAAGCCTGATATTATAACACTCATCTTGGTTGTGCTGAGTCCAAAGGATGCTTATTTTGGTAATTCTCCCCCACTCAGGTCCTGCACTCCTCCAGGGAAGGCTGCATACCTTAGGATTGCTCCTGCCTGGCCCTGAAGCACTGTGGCTTGTGAAGGTGGCTGTTTTTCTCTCTGGAGAGGAATTTATGCCTTCCATCTCCTTCAGGACTGTCCCTTGTTGTGGGGGTTATTTTTATCCAGTTTTCAGTTCTCTCCCAGGGGTAATTGTTCCCAGAGTAGTTGTAAGTTTGTTGTGTCCATGGGAGGAGGTGAGTTCAGAGTCCACTTACGCTGGCATCTTGACACCATCCAGATTTCTCATTTTAAAACCTCTTCTCATGCCCTTTATCCAGGCCCTTCTTTTCATGTCCAATCTTCGTACCTTTTATTTATTTATTTTTTTGAGGAAGATTAGTCCTGAGCTAACTGCCACCAATCCTACTCTTTTTTTGCTGAGGAAGACTGCCTGAGCTAACATCCATGCCCATCTTCCTCTCCTTTATATGTGGGATGCCTACCACAGCATGGCTTGCCAAGCAGTGCCATGTCTGCACCTGGGGTCGGAACTGGTGAACCCCAGGCCACCGAAGTGGAATGTGCGCACCTAAACGCTGCGCCACCGGGCTAGCCCCAAGTATCAAGTGAACTTGGCCTGTACGGGGATCGAACCTGTGACCTTGGCATTATTAGCAGCACGCTCTAACCAACTGAGCTAACCGGCCAAGGTCAAGCTTCCTACCTTTTAATTCTCATCCTTGACCTTTTCTGATCCTAATTTCCCATTAGAACCTATTTTCCTCCTTTTAACCATTATTTTATCTACTTTTCCAACATCTTTTCTCCTAGGTCATTTCTTTCCACCAATACTACCTCACCTCCCTTGAGAAATTAACTGATTTCTTTCCTCTTTGTTTTCTTTTTCAGTAAATAATTAACCCTAGAAATTTATAAATTTCACAGGGAGACTGGTCCAGGATGTAAGTGATTTATACAACTTCAAAGTCTCTTTCCTTGTTTTCCTCTCTTATTAAGAACCTTCTCATACCCCCAACATACATGATAAATACATTCTGTTTATCAGGCTACCTTTGTCTTCTCTCTCAACATCTACCTCCTACTTCATCACTATAAATTTCTAAGGATCTGTCTGTGATCCCAGAGCTAAGTTATGTGGAAAGTGGGACATACAGAATGATATTAGGAATTTCACTTACGTTTTCTAGGTTCCTATCAGAGATCTGATGAAAAACATTGGGGGACATAGGGTTTGCTAGACCAGATGACACCTTTTTGCACATGGGCACAAGCAACCATGTGGGTGAACAGCTTAGTGAGCAGCAGAGACCTTCAGGAAATTTAGAATAAAGGTGCCCTTTCCTGTGGGGGGATGTGGCCCTGTGTCAAAAGCTATGGCTTGTCAGGTGGTGCACAAGCTGTGTTCAGCCTTAGCTCCTCCCCTTTGCTGGTCCCTTTTGTGTAGTGAACAACCTGCACAGCCTATATGGCTACACTGGGGAAGCGCAACTTGAGTAAATGTAAAAGAAGCAGAGGATAAAGAGTAAGGCTTACATTATGAAAGCTAGCAGCAATTCATATTTCTTTGTGAACAACTACAGTCTACTAAAAGTCTTTTCCAAGCTAAATACTGAGAGTACAATGAATGAACATCAGAGTTTATAATAAGGAAGACATTAGAAATATGTATTTCAGTAGGAAATGAGAGTAAAATTGGGAAGGTAAAGAAAGGTAGATGGGGTATAGAACAGCATTAGGCAAACTTTTTGTTCAAGTGCTAGATAGTAAATAGTTTAGGCTTTGTGGACCATAAAGTCTCTGTTGCATCTATCAAACTTTGCTCAAAAGCAGCCATAGAAAATATATAAAAGAATAGGTGTGGCTTTGTTCCAGTAAAACTTTATTTACAAAAACAGGTGGGGAGCATGACTTGTGAACCCCTGGTATAGAGTATTGAGAAAAAAGGATTAACTGGGACATTTGGTTTGTGTGAATATGACGTTGATACACAAAGAACTCTAAATCTGAGTAACAGGTGTTTCATAAATTATCAGAAAGATATATTCTACACAGGATGAAAATTTTAATTTATGGGTCTACAAACACCAAAAGTGGAAATTTTATTTTTTAGGCATTTGTTTCTCTGTCAAATCTCCTGTAATATATACACTTGAAAAAATGAAAAACTGGGCTAATAGCCTATATTTCACATAAAATGTTGCTTTTTAATCTTCTCTTGCAGTGCTCATCTTAAACAATATATAATGGATATGATTTATGATTCTCTGGGTTGAGGTAAATTTCATTCCCTTTTCTTCATAGCAACTAGCTGATATCAGGACTGATCTTTGTTGGGGCTGGCCTCACTAATGGAATTCAACTGGTTTGCTCAGATAAGCAATTCTTTGGGGAAAACTCATTATGAGCAAAATATTTATCAAGATATGAGAAAGAGCAACAATTAGGCTTTACAGGCAGACTTCATCTTTTTTCTGTGGGAAAAACTTCAGGGTCCTAGTATTTTACTCATTTCCTAAGTATCTGAAGATGTTATTTCATAGCATAAATATAAAGATAATTTTGCTCTTCAAGGGAAAATTACCCTGAGTTATCAAACTCTCAAATCTTACAAAATATAAATCTTAAAAAGATCCATATTCTTCTTTTTGTGGTGTCTGTTCTCAAGATGAATATAGATTGTTCCAGCAAAATCTTTATAACAACCATGTGGAATAGGTAAGAGCTGATGGTTTATTGGGCAACTGGACAGCTGAACCTTAGTGTTTGGTGCAGGGAGCAGAATTCCTTCAGCCTCACCAGCCCTCCCACATTGTTTATTGTAGTTTGTAACCTCTCCTCTCACCAAAGGGGGCAAATTTATGAAGGAGTTTACATAGCTGTT
This sequence comes from Equus caballus, assembly GCF_041296265.1. Lineage (NCBI taxonomy): Eukaryota > Metazoa > Chordata > Mammalia > Perissodactyla > Equidae > Equus > Equus caballus. Next base: position 33,228,064 of record NC_091700.1, read on the forward strand.
CTGGTTTCTTAAGGCAACTAAGGCCAGCTGGAATACACTTTATTCACTGTGATACACTTTATTTTGTAACATTTCTGTATTCCAGTGAAAACTGGCAGTTAAGGCGCCTCAGAGGTAGGGTTTAGATTTTAATTGTCATTTACCACTGCTAGAAAGAAATTAAACAAATTCTAGTGGGGCCAGACCTCAGTGAAAACGAACCTCTCTCCCTCATGGTGCATGATGAAAAGAAAGCTCGAACTTACAAGGATTTTTTGAATTCCATTGGCTCTTCACTGCTAATTAGTAACATGGCTTATTTAAGATTGCATCAAGTATTTTGATACTTGCTTTGACTTGCTTTTAATATCGCTCTAATTTCCCTTTTAGTTCTAAACTTGATGCTGACAAATATACAAATTGTGGACAAGGCTAGTCTTGTTAATGTATGAAACAAAATTTCGTTTTTATTGTCTTTGAGGGTCATTTCTAGGCAGTTAAAGGTAGGAAGTAATCAGTACCTTCCTTCTATGATCATTTTTAAAGTTTATGAAAAAAAGCATGTGATAGAAAATTGATCTGGGAATGCAGTGGGTGAAGTGATTCTGAATCCTACTCTGTGTGTGGTGCTAGATGGATTTTCTGGTACTGGTTTTGGGGGTGGAGATGGTGTACTTCTGTGTGTTTGGAGTCTAACAATTGCTTATGTACTTTTCCTGTCTATGTGCTCTCTGGAACAAGTCACCTAGAGAGTGTGCCATTGAGAGGGCTGGCAGGGATTGAGCTAATGAATGAGCAACAACTTGGATGTACCTACCTCCTCATGTTGGCTTATTTTGATTCACATGTGGTGGAAGAAGAGGGTGAATGCAAAGCATCAGTGAGAGGAGAACTGTAATTTCATCCTTTGCTTGAAAGACACTATTCCCAGCAGCATAGAGATTTGTCAGTGACACCTTAGAGCATTTGTTCAGGTCTGTGCAATTAAGCTGCTCCTTGTTGAAGAATCACCCCAATGACTGCTAGACATAGGGCTCTGCTGCTCCAAACAAATCACTGATTGACACCAGATCTTGAGATTTATAGACCATCTAGCACAAGATGCTGCAAATATAGGCTTTGTTTATTTACTTTGTAGTAGAAATATTCAATGTATCATGAATTCCTATTTGTTCAGAGTTGGGAAGCCTTTTTGTTAAGATTTCTCCAGCCTCTTTGCTGCTACTGATTTTTTTTTCCCTTTTGGTTCAGCAAAGGTGAATTCCTTTAGGCCCTGTGACTAACTTCCCTAAATCCAGAGATTATCTAATGAGTTCCTTAGAAAACTTTGGAAGAAAATTAATTCAAGATTTGCTGAGTGACTAATCACATCTCTGGGGAAATGAGCTGGCTCCTAATTTACTGGTTAGTTGCAAAAATTCTGGCAATGAACAGAAATAAGGATAAACATCTCTTATTAAGAAAAAACCACCAGGGGCCTTTGATGTCCATGCAAGACATTGATGGCCTCAGTTTTAAACTTTCTTCCAAAAACCTGACGTTTCTTCCTTGGCCATCATAATTTATCTGTTGATAAAATTCATCATGTATATTCATGGAACTCTGATTTATAAAAGTTAAGATGTAGACTGTATCTTTATTGTGTAAAAGCTTTTAATGGATTCTTTTTGGAAGAGTAACTGTGAAAAGGAATGTTTGCTTAGATTACAAGTTGGGAAAACATATGTAACTATGAAGGATGTTATTGGAAGAAAAGAAAAAGAAACATCACCAGATTCATCTATTTCAAAATTTGATGCATGAGAAGAAATTCAGTCTGTGCTTTAGAAGGCATTTAATAGTCATAGGATATTTTTCCATCAGACATTTTCATATTTGTGCTCAGATAATCCTTCAAATGTTTTGAAAGAACAGAGAAATGCTATGGAAAAAATGAACCACATATTCACTCTATTTCTAAATCTTGAATGATGATTCTCATAGTCCTGGTCAGAATTTTGTTTTCTTACAACTATCTCCTGCATACATATTAAGGATTGATACAATTATTCTTAGTTTCATACATATATATGCCATGGATGAGTGTATGTGACTTGTGTGTGTGATTCAGATCTTTTTGTACTTTATGCATTTATTTTGGAATCCAATTCCAAATGTGTATCTTCATGGCTTAGAATAATAGGCTGTATGAAAATTAGAATGTACCCATAGTTTAACACAAGCCCTGGGACAAGTTGTGAAGTAGGTGCAATTCATCGTCATTGAACCTTGTCTCTCTTTCTAGCCCACTCCATCTGTAGAGACTGTGTTACTTTGACATTCTGCCTCTGGCTAGGGAAAGCATGCTGGGCCACACAGGAGAGGACTGTCCTGGGATGCGTGTGGTTTGGAGAATGATGTGAATCAGTGTTCAACTTCCTATGCTTATTTTCTCTCTGCCATGCTGAATTTCTCTGTCTCTTTCTCTTTTTATTGTATATGTTTGTTTTTTTAATAATGTGTGCATTTTAATGTAAATTTGTATAAAGAAAGAATATAAAATTCCCTTCATATCTCTCCCCACCCCAATTCCCATTCTTCTTCCAGCACCACTGTTTACATTTTAGTGTGTATCTTTTCAATCCTTAAGACACTTCAAAAAATAAATATACTCTGGCTTCTTCTTCTTTTTTTTTTTGAGGAAGATTAGCCCTGAGATAACTACTGCCAGTCCTCCTCTTTTTTGCTGAGGAAGCCTGGCCCTGAGGTAACATCCGTGCCCATCTTCCTCTACTTTATATGTGGGACGCCTACCACAGCATGGTGTGCCAAGCAGTGCCATGTCTGCACCCGGGATTCGAACCGCCAAACCCTGGGCCGCCAAGAAGTGGAACGTGCAAACTTAACCCCTGTGCCACCGGGCTGGCCCCTATACTCTAACTTCTAATTCCACTGTTTTTTCATTTCACAAATATTAGTCTTTTTTAAAAAAAGAATGGCCCCCTTTTTCAAAAAAGTAGCCCTCCCCAAAAAAGTATGTCCATGTTTTAAGTTGTGAAACCTGTGACTGTTACCTCTTTTGTAAATAGGTTCTTTGCAAATGTGACTAAGTTAAGGATCTTGAGATGAGGAAATAATCCTGGACTACCTGGACCGGCTCTGAGTCCAATGATGAGATAGACATCCAGAAGAGAAGGCAATGTGAAGGCAGAGGCAGAGAATAGAGTGATGTGGCCACAAGCCCGGGAAGCCCAGTGATGCTGGCTGCCAGCAGAGGGTGAAAGAAGCAAGGAAAGATTCTCCCCTAGGGCCTCCAAAGGGAGTGTGGCTGTGCTGACACTTTGATTTTGGACTTCTGGACTCCAGAACTGTGAGAGAAAGAATTTATTATTTTAAGCCACCTAGTTTGTGGTAATTTGTAACAGCAGCTACAGGAAACTAATACAAATACCAATACTGAAATACTATACTTCCACTATCTAAAATAGAAGAAAATGGAACAATTGACTCACAAAATTCACTCTTAAATAAGCAAGACTTACAAATTTTGTTGTTATAAAACAATATCCTGAGAGAGTTTGGCAGATGGTGGTGTAGGAGGATCCTGATCTCACTTCCTCCCATGGACACAACAAATGTACAACTACCTGGGAACAACTTAACAATTTCCTTTGAGAGAGATCTGGAAACTGGATGAAAAGAACCTCCACAACATGGGACAACATGAAGAGAGGTGGAAAGGCAGAAATACTGTCCTGCTGAAGAAAAAACCACACCCTAGCTGCTGTGCTGCATGGTCGGGAGTGGTCTCAAAGGTGCGGAGCTTTTCCTGGAGGAGCAGGGAATTCGAGCTCCATGTTAGGCAACTCGGCCCTTAAATCCAGCACAAGAGAGACAAGACCCCAAAATACCTAGCTTTGAAAATCAACAGGGAATATACCCAGGTAAACTATAGAACTTCAGGGAAAGGAAAACCTGCTCTTACAGGGCCCACACACAGACTCACTTGACCTGGAAACCAGCACAAACACACCAGATGGAAAAGTGCATAGTCTATTGGCAAAAGAGATTCACTAAGCTTGGAGCACATCCCTGAGAAGCAGGAGGTGGCTTGGGCCCCCCAACCCCAGGGATCAAGACACTCATGGCAGCCATTTTTGGGACCTAGTTCAGACATGCTAATACACACTCTGACAGGTACTATTTGGAATCCTCCATCTAGCCTGTTAGTGCAGGGGCCTGCCCCACCAACTAAAGCACCTGAGGCAGTTGTATGCCCCCAGGTGACACAGCCAGCCCATGCTGGGGGCCCGCCTCTCCCACTAGCATGCCCAAAGAAGTTTTGCATCGCCTACCTGCATAGTTAGCCTGTGCCTGAGGCCTTCCCTGTCCAAGAGTGAGCTAGAAACAGTGGTGCTATTGGGCCACAAACCCAGCCACACTGGGGGCCCTACACATCAGGGAACTAGCAACAGCTGTGTGCCATGCAGCCAGCTTCACCAGGCACCTGCTCCACCCACTAGTTCACCTCAGGCAGCTGAGCACTGCCAGGCTATGCAGCCAGCTACACTGGAAGACTGCAATAGTTGCATGCTACAGGGCATAGCAACAAGGCACACCAGGGCTCTGCCCTACCCAACAATGAACTCACAGCAGTCATGCACCACTGGACCCTGCAAACAGCCACACCAGGGCCCTGACCCACTCACCAGTGAACCCACAGTAGTTGTGCACTACCAGGCCTTGCAGTCAGCCATGCCAGGGGCTTGCCCTACCCAGTAATATGCCTATAGCTGCCACATGTGGCTAGGCCTCACAACCAGCTTGCCCAGAGGCCAGCCCAGCCTACCTCTACTCCTATAGCAATAGCAGCCCCGTCACAAAAGAAGGGCACATGCAGCCCACACAGGGAACACCCCTGGAGCATTTGGCCTGGATGAAGAGAGAGGAGCACACTGCTGAGCCCTCTAAGACATCTCCTACATAAGGCCACATTTTCAAGATTGGGTGACAATACATAATCTACCTAATACATAGAAATAAGCACAGAGAAGTAGGCAAAATGAGGAGCCAAAGAAGTATGTTCCAAATAAAAGAACAGAACAAATCCTCAGAAAAAGAACTAAATGACCCAGAGATAAACAATCTACCTGATAAAGAGTACAAAATAATGGTAATAAGGATGCTCACTGAACTAAGCAGAAGTATAGGTGAACCCAGTGAGAATGTCACAAAGAATTAGAAAATATAAAAAAGAACCAATCAGAGCTGAAGAATACAATAGTCAAAGTGAAAAATTCACTAGAGGGAATCAACAGCTGAGTAGCTAACACAGAAGAATGGATCAGCCATGATGACAGAGTACAGGAAATCACCCAAGCTGAACAGAAAAAAGAAAAAAGAATTAAAAAGAACAAGGACAGTTTAAGGGATCTCTGGGACATCAAGCATACTAACATTTGCATTATAGGTGTCCCAAAAGGAGAAGAGAGAGACAAAGGGGCAGAGAGCTTATGTGAAGAAATAATAGCTGAAAACTTCCCTGACCTGGGGAAGGACACAAACATCCAGGTACAAGAAGCACAGAGAGCACCAAACAAGAGGAAACCAAAGAACCTGCACCAAGACACATTATAATGAAAAAGTAAAGAATTAAATATAAAGAGAGAATCTGAAAAGCTACAAGAGAAAAGCAACAAGTTACATACAGAGGAAACCCCATAAGTCTATCACTGACTTCTCAGCAGAAACCTTACAGGGTAGAAGGGATTGGCATGATATATTCAAAATGCTGAAAGGAAAAAACCTACAACCAAGAATAGTAAGGTTAGTATTAACCTTGGTAAGGTTATCATTCAGTACAAAAGGAGAAAGAAATAGTTTTCCAGACAGGCAAAAAATAAAGGAGTTCATTACCACTAAACTAGCCTCACAAAAAATGTTAAAGGGACTTCTTTAAGTGGAAAATAAAAGACTACAAATAGAAATAAGAAAATTATCAAAGAAAAAATATCACTGATAAAGGCAAATATATAGTAAAGGTACTATATCAAGCTTTAGTGGATCAACTACCTATAAAGCTAATATGGAGGTTAAAAGACAAAAATACTAAAACAATCTATAGTACAATAAGAAGGTAGGGATACACAAAATTAAAAGAAGTAAAATGTCAAAAATATAAAACATGGGGAGGAGTAAAAGTGTAAGGTTTTTAGTATGAGGTTGAACTTAAGAGGTCCTCAGCTTAATATAGATTGCTATATACATAGGTAATTATGTATGAACCTCATGTTAACCACAAAACCAAAACCTATAATAAATACACAAAAAATAAAGAGAAAGGAACTCAAACATAACACTCATTAAATCACAAGGGAAGACGGCAAGAGAAGAAGAAAGGAACAGAGAAGACTTACAAAAACATCCACAAAAAAGGTAACAAAATGACAGTAAGTACATACCTATTGGCAATTACTTTAAATGTAAATGAACTAAATGCTCCAGTCAAAACACATAGAGTGGCTGAATGGATCTAAAAACAAGACCCATGTATATATATATATACTGCCTACAAGAGACATGCTTCAGATTTAAAGACACAGGGTGAAAGTGAAGAGATGGAAAAAGATATTCCATGCAAATGGAAACAAGAAGAAAGCTAGGGTCGTAATTCTCATATCATACAGAATATACTTTAAAACAAAAACTGTAACAAGAGAAAAAGAAGGGCACTACGTAATGATAAAGGGAACAATCCAATGAGAGGATATGACACTTGTAAGTATCTATGCACCCAAAATAGGGGCACCTAAATACATAAAGCAAATATTGTCAAATATAAAAGGAGAAGTTGATAGTAACATGAGAAAAGTAGGGGACTTTAACACCAGACTTACCTCAATGGATAAATCGTCCAGGCAGAAGATCAATAAGGAATCATTGGCCTTAAGTGACACATTAGACCAGATGGATTTAGTAGATATATACAGAACATTCCAACCAAAAAGTGCAGAATGCACATTGTTTTCAAATGCACATGAAACATTCTCCAGGATAGATAACATATTAAGTCACAAAACAAATCTAAATAAATTTAAGAAGGTCGAAATAATATCAAGCATCTTTTCCAACCACAATGATATAAAACTAGAAATCACCAAGAAGAAAATTGGAAAAGTCACAAATATGTGGAGATTAAACAAAATGCTACTGAACAAGTACTCTGAGTCAACAAAGAAATCAAAGAAGAAATTTTTAAAAACCCTGGAAACAAATGAAAATGAAACTATGACAACAAAATCTATGAGATACTGCAAAAGTAGTACTAAGAGGGAAATTTATAGCAATACAGACCTAACTGAAGACATGCTGAGGAGTTAACTCCCAGGAGCTGTTCCCAACCAATGACTGAGAGAAATTGGTATATAAATGTTTCAGCTTCTTTGGCCCTCAGGATAATTCTGAGACATGCATTTTCTATCATTTCCCAGATATTCCCCAAGAGATTATACTTCAGTTACCCATTGTGATATCTAGTTTGATAATGCACCCTTCCTTGACTGTCTTCTTTTCTCTATCTTCTCTCCCTGCCATTGTCAGTGCAGCTCCAAAATAAATATTGGAATTAGATTATTTTCTCTGGGTCTGCTTGTGGGGGGTGGGGAATCCTAAACTAAGGCAATTGATACCAGAAGTTATTCTAGGAAACAGATCATCAAGATGGATTCTAAAATAGAATCACTTGACATGCAGATTGTAGCAAAGACCCTATTGTTAGTGATAAGTGTGGTGGTGATTAACTTTGGGATGTTGTAGCATTATAATCACTAAGACTCTTATTGTGGTGAATTGGGATGGATGAGGTGCAGAGTGATGCACTGACATGCAATATCTATGGAATTTGAGAGATGGTGGCATTGGTAATTATAAGAACTATGAATTTGGTCACTTGCTGTTAAATGACATGGATGTACTGAAGAAAGAAAACCATACACTCAAACTAGCCTGTCAAGAACCATGGGAATTGTCTGAAAGCCAGAAAATCTCTTTGGCAGTATTTAAGGAAGCTCTCAACTTCTAAAACTGGAGGACAGATTGTGTTGAAAATTAGGCCCAGGATATGATTGTGAGAGTGGTAGAATTACAAAGAAGGCTGAATAACAGCTCTGCCAAGTCTCTTTCTAAAACTAGGAACCTGAAAAAAGTGGGACCCTGTTATGCAGAATGGACTGACTTCAGAATCTTGAACTTTTTCAAGATCTCCATGAACTCTTAGACTTGCAGAAGTAGCCCACTGAATTTCCCCCAGATATCCTTGAACTCCTTGGCCTATAGAAGTTGCTAAGTCCTCTTACCAGAGGATAGCAGTCCAAGTGCTCCACTCCCAATCCTGCCTTGCCTGGACATCATCCAGAGGCAGATGTTTTGCAAGATAGTATGCTTGCAAGTATAGTTACCTCAAGATTTTCTCCATTACCCCTATAGTAACTAGGCTCATCCTCAGCATAGCCCAACTGGGCAAGTATTGTTTCTTATTTTGGAGGAAAAGGACTATTCACCAGATGAGTCACAGGACCTGGCTAAAATATATTGTCAGGAACCAGGAAAATGTGCCTAGAAATCAATCTTGAGAGTGCTGTACCAGAAGTTACAAAATAAGGCTGTAGAAGGGAGAATTTACTGATATGAGTATGCTTGCATGACTCAGGATTTACCATTCTGGCAAGGACACCAGGAGTCAGTTGTAATCTTCTGCTTGGATGATGGATGCTGGAACTGCCTTGGCATAGTATTGAAGGAGGAGTCAAAAGGCTCAGAGAGCCGGGCATGTTAGAATGGATTTACAGTTCTTGCTTTGCATGGTTCCCATATACATGAATTTCAGTTACCACGGTTCCATTAAATAATACCATTGGTCTGACAACACAGTTCAAATTTCAGTTACCAAGATATATTAACTGAGAATAATTGCATAAAGTACAAGCTTTGCTGCTACCTCTTCAATACACAAATCACTACACGTATAACAGACACACATCATGATCAATGACCAATTGTGCCACTTTTTTCAAAGTCTGTAGACAATTATTCACTGAACATCTGTTATTAAATTCATGCATAGATGACAAATGTATAGTTGTGTTGTCTCTTTATTTCCCGGTGAGAAAGCCCTGTAACATTTTACAGAAATGGATAAATTAAAGAGGCAATTGGCCACCAAAAATTAAAGTACAGAAAATAAATGAAAAGTGGTAATGCTAGAAGTGAAATTCTCATTGAATGTAAATGGGGTGATAGAAGAAATAGCTGACTGTGGGAATATTGACACTGCTGCTTCTTAAGAGACTCCAGATGTGCAATCAGAGGAACTTAGTGAAGGCAACCTTATTGACATAAATGAGAAAAGTGATCATGGCAGAAAGGATGAAGATATCTCAGAGAAAGGGATACCAGTGAAAAACTTTACATTTGTGGAATCTCAGAGATATTTTACCACATTGAAAGTGGAAATGATAAAATACTGGAAGCTGATTCAAGCTTAGAAAGTAGTATGACAATTTGCCAAGGCATAAAAAGATGCTTGCTTCACATCACTAGTTATAGGACAGAAGAAGGGAACCACTGCTCAAACTACTCTTGATAGTTTTTGTTTTGTTTTTTTTTTTTTACAAAGAAATAAACCACTTTAAATCTCAATGTTTTTACCAAGGAAAAGATAGAGGGGCACACAGTGAAGGTATTGCTGTACCCTCTTTAAGCAAAAAGATCAAGAGCAGGTGTTGCAAATGTTGATGACAGCTGCCAACAATAAACAAAAGAAATTATGATCCCTTACCCAGTTTCCAGATCTGAAGCAGTTCTCAGACCAAGCATTGATTGAAGGGAAAGATGAGCTGTTTGTGGAAGAAATTTGCATTGCCTCAGCAAAGACAGACAGCAGTAATTTCCCCAATCATTTCCAGAAGAGACCTATGGTCATTTATAAGAGTAATTATACACTAGTGAATGGGATATATCCATGTATTTCCAGGACTGTTGGATTCAGGGTCTAAGCTGACACTGATACCCTTTTAGAGAGGGGATGTATGGAGTTAAGGTCTGTTATGGGTTTACTTGTATCCTCCAAAAGAGATACTTTGGCTTCCTAACCCTCAGTACCACAGAATATGACCTTATTTGGTGATAGAGTCTTTCCAGAGGGAATCAAGTTAAAATGCAGTCATTAGCGTGGACTCTAATCCAATATGACTGGTGTCCTTATAAAAAGAGGAAATTTGGACACAGACAGACATGTATAGAGGGAACATGATGTGAAGAGACCCAGGGAGAAGATGGCCATCTGTAATCCAAGGAGAGAGGCTTGGAACAGATCCTTCCCTCACTGCCCTCAGAAAGACACCTGCCGACACCTTGATCTTGAACTCCTTGCATCCAGAACTGTGAGAATAAAGTTCTGTTGTTTAAGCCAACTAGTTTGTGGTACTTTGTTACGACAGCCTTAACTAACTAATACAATGTCATAAATGGAGCCCTGGCCTAAGTCTATCTCTCAGTGAGTTCAAAGACTTCTGTGGTCACTTCCTAGTCCCTGAGTCCATACTCATGATGAACATATTTAGTATATGGCAGAATCCTTGCATTGGTTACCTGATCTGTAGAGTGACAGCAGCCATGATAGGAATGGCCAAATGAAACCCTTGAACTGTCCTCACCCTCTTCCCAACCAAGACAGAAAATCAGAAGAAATACTGCATTCCAGGTAGAATGAGAGACAAGAAATACCCTCAAAGAATGTTTCAAGGATAGTTATCACCATCATCACTAGTCTTGCCTCTGGAAGAAAAACAACAGATGGATCAGAGCAGATGATGTGGACCTCTGAAAACTTAACCAAATGACATATTCAATTCCAGCTGCTGTGTTGCATGTCTACCTTCACCAGAACAGATCAAATAGTCTCTTTTATTTGGTGTGCAGCAAATGATCTAGAGATGTGTTCTTTTCATTCCCTGCCAGAAAAATGGATCATAAGCAGTTCACATTCATTTGGAAGAGGCCAAATTATGTGTTCATGGACTTATTCAAAGTTATGTTAACTCTTCTACTCTGGTCACAACATAGTATAAAGGCAACTCCATTGTCTGAACATTCTGCACAAAATTCATGTTGGTCTACCATTTTGATGACATCATGTTAATTGGAGAAGGAAGTCATAAGTACTCTAGATGTCTTTGTAAGACACATACATGCTATAGAGTGGGAGACAAATCCTACAAAGATTTAAGGGCCTGCCACACTGGTGAAAGTTTTGGAGGTTCTATGGTCTGGAGCATGACAAGACATCCTTATCAAGGGAAGAAAAAGCTCTCGCACATTCCATTTCCTCCCAGTGAGGAAAATGCACAGCACTTGGTGGTGAGGGATCTGGAAGGAGCAAGATTGGAAGATAAAGGAAAAATAGATCTGGGAAGAGGAATGTGGATTGACCAATAGGAGCAGGCACAGTGTGTGGATCTTTGTATCCCAGGTCTGTACTTATCAGAAGTCATTCACATCAGAGAAGGTATTGAATAGATGAATAGGATGATTTTTCCAGCGTAGTGAGCCTCTTTTCTTGGCCATTGCAGTGTTTTCACAATGTGTCCATGAATGGATAGCCTTGTGCCAAGAAGTCACACGATGCATGAGCCCAACAGCATAGGCTCCCTCTCACTGAGGCTGATCTAACTATTGCTACTGTGAAATGTTCAAAGTGTCAGCAGTAGAAGCTGATTCTGAGCTGCTGATATGATCCTATCCCTTGAAGACACCAAACCTTGAGGAGGCAGCCATTTATCTTTACTGGATTGATACATTTTCCATTCATAAATCTACTTTCTCCGCCACAGTACCTTGGTCAGCACCATTATCTGAGGGATCAGAATGTCTGACTGATAGTTACCATATGTCATATAAAGCTGGCTTGGACCAAGGGACTGATTTATAGTAAAAGCAGGTGTCCATGGGATCTACTGATCTTACTATATCACTCAGAAGTTGCCAACCTGAATGTCGAAAAGACCACTTAATGGTAAAGCAAAGGCATTTGCTTGGAGTTGTTGGATGCTATCTTTAAAGATGTAGTATATTCCTTGAACCAGTATATACTGATATATGTCCCTCAGGTAGAAAACATGGGTCTGAGGCATGGAAGTAGAAGTTGCCCTTACACCATTATTCCAAGTGACCCAATTGGGAGAATGTGTACTTTCTATCCCCACAAATTTAAGCTTTGTTATACTTGAGTCCAGGTTCCCAGGGGATAAAGTAATGGTTCCACTAAATTTAAAGTTACAGCAGCTGTCTAGTCATTTTTGGCTCCTCATACAAGTAGACTGGGTAAATAAGGGTTAGTATATTGACAGGAGTAATTGACCTTGATTATTATGAGGAGGTAGGATTGCTGTTACAAAATGCGGACAGTGAGAATTATGTCTGGAACTAGGAGATTTACTGGGCGCCTCTTATGGCCTTCAAACCATAATAGGAAATTGCAGGAACAGCATCCTGACAAGGTCAAGGTAATTAGAGGTACAGCTCTCTCAGGCATAAAGGTCTGGGTTGCCCCACTGAGCAACTGAGCTGGACAAACAGAAGTGCTATTTGAGAGTCAGGAGAATCTAGAATGCGTGTTAGAAAAAGGAGATGATGAATATCAGTTGTGGTCTTGGGGCCAACTGCACCAGCCAGCCTACACAGTAGCTTGCACCAATATTATATTAATGCTGTTTTAAGTTTTTTTCTTTTTAAATCAAGGTTGTTACTGGTTACCACTTTGCAGAAACAGTAACTAGATGAAGTAAACTTAACATGGGGACAGAGTACATCAGATCGTTGCAAGGGATGGACTGTAGCAAATACAGTCAGTACCCCATCCTATTTCTGGGAAATCCTGCTCATTTATAATGGCTAGTGTTTGCATCTGTGACTAAGGCTCTTTTTCCTCAAATTGTTGAGAGCTGTCTGTACACATGACAGGCTGAACATGCCAGTGAAATAACAATCCCTAAAGGGCAGCTCTCAGTCAATGATGCTCATATGCAGGTATATGAAAACTTGAACTCCCTCCTTCCTAGAGGTTGACAATTCTGAAGTGTATGTTTTGCTTGCATTCTGAGTTTCCTTGTGGAATTGAGCTTTAATTGCTCACTCTGGTAGCTGCTTTAACAGCACAGCCCTTATGGACTGCCTTCCTTTCCCTATATTAATTTGCCATTCATTACCAGTGTTACTTATGCTTTCCAATGAAACTACTCTCACTTGAATTCCTATTTCAGAACCTGCTTCTGGGAGAATCCTAAAGAAGACAGTTCCTAAAATCTTAACATATTTACTTATTGCTTTATCATTCAATATACATAAAGTAGTTACAAATTATAATTCCAGTGTTATTGCTAACAATAATCCTAATGAGAAAAGTTTGATTTCTTTGCATTATTCTTGTTTTCAGACAATATTACACTTATGATGTAAAATCAGAATACTATTTTAAAAAAGATACACGTAGTTTGAATTAAAATACATTGGCCAGTATCTCTAGTTGCTAGAGTAGATGGAGGAAGAATGTTTGTATCTGTTTAGGCTACCATTTTCCCTGGAAGTTCACTGACATGACATGACATTTGGATTATCTACAACATTGTTTTCTAGTTGCCAGAGGTCAAATGAGGAAAGAGAGGGTGGGGACGCATGGAAACATGGATCACAATACACAGAGTTGGGACTTAACAACAATCCTGTGAGTCACATTAATCTTTTTAATGTCAAAAATTTAAGGCTAGGGAAATAGCATATTTCGGTAGCAAAAACCTCAAATCAAAGCCTATTTTTTTTTCACTGAATGTCTGACTACATTCAAAGGTGAATGGTAATATGAAAAAGAACCAGCATAAAGACTACAATAAAAATAGAAAAGAATAAAATAAAATGGAGATGGAGAATATACCTTATAAGAGGAATTATCCAGCTGAACAGATTAAGAATTCACTCAGCAATAAGAACTCACTTCAACTTATAAAAATCAATATTTGCTTCCTATACTAGCAAAAACAAACAAGAACATACAGTAGAAGTCATTTGCAAGAGGAAAATGACAACTCCATATTATAGAGGAATTAACCTAATAGCGAATGAAAAAGAGAAAAATCTTAAAACTACACTGAAGGACATAGACAATCTAAGTGAATGAAGATATATGCATACATACATTATCTATCTGTCTATCTATCTGTCTATCTATCTATCTACACGTAGATACAGGACAAGTTAAGAGTAAAGATATCAATTCTTTCCAAATTAGTCTATAAATTTAATGCATTTCTAATAAATTGCCTCAATCATGGGCTCTACTGAAAGTGAAAGTCTAGGTAGCCATTTGTACTGTGTGACTCCCAGTGCCTGCAATACCCCCTATTCTAAAGCCACCATTAGAATAATTCTAAAGAACAAGAGAATGTAAGTGTCATTTAATAAATGTCTAATGGTATGTTGTCTGCCGTTAAGAATGAATCCTCACAGGGACAAAGCTATAATGACCTGTTCAGTGCTGATTCAGCGCTCCTATTTCCAGTAATATTATCTCTAGTGCTAAACAGTGTATGGTTGTATTTAAAGTAGGAAATATAAGGGCATGAGACAGTTAGTAGTGGGAAAGATGCATATGGAGAAGTTAAGAAGTAGAGTCAGGAACACATGGGGAAAAGAGATGTAGAGTTTACACAATGATCTCTCATGTCAAAACCAAAGTGATGATGAAAAAGCTAAAACTGTGAAGTAGTAAGAAGAACACAAAATGAAGGAATGGATAAACCAGTAGTCTAGTAAGAGAGGACCCAGAGAACTGAAAGCCAGAAGAGTGAGAACCTGAGAGACAGAGAGAGTAATGGGTTCCTAGAGATTTTTCAGTTCCTGACTGCTTAGCAGTTGACACTTGTAGCTCTAGACTTTATATACCCTTATAATAACCTCCATTTTTCTTAGGGTGGTCTCAGTGTAAATAATTCTCTTCAGGATCTCAGCTCATTATTATTATTGGTTAACGCAAGGCATTTAAACTTTTATTTTTATATTATACTTTCACACTCTTTTATCTACTTTTCTCTTTCCTCATTGTATTTTATGCTTTGCAAATTTCATTTATTCTTTTTCCTTTCTCTTTCCTTCCATTCTCTTACTCTCCATCTCAAATCTTCAATCCTATTCCATATTTTATATATGCTCTTAAGCTTCTTACAAAATAGAGTATCATATGTCCATGTATTTTCATTTTTCTTAAATGGCATTTGGCTATAAGTCTCATCCTATCTATTTTTTTTCACTCAACATTATGTTTTAAAGATCTATTGACATTATTGTATGTATATCTAGTTTGTTGTTTCTAATTTCTGCATATTATTCCATAGTATGTATATCACACTTATTCATTCACAAAGTGGTGGAACAATGATTTGATGAACATCCTGTTCTGTGTTCTTGTACTGATCTGGTTAAGAGGGTTTTTTGGGGATATTTATCACAAAATAGGATTGGTGGATCTAGAGTTTATGCCTATATAATTCCATTAAGTAATTTTACTATGTTTTGCCAGATTGCTCTTAAGAATGGCTGTGGAATGTGAGAGCTTTAATTTCCTTCTATTCTCAGTTGGTATTATTAAAATTTTCTAATTTTTGCCATTATGATGGTATAAAGTGATCCTTCACTGCTGAGTCACACGTCTCTGATTACTCATAAGTTACAGCATCACCCTCATAAACTTTCAGGTTTATGGCAGTAGAGTTTCATACTCTATAAATTGCTTATTTATATCCTTGTTTTCCATTGGGCTTTCTGTCTTTTTCTTTTTGATTTGCAAGAGTTTTTTACATGTTCTAAATATTAATCCTTTGTGGTCTTTAGAAATTTCAAATATCGTCTCCTAGTTTGCCCTACTAGTTAACTTTAAGCTGACCTTATTGAACTAAAATCCTTAATTTTGATATAGTCAGTTCCATGAAGCTTTTAAAAATTTTATTAATTGTGATTACAATCAATAGCATTAAACGTACCATCTTAAACATTTTAAAGTATACAGTTCAGTAGTGATAAATATTTTGAAATCATTGTAAAACAGATCTCTAGAACTTTTTCAACTTGCAAAACTGAAACTTTATGTCCATTAAACACTAATTCCTCTCCTCTGAGCCCTTGGCAACCACCTCTTTACTTTCTGTTTCTATGATTTTGACTACTGTAGAGGCCTCAGATGTGTAGAACTGTACATAATTTGCCCTTTTGTGACTGGCTTATTTCACTTAGCATAATGTCCTCAAGATTCATCCATATGGGAGCATGTGACAAGATCTCCTTTTTCAGGGTTGCATAATATTCCTCTGCATCTGTTGATGGACAGTTAGGTTTCTTCCACCTCTTGGCTATTGTGGATAATGCCGCAATGAACAAAGATGTGGAAATCTCTCTTTAAGATCCTGCTTTGAATTTTTTTGAGGTATATCCAGAAGTGGGATTGTTGGATCACATGATAATTCTATTTTGATTTTTTGAGGAAGTGCCATACTGTTTTCTATAGCAGCTGCACATTTTGTATTCTCACCCACAATGTACAAGGGTTCCAATTTCTCTGCATCCTCACCGATACTTGTTATTTTCTGTTCTTTTGATAGTAGCCATCCTAATGGGTGTGAGGTGATAATCTCATTATGGTTTTGGTTTGCATTTCTCTAATGATTAGTGATCTTGAGCATCTTCTCATATGCTTGTTGGCTGTTTGTATATCTTCTTTGGAGAATTGTCTCTTCAAGTCCTTTGCCCATTGTTAAATTGGGTTATTTGGTTTTTTGTTGTTGAGTTGAGTTTCTTTCATATTCTGGACACTAACCCCTTATCATATATGTCATTTGCAAATATTTTCTCCCATTTCATAGGTTGCCTTTTCACTCTGTTGATTGTTTCCTTTGCCACACAGAAGTTTTTAAGTTTGATTTGGTCCCATTTGTCTATTTTTGCTTTTGTTGCCTGAACTTTAGCTGTCATATCCAAGAAATCATTGCCAAATCAAATGTTTTAAAGCTTTTCTTGTATGTTTTCTTCTAGAAGTTTTATAGCTTTGGGTCTTACATTTGGGTCTTTAATCCATTTTGAATTAACTTTTGTATGTGGTATAAAGCAAAGGTCCAACTCTATTTTTTGCATGGGGCTATACAGTTTTCTCAATAACATTTGTTGGTGAGACTGTCCTTTCCTCATTGTGTGATCTTGGCAACCTTGTTGAAGATTATTTCACCGTATATGTGAGAGTTTATTTCTAAGCTCTCTATTCTATTCCATTGGTCTATATGTCTGTCTTTATGCCAATATCACACTGTTGCTATTTCTTTGTAGTATGTTTTGAAAGAAGGAAGTGTAAGGCTTCTCAATTTGTCTTCTTTTTTAAGATTATTTTGGCTATTTGGAGTCTCTCGAGATTCCATATGAATTTTAGGATTTTTTTTATATTTCTGCAAAAAATGGCATTGGGATTTTGGTAGAGATTGCATTGAATATGTTGATTACTTTGAGTAGTATGGGCATTTTAGCAGTAGTAAGTCTTCTAATCCATGAGCACAAGATGTCTTTGATCTTTGATTTCTTTTAGCAGTGTTTTGCAGTTTCAGTTTTCAGTATACAAGTCTTTTGCCTCCTAGGTTAAGTTTATTCCTAAGTATTTTATTCTTTTTGATGCTATTATACATGAGATTGTTTTCTTAATTTCCTTTTTGGATTGCTTATTTTTAGTGTAGGGAAATGCAACTGATTGTTGTATGTTGATTTTTTATCTGACAACTTTGCTGAAATCACTTATTAGTTTTGACAGTTTTTTGGGGGGAATCTTTACAGTTTTCTACATATGAGATCATGGCATTTGTGAACAAAGGTAATTTCATTTTTTCCTTTCAAATTTGGATGTCTTTTATTTTTTTTCTTGTCTAACTGCTCTGGCTAGAACTTCCAGTAATATGTTGAATATAAGTGGTGAGAATGGGCATCCTTACCTTGTTCCTGGTCTTAGAGGAAAAGCTTTTAGTTTCTCATCGAATATGACATTAACTGTGGGCTTTTCATATATGGTCTTTATTGTATGGCAACAGTTTCCTTCTCCTCTTAAATTGTTTTTGTCATGAAAGGATGCTGAATTTTGTCAAAGGCCTTTTCTGCACTTATGGAGATGATCATGTGGTTTTTGTCATTTATTCTGTTAATGTGGTGCATTATGATGAGAGATTTTTATATGTTGAACCATCCTTACATTCCAGGTATAAATCCAGCTTGGTCATGGTGTATGATCCTTTTAGCGTGCTATTGAATTCAGTTTGCTAATATTTTGTTGAGGATTTTGTATTAATATTTATCAGGGATGTGGGTCTGTTGTTTTCTTTTCTTGTGTATCTTCGTCTGGCTTTGATATCAAAGTAATCCTAGTTTCATAGAATGAATTTGGAAGCATTCTTTCCTCTTCAGTTCTTTGGAAGAGTTTGAGGAGGATTGGTGTTATGTTAAGTAGAATTATCCAGCAAAGCCATCTGGTCCTGGACTTTTCTTTGTTGGGAAGTTTTAAATTACTGCCTTCAATCTCCTTACTAGTTATATGTTTGTTTAGATTTTTAATTTCTTCATGATTTAGTCCTGGTAGTTTGTATGTTTGTAGGAATTTATCCATTTCTTCTAGGTTATCCAGTTTATTGGCATGTAATTGTTCATAGTAGTCCTTTATTTCTATGGCATCAGCTGTGCTGTCCCCTCTTTCATTTCTGATTTTAGTTGTTTGAGTTTTGTCTCTTATTCTTTCAGTTAATCTAATTAAGGAATTGTTGATTTTGTTGATCTTTTCAAAAAAACCAACTCTTATTTTCTTTGATTTTTCTATTATTATTTTTTAAAATTCTCTATTTCATTTATCTCTGCTCTAATCTTTATTATTTCCTTCCTTCTGCTAACCTTTGGTTTAGTTTTCATCTTCTTTTTCTAATTCTTTGAAGTATAATGGTAGGTTGTTGATTTGAGATTTTTCTTCTTTTTTAGTGTAAGCATTTACATTTCCATGAAATTTTGACATAGTCATCGTGCTTTTCTTGATTTTTTTTTAAAAAAGATGTTCTTACATACCACCTGGTCACAAAGATATTATCTATAAATTAATTTTTTTAGCCATAAAGTTTAACTTTCTGAATTTATGTCTTTAATATGTCTGGAGTATATCCCTGTTTACACTTTTAGGTAAGGATACATGTTATTTTTCACCATACAGTGAGCTAGTTTTCTGTATATATTTACTAAATGGTTCATCCTTTTCCTGCTGCTTTGTAATACTACCATGATAATTCATTTTCTATGTGCATATATGATTCTATTTCTGGGCCCTTTATTTTGATAATTGTCTTATTTTTCTGTTTCTAGTATATATCT